>NC_142463.1:30763979-31388979 GCF_049115385.1 Moschus berezovskii | reverse complement strand
GGCATTGCCTTTCTTTGGGATTGGAATGAAGACTGACCTCTTCCAGTCCTGTGGCCACTGCTGAGTTTTGCAAATTTGCTGGCATATTGAGTGCAGCACTTTCACAGCATCATCTTTCAGACTTGAAATAGCTCCACTGGAATTCCATCACCTCCACTAGCTTTGTTCGTAGTGATGCATTCTAAGGCCCACTTGACTTCACATTCCAAGATGTCTGGCTCTAGGTCGGTGATCACGTTATCATGATTATCTTGGTCGTGAAGATCTTTATTGTACAGTTCTTCTGTGTATTCTTGCCACCTCTTCTTAATATCTTCTGCTTCTGTTAGGTCCATACCATTTCTGTCCTTTATCGAGCCCATCTTTGCATAAAATATTTCCTTGGAATCTCCAATTTTCTTGAAGAGAGCTCTTGTTTTTCCTATTCTGTTGTTTTCCTCTATTTCTTTGCATTGATCACTGAGGAAGGCTTTCTTATCTCTCCTTGCTATTCTTTGGAACTCTGCATTCATATGCTTATGTTTTCCCTTTCCTCCTTTGCTTTTCGCTTCTCTTCTTTTCACAGCTATTTGTAAGGCCTCCTCAGACAGCCATTTTGCTTTTTTGCATTTCTTTTCTGTGGGGATGGTCTTGGTCCCTGTCTCCTGTACAATGTCATGAACCTCTGTCCAGAGTTCATCAGGCACTCTATCTATCAGATCTAGTCCCTTAAATCTATTTCTCACTTCCACTGTATAATCATAAGGGATTTGATTGAGGTCATATCTGAATGGCCTAGTGGTTTTCCCTACTTTTTTCAATTTCAGTCTGAATTTGGCAATAAGGAGTTCATGATCTGAGCCATAGTCAGCTCCTGGTCTTGTTTTTGCTAATGGTATATAGCTTCTCCATCTTTGGCTGCAAAAAATATAATCAATCTGATTTCGGTGTTGACCATCTGGTGATGTCCATGTGTAGAGTCTTGTCTTGTGTTGTTGGAAGAGGGTGTTTGCTATGACCAGTGCGTTCTCTTGACAAAACTCTATTAGCCTTTGCCCTGCTTCATTCAGTGCTCCACGGCCAAATTTGCCAGGTGTTTCTTGACTTCCTACTCTTGCATTCCAGTCCCCTAGAATGAAAAGGACATCTTTTTTGGGTGTTAGTTCTAAAAGGTCTTGTAGGTCTTCATAGAACCGTTCAACTTCGGCTTCTTCAGAGTTACTGGTTGGGGCATAGGCCTGGATTACTGTAATACTGAATGGTTTGCCTTGGAAATGAACAGAAATCATTCTGTCGTTTTTAAGATTGCATCCAAGTACTGCATTTCGGACTCTTTTGTTGACCATGATGGCTACTCCATTTCTTCTAAGGGATTCCTGCCCACAGTAGTAGATATAATGGTCATCTGAGTTAAATTCACCCATTCCAGTCCATTTTATTTCACTGATTCCTAGAATGTCGACATTCACTCTTGCCATCTCCTGTTTGACCACTTCCAATTTGCCTTGATTCATGGACCTAACATTCCAGGTTCCTATGCAAAATTGCTCTTTACAGCACCGGACCTTGCTTCTATCACTGGTCACATCCTCAACTGGGTATTGGTTTTGCTTTTGCTCCATCCCTTCATTCCTTCTAGAGTTACTTCTCCACTGATCTCCAGTAGCATACTGGGCACCTACCGACCTGGGGACTTCCTCATTTAGTATCCTATCATTTTGCCCTTTGATACTGTTCATGGGGTTCTCAAGGCAAGTATACTGAAGTGGTTTGCCATTCCCTTCTCCAGTGGACCACATTCTGCTGTGGTCCTTGTGATCAGATCGACTAGTTGCCTGTGATTATGATTTCATTGTGTCTGCCCTCTGATGGCCCCTTGCAATACCTACTGACTTATTTGGGTTTCTCTTACCTTGGGCGTGGGATATCTCTTCACAGCTGCTCCAGCAAAGCACAGCCGCTGCACCTTACCTTGGACGAGGGGTATCTCCTCAAGGCCGCCCCTCCTGACCTTGATCGTGGAGTAGCTCCTCTCGGCCCTCCTGTGCCCTCCGCAGTCACCGCCTATTGGACGTGGGGCAGCTCCTCTCGGCCGCCGGCCCTGGACTCAGGCGTGGGGCAGCTCCTCAGGGCCGCGCCTCTTTGTGTGGTTGGTTGCGCCGGGGCCAGTGGGGCCGGCGTCTCTCGTGTCTGCGCCGCCGGGGCCGGCGTCTCCTTGCTTCTTATTTGCAAACCGGTTTATAATCTCATCAGAGATACACACGCTTACACAGCTATTATAAGGGAGTGAATAAAGATGGGGGCAGAGGTTTGGGTTGGTGTGACGAAGGGTCTGGAGATGTGCTGTATGTGTGGAGGATGGAACTAGGTGGTCTCAGGGCTCCAAACTGGAATACTGGCATCATGATGCCATCTTGATATTCTGATCCAGAAGCTTGATTGATGGATTAAAAGATAGGACAGGAGACTGAATCCACTTTCATCTACACTACACTATGAAAGTGAAGGTATTAGTCACCTAGTCATTATACCTGTTTGACTCACATGTACACGGCAGAGAATGAGATGGCTGGATGGCATCACCGACTCTATGGACATGAGTTTGAGTGAACTCCGGGAGTTGGTGATGGACAGGGAGGCCTGGTGTGCTGTGATTCATGGGGTCGCGGAGAGTCAGACACGACTGAGCTACCGAACTGAACTGAACCGAACAATACATCCAGATGTATATACACAAACATAGCAGGTGCTCAATAAATATTTTTGAATAAACAGAAGTCTCATTTCAATGTGGAATACAATTCACAGTTGGTGAATATGGAGTGGAAAATGGAATCTCATTCAGCCTAGCAAAGAAGGAAATTTCAACACATGCTGCAACATGGACGAATATTGAGGACATTTTGCTAAATGAAATAAGCCAGTCACAAGAAGACAAATACTGCATAACTTCACATATATGAGGTACCTGGAATAGTTAAAGAAATAAAAGTAGGAAGTAGAATAGTGGCTGCCAGGGACTACAGGGAGCAGGGAACGAATAGTTGTTTAATGGGTACAGAATTTCAGTTTTGCAAATGAAAAAGTTCTGGCAATTGGTTGCACAAGAATGTGACTATACTTAATGCTACTGAACTGCACACTGGTAGAACTGGTTAAGATGCTAAATTTTATGCTTCCTGTATTTTACTGCATTTAAAAATTAAAAAAAATAGAACAGATAAAAATCAGAGTGTGACTAGTGATTCAGTTGCATCTGAATCTCCTAAGTTAAAGAATTCAAAAATTCTGTGTTCCTAGGGAGAGTTCCTCCGGCTTTCAGAATCTGTGGACATGCATGAAAGGGGCAATGGGAAACTAAAGCTCAGAAAGGTTTATCATTTGTCCCAAGTCACACTGTCAGCAGCGCTGGTCCCATCATTAGAACCCAAGTCATTGACTCGAGTGCAATGTTCTCCCCATTCTGCTTGTCAGGGTCAGAGGCAGTCTCTGCAGCCACCTCTCACATCCTGATCCTTCCTGGGGCACTCCCCATTCTTTCCCCAGGACGTATGTACCTTGACATTTCTGCATGAAAGTCTAATAGGCACCTTGCAATAGCTATGTGGAGCTTTGATTTAGTAGTTATCAGATAGTATATTTAAAAAATATTTTAAAATATTATTTATTTTTGGCTCTGCTGGGTCTTCATTGCTGTATGAGGGCTTTTCTCGAGGTACAGTGAGTGGGGGCTACTCACTAGTTGCAGTACTCGGGCTTCTCATGGCAATGGCCTCTCTTCTGGTGGAGCACCAGCTCTTGGGCACACAGACTTCAGTAGCTGCAGTTCCTGGTCTCGAGAGTACAGGCTCAGTAGTGTGGCTCATGGGCTTAGTTGTTCTGCAGCGTGTGGGATCTTCCTGAACCAGGGATCAGGCCTGCATCTTCTGCATTGGCAGGCAGATTCTTCACCACTGAGCCACCGGGGAAGCCCCGTTAAAAATAACTTTTGATGACAGTTCACTATGTGATTTTTGGCACATAACTTAGAAGGAGTTCAAAGAATGAAGTCACATTTCTATAAACAAAACTCTTTTCCACTGAACTGATTTCTGACACTAATTGCTCTCAGTGCTAACATCTGTAAATAAGAAAAATAGGACTAGAATTGACGCTTAATCCTCTGTCACTGCAGCAATAAATATTATATGCCAGTGGATGTTGCGTATTGTTTAGTCGCTAAGTCGTGTCTGACTCTTTTTCGACTCCATGAACCGCAGCCTGCCAGGCTCCTCTGTTCATGGGATTTCCCAGGCAAGAATATTGGAATGAGTTGCCATTTCCTTCTTTAGGAAATCTTCTCAACCCAGAGATCAAACTCATGTCTTTTTACCACTGAGCCACCAGGGAAGCCCATATCAATGGATACATAAACTAATTAAAGAAAAATTTCAGATATCTCATTATGAGATAATTCCCTATAACACTTTATATGTTTAGGAATTATTTCTAAAAAAAAAATTTGCTATTTTGATCAATTGTGTACTATTAATCATTATGATAACTCAATGCAGATGGAATTTTTTAATGTTTACAACCATATGGTTAGAGAAAAGAAAACAATTTACATTTCTATTTATATACATTTTGTTAGAGATATATGACATGATCAATTAGAGACTTTCAATCTTACAATGTGTTAGGTTAAGATTTTAGAGGAGAGGTAAACAGAATGAAAACATGAGTTTAAGAAATATAAGAAACTACAATTTCTAATTGTTAAAAGGAGCTCTTTCATATACTAATACTTTTTAAGTAAATGTAAACATCAGAATGCTATGATATTCACATTGAACTAGATCTTTTAAAAGAGTGACTTAGTATCTTCATTTCAAATTTTCAGTATTTATAAATTGTCATAAATTACCTCTTTACAACCATTAAACTTACAAGGAACAATTTTAAATGTCAGTTTGAAATGTGTGTTAGACTACATAGTTTTCAAAATTCTTTTGCGGGTATGTAAACCAAACCAGTTTGAAAACCGCTGGCACAGACTGTCCTTGGTAAGTTGTACTGTAAAGGATACTCAGAAATGGGTAGGTAGCCAGAGGAAAATATGGAACCTAAAGAGACGCTTGATTTGGGTTTGCTCTTGTTTCTAAAGATGAGAGAAAACGCAGAATGTCTGTGCGTGGAGGAAAATGATTTCGACAGGAAGGGAAAAGTGAGGGTGGTTTGGGGCAGTGAAAGACGTGGGCACGGAGTACCGAAAGAGGTGAGGCCCTTGAAAGGGCAAGGCGCAGGGACGTGGCGGCCTCGTCGCGGGGGCAGAGAGGAAGCGCGAAGGGCAAGCGCGGATATCCATAAGGGCAGGCGGGGAGCGGGTGGTGGCTGCAGGAAGCTCTGCTGGGATCGAGTCTATTTCCTCAATAAAACCGAAGCAAGATTAGCAGCTGTGCGGAAGGGTGGGGGAGGAGGTATTGGGGATGACACTAGAGAGACGTCGAATGGTCGTTTAGAGAAGTGGGATGGAATCCACTCGGGAAGTGTATTAGGACTTCGGCTTGGTTTCCGGAACTTGTTGAGAGGAGTCAGCCAGGCGATGCGGGCCGAGCGGTCGCACGTGAAGACGGACGGGAAAATTGCATTTAACTGGCTTGGCAGGTGCTCACACTGATGCGTGAGAGTGCAAGGGAGCTGAGGCCGAGTCTTTAAAATGGTGGAGTCTGGACTTGAACTTGCGGAAGGAAAGAAGGGACGGCCGAAGGATAGGTGATACAATCCATGAATTATTAATTCCCTGTGCGGGGGTGGGGTGGGGGGCCGGTCAACTGGTGCGTTTGGAGTTAGGACTCTAAAATGTCAGCCGTCTTATTTTCTTTTTCCTAAGTGCAATGACTCCGATTCTCCTCTTCTTTCCTCAATACTTCTGCCGCCGTTTTCACAAGTGGAATATCTTCGAACATCCTGAAAGAAGTCAGTAGCGGTTTCTTGCTGCGTTACTTCTGCTGCCCGATTGGCCCGCTTTGCGCATTATCTCGGAACTCACTTTTCAGCCTGTTTTGATCCCGGGCTTTCTTCCCGCCGCAGCGCATCGGGGCGGTCCCTTCAGGGGCTGGGAAAGAAGGAAGCGCTGATTGGTTGCCCTGCGAAGCGGGGCGGGGCTTATCGTCCGGGGCTGAAAGGGCCGCCTAGAGAAGAGCCAGCCCGGTTGCTTCCTGGGCCGCTGGTCCCTTGCGATCCCAAGGTCCCGTGTCAGCGAGACAGGCGCCCGGGACGGGACTGCACGGGCCGCCTGGGACCTGATTCCTTGTTTTCTGCCCAGCTGGACGTTTTGGCATGCAATGCAGATGCTTTGGTAGCTGGGCATTTATCTGGGAGAGAGTTTGCGATGACATCACAGTTAAAGGTTTTTGTTTGGCCGGCCCTCTTCTCCGCCAGCTTCTTCGGGTGGGCAGGCACGGGCCCAAGGCGGGCAGCCCAGGGCTTCCTGCCAGTACTCCTTTTGAAGGACACAGGGTCAGAAGGGCAGTTGAACATTAACTCTTTGCGGCGGCAGTTTATCTATGGGGAGGCCTGGCGGCTAGACGATTTGGACTTCCAAGCAGCTCTATACCCAGAGTGCCATCCACCAACACTTTATTTCCTGCTTCCTTTGTGCCACACCCTGGGGATGTTTCCAAAGAGAAAGGCAACTTCCACCTCGTTCCAGTGACTCTCTCTCCTTCTCAAGTCCCAGTTCCTGGTGGTCCCTGCACTGAATTCTGACAGCCTGTGATGTGGACATTAGTCTGCCATTTTTCAGATGAGGCAGTTGGGTCTTAGTTGAAGTGACTTACCAATATCACCTAGATAGGCGGGCGGGACAGAATTTGGTTTGACCCGGATCTGCCTTTAAAGCCCAAGTACTATCTATTATTCTTCTGGAGCCTTGTCCTCCAGGGCTACTGGGTTTGCTGAGTGGGAGAAATAAAGAGAAGGAATAAGTTGGAAGTGCTGAATCCAGGTGACTGTTAAAAGCAGGAAAAAGAAGATGATTTTCATCTCTTCAAACAACACTGGACAATACCAACCTTCCCAATCCTTTCAGACTAGAGAGTAATCTGGGATGTTGTCAGTATGACACAGTAGAAACAGTGATAGTAGGAGTTAAGAGGGTTTGGGACTAGACCTGCCTTTACCATAACTAAGTGTGTATTGAAGGGCAAGATACTTATTGCTATATCTCAGTGCCACCGTGTACAGTGGGTATGATAGGTTGTGGCACAGAGTTAATGGAGATAATAATAAAGTCACTGTATAAACATGAGAAAAAAATAAAAGCAGGGAAAGTACCGTGACTTACTTTGATTGTTTGCTTTTTTCTGTGCCTGTCACGGGAGTATGCTCAGAGGAAGTCCGTTTAACCTGGCCCTACATGATGAGCAGGGAGTTCCACAGGCGGACAATGGACATTTCAGACCCCGAAGAGTTCAAAGGGGCAGAGATTTGGGTACCCACAGAATGTAATGAGGGAAAGCCCTTAGGGAGGCCCCATTCCTTCATTTTACTGGAGGACCAGAGAGGGTATGTATTTAATTATTTAAGATCAGGAAACAGGAGTGCCCAGACTGGAGCTGAAACCCTGGGTCATTGTTGTTTAGTCGCCCAGTCATGTCCGACTCTTTGTGACACTACAGACTGTAGCCTGCCAGGCTCCTCTATCCATGGCATTTCCCAGGCAAGAATACTGGAGTGGGTTGCCGTCTCCTCCAGGGGCATCTTCTCAACCCAGAGATCAAACCCACGTGTCCTGCATTGGCAGGTGGATTCTTTACCACTGAACTAATCTATGGTCTGTTTTTATTAGTAACTTACTAGTCAGACATACTATAATAGTTATTCACGCTTGTTTAGCAGTTACTAAATGAGTATATTATATGCATTCCTTTCTTTTAGCCCTTGGGACAACTCTGTGAGGTAAACAGTATTTTACAAGAAAGAAAACTGAGACTGAGAGAGGTAGCTTGCTCAGGGTCACACTGCAAGTCTAAGCTGGGAGACCAGGCTCTAGTAGTGATAAGCAGATTAAGAAAGAAGGGTGTGACCCAAAAAACCCCTTTCAACGTATATATTTTTATCTTCTTTATTCAGATGAGGAAACCAAGGTTCAGAAACAGTCAGTGACTTGCCCAAGGTCACAGAGCAATAAAGTGGTGGAGTAGGCAGTGGTCTGGATCACATTATACCCAAAGACCAAAGTGTGAGACCATTCCTGGGTTCTCTATTCCTAGCATAGCCCCCTTCTTGCACAGAGAAGCAGTCAAAGCCCCTTGTCTCTTGCTCACCTTTCAAATCTTCCAGACAGCTCTGCTTGGGAATGTTTTCCTCTGCAGGCAAAGTGGCTTTAGTCAAATCTTACTTTCCAATGAGGAGTTATTAATATTATCCTGACAGGACAGTGACCCAGTTCTCCCATCTGCCAAAGTGGTGATTTTTTGCATTCCTCCTCACTTGCACAGCTTTGTTATCAGGGGGTCTGGATCACATTATACCCCAAATACCAAAGTGTGAGATGCTTTTAGCTCCACGACCCTTTGCAGAAGCCACTTGGTCAAGCCCCTTTGGTTTACGTTTGCAGGATAAGCATCAAGGGGCAAAGCCCTGGAGGCACAGGGCCTACTTGAAGTTCCCTAGTACCTCTTAAATCTGGGTGAAGAGTGATGAGTAGACAGAATTATGAATTGGGGGTGGAAAAATGAGTCTTCTCAAATATTTCTGTTCATGAGTAGCCCTCACTGAGTGAGTGAACAAGCTGCATGCAAGTGTTCAGAATTAATTAGACTCATCTGGCTTGTCTTCACTGCTAAATAAAGTATCTCTGAGGGCTTGGCTTCCAGAAGGGATGTTTGGAAGAAGGGTTTCTACTGTGGAAGGAAGCTCTAGACCAGACCCCAGGAGGTCTGGGGGGCTCGAGCCAGCTCTGCCAATGGCTGACCGTGTCACCCTGGAAAAGGCAATTCATCTCTCTAAGCCCGTCATTATTCATTATTTCTAGAAGTGCTCCTGTGGGCCTGGCACTGTTGTAATGGTTGAGACAACTTCTAACAAGACAGCTGCTGCAGTGGAAGACCTCATGGCTTCTGTGGGGAAACGAGGAAGGCTAGAGATTGTGAGTGGATTCTATGCTGCTCTGGGGTATGGCCAAAGGAGCCCTGGAGGACCTGATGTCAACAGGACTCTAGCCTTTTGGAAGCTGTGTGATAATTTAAAACGTTTCCCCTTTAACTGGATAAATACAGCCCCTAACCTGGTTGCACAGCTTGACAAGCAGAGCCCAGGCAGATCTTTGTGTCCCCAGTTGCCTCCTGGGCTGATCACTCTTTTTTTCTTTTTTTTTAATTTAATTTTTATTTTATCTTGGAATGTAGTCACTTTATAATATTGTGTTAGTTTCCAGATCACTCTTGCCTAATGACCAACTTGCTTATCTGAACACAGCAGCCCTGAATGTCGACTGAGATAGAAAGGTCCAGTGGAGGAAAAGTTGGCAGAGGTCATTTCAGGCTGAGGAAAGAGCATGCATAAACCCTGCAGGCTGGAGAGAGCACTTCCTCAGCTTGGGGACCTGCCTGTGGTTCACTGACTGGAAGGCTGGGTGGGTTGTGTCTTATTAGGGGGGGTTGAAGAGAGATGAAGTTGGGAAGATTGGCAGAGGCTGTTTCTTCACTTATGAAGCAAATAGTGGGCATCAGTTCAAGTATAGTATTTAAACACTAGGGAAATACTGGACAAAAATCAACCTAATCCCCTTCCCTGGGGGAATTCACATTCTAGAGGGACCCTGATGGGCCTCCAGTGTCTCTGACAGTATCAGGAAGCCATATTGATTTCTGACCCACTTCCCCTCTAGCACTGTAAGAACCTCCAACTGAGCTAATGTATGTAAAAGACCTTTGGGAAGTGGCAACTTCTGGGTCATTCCAATGAACAATCACTTTTAATTTCCTTTTTTTTGGTTGTTGTTGCTGTACACCGTATAGGATCTTAGTTTTCTGATTCTCTGACCAGGAATTTTACCCAGGCCATGGCAGTGAAAGCATCAAGTCCTAACCACTGGACCACCAGGGAATTTCCAATCACTTCTCTCCCCACCCCACGTTAAAAGTTTTTATTGAATTTGTTACAATATTGCTTCTATTTCATGTTTTGTATTTGTTTGTTTTTTTTGCCAAGATGCATGTGAGATCTTAGCTCCCCACCAGGGATTGAATCTGCACCCCTGGATCACCAGAGAAGTCCCCCCAATCACTTTTAATATTAATCTGAGTGACCAATACTGGTGCTCAGGGATTTGGGGACCTGTTCCTGGCACCCACCTGATCCTCTCTGCTGAGAAGAAGACATTTTTGGTTGTGGTCATGATGCTACAGGAAATGTGATGCCTTCCTTTGCTCTGCTCTCAGGACCCATTCTGACCAGGAGAGATCCCTCTGTGGGTCAGCTGAGCAGGCTGGACGGCATGTGATGTCCTGGGTCCAGTGTAGGAATTCACTGGCTCATTCTCAGACTGTGAGCACCTGTTGTGGTCAAAGGTTCTTTCCCTTCTGGCTGAAGCACCCATGCGGATGAGAGAGTCACTTAAAAATCACAAACAAAAGGGAAACTCTGTCTCTGTGGTAAGAAAGGGTTGTCCCCGGGCTAGCAGTTGTGTCTGTCCTGATCAATAAACAGATCTGGTTCAGTGAAAGAGGCTGATTCCTAGGCCTGGGAACTTGTCCTCTCCCTCACTGTGTGACTGTAGGCAAGTCAATTCCCCTTTCTGGATGCTAGTTCTTTCCTCTATTAACCAGGAAGTTGGACTTACTCAGGCTTGACCACAGAATCATTTGAACTTTTCTGGAGAACCTCGATATATAAAGCAGATAAGAGAAATGGAGGTGCAGGTGAGGCAGGTTCCTGGAGATCTGCTGACCTCACCTCATCCTGTCTCATCCTCCCTGGACAGACTTCTCCCACTGTTGCCCTGCAGTCATAGTGGAATTTGGTTTAAAAATAAATGGATTATATAATTTTCATTCTAACTGGGTCTTCTGGCCTCTAGGTTCAGGGTAGGGGGTGAGGGCAATTAAAAAGTCTTGTGATAACTTCTGCAATTTTGTGTATACATGAGAATGGTTATCCAACCCTGTTTCTATTCGGTATAAACATAATTTGGATTATCTAGGGGACCCTCTATTTCTATGCATAGACATGAAGTTTCATTGGCCCCATTTGACTTTGTATTTATGACTGTGACAATACCATGAATGTGTCTAACATGTTTCCCATTTCACTTCCCATGCAGTATGTTTCCCAAATTGGACAATCTGTGATTTTTTTTTTCATAAAAGGAATATATTTGCTGGGGGCCAGCAGCATAAACAAGATAAGAATTTATTTCTCTCTCACATATGAAGTTCAGGTAGATTATCAAGGGATAGAATGATGGCTTCTTTTTTCCCCACTTTTTTTATTTTTTAATTGAAGGATAATTGCTTTACAGAATTTTGTGGTTTTCCATCTGACATACAGCAACAAGAATCAGCCATAGATACACCCATATCTCCTCCCTCCCAAACCTCCCTCCCATCTCCCACCCCATCCCTCCCTTCTAGATTGTCACAGAGCCCCTGTTTGAGTTCCCTGAGTCATACAGCAAATTCCCATTGGCTGTCTATCTTGTGTATGGTATTGTAAGTTTCCTTGTTACTCTCTCCATACACATACATCTCACCCTGTCCCTCCTCCCCGCCTCACTACCTTGTCCATAGGTCTGTTCTCTGTGTTTCCTCACTGCTGCCCTACAAATTAATTCATCAGTACCCCCTTTCTAGATTCCATATAGAATGATAGAAGAACCTGAGTTCTTCCCATCGTGCTTCCTTATGGTCCTCATCATGTGCCTTCCATCCTATGATCCAGGGTGGCAGTTCCTGCCATCAGGTATGCATTTCATCCAACAGGAAGAGGAAAAGAGGAATTGGGGAGAGCTTACCATTTCTTTTTCAGGGAAGAAGTTGCACATATCACTTCTTTTCATCTTCCACTACCTATAATTTGATCATATGGCCACCCTTACCTTTAAGTAAGGCCAAGAAACCACTACCTGGGTGGTCTTGTGACTAGATAAAAATTCTGTCATTATGCAAAAGAAGAGAACAGACAAATGGGCCAAGTGGAAATCTCTACCAAGAGTCTAGCCATTTCTTGGGCATGAATCTTTACACTTTTTTTAGGTGTGAAATTCTGCGATGTGAGTAGCATCTAAAAACTTCAACCTGGACAGGTGCTCAAGATTTCAGCTAATCTAGTCTCTTTCATCAAACGATGATGATGTTATGAACCCATTTTACAGATAAGGCAGCAGAGAGATTAGGTGACCTGCCCAGGGTTAACAGTGTCAGTAGCCCAAGGAGAAATTCATGTTGTAGAGATAATCACAGAAATGGTGGGATTCCCTGAGCACCTGAAAGGGCCCTTTTCTCTGTGCTTTTTATTCCTCTTCCCATGACATCCTAGCTCTTCAGACCATAGTTTACCACGATGCTATCTTCTGGGGGATAGTGTGGAGTCTGATGGGGGACTGGGATGTCCTGAGGGAGCCCGAACTTTGCAGTTACACGAAGCTGGCTTTCAATAGTAGTTCTGTGTTTTATGACTGTGTCGTCGTGGGCCAGGCATTTTCTCTTGACTTTAGTTTCCTCTTGTTTAAAAAGAAGAGCGTATCCATCTCCAAGTTCTCTTCCCACCCTTCCTTCTTCCTTCCACCCTTTCTTGCTGCCCCCGTCCCCTTTCCTCCTTTCTTTTTTTCACTCATAGAATTAATATTTAGAGGAATCTGGTCTGGGACTTAGTACTTATAAGTGAAAAACAGTGGGAGTTTCCTCCTTTCTTCCTTCTTCTTTACTCTTCTTTCATTTTCTTTCTCTTGTTTCAGTTTCATGTAATTTTAAGATATTTTTTCCCACCAGGTTCATTAGTCACAGGACCCAGAGGACTTAGATTTTCTGGTGCCCAGAAATAGTTGCCCTGATGGGTGAACTTCTAGTTCCCTTTACCAGTTTTTTTTTTTTTTTTCTTTCTGAATCAGACAAAGAGAACTTCAGTACCTCTTGGGTTTCCCCCTCTGATACCTTATCACTGTACCCTAACTTGGTAATTTCTTCCCTTCTGCTATGTGTTTTTTTGAATGCTTGAAAATGTCATGCTTCCTGTGGGGGTTTCTCTCCTTTGTATGTAGCTCTGGTTTTCTATAAGCTCCTTGAGGACAGGGAATGACATCTGTGTATTCCCACCTTTACGTGTTACAGAAGTGAAAACAGAAGCCTGATTGGAGATGAACTTCCTTTGAGCGAGGACCCTGTGTTCTACTTCTTCGCATTTATCATTTGTTATGTGAAGAGCAAAGGAAGAGAAGGGGAATGAAGGGAAGGGAAAGAAGGAGGGCTGGGGGAGAAGGGGGGAGGTTGGAAAGTGAAAATGTTAGTTGCTCAGTTAGTGTCCTACTCTGTGACCCCACGGACTGTAGCCCACCAGGCTCCTCTGACCATGGAATTCTCCAGGCAAGAATACGGGGGTGGGTTGCCTCTCCCTTCTCCAGGAGATCTTCCCAATCTAGGGATTAAACTTGAGTCTCCTGCATTGCAGGCAGATTCTTTACTGTCTGAACCACCAGGGAAGCCAGAAGGAGGAAGGGAGAAGGTGGGAAATCAGCATTTATTAAGCACAAAAAGTACCAGCTTTTAAAAACATGCTGTCTTACTTAATCTTGACAGCACATATGTGAGACAAATTACAAAGGCTAAGATTGAGGCCCAGAAAGGTGCTGTCACTTGTCCAAGTTCCCATAGCACATAGGAAGCAAAATGAGAAGCGGAAACAAGGTCTGTGAAGCTGAGGTCAGGCTCATAAGAGCCTTGAACCTTGAACCACGAGTCAGAGTTACTGACACAGTCAAGTGTGAGAATTAAATGGACTGTGTAGGAAGCCAGATCTGTCTCAGGGATTCCTTTTAACAATAGTAATAAAAAGTTCTGTGACCTTGACAAAGTCGCGGGCTGTCTTGAAACCTCAGTTTCCCCATCTGTCATGAAGGGGGCCGTCTGTAAATGTGGGGGTCCCTGTCAGCTCTTCTGTGTGGGTTGCAGCCTCTCTCCCTGAATTCCTCAACCATCATTGTGAGCCATTTAAACATGATAGATTCTTCCAGGAGGAACCATGCCTCTTTAGCTAGGTCAGGCCAACCAAACTTATTTGGGGTTTTTGATGAGATTTCTCTTAATTGATTGGGGTGAGGAGTTCAGAGCTAAATTGGAAGACTAGCTTTTCAGCTCCAAGATGGAAGAGACTGGGGCCTGACATGTCTTGAGGTTGTCTGCCCTTTTTGAAGGCTGATGAGAGAGCATTCTGCACCCAGCCACACCTCCTCCTCCCTCGAGAGCACAAGGGGAGCTGATGAACAATGAATAATAAATAAGCTGTCTTGGTCCTGGAAGAAACCATGTCAAATTTCTGGGGCTTTCCTTTTTGCCTCTCTCCATTGCCTGGACAGTTTTCAATGTTCTTTTGTTTTGTCTGTCTCTTTTTCTTTTCTTCTCTGCTTCCTCTCCTCCTTCTCTCCTTCCCTCTCTTAACTTCCTTTCTTCCTTCCAGATATTTTCTTATTCTAAGTTTCATAACATTTAGGAGAATAGAGATTTGGAATGATAATGCTCTCCGGAGTCTAGTTTACAGTGATTTTTATGTCTTCTGATCGTTAGTATTTTCTGTCTCTTTCTTATTCATGTAACTAAAGATTCATCAATAGTGACGATAGTTACAACTGGGAGAACTTAACAATGGATACCAAACACCATTCTTTCAGGTTCTACAAGGCACTACATTCTTTCACTCAACAAATATTTATGAAGCATCCAACCATTTCCAGACACCATCATGGAAAAGATTCAGCTATAACCAAGGCAGAGTCTCTTTTCCTAATGGAGCTTACATTGTAAGTTGGAAGCAGACAATGAGCAAGTAAACAAATATTTAATGTATTTTCAATTTAATTACATCTTCAAAACAACCTCATGGCAGGTATTATCAGTTCATTTTACACATGCATAAACAGTGAGGTGTGGATAATGAAATTATCTGTCCAAAATCAAATGAGAAGTTTGAATGCGCCCCAGCCCAGTGGTCTTTGTAGGACCCAATGAAGGTTTTTATTACGAGCCCAGAGGCAGTAAACTGTGAGACTATGAAACTGAAGCTCCAGAGCTCTTCACTTGCATGGGCCCTTCCTCAAGTCATTTAGGACCTAAGTTTTAATCCCTTCCTTAGTGAGGGCCCATCACATTTTATAAGCCTTGGGCATCACAAAACCTGGACCAGTCTTCACTGACATGAGGATTCACAGACTTCTAGTTTTCCTCAAGAACTCAGAAGCCAATGGAGGAGAAAGACACGAATATAAAACATTGTAATACACAGAGATGAGCGCTATGATGGAGGTGTTATGGACTAAATTGTGCCCTTCAAATTCATATGTTGAGACTCTAACCCTCAATGTGATGATTGCATTTAGAGATAGGGCTTTTAGGGAGGCAATTAAAGTTAAAGGAGGTCATAAGGGTGGGGCTTTTTATAAGGAGAAGAAGAGACAGCAGAGAGCTATCTCTCAGTGTGCACACACAGCAAAGCCCGTGTGAACACACAGAGAAAAGGCAGCTGTCTGTAAGCCAGAGAGTTCTCACCAGAAGTTGAGTTTGCTGACATCTTGGTCATGGGTTCTAGCTTCCAGAACTCTGAGGAAATACATTTTTGTTGTTTACACCACCCAGTCTGTGGAATTTTCTGTGGTATCCCCAAGCAGACTTATACAGGATGGATGTACAAGGGAGATGGATTTGAAAGCATTCCAGGCAAAGAAAAGAGCTGAGTAAAAGTGTGGAGACCTGAGATAGCACAGCATACCTGTCCCCAGGGCATGCGTGTGTGCATATATATTTAGTCACTAAGTCGTGTCTGACTCTTTGAGATCCCATGAACTGTAGCCCATCAGGCTCCTTTGTCCATGGGATTTCCCAGGCAAGAATATTGGACTGGGTTGCCATTTCCTTCTCCTGGGGATCTTCGCAACCCAGGGATTGAACTGGCCTCTCCTGTGTCTCCTGTATTGGCAGGTGGAGTCTTTACCGCTGAGCCACCTGGGAAGCCCCAACATACCTGTAGAAATGTAAATAATAATTATGCATACTGATAGAGTACAGAGGCAGAGATAAACAATGGCAGGTGGGTGGGGGAAGATTGCAAACATGTGAGATGCCAGGCTCAAGACTGGGTTTTACTGATAGATGTGGGAGTTCCCCTGGTTTGCCCTTGAGCAGGGCAGAGTCAAAACCATCATGGTGGCAGGAGGAGGGAGATGGATGGGAGGGAGAGACACCAGTCAGGTGACTATTGTAGTAGTCCTGGTAAAAAAAGGTATAGCTCTGAAGTAGGTCAGTGGAGTTGGAGACAAGGACATGTTTTGGAACTGGGAGGAGGGAATGGGAGAGAGGAGGAGGAGTAAGAATCACACTTGAGTTTCTCACTTGGATGTCTGGTGCTTGGAATATTTTGGCCACATTGAAAGTGACTTGTGTATATACCTAGATTTAATTTAATTATGAGGAAAAGGGTTTGGAGTTTTTATATTTCAAAGAAATATCAGGTGGAGGTATGTTATGGTCCTAGATTTGCAGATTTGGTCAGCTGGATGCTCTGGTGTTTGGAAGCCAGCAGAGTGGCAATAGGGTGTCCAGGAGGCATGTGAGTGGATCTGCAGGCAGCCTTCATTAGCACCTTTATGCTTCTCAGTAGGATGATGGTTCCTTTTTTTTTTTGAATAAACATGAAACAAGCCAAGGAGGTTGCAATGTCATAGAAGTAGTCAGTGTCAAACTTGGTAACTGCTTGGCTTAGGGCAAAGAGTCTGACAGAGTTCTAATCTTGATCTAACTTACTATGTGCCTTTGGGTGGATCATTTACTGCCTCTAGATCTCAGTCTCACCTTCTCAAAAGTGAACCACTTGCGTTAAATGATCTTTAAATTCTGTTTTAGTGCTCACATTCTATATATTACTGTTTAACCAACATTATGTTAAAAAATGTACATAAATCAAGAGTTTGGGGGAAGATTAGGGTTTTATTTCCGAGGACAATACCTAATTGTCCCGAAATAACAAGCTTTAACTCCTTTGTCATTTCATCTCAGGCTGGATTCACAGAGGACTCTGGGGAGAAGAGATTATTTGGATATCGTCTAGTTCAGTTTCTTTATTCCACACTTGAAAGGAATGAGGAATAGCGAGAGCATCACCCGAGGTCATACAGCTGGTGAATAGCAGAGACAGGAATTGAACCCAAGTCTCCCAAAAAGGGCCATGAGGGGCATATAACCACCAGGTTATGCACTGCATGACTTTGAGACTCTTCGTGGAACCCCTGAAATTATGGAGGCAGAGATCCTGCTCTTGACCCCTACTTTGCACTCCTCTCTTTCTATGTATCTAGTTGTTTAAAATGCCTCCTCATCTCCCTGGATACCCAGCACCTCTCTTCTTCCCTTTTCCTTGCCAGTTGGAATCCTATTCATTCTTTAAAACTCAGTACAAATATGACCTCTGTGTCCCCTTTCTTCCCTTTGTACATACCCCTATGGCCATATATGGGACTTCCAGGTGGTTCACTGGCAAAGAATCTGCCTGTCAATGCTGGAAATGCAGGAGACGTGGGTTTGATTCCTGGGTCAGGAAGATCCCCTGGAGAAGAAAAAGGCAACCCACTCCAGTATTCTTGCTTGGAAAATTCCATAGACAGAGGATCCTGATAGGCTACAGTCCATAGGGTCACAAAGAGTTGGACAAAACTAAGTGACTGAGCACTCATGCATGCAATGGCCATATATACATAACACATTACATGGGAATGGTTTCTTATTTGTCTACAATTAACCCAAAAGGGTAGGAATTGTGTCTTATTCATCTCTGTACTTCTAATGTCTAGCCCACGTGCTTGATTAATGTCCATGAAATGAATGAATACAAAGGATAAATGATAGGATGAGTGTAAAATGAGGTTTGCTGGAGAATATAGAATCAAACAGAAAAGCTTAGGAAGCCATGTCCCACGAGGTGTAAATGAGGCTGTGGTTTTCCTCTCATCTGGCTATTTCTTGGACCCACAGGTCATCACCCCCATTAATGACAGCTCCCCTAAGCTGTAAGCAGGAAATGCTTTGGTATCAGGCCTGATGGCCCATATTGAAGACATAATCCTTTGGCCCATGACTCACCAATGGATTCCAGAAGGCTCAGTGTGGGTGGCCTTCCTCAATCAATCAATGGCTGGGCGTCCCAGTTTGTGATTGGATCCAAGCCACCCAAGCGTTGAGGTCTCTCAGATGCAGCCTGTATGGAGCCCTCTGGCCATCAGGCCTGTGTAAGTTGTAGCCACCCACCAGGAGACGCAGACAAGCAACCATAAAAGCCAGGTTTTATGACCATTGACACCCCCTTGAGCACGGTCATTATGATTATTTAACATTTATGAGACACCCTTGGTGCAGTGGGGCTAAGAGAAAGCCAGTTTGGCAGTCTCAACACAAACGGATGTTTCTATATAACCGTACAAAGGTGATCCCTCCCACCCAGATTAGTTCATTTGCAACTACATAGCTCATATAGGCCAGGGCAAACCTCAATGTATTCTGTATAGTATCAATCCAGGCATTAACCCAGGGAAACCTCAGTTAATCAAAACCCAGGAAAAGAAAATTCTCAATTAACTCTATTTTGATTTTTATACTGCCATTGATTTGTTCTCTGACTGATGTTGATGTACAAAGTCTTTTGTTCACTCTTTCTCATTCAATAAAACATATAAACAGTTGACCATGCCACATCATGTGTCTGCTCTTGACATTGTAGAGATAAATAGACAGCCTGTGCCCCTAGACAAGGCAATCTTATGGGGAAGAGAGGCATGGAAATAGAAATATAATCTTGCAGGTGATGTGTAACAGCCAAATTGATAGAAAAGTGGAGGGCTAGAGGAAGGAGTGGTTAACAGGTTAGGTAAGCTTTCTAGGAGGAAAAGCTCAAGATGGCATTTGATTGATGATGACAGTTTCCCGGCGGGTTGTGTGGAAACACACAGAAATGTGTGGACCTTACAGGAGAGGGAATGAATGAACAAATGAGTGGGAAGGTAGAATGTCACAGAAGATTGAGAGAACCCGGTGTGAGGGGATGAGGTTGAAAATCTAGGCAAGGACTAGATTATAAAAGCCTTGCTCATTGTTTAAGAAGTGACTGCTGGAGGACTTCCTTGGTGGTCCAGTGTTAAGACTCTGCACCCCAAATTCAGGGAGCCCAGGTTCAATCCCTGGTTGAACTGATCCTACATGCTACAACTAAGAGTTCCCATGCCACAGCTAAGACCCAGCACAGCCAAGTAAACAAATAAGAAGTGACTGCTGCATTTGGAAACACTGGTCCCCTTGGAGTCTCTCATCCCTTGATTTGGGTGGCATCACATTCTGATGGAGTGGGACTGAGGTTTTTCTTTGAATGAGAGGTGAATATGGCTCGTGTTATTTGGAACACAAGAGTGGAAGCAGGCTTCCAGCAAAAAAAAATGCATCAACTTTAGACCAGATTTGAGATATTATATTCCAAGCGTTGCACTCTTGATTTTCTCCCTGTTCATGGGGAATGGGGCACACTGCAGGATCTGACCTTGACCTCTCTGGGTTGAATCCATAACGTTGAACTGGGCACAGAGATCCAGGACAGAGCAGAAGGCTGCTGGGCCATGTGGATGGTGGGAGTGAAGTCACAGTCACCTTTGCTGCCCCTCAGACTGCTAGCTGTGGTGGGGCTCCTGCTCCCCTCCATTTCCCACTAGGAATGCCAGGTCACTGGAGAAATGAAGCTGTCCCCATCCACACCAGAGAGGGAGAAACTCCTTGAACCCTGCCCATCCCTGCCACCATGCCCCTCTGTCTCCACAGGTCAGTTCAGTTCAGTTGCTCAGTCGTGTCCGACTCTTTGCGACCCCATGAACCGTATCATTCTAGGCCTCCCTGTCCATCACCAACTCTCGGAGTCCACCCAAACTCATGTCCATTGAGTCAGTGATGCCATCCAACCATTTCATCCTCTGTTGTCCCCTTCTCCTCCTGACCTCAATCTTTCCCAGCATCAGGATCTTTTCCAATGAATCAGCTCTTCACATCAGGTGGCCAAAGTATTGGAGTTTCAGCTTCAACATCAGTCTTTCCAATGAGCACCCAGGCCTGATTTCCTTTAGGATGGACTGGTTGGATCTTGCAGTCCAAGGGACTCTCAGGAGTCTTCTCCAACACCACAGTTCAAAAGCATCAATTCTTCACATGTTTCTCATTAAAGGGCTGATGGAAGGTCTGCTGTGGTTGGTGGATTTATCATTACTCTGTCCTCCTTCGATTTAATCCTCCAGAAAAGCTTATGGTCTTAAAGGGAAAGGGGCGCTGAAGAAGAGCTTGCTGTTCTCAGGGAAAAATGAGTTTTAGAGTTCTGTCTAGATGATGGTTTCCTTTTCTCTTTCTTTGTTTTGCTTTTTGTTCATTTTGTTACAAAGGGCAGGTGCTTCCTGTTGTCTTTGAACAGAGTAGCATCCCTGTGATACTTTCTTAGAGCAAGTGAAATGGGGTCAGTCTGAAGGGAGGATGGTTCCTGTACGTCAAAAAAAGATAGTTATCCTGTTTATATATTTTCAGACTATTGGGATGAACAAATGGAAATGTCAGGTTGTAATTTGTGAAGGGCTGTGCCCTTCAAGGAACTTGGGCCCAGTGGGTGACTTTGCTCATCTAGGTCCTTCAACGGTTTGGGCCAGTTGAATTGTGCCCTAGAACATGGTCAGTGTGAATAGTGTGAATAGCCAGGATCCCTCCTCAGTGAGACCAAGATTTCCTCATCTGTATCATAAGTACAATAATAACTATCCCACAAGGTTGGAGTGAGGAATAAATAACATAATTCCATTCACTTCTTCTATCCATTCATCTGTCTATCAGTCCATCGATCCATCCATCCAAACAATAGACTTTTCACACCTGTTGTTCACCAGATTCTCTGTTGATCTCTGGGGACACAGAAATGAATATGACATTGTCCTGTCCCCCGTGAAAGCACAATCTAGGTAGAAAGACACAAAACTAACCCCCAAAATTATAAAACAAGTTGCTGAGGGATACATGTACTCTAGGTGTTTGGGAGTCCATAGAAGGGCTGCATTTAGCTTAACTTGGGGGTCTGCCAAGTCTCTTTGGAAGAGAGGACATCTAAGCTGAGACTAGAACCAGTTAGCTGGTGCTGGGAGGGTTAGGAGAAGGCGCTGGCAATGGGGACCACCATCCAGACAAAGGGGCCAACATGGACTATTCTATCTTCACAACTTTGCATGACTTATTCCCTCACTTCTTTCAGGCCTCTACTCAAAATATCACCTCCTCACAGGTACTTTCTCTGATCACCTTGTTCACTGCCCATCCCTTTATCCTGCTTTAGTCTCCTTCACATCACTTATTATGACCTGAAGTTGTAGTGTATTGAATTTTGTATTCTTAGGGTATTCTTTGTTGAGAGGTAAGCTTAGTGTGGGCAGGGACCTCATCTGTATTGTTAAGTGCTGATTCCCATAACTTCGTGTCTGATGCTGTATTAGTTTGTCAGGATTGCTACAACAAGGTGTTATAGGCTGGGCAACTAAAGCAACAGAAATGTATTTTCTCACATTTCTGGAGGATCTGAGATCAGGGGGTATGCAGACTTGGTTCCCTCTGAGGGCTGTGAGGAAGAATCTGCTTCATATCTTTCTCCTAGCTCCTGGTGGTTTTCTGGCAGTCTTTGGTGTTTCTCATCTTGTAGACATATCCCCTTGCCCTCTGCCTTCATCTTCATGTGGTATAACCCCTGTGTGTATGTGTGCAAATTGTCCCTGTTTATAAGGGCACAATTCACCCTATTCCAGTGTGACTTCCTCTTAATTAATTACATCTGCAATGACCCTATTTCCAAATCAGGTCACATTCTGAGATATTGGAGGTTAGGCCTTTAAGATACAGATTTTGGGGAAAGGGACACAATTCCCCCCACCAAAGACCCACAATAAATAGTTAGGATATAAGTGTTGAATGAAGGAATGTGTGGATAAAGGCACAGAGGCAGGAATTAGCATGGCTTGGGATTCTTGGAGCTTCAAGGGCAAGTCAGGGCCTGGTAGGCACTAACGCCCAGGAGGTGTGTGTTCCTCCTCTTTAGCACACGAGAAGCCTCCAATCAGAGGTAGCTACTACTATTCTAATTTCTACTGGTTGTTAGGTGGAATGCACGACCATCTCTGTGGCTGCGCATTTCTGCTCTTAGAGGACCCCTTTCACATCATGGCAGAGCTGAGTGTTAGCAGTTTGGGCCAACACCATTCTGTTTGCTGTTGTTGTTCAGTCGCCAAGTCATGTCAAACTTTTTGCGACCCCGTGGACTGAAGCACGGCAGGCTTCCTTGCCCTTCACTATCTTCCAGAGTTTGCTTAAACTCACGTGCATAGAGTCGGTGATCCAACCGTCTCATCCTCTGTCATCCCCTTCTACTTCTGCCCTCAATCTTTCCTAGCATCAGGGTCTTTTCCAGTATGTCGGCTCTTCACATCAAGTGGCCAAAGAATTGGAGTTTCAGCTTCAGCATTGGTCCTTCCAGTGAATAGTCAGGGTTGATTTCTTTAGGATTGACTGGTTTGATCTCCTTGCTGTCCAAGGGACTCTCAAGAGTCTTCTACAGCACCCCATTTTGAAATCATTAATTCTTTGACACTCAGCCTTCTTCATGGTACAACCCTCACATCCATACATGACTACTGTAAAAACCATAGCTTTGACTATATGGACCTTTGTCTCAAAGTAAGGTCTCTGCTTTTTAATGTGCTGCCTAGGTTTGTTTTAATTTTTCTTCCAAGGAACAAGTATCTTAGTTTTGTGGCTGAAGTCACCATCTGCAGTGATTTTGGAGCCCAAGAAAATATCCTGTTTACCAAGAACCATATGCACATCGGCTTACTCAGCAGGTCCCAGAGACCCATGTCTTATATGAGGCCTTCTAACCTGGTCATCTTTTCTTTACATAACAACAATGGGCTGCATTCTGCTCTCTGATAAATAGCCTATCATTCATAAGGTGAAATCAGGACTGGTTACAGAGGCTCTAATATATTTCCTTTAGGGTCATAACCACTGAGAAACAGTTTCTGATTAATCAACCCTTGTGATAAAGCTTGGGAAAGGTAACAGGACATAAATAGCAAAGGAAACCAAGATTAATGTGGAAACATCCTTGAGATATCAGGATAGGAAGTTGGGAAGGAGCCAAGGGGGCTCCTTAGAGAATAAGCCGGAGTCAGAGGGAGATAACCTCAGAGCAGAGTGAAAAGGGTGGTGACTGCCTGTCATGAATCCAGCCTCTGCCACCTACTTGCTCTAGAATCAGAGCGTAAGTCATCCTCCCACTTGAACCTCAGTTTCCCTAGCTCAAAGGCAGAGATCCAATGACCTGAGTCATTGTAAAAATGCTAGAGGATGAATAAGAGTTTAACATAGAGCCTGGAATTTAACAAGACTTCAGTGCATGGTAACAACTATAATATCACATACTAATTTAGTACTTATAATGGTTAAGGCATTATTCTAAGTGATTTGACCCCATGAAGTGGGTACAATCATAAAACTCATTTTGCAGTTGAGAAACTTCAAACTGATATTCAGAGGGTTTAAGTAAATGCCCAAGGTCACATAGTTACTAAGCAGTGAAACTGAGATTCACACTCAGGCCGTCTGTTCTGGAGCCTGTGCTTTTAATGGTTATGCTGTGTAACTCTTGGCCTAATTATAATTGATGTTAGTATTCTTTAGTTATATGATGATAATTTAGGGCATTTTCAATCAAGAATACTGGAGGTATAGATAGCAACAACTTTTAGATGATTCCTAGATGCTAGGCAACAAAATTCTTATATCCACTCACCCTCACATGCAGTCTGGGAAAAATGCATTTCTCACCTGCGTTTTAGAAATAAGGAAATCATGACTCAGAATTATTGTATAGCTACGATTCAAACCCAAGTCTCTCTCAGTCCAAAGCCCAAGTTCTCTCCACCACTCCCTCTGCATCTGGGAAACTCACTGGACATACAGTGGAGGGGTGGTATGACATCCAGAGCCCCATCTCTAAGGTGTGACTAAAACTGGGAAGGCTCTTCCTCACTTGCGTCAGAGCTGAGTAAGGTAAGGAAGACCATTATCAAGCTCACAAAACACCGGGTCCAAAATGAGTAACAAGTCAGACTCCCAAGGGAAGTTAAGAGGGCAACAGGAAAAATACTTCTGGGTTATGGTAGTCCATGAAAGCACAGAGAAAAATTCAGCCAGTAAGGAAGATGGATAGGAGAGCTTACAGTTCAAACTGGCTGGAGGTAAGGAAGGAAGTGATTGACCTAATTTTAGAAAGCCTCAGACTCTGAGGCTCCTAAGGTATGAGACAGGGAGTTTGGGTGAGGAATATTTGCCATTTATCATCCCTTGGCCTCTGCAGGAGGACTTGGGGATGATCCAGCTTGGAGACATCCTCCAGTGGGGTAGTAAAAGGATGAAATTTGAAGTCAGGGAGAACTAGGGTTGAGCAGCAATGGTCAACACTAGAGGTGAGGTGGGAAGGACTTTCCAAGGGATCATCAGTAGGGTCTCAACCAAATATCTGATTTATTCAAGAATCTGAAAACATTCTGCAATGAAAACTGTTATTAGATGCAGCTTGTACTGTGCTACGGACCATGCATATACTGCCATACTCTTTCCAGAAGACTTGAAATGCCAATGATAGCTTAAAAACTACACTTGATGGAGAAGGAAGACAGTTTAATGTTTTATCTGGATCCAGAGGTGCATCAACTTAAAGGATAGCTCCAATCAACAAACATAACGATATCCAAGAAGAAATGGTTGGTGATGGACAATTCAGAAATGCTTCCCTGAAAGGTGAATGGTTCTTTCAAAAGTTTCAGGTCCTAACCCTTGTAGAAAACACTGATGCCCAACATGCTAATTCTCAGTCCAAGAAACACGGGTCTTTCAGGTATTAAAAAAAAAATAATGGGACTTCTCTGATGGTCCAGTGCTTAAGAAGCCACCTACTGATGCGGGGCACATGGATTGGATCCCTGGTCAGGGAAGTGACATACCGCAAGCAACGGGGCAGCTAAGCCTGTGTACCACAACTACGGAGTCTGCACTCTAGAGCCTGCAAGCCACAACTACTAAAGCTGGTGCTCCCTACATCCCATGCTTGACAATAGGAGGAACCACTGCGAGGAGAAGCCCATACACCACAACTAGAGAAAACTTGAGGCCAAAAAAATAAATGAAAACTTAAAAAGCAAACAAACAAAAACCCCAACTTCTTTCATCTCTCTGAGGCTTGTCTTCCTCATCTATAAAATGGGACAAAAGTATCTGCCTGCTAGAGTTTTTGTGAGTGATTGTATGAGAAAGGTTGAAAGGGCCTAATAAATTGCCTGGCCCATGGTGGACATTCAATTAGTGTTCATTGGGTGAATCTCATGGGGAGATGAAATGTTTGTAAAAGGAAGTCTTCACTGAATCATGATAAAAGTGTCATCAGTAGATTTCTAGTTTCTTTAAATCAGAAAAGAGGTTTTCATGCCTTCTGTGTTTGGCCTTTCTTTTGTTCAATACCTACTATGCTCTGAAAGCTTTAAGACTGCTTAATAACTGCATGAGCATAAATGCATATACTCAAACGCTGGCATACAGTATTGTTGCCAATATATAATGCTTGCTGATGTTTACCTTATAGGACTTTAACGTCATTATCTCTTTTTTCTTTAGAATTGAGATATATTTATGGTTACTTTCCTGATTTCAAAAATAATAAATATTGGTTGAAAATAATTTCATTAATTCAGGATGATATGGAGTAGCAAGTAAAAGAATTCTAATTTGACTTTCCAGACATAACCATTTTTTTAGTGTGCATATGCTTCTAGAGTTTATTCTATATGCTTATAAAACTGTATGGTGCAGTCTATACACACACACACACACACACACACACACACACACACACACCCCTAGTGCAGAATTTTGATCTCTAGCTGAAAACACTTCCACCCAGAATAAAGACTACATTGCCCAGCTTTTGTTCTAGCAAGATGTGTTCAGGGGATTAAGTTCTAGCCAATAGCATATAAGCAGACAGGACGTACAGCACCCAGAAGGTTGCATAAGAGAGGCTGATGCAGGTGGGAGGCATGTCTTTTCAGTCTTTTCCCTAACTCCTTCTTCAGTTCAGTTCAGTCGTTCAGTTGTGTCCGACTATTTGCAACCCCATGGACTGCAGCACGCCAGACTTTTCTGTCCATCACCAACTCCCAGAGCCTACTCAAACTCATGTCCATCATGTTGGTGATGCCATCCAACCATCTCATGCTCTGTTGACCCACTCTGGTCTCCTCCTGCCTTCAATATTTCCCAGCATCAGGGTCTTTTCCAATGAGTCAGTTCTTCGCATCAGGTGGCCAAAGGATTGGAGTTTCAGCTTCAGCATCAGTCCATTCAATGAATATTCAGGAATGATTTCCTCTAGGATTGACTGGTTGGATTTCCTTGCAGTCCAAGGGTCTCTCAAGAGTCTTCCCAACACCACAGTTCAAAAGCATCAATTCTTCGGCTCTCAGCTTTCTTCACAGTCCAACTCTCACATCCATACATGACTACTGGAAAAACCATAGCTTTGACTAGATGGACCTTTGTTGGTAAAGTCATGCCTCTGCTTTTTAATCTACTGTCTAGATTGGTCATAGCTTTTCTTCCAAGGAGCAAGTGTCTTTTAATTTCATGGCTGCAGTCACCATCTGCAGTGATTTTGGAGCCCAGGAAAATAAAGTCTCTCACTGTTTCCACTGCTTCCCCATCTATTTGCCATGAAGTGATGGGACTAGATGCCATGATCTTAGTTTTCTAAATATTGAGTTTTAAGCCAGCTTTTTCACTCTCTTCTTTAAACTTTCATCACGAGGCTTTTTAGTTCTTCTTTGCTTTCTGCCATTGGTGTGGTGTCATCAGTGTATCTGAAATTATTGGTATTTCTCCCAGCAATCTTGATTCCAGCTTGTGTTTCACCCAGCCTGGCATTTTGTGTGATGTACTCTGCATATAAGTTAAATAAGCAGGGTGACAATATACAGCCTTGACATACTTCTTTCCTGATTTGGAACCAATCTGTTGCTCTATGTCCAGTTCTAACTGTTGCTTCTTGACCTGCATGCCTGACTCCTTCTTAGCTACAAACAGATATGAAGGTAGAATTTCATAGTCATCTTAGGCCATGAAGGGTCTCTGAGGATGGAAGTCACACACTGGCGACCAGAAGAGAAGAGGTGAGACATCAATAACTTAAAGGAATAGCCATACCACTCCCCATCATCCTGCTCCAGGCTTCTTTAACATTGGAGAATAACTCCCTGTGATTTTAAGCCACTGTAATGAGGTCTTCTATGACTGGTACCTGGACACAATTTCTAAATGATACACCCTTCCACTTAATATTATTATATATATTTATTTTTCTCTGTCATTGCATAAAAATTCTACTGTATTCTTTTTCCTGACTGTATAACTATTCCATTGTAAGAATATACCATAATTTCCTCAATTCCTTATTGATGAAACTTAAATTCTTTTCAATTTTTGGAAATGATACACAGTGTAGAACATAAATCTTTGTGTAGATTTTAATATTTTCTTAGGATAAGGAAAGGAATTTTAGGGGTCTTCCCTAGTGGTCCAGTGGTTAAAACTGCGTGCTTCCACTACAGGGGGCATGGGTTCCATCCCTGGTCAGGGAACTAAGATTCCGCACACTGTGAGTGTGGCCAAAAGAAAGAAGAGGAATTTTAGGGCTAAAAGATATATGCATTTTAAATTGGTAATTTAATTAATGAAATTGATTAATGGCTTTGTGTATTGTAATTGATATGTATTGCCAAACTGTCCCTAGAAAAGAGACCAGTAGATTTAAACAAAATTTTGTTTTCTGAGATTTTTCATATATGCAAATCACAGAGAAGAGCATGAAAACTCTCCATACATAACTAATCAGCTTAAAAAGTAGAACGCTGCCACGATGGCCTGATGCGCCCTGTGTATCTCATTCCAGTGAGACCTTCCAACTCATCTCACCCAGCTGCTGCTGCTAAGTCACTTCAGTCGTGTCCGACTCTGTGTGACCCCATAGACGGAAGCCCACCAGGCTCCCCTGTCCCTGGGATTCTCCAGGCAAGAACACTGGAGTGGGTTGCCATTTCCTTCTCCAATGTGTGAAAGTGGAAAGTGAAAAGTGAAAGTGAAGTCGCTCAGTCGTGTCCGACCCTTAGCGACCCCACGGACTGCAGCCTACCAGGCTCCTCCATCCATGGGATTTTCTAGGCAATAGTACTGGAGTGGCTTGCCATTGCCTTCTCCGCATCTCACCCAGCAGGCATCCCTAATCTTTCAGCAGCCCTGTGGCCAGTGGGTAGGTCCATAGGATTCTTTTACTTGCAAGCCATAGACACTCTTCCCCACCCAAAAAGAATGCATTGGTGCATACAATTTAAATGTGTGGGGTAGAGCCCGCTGGAGAGAGGGGTCGACAGAAGTCATCAGGACCCCGTCTCTCTCCCCGTCTCAGGCCTCCTTTCCTCCATGCTGGCTTCATTCTCAGTCTCCGTATAGCACCCCTCCAGGCCTTCATCCTTCAGGCTCACATCCTGAACCTGCAGGAAAAAATAGTGCCTCTTCTCAGTACCTCCCACACAAGGCCTGATTTCACTGATCAGATTAACCAAGGTGAGGAGCCCATTCTGACTGTATCTGTTAATAGCTCCCATTATGGATTTCTCATCTGGACTCTCTCAAACCCTTCTGATGCTCAAGAATATTTTTGCCTGAGATGGGATAACAAGCCCCAGGGTTAAATATCTTTTTGGGAATGTGGCCCTTGGCAGAGGATACAAGGATAAGCTATGCGAGCAGTTACTGAGTGCTATAAAGTGCTGGGCCTTTATCTCATTCATCTGCAAGGTGGGTATAACATCTGTTTTGTAAATGAGGAAAGCAGAGGCTTAGAGAAGATGAATGGCTGCCCTGAGCTCACACAGCTTGTGTGTGTTGGGACTGGGGTTCGGCCCTTCAATTCTCTCACTCCAGTGTCCAGTGGAAACACAGCTAGGGCACGCTGTCTCTCCTGCAATAGGTATGCATTCACCTCACAAGGCTGTTGCAAAGTGTAACATGAAAACACTGTGCAAACTGAAGAGCTTCACAAACATTAGCACATTGACCTCATTGTGATGTCCTGAATTTACCTCCTTCAGGCCCCTTGGGGGAGGGAAGGAGACAGCTTGGTAATTGGCCTGGTAATCCTGAGTAAACAGATTAAGTAAGCGCTGAGAGAGACAAGTTATTCCCTAAACTATTCTCTTTTTCTTTATTTCTACAAATATATTTCAAAAGTATATCTATAACTCTTTGAGATTTTGAGAATCATTAAACACTTATATTAAAGATTTACTTTGGGAAGACCCTACAAGGTATGATGGAAAGAAGCAGGGTTCAAAATAGACTTGTCGGGTGTCTAGGCTGCCTCTGATCGTTGTTGGCCCTGCTGTGTAACGTGGAGCTGGTATCATCTCCTTGATGACCTCAATTTCCCCATTGGTTCCATGTGAGCTTAGGATAAACACATTCCCATCCTAAAGCTTTTCATCCATAGAATAATTATGGGGTGAGGGTGATTAGGAGGTGTTGGTGACCCCCAGCTAGCCAAGTGTCATCCATGAGAGTCTTAGAAAGAAAAGGAAATTATCTTCCATTGGCTGCAAAGCAACCTTCTTGTGGGCCGAGGAGGAGCTGAGGAATGGGACCCTAGGGGTTTTCCTGCTTCTGGAAATATCTGGCGTTGGTTATTCCCCAGCTTCATGACCCCTGCAAGGAGTCACTTGGAGAACCTGGCCAAGCTCCAGTTTGAATGTGAGGAATATAGGTCGTTAGCAAGAGACTTTAATGTCCCGTAAACTGGCTTCCTGGAGGGGAGAGCTCACCCCGGCATAATCAAGCTTTTAGCAAGAAGCTCAGCCAGTTTCCAGCCTGGGGCACACAGAGCTTCTGGAGGACAGGCAGTGCCAGGAGGTGGGAGGAGCGCTGGATTGGGGGTGAGTGGGTCTAGTCCAGGCTCTGCCACTGACCTGGGAAGTCGCTCCCTCTCTAAGGCCTCCTTTTCTTCGTTTTCAGAATGAGGGGTGATTTTGGATGTGCTCTGGGGCTTTCCAGCTCAGACAAAAACCACACAAGGAGATGAAGTGAGCGGACTGTAGAGCCGCCTCGCCTGTGTTCTGACACAGCCTTGCTGCTCGCTGTTTCTGGGTCCTTAGTTCATTTATTTAAACTCTCTGTGTCTCAGTTTTCTCATCTGTAAACTGGAAACACTCAGTTTACACACTCCATTGGGTTTTGTAACATTTCAAGGTAAAGCCCTTCAGATAGAGTCTGGATCAAGTAAACACCCTCCACCTATAAAACCTTACTGAGCAAGTGTGCTACGTCTCTTCAGTCGTGTCTGGCTCTTTGTGACCCTATGGACTATCGCCTGCCAGGTGCCTCTGTCCAGGGGATTCTCCAGGCAAGAATACTGGAGTGGGTTGACATGCCCTCTTCCAGGGGATCTTCCTGACCCAGAAATCGAACCCACATCTCTTATGTCTCCTGCACTGGCAGGCGGCTTCTTTACCACTAGCACCACCTGGGAAGCCCAAACCCTCACTGTAATCATCACCCAATCCACAGCAGTCAGTGCCCTCTGTTTAGGAGGGTGGGGTGAGCAGACCTTCTGGGATTGGAACCTCAGGCCTGCAAGGCTCTGGCAATACATGAGGCTTCCTGTGGTCTTGGGAAGGTGACTTTATGCCCAACTCAGTCTGCTGGGGACTCTGTAGGAATGAACATCCTTCAGCAAGGAAACCCCTGGGGGTGGGGGTCAACATGTAAGACTTAGAGGTGTCCTTCTGGGAAGAGGGGAGGGCAAGAGGAAGAAGGGAGAGAGGAGGTGGAAAGACAGGACCAGGCCGACTTGGGTTCAAGTCCTGGCTATGCTGCATCCTTGCTGTGGGAACCTTGAACAAGTCTCTGGATTCCTCTGAACTTCATGTCGCTCTTCTTTAAGTTAAGGGCATGGTGCCCAGATCGTGGATTTGTTCAGCATGTGAACGAAACAGTGGAGTGAGAACGCCTGGCCTGGTGGTAGCTACACTAGGGATGCTCATCAACAGATGCGAGCGGAATGTGAATCAGAGGCCTGAGGGATGCAGCCTGTGATGGCAGCAGGTGCGAGGAGTGGTGGTGGTGTGCGCACGCGTGTGCCCGTGCCAGTGTGTCACAGCGGGGGCTGGGAAGAGGAGGGAGAGGAGAGATCTGCCTCTTACCTAACGACTGTCCAAGTCTCTTTATTCGAAACACCACTGCCGTGGTTCCTGCCCACACCCCTCCCACTGGACGTTGCCCTCCTACCGGACATTTGCCGCAACCTTGACTGGCCACCCTGCCTCCAGTTCTTACATGCTGCTCATTTTCTTTCACCTGTAACCAGAACCTTCCTTCCAAAATAGAGATCTAGTGTCACTCCATGACTCTTTGCTGTCCCCTGGATAAGGTAACAAAGCCTTGGCCAAGGATGTCTTCTGATTGCCCCCTGCAGGGCCACCATCCTCCCTTCTTCTCCCTGGACCCTGATCTCTGACAGGCCTACCATGTTCATGTTCCCAGCTTGGTTCAGCCAATGAAGCCCCGGAAGATGGGAAGGGAGGAGGAGAGCGATCAGAGCACTGAGCTCCCACTTGCCTCCTGCAGGTTCCTGGGGAAGGTCGTGTCCATCAGCCAAAGACCGCAGCTCCCATCACAGTCTTCCCTGTACCCCGCCTGCTCAGGTCCCTTCAGGCTTCGTGGTGGACCAGCTACTAGCCTGTGAATCCTGCAGCATCCGTCATCACTTCTCCTGTTCTCCATCTACACTTTGTGTCAAGTTTCTTACACTTTTCTTAAATCACTCAGGTAAGCGTGCCATTTTTGTCCTGCTGGGACCCTGCCTGATAAATAAACACTGCTTACAAGGCCCCATGTGATCTTCCCTGGCTGGTCTGGCCTCTGCACCCTATGTGCCCACTTCTCCCCATTAGTCACACCAATGAGCCTTTTTCTCACCCCAAGACTTTCCCACAATTGGAGCTTCTGTCAAGATCACATAGTTAATCTGTACCTGCTTCTACCAAGAAGCCCTCCTTGATACCTGCAGGCTTGGTTGGAGCCCCTCCTCTAGCTCAGAGGTCCCTTTGTCCTACTCCCTCTATCCCAGCATGAACCTTGATAATGAAGTTATCTGCTTACGTCTTTCTTTCCTACCAGACTGTGGACCCCATATCTCACTGGTGGAGAGTGAGGTAGAGGTTAAGGGCACAGACACTGGAGCTGTACCTCTGGGGTTCAATTCTAGCTCTGCACTTCTCAGCTGTGTCTGTGGAGCCTTAAACAATCACTTAACCTCTGAACAGTTAGGTAAGATGGGGATATAGAAAATCCTTTAGGGTTGTTCTAAAGATTACATAAGTTAACATATGTAAAACTAAGTACTTTTGTAATTCCATATGTTAACTAACTTTGAATATATGTAGCTGTTAATATTAACTCATATCTCTAATACTTAGTTTTATACATGTTAACTTAGTTGGAAGGACTGATGCTAAAGCTGAAACTCCAATACTTAGGCCAACTCATGTGACAAGTTGACTCATTGGAAAAGACTATGATGCTGGGAGGGATTGCGGGCAGGAGGAGAAGGGGACGACAGAGAATGAGATGGCTGGATGGCATCACCGACTCGATGGACATGAGTTTGAGTGAACTCTGGGAGTTGGTGATGGACAGGGAGGCCTGGCGTGCTGTGATTCATGGAGTGGCAAAGAGTCGGACACGACTGAGCGACTGAACTGAACTTAGTTAAAATATGGAACTTAATATATGGAGTTATTAACTAATTTGATTATAGTTGGTACCCAGAAAACATTAGGTATATTTTAAAAAATCTTGGCTGTGCCATGTGGCATATGAGATCTTAGTTCCCTGACCAGGGCTCAAATCTGCAGCCCCTACAGTGGAAGCACAGAGTGTTAACCTCTGGACAGCCAGCAAAGCCCCGATATTCGGTATTATGGTCAGTTGGTGAAACAAAGGATGTGTTCACTGGAGAATGAACGGCTTCTCTGTGACAGGTGTGTCATTGCACAACACTGTACTTTCCCTTCTAGTTTTTACAACAAGCTTGGGAGGAAGAGAGGCTAGAAATTCTGTCCCCGCTTGGCAGATGAGGACACTGAACTTGGGCAGACCTGCCCGGGGACCGACAACTGACACAGAGCCAAGGGACAGTGGAGCTTGGACGTGGAGGCCCATGGCTGGGTGCCTTTGCCTTTGGCTGCCTCAGGGAGCGAGGTCTGTGTGCTTCAGCTCTGGCCGGGTCTGCCCGGGGAAGGGGCAGCTGCAGAGTGGGTGGAATCCAGGGGCTTTAGAGGCCTTGACTTTGGTCACTTTCCGTGAAAGTCTCTGAGTCACCTTTGGGATTTTCCAGGCTAGAAGATCCTGGACGCTTAAAAAAAAAAAAGCCCAACGTGTTGCAAGTTCTGAAACCAACTGCCAGTACAAGTTCTGTTGGCCAGGCATCTCATCTGAGGGACACGGATGTAGAGGGAGAGCCCCAGGCAGAGACGAGAGGGGAAATGAGCCTTCGGTGTGCCAATAATTCTCCTAAGTTTCATAAAAACATTAACCCAGTGCATCTGGGCAGCAAAGAGTTCTCTAATAATGCTCGACGTGTTGCCTTCTGATTGGCTGCGTCTATCTTTTGCCCTTGACACCGGACACCCTCATTCAACCCCCAAGCCCCAGACCCCAGCTCAGATACACCAGAGGAGCCCTGGCAGTGGCTGCGGATTGAGCAACTGAATATGGGGATGGATCTAGTGTTCTTGGTCCCCACACAACTCTGTTTTACAGATAAGGAAACTGAGGTTCAAAAGGGTTAAATGCTTTGACCAAGGTGACACTGTTAATAAAGGGAAAGACTGAAGAGTGGAGGCATTTCCTCTAGGAGGTGTAAATGCAGCCAAAGCGTTCAGGTCCAACTGACCAGGGTTCATAGTTCCAATCTGCCAGCTACCTGCTGTGTGATTTGTATAAGTGACTCAACCTCTTTGAGTCTCAGGGGGCTGTGTTGATGAAATGGATACAGTAAAAGGAAATATTTTTTTTGAGTTGTTATGAGGATTAACACAATGTATGCAAAGGGACTGGCACATTGGCACAAAGAAAGAACTCCTTAAGTGTCCTTGTTTTTATTGTCCTTATTCTCCTTTTTAAATTGCTATTATTACTATTATGTAAAAAACCCACAAAACTTCAGAATTGGTTACTTCTATCACTGAATATATGCCTGGTATACAGATGAGCTGAAACAAATTAGTTTCTTCCCTTTCTGGGGGTTAGTCTATGTTGGCATCTACTATGACTGGTAGTTCCAGGACTGAACGTTTGCCAGGGATTCGTGATGTCCAACTCAGGCACATTTTGGGGGTATAGATAAGAGATTGGAGGTGATGACCTTCAAGTACATTTGCTCTAGGCAGGTGGGTATACCCCCTCCTTCTAAGCAAGCGCAGAATCACTTCACACAAGCCCCAGCTCTCCCACACTATTCCTGCCCTGCTTGCGTGAAGTGGCTTGGAGAACTCTCGCAGGGACTTCCCAAGCATTTCTCTAAGCTTCTTGCTTCTTGCAAACACTCTGACACCCGAGTCCCTCTCCTAGCCTCTCCCTATTGGCCGGCCTAAACTCAGTGCGTTCTGAGGTATTTTCCCTTTACAAAGACAGCTCAAGGACCTGCTACTTAAACAATATCCATTTATAATCCAGCCAGCCGCCAGGTCATCTCTCCAACACACAGAATCTGTTCTGAGTGGTCTCTGTTGTCTCAATTTACAAACCTGAGAGGCACTGGAGGTCTTTTCACAATTCAGAAGAGGAAACTGAGGTTGAGAGAAGCAAGTAATTTTCTCCAAATCACACACTGGTTAGTGGCAGGGCTGGGAGGAGACCCCGACTTTGAGGCTCACTGTCATCGAGGAGCATATGCGGGTGGGAATTGAGCCTGGACTGTGGCCTGGTTTGGCTGCTTACCGCCTGTGCGGCCTTGGCAAACAGTCCCACACCCAGAACCTCTATTTTCTTACCTCTGAAATGGGCATAATTATGCCTTCCTCACAGGAGTGATAGAAGGAGCAGAGGAGATCCTGCAGAGGAGGTCGCTTAGCACAGCGCTTGGCACAAAACAAGTCCCCTTCCCCTCCTACCTGTCTCTTCCTTCTGGACAGGAACAAAGGCTTTGGAGTCAGACAGTCTTGGGCTTAACTGACGTGTCGACTTGAAGAAAGCATTCACTTTGGGGGTCTTGGTTTTTTCCTTATTTATCAAATGGCAACAGGAATGGCCATATGGAGGGGTCTTTGAGGAATTCAAAGTATGAAAACTGAGGAATTCAAAGAGATGATCAATGTAATATAGGAGTCTTTCTAGACAAAGCTGCTCTTTTTTCTTTTTCCCTCCACAGACTCACAGATTCGGGGCCCCAGCCCCAAGTTACAGAAGCAGGAGAGTGTGTGAGTTTTTGCTTCTTCCTCTGGGCACAGAGAGGGGCGGCTCTGGGCTCGAGCAGGCACCTGGTTCAGCCAGCAGAGCGATGGCTCCGGGGATAGAAATGCTCCCTCTTGCCCAGTCTTCGGGCCACTTCAGGACAGGGATATCTTGCGGGAGGGGGTGTCAAACCAAAACAGGGTCACTGCAGTGGCTTCCAAAGGGGTTGTTGGAGACCGGGACACATAAATAACCCTGAGGAGACAGCCCCTTGGCACCCCTTCCTGATCAGGAGTAAATATTACGTTATTCAGAGAGACACTTAAGTTTCAAACCACTTCATATTTAATCAGCAATCACGCTCCCTTCCAAAAGCCATTCCAGGAAAAACATCAGTCGAGATTTTGACAAGAAACAAAGCTTTCTGAAAGCTTGTGCACACATCCCAGGCCTCGAGGGACAAACTTGTGGCCCAATTTTGATCAGTGGTGGCGCCGACCTAGGACACTGGGGCCCGGGTAGTGCATCGCTGTCTAGTGTTCCCGCTGTCCTGAGGAGTCGAGGTGGCTCAGGAACAGAGAGGCAGATGTGGGCTGTGGAGACGACAGGCCTGCCTTTGAATCCCATGTCTTCCTTCCACGCCTGTGTGCCTGTCAGCAAGACTCGTCACGCCCAGGAGCCTTGTGTTCTTAAAGGTAAATCAGGAATAATTATGCCCACCTGGAAGGTTGTGCTGAGGTTTACATCACCTACACCCATGGAGTAGGTTGAACTGTATGAACCTGCTACTTCTGAAGGTCAAAAAGTGTTGCCTGTTGGCCTCATGCTATCAGTGCATGGCACATTTGAATAGACCCTAAGTTGGGTTAAACATTTGCAAGTGTGTCTCAAAACTTAGTAAGCATAGGAAGTGGACAGGGGGCATGAGGCGTGTGAGCAAAATGTCTGATTCAGAAGCTCCACCTAGGACCTGGGAATCTGCATTGAACAGGCTTGAAAACCCCCACTTCATGTGAAATGGTTGAGGTGGTGCTTAGTGCTCGCTGAACTAAGCTTTGAACAGAGAAAAAAATGAGAGATGGGGAGAAGACAGTAGAGAAAATGACAATCCCCCCGCCCCAAATCCTTGTCATCTTTTTTTTTTTTTTTTGTCCAAGTAGGTAATAGGATTACCTTGGTGTGCATATGTGTGTGTGTGTTTGTGTATGTGTGTAAAAGAGAGTGGGAGAGAGGTTGAGACCTTTCTGATTACATTAAAGCCCCAAACCTCAGACCAGGGGCTTGTCCTCTTTTTTAGATTACCAACATCCTAAATCTTTGCACCATTCTGAGGTGATGGGTTGGTTGATACAAGTTTTACCCCCAGTAGCTGCCTCTAAAATTCTGCATATTGTTTCAGCTATTTTCAAAATATCCTTAAAAGTTGGAGTAAGAGGAGTTAGCCAGTGGAGACATGTGAACATCAGACTTGAAAGTGTGTTGTGAGCTCTCCTGATCCCCCCTCTTCCCATGTTGGTTGAGGAAGAGGGCATCTCCCAAGGTCGTGTGATATGAGTTGGGGCAGCGGTGGAACTTGAACTTGAGTCCTCGAGGACTAAGCATTTGCTCTCCTGGGATTTCGTAACTAAGTTTTACTTTAGTCTGCTTATTGCTGTTGTGACTTAAATCCCAGGCCAGCAGATTCTGAGTTGCATCAACAGCAGTCTGCATGACTTGTTGTAAGTGCTTCTTCCTGGTTCAGCTGATACCCTACACACACTGCTGCTGGGGAAAGCAGCCTATTCATTCATCTGTTCATCCAGTACCTAGAGATCAGCCACACCAAGGATGCAGTGCTGAGCACATTAGACACATGTCCTGCCCTCATGAACTCCTCAGCCTTGGTGTTCCCACTGTGTATAATTATATAGGAACTATAAGGCAAATGCAGTGCCACTTTGATGATATATAACAGGGAGGCCAGCTTTAGCTGAGGCCAGTGCGACTTGCCTGCACCTTACTTTCTCTCTCTCTTTTTTTAAAAATATTTATTTGGCTGTGTCAGGCCTTAGTTGCATCAGGATCTTTCATTGTAGCGCACAGACTCCAGTTGTGGCATTCAGGCATAGTGGTTGCGGCGTGCTGGCTTAGTTGCTTGGATACATGTGGGATCTTAGTTCCCCGATCAGGGATTGAAAACCTGCATCCTCCACATTGCGAGGCAGATTCTTAACCATCAGACCACTAGGGAAGTCCCTGCCCCTTACTTTCTGATGGAAACCTAGTGTTGAGTCCAGGCTCCAGAAAATATGCACAAGTTTCAAGGAAATCCTTGCTAGTTTCAGACACCATGCTGGTCTTTATGACTTTAGCTACAGACCTAGAAGAAAGGCTGATGAGATCAGAAAGAGTACTGATGCTCAAGCTGAGATGATGTTGGCAACAGCCAACACCTCAGGGTATTTGGGGGAGTCCTCCTTCTTCCATGGGGAGGCATTCCTTAGTCCCCTTTTAGCCATGAGTCAAGGGGCTCAGAGACTCTGCCTATGTTGTTTGATCTTGGACTCTGTCCCCACATCTGCAAAACAGAGACAGTAAGAATCTCTAGCTCACAGGGGTCATGAGAATTAACTGGAATAACAGCACCAAGTCTCATCTTGTAGTACCTGAGAAATATTTCCTTTCTTCTTCCAGGAACTTTGGTCCATGTGGCATGGGCTGAGTTTAAGCCAGATGTGTGTGACTCCTAGAGGCTGGAGTACCCTTCAACCTCCTGTCCTCCTGTTCCATGAGATCTCCTTGGAATCAGTAGTGAGAAACCCTAGAAGACCTTAACTTTATGAACTTCATCCAAGACCTTGAATTTGAACTTCATCTGGGAGATATTAGGGTCCACTCAAGTTCTTGAGCTAGGAGTCATATGCCAAAACTGCTTTTAGGTGATGATAGACCAGGGCAGAGACATGGTGCTTGAAGATGGGGTGAGAGACAGAGGTCAACAGTCTATTTCATCTTGGCTCCTCTGTGAATTCGGTTCTAAAGGGATGCTCTACTCTTGGACGGGGCAGGGAGAGGCTGGGAAGGACAGGTGCGCGAGTGGTCGTCTCTCCCCCCAAAGCATTTAGGGGCTACCATGTAATTTGAGCCCAGCTCTGATTTAACCTATGTGGCCCATCTGTTGCCCCCAAAGGGTCTGCCTCAGTGTCTGCTTGCTTCAGTGTTGGCTGACAATTACACCGTTCCACTCTTTGAAGAAGGCAGTGGCTTTAGATGCTAAATTTAAATTGCTACCATTCAAAATTAAAGTGGTAATCGTGCTGCCAGTCACCCATCAGGAATAATGCCATAGTTGCTCTTCATGCTAGGAATTTTCCAGATATTATTTCTGATTCTCTCAGCAACCTTGAAAAATGAGTGTTAATATTTGTCCTTTATAGAAAAGGAGCTGAAGCTCCGAGTTTCCTCTAAACAACATGCCAAGGAAATACAATTTACTAATTTGAAAAAGTAGCCTGTTCTGAGTGTGCAGTCTATTGCTTTCTCCTTAATCACTTTTTTTAATAGATGATCCATTTTTCCAGATGAGGAGACTGAGCCTCAAAAGAGTTATGTGAGTTGCCAAGAACATGCAGCTACGACAGTAGCTAGTTCAGTCAGTTCAGTTCAGTTCAGTTCAGTCGCTCAGTCGTGTCCGACTCTCAGCTAAGGAACAGCTAATTACAGGATATTCACTATGGTCTTCCCTTGTAGCTCAGATGGTAAAGAATCTGCCTATAATGCAGAAGACCTGGTATGATACCTGGGTCAGGAAGATCCCCTGGGGAAGGAAAAGGCAAATCATGCCAGTATTCTTATATGGATAATCCCATGGACAGAGGAGTCTGGCAGGCTACAGTCCATGGGGTCGCAAGAGTTGGACATGGCTTAGAGACTAAACCACCACCGCCATTGTGGTCTAGTGGTGGGCTAAGGGTCTAATATACAGTATCTCATTTAATCTACATAACAGTTTGTCTTTTGTCAAAAACAAATGTCAGAACTGGTATTTGTGATCATGTCTAGCTGTCTTCAGAGCTTTCAACTGCCCAATTCTGCTGTAAGGATGGGGGTGATATAAATCTCAAGACTTCAATGAAGAAAAGGTAATGTTGGCTAAAAAAATATGTAACAGAATTTATGGGATGAAGTTGTTACAAGTCACGTTTTCCTCAGTGCAATTCCTGTTCATTCGTGAGTGATGGATAGAAAATATGAGCACTGAGGATCAGGAATGTCTGGCATTTGAGTGAAGGGTGCCAGTCACTCGCTATGATCAAAGGAAGCATAAAACCCCAAAGACAACCAGGGTGGCTGAGATCAGATGGATGAATGCAGGCTGCCTATCTGGGAAATTAATGGAATATGTGTCAGGCCTAGCTCATAGCATTCCAGCCCAAAGGATCAGCTGTCCATAATCTGTAAGTGTCCTGCACCCAGAGGTGAGGGAGCTAGGGAAAGGTCCTGAGAGCCTCTGACCTAGTCCTGTATGCTCTGTAAATACCATAGACATTCCTGGTAGATGAAAGGCATTTCCACAGGAAGCATTGTAAGCCCCTCCAAACTCCAGATATGCGCTGGTTGTCCCGGCTGGCTCCCTCTTCAAACAACATTGGCTAACACAGGTATGACAGGGAAAGGTATGGGGACTAGAAGCCAGCAGTTTTATCAGAAGCACAATTTATTTTCTCTGTGCAGCCTCAGGAGAGTCACTGCATGTGGAGCTGGAATGCTAATCAAAATGAATGGACTTTGGTGGAAATTTTTAGGATTATATGAGTGCTTGCGTATCAACAATCTCTTGTTTCTCTCTTAATAGCCCAGTGAAGAGTGCATTGTTGTTAGTCCCAGTTTTATGAACGAGGTGACTGAGGCCTAGAAAAAGTAAGTCATTTGTTCTTATGCCTCATCTAATAAGTTAATGGGACAAGGTCTTGGGTCCAGGGCTCCTAACTCTGGCTCACATTTTTCTAACTATGGGACTTAGAAATCACCTGGTTTAACCTCTGGCTGCCTCCACCAACCAATGGACAGAGGGACATCCTAACTTTGCTTGAAGATCCAACGCGGCCCCTTCCAGGGTTAAACAGCCACAACCTAGTGTTAAAAATAGTTCAGTTCAGTTCAGTTCAGTCTCACCGAAGAATTGATGCTTTTGAACTGTGGTGCTGGAGAAGACTCTTGAGATTCCCTTGGACTACAAGGAGATCAAACCAGTCCATTCTAAAGGAGATCAATCCTGAGTGTTCATTGGAAGGACTAATGCTAAAGCTGAAACTCCAATACTTTGGCTACCTCATGCGACGAGTTGACTCACCGGAAAAGAGTCTGATGCTGGGAGGGATTGGGGGTGGGAGGAGACGGGGACGACAGAGAATGAGATGGCTGGATGGCATCACCAACTTGACGGACATGTGTTTGAGTGAGCTCTGGGAGTTGGTGATGGACAGGGAGGCCTGGCGTGCTGTGATTCATGGGGTCGCAAAGAGTCGGAATAGTGACCATTTATTGAGCTCCTGCTTTGGATCAAACTTGATACCAAATGCGCATTACCCCTAACCCTCAGATCAACCTCACACAGTTTAAATTTGTGGGATCTGAGTTTCACAGAACACAAGTGACTTGTCCAAAGTCACGCAACTGGTGAGTAAGGGAGCAAGGATTCAAACTCAAGTCTGTCTTATGTCAGACTCATGGCACCACCCATTTTTTCCTTACATTGAGTGAAAATCATCTCGAATTCTCATACAGATGTCTTAGTTCTGCCCCCTGTGGCTGCATGTATAAGCTTGTTTGCTTTTTTTTTTTTTTTTTAACCAATAGGCCTTCCTGGCTGATACTGGGCGACATCTTTGCTTTCTAAGCCTCGACTCCTCCAGGTATAGAGTTCCTGAATCATCTAACTCTTTCTGATGAGATGTGGCATCAGATGGTTTATCCATCTGTTGTTCACCTTGTAACATGAAGCATCGGGTGGAAGAAAGAGCATCAGGCTTGAGGTCTAAAGAAGTGGGTTATCTTTCAGTTCTGGATTTACTAATTGTGCTTCATCACTGCCCTCATCTATTCCATGAAAATACCACCTAATTCTCAGGGTTGTTATAAGAACAAAGGTATGAACTAAGGATGTGATATGTCCTTAGTAAAGGGTAGATTAAGTATTTGGATGTCCAAGGTGGTAGCATTATTTATAACGGCACAACCAATAAGAGAAAAGCCATTCATAATAAAACAGACAATAGCACTAACTTAAAAATTCACAACAGGAGAATGGATAAATAACAGTGGCACATCAATTTAATGAAATGTTATCAGACATTAAATTTTTCTTGAAAAAAATGCCTATGATAAGATGTTAAGCAAAACAGGCAAGATATGCCAATTATACATCAATAAGGCTGAAAAAAACAAACAAGACATAAAATTTCAGTATGATCTCAACTCTATGGGAAGCATGATTGGAGTAAAATACATGCAAACACTAAGAACAACTATCTCAACCATTATCTTAAGGTGATGGGCTTATAGGTTGTGTGTGTGTGTACTTCTTTGCATTGTCTGTTTTCCACGTTTTCTGCAATGAGCCTGGGTCACTTGAAAATCAATACATGATATGGAGCTCGGGATGGAGCACAAAAAGCTTCCCCCAGATAGAGCCTCACCAGCCTAAAGATCAATTAGCACCTTTTCAAAACTCATTGTTTTTTTTTTTCCTGCTGTGCCAAAGTGCCATTTCAGCGTCTCTCCTCTGCTCACTCATCTCTTTTGGCGTCACTATCTTGATATGACTGTACTCAAAGAGGAAGCAAATACAATAGACTAAAGTCAGTCTGTAGGAACTGTCTGGGCTCATGTTGCAAATAGGATGTGCTGAGATAGTCTTTACAAAAAACACCCAAACCGACAACCTCTTTAGTGTCTCACTGAACAAATGGTACGATGGGGAAGCTACTTCAAAGGTGAGATTCTGGCCTTGGCACCTGCTCCTGGAGGTGTCCTAGGCATGGTGGGGCAAAACAGGGCAGGAGAGGGTGCCAGATGAAGGATCTGGCCTCAGATACCTTCGGGTGACCTGGCCACCACTGAGTCTTATCAGGACAGCTCCCTAAGTTGTGTCTCCTGGGCCTGATAATATTATAACTGATGGCCTCTAGGAAAAATGTTGTCTCTTGCTTGCTGGGGAAGGCAGTGGGGAAAAGGTAAGGCGGAGAAGGTTTTCTGAAGTTGCTTCAACTACGTGTTTAGCAGCAGGAAGCTAAGTCCTCTGTGAGCACTGGTGTGGCTGGTTCTGAAAAATGGCAGAAGTGTAGCCTCTTTCTTGTCCTGTTGCTGGAGTGGCCAGTTCTGGGAACTTCATTTTTCTGTTTATTCACTAGGATTATGTGAGAAGGAAAGGGATGTAGACCTTAGGGGGTGCATCCTCTATGTTAAGTTTTGCCTCTATGTTAAGGTCTTGCCAAAGTTGTCCAGGCAGCAAGGCACAGTTAAAACCTAATGTGCCTCATGGCCTACTTTTGTCCATTAAGGCCCATGAGAAAGAACTGGTGGTCTTTTACCCCACAATTTCTCCCTGTGACACCCATGCCCAAGATTCAGTTATGTGCCAGGCGTCATGCAGACATTTTCTGTCATGGTCTCAATTGTATTCCCCCCAAATTTATATTTTGATGTTCTACACTCCAGGACCTCAGAATATGGCTGTGATTGGAGATAGGGCCTTTAAAGAGATAATTATTAAAGTGATGTCTTTAGGGAGGACCTTAATCTCACAGAGCTGGTGTCCTTATAAGAAGAGATCAGCACACAGTGGGGGAAGCCTATGTGAGGACACAGGGAGAAGACACCCAGCTGCAAGCCAAGGAGAGAGGCCTCAGAAGAAGTCAATTCTGTTGACACCGTAATCTCAGACATCTAGCTCCCAGAACTTTGAGAAAATGTTTCTGGTGTTTGAGCCAGTCAGTCTTTGGTCCTTTGTAATGGCAGCCTGAGCTGGCTAATAATAAAGACACCATCCTAATCATAATCTCCCATGAGGGAGCCTTGGTCCCTCGTGACAAAGGAGGAAATTCAAGCTCAGAGTACAGAATATTGCCCAAGGTCACAGTTAATAAGACTTGATTAGAACCCAGTCTAAATGAAATCTAGGGCTTGACCATTACTCTTAAAAGAAATGGGGCCATTTTGGGGACAGCACATTGCTAACTGTACATGGTTCTTGAATGAACACAGCATCATGAGGCACCATTATTACTTTTGCTATGGTAAGCAGCAGTCCCTTTACAGAAAATTCCAGGCTGAGCCTCGTCCTCTAGGAAGGCACCTCCTGGGGATGCTTTGCCCTTCAATGCCAGGGCCCCATCTGTGGGCTGGAGAAGGCTCTCCCCAGTCTGTCTCACAGGTCCAGGTCATTGTGACACAGCAATCTTGGAGCTGCGGTCCCAGAGCTCCTTGTCTTTTCATTGCTAGAGTCCTGGTGGTGACCTTGGGCAAAGTACAGTCTCTCTTGGCATTTTGAGTCTGACCATCACACATTCTGATTGCCCTGCCAATTTCTGCTACCAAGTTCTCTGTGGGTATCTTAGGGTGGAAGCATTGACATCTTCCCATAGGCAATCCCAGCCCCTTGCCAATCATGGCAAATTTTTAGTCTTTTTACCTCCTGGCTTTTGCCTCCTAATGCTGGTTCATCCCTTAGATCTTGGCTTAGCTCTTACTTCCTCAGAGAAGCCTTCCCAGCCTGGACCAGTTTCCCCTGTTATTAGCTAGGCTATCTCCATAGTGGACACATAGTTCTCTGATGTATCCCTCCCAGAGCTGAGACCTCTGCTGGGCATATAGACAGACACTGACGCACAATGTGTCCTGTGCTTTCACTTCCTGCTGCTGCTGCTGCTGCTGCTAAGTCACTTCAGTCGTGTCCGACTCTGTGTGACCCCATAGACGGAAGCCCACCAGGCTCCCCCGTCCCTGGGATTCTCCAGGCAAGAACACTGGAGTGGGCTGCCATTTCCTTCTCCTTTCACTTCCTAGTACTTACCATAATTCTAAATTGTGCAGTTGATTAATGTCTGTCTCCCCGTTCCTGGTTGTAGACTGAAACTCCACAAGGGTAAGGACTTTGCTTTGTTGTTCAGTTCAGTTCAGTTCAGTCGCTCAGTTGTGTCCAACTCTTTGCTACCTCATGGACTGCAGCATGCCAGGCTTCCCTGTCCATCACCAGCTCCCAGCTTACTCAAACTCATGTCCGTCTAGTCAGTGATGCCATCCAACCATCTCATCATCTGTTGTCCCGTTCTCCTCCTGCCTTCAATCTTTCCCAGCACCTGGGTCTTTTCCAGTGAGTCAAATCTTTGCATCAGGTGGTCAAAGTATTGGAGCTGCAGCTTCAGCATCAGTCCTTCCAATGAATATTCAGGACTGATTTCCTCTAGGATTGACTGGTTGGATCTCCTTGCTGTCCAAGGGACTCTCAAGAGTCTTCTCCAACACCACAGTTCAAAAGCATCAATTCTTCCACACTCTGCTTTCTTTATAGTCCAACTCTCACATCCATACACGACTACTGGAAAAACCATGGCTTTGACTAGAAGGACCTTTGTCAGCAAAATAATGTCTCTGCTTTTTATCTGCTGTCTAGGCTGGTCATAGCTTTTCTTCCAAGGAGCAAATGTCTTTTAATTTCATGACTGCTGTCACCATCAGCAGTGATTTTGGAGCCCAAGAAAATAAAGTCTCTCACTGTTTCCATTGCTTCCCCATCTATTCCCCATCTATTCTTCCCCTTATTCAGATCTATTTGCCATGAAGTGATGAGACTGGATGCCATGATCTTAGTTTTCTTAATGTTGAGTTTGAAGCCAACTTTTTCACTCTCCTGTTTCACTTTCATCAAGAGGCTCTTTAGTTCTTCGCTTTCTGTCATAAAGATGGTGTTATCTGCATATTTCAGGTTATTGATATTTCTCCCAGAAATCTTGACTCCAGCCTGTGCTTCATCCAGCCTAGCGTTTCTCAAGATGTACTCTGCGTATGTTAAATAAGCAGGGTGACAATATACATCCTTGACGTACTCCTTTTCTGATTTGGAACTAGTCTGTCATTCCATATCCAGTTCTAATTGTTGCTTCTTGCCCTGCATATAGATTTCTCAGGAGGCAGGTCTGGTGGGCTGGTGTTCCCATCTCTTGAAGAATTTTCCAGTTTGTTGTGATTCACACAGTCAAAGGCTTTGGCATAGTCAATAAAGCAGAAGTAGATTTTCTGGAACTCTCTTGCTTTTTCGATGATCCAACAGATGTTGGCAACTTGATCTCTGGTTCCTCTGCCTTCCCTAAATCCAGCTTGAACATCTGGAAGTTCACGGTTCACATACTGTTGACGCCTGGCTTGGAGAATTTTGGACATTACTTTGCTAGCATGTGAGATGAGTGCAATTGTGTGGTAGTTTGAACATTCTTTGGCATTGCCTTTCTTTGGGATTGGGATGAAAACTCACCTTTTCCACTTTTATTTTTTTTCCAGTTCTGACCTTTTTGTTGACCATTCAGCAAAACCATTCAACAAAAAAAAATGAATTCTTGATACCCAGCCATACCCCAAATAGAGGAAAGCACTTTAAGAATATTGATAAGTCGTTTCAGCCATGTCTGACTATTTCTGACCCTATGGACTATAGCCCGCCAGTCTCCTCTGCCCATGGGATTTTCTAGGCAAGAATACTGGGGTGGGTTGCCATGCCCTCCTCTAGGGGATCTTCCTGACCCAGAGATTGAACCTGTATCTCTTAAGTCTCTTGCATTGGCAGGTGAGTTCTTTACCACCAGTGCCACCTGGGAAGCCCTTAAGAATGTTAGTTGCATAAAATCCGGTGAAAGAGTTCAAGAGGGCAGAGACGTTTTGATTTATTCAAATGACAAGGTCCCCAGGTGAATTTCCAGGCCTTAGGAGAGCTCACTCTATACCATTCATTGCTTGATTCATTCAACTAATGTTTACCCATCCGCCTCCTCTTGTGCTAGGCAATGCATTTGCAAAATCATTAAGAAATTGTCTCAGCCTCCACGTGGTCACAGTCTGCTGAGGGAGGGAGGCATCTGTTGACACTGGTCATAATAATTCCATGTGAGCAGTGCTGGAACTGGGCTGGAGCAAGCACACAGCAGGGTGCGATGGACCCAGGCCTCAAAGGGTGGAGGGCAGAGAGGAGGCAGCTTGTGAGCTGAAATGCTGAAGCACTGAAGGGGAAAGGAGAAGAGCATGTTAGAGGAAAAACTTGAATGAAGGCCTAGAATGGAAAAGAGCATGGCTGGCAAGGGAGAGCAATTAAGCTGCATTCCTGGAGCTGTGTAGTGAGGAGGGGCAGGGAGGTGGGGGATGAAGCTAGAAGATGGGGTGGGCCTCAAAGGACCTGCACACATGCTTGCCGATGCCCCCACCCCTAGACCTTTGTAACAGAAGGAGGAGGAGGGCAGGTTGTCACTCTTATCAAGCTGGGGCTCAGCTTTTGTCCCCAATCTGGGCCCAGCTCTCTTTGATCCTAGCGTGGCCATTGTTTCCCCAGGCTGGCCTCTCTGCCTTGCAGGGAAAATGTGGTCTTTGTTCTCCTGAGACTTTTTTATCCAGTTCTGCGCTGGTGGGGATGAGCCGGGAGGGGCTCCGTGTGAGGATCCAGTCCCCGCAGCTGAGGGACAAGGGCCGCCCCTGTCTCCTGGCCTCCGCCTTGCGTGGGTTGCTCAGAACCTTCTGGCTTGCACAAGTCATGCTGTGTTGGGGGTGGAGAGGGAACACTGGGCAGTTTCAGCTTCTTTATTTTTAAAAGTTGCCTTTGTTACCATTTCCAGCGTGATCTTAATATAAATCAAATGCAGCAAACACTTGGCAAAAACCTGCATTTGAATCTTAGTGCAACTATTTACTGGCTGGGTCAGCGTGGGTTAGACATTTCACCTATTGGGGTCTCAGTTGCCTTCTCTCTACACAATCAGGAAAAGGAAAATATTTACGCTACAGTATTACCAGGAGGTTTTATTCATCTATTGAATATTGGTTAAGCATCAACTCTTGGTTAAGCACTTTGGTCTGTGAGTGGAGAATGAGAAAGACTTGATCAAATGCCTCCTGAAGCTTACCAGAGAAGAACATTCAACTGACATATTTGTGAGTCCTGCAAGAAGAGGTGCAGATTGTCAGGGCAGCATGTACTGGCACTTCACTGAGTCTTGGTGGTCAAGAGAGAATTTTGCAAAAATTCGACATGCGTCAAAGGAAACTGGGACTTGGGAGCTGATCGAACACATTGGTCCCTCCCACCCCCAAACCCCTGCCCAGGATCAGATCCTTCACCAACACCTGCTGGGTTTAAGCGGGTTTAAGAAACTCCTGGCCCCTCGAGGGAACGTAGTCAGCTGAAAAGTAGAGGCTGGGAACTGCTCCCAGGGGCCTGGAAATTGATGAAGACGCATACAAGGTATGAACATGGGGCTGGCTGTGACATTTTCTGTGTTCCTTAGTGAGAAGTACTGGGCCTGTGCTACTCGGAGATGAACTCTTGGCCCAGCTCCCCCGGCTGGAGGAGAAGGGGGAGAAGCTGGCAGACTGCAGTGCTTTGTGCTGGGGAAAACAAATGGGTCTGTAACTTGATCGAGGCGGTCAGGGGAGGCTGCAGGAGCTGTGGCGATGAAGAATGGCTTCTTAGAGGAGTGTCAGGGGAGGGGGCAGCCTCCTCCCCTCCAGTGCAGGGCAGGGCCAACTCCTAGAATAGCCTCACATCCCAGTGGGTGGGGCGGAGGTGGTGGTGCCCCTTTGGGCATCCTTGGGCTTCAGTGCTACCTATATGGAGCACCTTCTATAGGGATATTTGCAGGAAAAAAATGAGGCCATCCTTGCAGCAACTTCATCTGGTCAGGAGTATTTTTACCCCCATTTTGCAGATGAGACAGCTGAGACTCCGAGAAGTGAGGTAACTGGCCTGAAGCCACACAGCTAGTAAGTAGTGAAGTGGGGTTTATATTCTGCTCTGTGTCTTTAAATACTTATTTCTCCTACTGTCTCATGCTGCCAGACAATTGTTTTGGACAATGTTTCTTTCTGAATTTTCTGTATCTAATAATATTATTTGTTGTTGTTTAGTCACTGAGTCATGTCCGACTCTTTGCAACCCAATGGACTATAGCCCCCCAGGCCCCTCTGTCCATGTGATTTCTGGGGCAAGAATACTGGAGTGGGTTGCCATTTCCTCCTCCAGGGGATCTTCCCAACTCCAGGGATCGAACCTGCATCTCCTGCATTGGCAGGCAGATTCCTCGCCACTGAGCCACCATGGAAGCCCAATAATGATAGTGAGAACCCCTTTACGTAATATATTTTACAAAGAGCACTCTTGTGAACAGCATTTCACAGACTTTATAGTGCCTCCCCTTCGTGGTGACATGCTATTACCCTCTTATTAGAGATGTGGATGTTGATGCATAGTCAGGCAGGTGTCTCCCCTAAATGCTGCTCAGAAAGGCAGCCAGGGAGTCGAATCAGGAGGTGCCAAATCCCACGTGCTTTCCACCATTGTGTTGAGACCCAGGTGAGCTCCTCAGGTATCTGCTGATATCCAGACCATCTCCTAATCCTTCAAATGAAAAGCCCAAGCACAAACAGTTTGTTTTTCTAACAAACTCAGAGCCTTTGCTTTGTTTCTAACTCTTGATAAAGCCAGCAGTGAAAAAATCCCCTTTCCTGGGCCCCCTCCTCCTGAGAAAGGGATGGTTGGCCATGTGTATTTTTCACTGGGGCTCCCACAAAGAATGCTGTGTATAATAGGAAACATGTGTCACCGATGTTTGCTGGAGTGCCCCACCCCAGGCCCTTCCCCACACGGTGGGAGCCCCTCTTGCAAGGAGTCAGTGCAGGGCAATTGGCAGGGAGACAGAATCCTGTACACCTAGAGAGGTTTCCCCCTGCAAAGAACTGGAACCGCCCCCTCCTGCAGGCAGAGCCAGAACCAAGCTCCATCAGCTCTCCTGTCTCACTTCCCCATGGGGTTCCGTATCCCACCGTGTTTCCATTCCTGGCAATGCGTGGTGAGCTCAGACTCAAACTCAGAGGTGTCTGAGTGCAAGCCGGAGACATACATGGTGTGTGTGTATGTGTGTATTCACTTTAGTCGTGTTCAACTCTTTGCGACTCCATGGCTGTAGCCTGCTGGGTTCCTTTGTCCATGGGATTCTCCAGATAAGAATACTGGAGTGGGTTGCCATGGCCTCCTCCAGAGGATCTTCTTGACCCAGGGATTGAACCCACGTCTCTTAAATCTCCTCCATTGGCAGGTGAGTTCTCTACCACTGGTGCCACCTAGGAAGCCCAAACATACATGGTACGTGCTCTATAAACCTGTGGGGTACATTACAAAGTTAACAGGGGAAGAAAAAAAGTCTACCTTTCATCTCCATGCATTTCGAGTGCTGGAGTGTTGCTGAAGGAAAGAATAGTGCTCTGTGATGGGACTTTCATGTTGACGTGTTTCTAGAGAGCTCTGAAGCCAAAGGAAGAATATTGCTGCTTTGTCTAACAGGATCATTGGATGTAATGGTTTTTAATTTGAGTGTATATTAGTATCACCGGGAGTCCTATTACAGATTACTAGCCCTGCCCACAAGGATGAACAAGTTCCCAGTTGATGTGATGATGCTGATGCAGAGAATTAGGAGCCCAGGTAGTCCTCATTCAAGTGGGGTGAGGATAAAGCCTAGTAGCAAAAAAACAAGAAGCACAGTGACTATCTCTTGGTGTGGTTGTCTGAAGACACCTTGAGGGCACAGGATCAGTGTGGACTAGAGCCTTCAGGGTGGGCTTCCTGGACGCATGGCTGTGAAGGATTCAGAAGGTACAAGGAAGAAGGGAGAGCTGTGAGTGAAGGCAGGCACACAGATGGCACTTATCAAACAGCGTGGAGGTGAGGAGGCCAGCCTGCAGAGGTACCGAGACAGAAACAGTCTTCCTCATCAGGGTTGCCTGCAGTTTACACTCCACAAAGCCCCTGCATACAGCCCGTGCACGCAGTCCAAGCAGCTTGGCAGGACAGTAGTCCCATCTCCAGGGAGAAAATCAGCGTGGGGGGTCATGGGAATTGTAGGGGGGAGGGTCCAGGGCCACAGGGTTGGGCAGTCCATTCTTTTGTGAAAGGTTGAACTTTCCCCTGCTTTAAAGGCTCTTTGCAGCTGCTTACCAAGAGGTGAGCAATGCTGTCTACTCCTTGGCAGGCAACATGGTTTCTCTCACCTGATTTTTTCCTGTTCCAGTTTGCACTTAGAAATATCACTGCAGAAACCACTGTTGTCCTCCTTAAGCCCTTGGTCAGTGACTGTCTCTTTTTCCTCGTTCCCTGAAACCAATGAGGTTCTCCCCAAAGCCCTGGGGAAGAGAGGGGCAGGAAAAAAATCTGGGCTGAAAACTCACCATGTGTTGGGACCACACTGTGCCCATTTATACATGAAATCTCACTTAGTCCATGACACTGAAGGCATGTGTAGACAAAGATGCTGAAGCTCGTGCTGGGGTGAAGGTCAGGTTCAAAATGAAGCTCCTGGCCTGAGGTAATGCTGTTATATAGAGGAGCCAGGACCCAACTCCCAATCTTTCTGAATTCAAATAAGCTAAATCAACAACACTAGCTGAAATTAAAAGACATCAAGGCTATGGTTTTTCCAGTGGTCATGTATGGATGTGAGAGTTTGACTAAAAAGAAAGCTGAGCACCGAAGAATTGATGTTTTTGAACTGTGGTGTTGGAGAAGACTCTTGAGAGTCGCTTGGACTGCAAGGAGATCCAACCAGTCCATTCTAAAGGAGATCAGTCCTGGGTGTTCATTGGAAGGACTGATGCTAAAGCTGAAACTCCAATACTTTGGCCACCTGATGCGAAGAGCTGACTCATCAGAAAAGACCCTGATGCTGGGAAAGATTGAGGGCAGGAGGAGAAGGGGACGACAGAGGATGAGATGGTTGGATGGCATCACCGACTCGATGGACATGGGTTTGTGTGGACTCCGGGAGTTGGTGATGGATAGGGAGGCCTGGCGTGCTGTGGTTCATAGGGTTTCAAAGAGTCGGACATGACTGAGTGACTGAACTGAACTGAACTGAACTCCTTGGAAGGAAAACTTAGACAAACCTAAAAAGCAGAGACATTACTTTACTGAAAGACATTACTTTACAGAAGTCTGTCTAGTCAAAGCTATGGTTTTTCCAGTAGTCTTGTACGAATGTGAATGTGATAGCCGGACCATAAAGAAGACTGAGCAGCAAAGAATTGTTGCTTTTGAATTGTGGTGCTAAAGAAGACTCTTGAGAGTCCCTTGGACAACAAGGAGATCAACCCAGTCAATCCTAAAGGAAATCAACCCCAACTATTCACTGGAAGGTCTGTTGCTGAAGCTGAAGCTCCAATCCTTTGGCCACCTGATAGAAAGAGCTGACTCACTGGAAAAGACCCTGATGCTGGGAAAGATTGAAGGCAGGAGGAGAACTGGGTGACAGAGGATGAGATGGTTAGGTAGCATCACTTACTCAATTGAGGTGGGTTTGAGCAAACTCCGTGAGACAGAGGAGGACAGAGTAGCCTGGAGTACTATAGTCAATGGGGTTGCAAAGAGTCAGATACTGCTTAGCAACTGAACAACAACAGGTGGTTAAAAAAGCTCAGAAACCAGAGCCCTACCTGAGAGTGAGCGTGCAGTGGGAAAATGTTGGCAGAACATCATGTATTCTTTTGCAGGTTCATAACTAGCACATGCTGGCCTCCTTCCTGTACTTTTCAATCTCCTCTGCCCGTAAGCTCCTGTTCATCCCTGAAGCATCCCCATGATGCCTTTGAGATCCCCTACCTAAAATACGTACCTCTCCTCCAACCTCCCCTGACTTTGCATTTACTCTTAACGTGGAATTTAGTGGCAATGGCAAGCCAATCCAGTACTGTTGCCTAGAAAATCCCATGGACAGAGGAGCCTGGTGGGCTATAATCCACGGGGTCGCTACTAGTCAGACAAGACTGAGTGACTTCACTTTCACTTTTCACTTTCACATATTGGAGTAGGAAATGGCAGCCCACTCCAGTGTTCTTGCCTGGAGAATCCCAGGGATGGCGGAGCCTGGTGGGCTGCCATCTATGGGGTCACACAGAGTCGGACACGACTGTAGCGACTTAGCAGCAGCAGCAGCATCATAATGGATGTTCTCCTGGGGTTTTTTCAACTGACTATAAACTCCCAGAAGTAGGCTTTTTATGAATCTCCAAACCCTCCATGCTTAGCACAGCACTTGGCACACAGAAGATGTGTCAGGAGATTCTTGCTGACCAAACGGATGAACGAATCAAATAATAAATCTTGCCCTCGAAATCATTTCACCACAGTTGATCTGGTGGTCCCACCTCCATCTTAGAGCAGAGGAGTTTCAGAGAGATGAAGTGACATGCCCAGAGTCCCATAGGTAGCAAGACGGAAGCCCTAAAAAGCTAAACAAAGGGATGACCAACCAAAGTCCCCCATCCTCCAACACTTTGCAATGATCAACTGCCCAGACCTTTTACTCAGAACTCATGCTACTCTATGATGATCAGCCCTAGAATTGTAGCAGAGACTGCTAGCCTGATATCCATTGTCTTCATCTTGCTTACTAATTTAAGTACATTGAGGGTCGCAAAATGCCCAGTTAAAAAGGACATTTCCTAGATTCCTTAGCCACAAAATTTGGCAATGTGACCAAGTTATGGACAGTGAGATATAAGAAGTTTTTTTTTGGAAAACTTAAAAAGGCAAGGAGGTGCTGCAGATCTGTGTTTTTGTTTTGTTTTAAGTTTTCCCTTTTCCTTTTAGCTTCAGTTCCGTTCAGTTCAGTCTCTCAGTCGTGTCCGACTCTTTGCGACCCTATGAATCACAGCATGCCAGGCCTCCCTGTCCATCACCAACTCCTGGAGTTCACTCAGACTCATGTCCATTGAGTCGGTGATGCCATCCAGCCATCTCATTCTATGTCGTCCCCTTTTCCTCCTGCCCCCAATCCCTCCCAGCATCAGAGTCTTTTATGTGAGTCAACTCTTCGCATGAGGTGGCCAAAGTATTGGAGCTTCAGCTTTAGCATCAGTCCTTCCCATGAACATCCAGGACTGATCTCCTTTAGAATGGACTGGTTGGATCTCCTTGCAGTCCTTTTAGCTTAGGGGTTCCCTGATAGCTCAGTTGGTAAAGAATCCTCCTGAAATTCAGAAGACCCCGGTTTGATTCCTGGGTTGGGAAGATTTACTAGAGAAGGTATAGGCTGCCCACTCCAGTATTCTTGGGTTTCCCTTGTGGCTCAGCTGGTAAAGAATCCACCTACAATGTGGGAGACCTGGGTTCAATCCCTGGGTTGGGAAGATCCCCTGGAGAAGGGAAAGGCTACACTCCAGTATTCTGGCCTGGAGAATTCCACGAACTGTATAGTCCTTGGGGTTGCAAAGAGCTGGACACGACTGAGCAACTTTCACTTTTCCTTTTAGAATGACACAATGATAATAGAATTGCAGAAGCAGTCTTGGACTGTGAAGTCACATTGAGGGTTGATGTCTGGTGAGGATGGAGGAGCAGAAAGACGGAAGGGCCTTGGGTTCCTAAAGGCCATGGAGTCCTGGGATCTTTGCTTCTAGATCTGCTGCTGCTACAGCTAAATCACTTCAGTCATGTCCGACTCTGTGTGACCCGACAGACAGCAGCCCACCAGGCTCCCCCGTCCCTGAGATTCTCCAGGCAAGAACGCTGGAGTGGGTTGCCATTTCCTTCTCCATTTCCTTCTAGACCTGCTACCTGAGGTAAAAATAGACTTCTGTTTTGTTTCAGTTACTCTTATTGGTTTCTGTTTATTTATGGGAAGATGCAGGAAGGAAAGTAAGGGGTCACCTGTTCTGGGCTTGGTGGACTAGAGTTCAGAAAACTGCCAGGTGCCACCTGGCTGGATGGGTGGCCTGCAGGACAGAGGGTGGTTCCTGGCTGTGGGTTCCTGGTTCTCTCAACACCACCTCCCATCCAGCTCTACCCAGAAGGAACAGGATAGGACTTGGAGGCTGGGAAGGGGGCTCTCAGTGACCTTGGTCTGATCTTAGCATTGCACTTGGGACCTTTCATGTCCTTTAGGAACCCAGAGCCTGTGTCAGACCTGAGGGTTGTCTGCCTGGCAGACAGTTCCTTGATGGTTTTGTTATCAGAACATGGGTTTTGTTGCTTGACATGATAATTCCTTTCCTTTTTCCTGACTTGTTTAAATAAAAGACATGGGATCACCCTACTTCCCCTGTCTCCCCTTCTGAAATACAAGCGACAGGTCTAGGAAAGTTCTCTACGTTCTTTTCTTAAGAAGAAGTCCAAGGCAAACATTAGTCTTCTCTTGCCTTTGGGCATTATTGGGTGGGGTTGTGAAGTTTCCAGCTGTAGGGTCATCTTGACACCATTAAAAAATCACATGGAAATGGGTTTGTGGCCCTGACAGCTTTGAGACATTGTAATACCCAACCTGGGATGCCCACATCTGAACTTCTTGCTATCGTGACATAATAGATAACGTTACTGATTATCACTTGTTTCCCTTGTAGCCATATGTATCCTAACTAAAATAGAATCTAACCTCTTTATGTGACAAATAGGGAAGATGAGGCTTACAGAGAGAAAGCAACTTGCCCAAAAGTACACCGGAGGTACTGGGCTTACTGGATGACTCAGCAGTTAAGGAATCCGCTTGCAATGCAGGAGACAGGGGAGACGTGGGTTTGATCCCTGGGTTGGGAAGATCCCCTGGAGGAGGAAACAGCAACCCGCTCTAGTATCCTTGCCTGAAAAATCCCTTGGACTGTGGAGCCTGGCGGCCTACGCACACACTGTAGGTAGAAGAATGACAAAGCAGAATCCTTTTCTCCCATCTTCCTCCCTAATGACAGAAAAAAATTTTCCCCTGCACAACACATGGGCTTATCTCAAGAACAAAGTGAGATTCCACACGTGCGTGGAATACCTGGAGGCCATCTCCCTGGTTCTGGTCTTTCTACTTTTCTAGATAGGGAGGAACAGACATAAGATCAAGTCTAATTCTACTACAATGAGCATAAATCCCTCATGATATCAAAAAGAAAAATTGTTCCTCAAATTTACAGAACACTTAGCCTTTATACATCATGTCGACATTTGCCAAAGTTTTTCACATCTGTGATTTTATCAGATTCTCATAACACTAGGGTTTGGGTCAGAAAGGATTATTCCCATTTTACAGATGAAGACTCTGAGGGTCAGAGAGGCTACTTGATCCAGTTAAGCAAAACCAGGTCACAAAACTGAGATGCAAGGGGATGAAGTACAGGCTTACCAGAGAGTTACAATGGCAGTGCTTTTTACTGTCTGCAGGGTACTGCTTCCTCCTGTGGTCCAGGTTAAGACTCACAAGCACTCTGCAAACTGGGCCAAGTCAGTTTGTATCCCCGTTTTACAGATGAGGAAATAAAGCTTAGAGAGGTGGGCAGTGTCACAGAGCCAAGTTGTTTGCCTGTAAGCCGCCATCTTTCCACAACGCCACAGCCTCTTCTATGATCGTTCCCAGTACATATATTTGACCTTGTGGTGAAGACGGCAGATATGGCCACCCTGTGTAAGTAACACATCATGGGCCCAGAGAAGCTGAATGACTTGGCTGAGATAACGGTGCTCATAGCAAGGATCTGAGTCAGGGTGTCCTGGCTCCCTGTCCATGGCTCCTCCTTCCCTTCCTCCTTCCACAGCCTTACTAAGTAAGTGAGGACGTGCTAGTCGCTCAGTCGTGCCCGACTCTTTGCGACCCCCCTGGACTGCAGCCTACCAGGCTCCTCTGTCCATGAGATTTTCCAGGCAAAGATACTGGAGTGAGTTGCCATTTCCTTCTCCAGGGGATCTTCCCAACCCAGGGATCGAACCCAGGTCTCCTGCACTGCAGGCAGATTCTTTACCAACTGAGCTACAAGGGAAGCCCACAGCCTTACTAATAAGGTGATAATGGCTCATGTCACCTCTCCAAGGAATCGTATTATTGGGAATATGCCCATCCTAACCCTTGCTCTACCCTAGTGCCTGGAACAATGTCTGACTCAATAAAGATTTGCTGAATGAACAAATGAATCTCTGAATAATTCCAAGCAAACATTTACAGACGGTTGACTGCCTGGTGGGTCTTGGGAGGAGATGAGAGGGGCAAACTCAGCAGTAACAAAGCACCTGTTGGAGTCCACCTTTCATTTTTTATTATTTTATTTTTAAATTATTGATTTATTTTGGTTGCTCTGGGTCTTCATTGCTGCGTCCCTGTTTTCTCTAGTTGTGGTGAGCAGGGGCTTCTCTTGTTGCAGAGCACAGACTCTAGGGGCACGCTCTTGAGTAGTTGCTGCTCACAGGCTCAGTAGCTTTGGTACACAGGCTTAGTTGCTCTGAGGCATGTGGAATCTTCCCGGACCAGGGATCAAACCCGTGACCCCGGCACTGCAGGCGGACACTTACCTATGTACCACTATGTATGTAGGGCAGTCCGGAGTCCATCTGTTCATTCTCACTCTCCTCACTGCTTTATTTCCTCATGCACTGGCCCCGTGTGACATCCCAGGCATGGTGCCAACCTGAGCTACTCCAGGCAGCTCTAACTCCAGCCCTCATGGGTCTTAGAAAAGGCGTGGCTGCCAAGGTAGCCAAAAGGTCTACTAATTCAGTTTATATATTCACTAATTCATTCATTCCATCCATTTATTCACTTATGAATCAATCCAACCTGGCCTTGGGTCCAGGGGATGCTAAGAGTTTTGGCCCAAGAGTTGTTTACCATCTAGTGGGGCCATAAGTAGTGAATAGATATCAAAACAATGAGTTAAATGGAAGCTACAGATATAAGCACAGGGTGCCCCAGGAAAGCAGAGGAAGGGCTGTTAATCCAGTCTAGGGTCCATGGAATACATGACTATAGCTGCCCTTCATGGGAGCTTTCCACATGCCAAGTTCTATGCCAGGCTCTTTACTTTAATTAACCAACTTACTTCTCAGAACAACTCTGTGAAGAAAGTGTTCATATTCCCAATTTACAGATGAGCAAACTGAGGCCCAGAGATGGGAGGTCACTTTCCCAATGTCACACAGCTCATATGTGCTAGCGCTGAGATTCATCTCTAATGTCCGGGCTGCTAACCATTCTTCCGCATGCCTGCTGGGTAGAATGTCTCCTCCTAGTGAGGTTACACTTGAGTCAGATTTTGAAAGATAAGTATGAGTCAGCGGGGCAAATTGGCTGTGGCAAGGCTGGTGGTTGTAGGAATCGCAGCGTGTGAGGGGTGGTTTGGAGGAGAGGCAAAGGCATTTCAGACAAAAAGGAACAGCACAGCAAAGACATAGAGGTTGAAAACAGCAGGTTGTGTATCAGTGGGGAACACAAATGGGAGGTGGGTCGTCCCGGCCCATCTTTATGAAGAGTTTACATGGGGCATCTTCCTGCCTGTTGAAGTCAGGGAAAGGTTATCCCATGACCCTGACGATTCCATAGGAATTGTGACCTACTGGTGACTGGTTGAGTCATTTAACATCACCCAGAAAGTCCTGCTGGAAAGGAAAAAGCCATAATTGAGCTTTGTAAATTTTTTAGAGTTTTTCTCCAGGAGGACTAAGAAAATATCTGGCTCTTGCTTTCAGAGGGAATGTGGGCCTGCCTGGCGCTGAGTGGGCAGGAGAACTTGCTGGGTGAGCTGCTATTGTTGGGGAGAGGCATCTATTTCTTTCCTCCTTTTCTCATTTTCCTTCTTGCTTTTCCCATGTATCTCCTGAGCATCCATTGTGTGTCTGTCCTGATGCTGTAGAAGCTACAGGGAAGGATGACTCACACACCTGGTCACTGCCCTCAGAGTATCTAGTCCGGGAGGGGATATGAAGTATTGATAGACATACCAATGAGTGATGCCAGGCAGGGCATCTGTTACAAAGTGATTTTAGTTTGCTATGCATTTGCAGAAGCCCACGTGTGACCAGGTGTGGGAAGGCGAAGATAAATAACCACAGAACTCCTGTTTCTGAGAAGCCACGGTTAGGAGAGAAACTGAAAAGACTGAGTGTTAAGATGGGAGCAGGTGCAAAGTGCCACGAAGCTCAGAAGAAGGGCGCAGAGTGAGGGAACCACAGATGTGGGGTGACATCGAAGCCAGGCCTTCACCCCAGCCAGGAACGGTCACATTCACGTTTCCTGCACATACTCTTTGGAGAGACACATGTGTGATGCGACCTCAGCGTCCTTCAAGACTCTGTGAAATCCCTCCCACCGGTTCTGCATTTCTGTCGAGGGGACTGCGGTTCAGCAACGTGAAGTAACCCTCCCAAGGTCACACAGCTGGCAAGTGGCAGAACCGGGGGCACAGCTAAGTCTTTTGACACGTGATTTTTTTCAAGAAACTCTGCTGCCACTACAAATAACACAAGGGAGAGAGTGACAAGTGCCATGTGCCCATGCGCCATCTACTTTTAGCTCCTTCATTGGACCAAGGCCCAGAAAGTGTCCCATTGTGTCACATCTGTTCAAGACTGCGGTTGATCTGTGGGCTCGGGCTTAATCCAGTAGGAGGATTTAGTAACAGGTTGCCTGGCCTCGCAGTGGGAGAGCTGGTTAATCCTCCAAACTCCCTGTTCCAGCTCCATCCTTCCGTCACGCTGAGCAGGAGGGGCTCAGAGCCCCATCCTGGCGTCTTTGAAATGTCAATGGTGGCAGTCACCCTGAAGCATTCCTGAAGATGCCTAGAGGCTCAGGGTACAAGTGGGGCGTGGGGCATCGCTGCCTTGTCCTAGGCAGTGAGGTAGGCAAAAGTGAACGGGGACTCTTTAAAGCTGTTGTAAGACAAGGAAAAAAAAGTCTGAGCTAGCACAGCAGACATCTGAGAGGAAGCAGTCACTACCCAAAGGGCCAAAGGTTCTTGCAGAAAGCTTCATTCTTTTTGTTTGTTTTATTGGAATATAATTGATTTACAATGTTGTGTTAGCTTCTATTGTACAACGAAGTGGGTGTGTGTGCTCAGTCGTGTCTGACTCTGTAGCCCACCAGGCTCCTCTGTACATGGGATTTCCCAGGCAGGAATACTGGAGTGGGTTGCTATTTACCTCTCCAGGGGATCTTCTCTATCCAGGGATCGAACCCACCTCTCCTGCATTGGCAGGAGGATTCTTTACCACGTGGGAAGCCCCAGACAACAAAGTGAATGAGCTGTGTGTATATGTATATTGCCTCCCTCCCCATTCCATCCCTCTAGGTCATCACAGAGCCCTGAGCTGAGCTCCTGGTGCAATATAGCAAGTTCCCACTCGTTGTCTGTTTTACACATGGCAGTATATACATATCAGTCTCCCAGTTCATCCCACCCTCTCCTTTCCCCTCTGTGTCAACAGGTCTGTTCTCTACATCTGCATCTCTACTCCTGTCCTGGAAATAGGTTCATCTGTACCATTTTTCTAGGTTCCACACATAGGCATTAATCCTTGATATCTGAAGACCAGTGTGGATGATGTAGTCCCTGCCTGGTCATTTTACCTGCTAGGGTAGCAATCACTTTCAGATGACAAGGAGAAAGCGTCCCACCCGGCCCCACCTAGAGGCCTGTTTCTCCAGTTTTGCAGATGACAGTAAAGTGACTCGGAGAGGTCAAACAGGGTCACGGAATTAGTCATTGGTACAGCAGAGGCTTAAATTTTGGTCTTGGACTCCAGAACAGCACGTGGAGAAAGGGGGACACTTACAGGGAAGTTTAGGACCACTGAGCCCTGAGGAGGAAGGTGGAGTTGGGGGGCCATGCCTATCCATGTCAATGTTTGCTGAATGCATAAAATCCAGATGAGATGGGCAGAGAGGAAAGAGGCTTGTATGCCTGGTCCTGGGCTCTGAAAGCAAGCTCTCACAGACAAATGCTTGCAGCTCCGCTCTTTCCAGAGGAGCTAGTCAGATCCAAGCTCAGGAGGGCAAAGGCCATTCCTCTGAGAGAATGACCGCTTTCTCTCCCAAAGCTGCTTCTTTCAGAGCTGTGGCTCCCCCAGCCCCAGCCACTGAATGCAACTACACTAAGAAATCAATGGTTCTCACGGCCAGAGAGACGCTTCCACACAGTTTAATTTGGCATAATTATAAGTTTCTTCAATACATTGTATGATGTGCATTGTTGTTTCAGCAAAAATTGTTTGGCCACAGAGAGTTTTTTATTACCAAAAAAAAGGTAATTTTTTTTCCCATGTTCTTTATCATCCCTTCAGGCTGGTTCTCCCCCACATTCACACGCTTCCATGATAGACACCGTCTGGGATTGCTTTCTGCCTTTCCTCTCATTTATGCTTTGGAGGGAGAGGGAAGCCTAAATTATATGGTATGATTTTAGAGGCTGTGGGGGCCAAGGGAGGAAGGCCAGGTCAATGGGGAAGTGGGGGAGGGTGCCTCCTGGAAATGGAGATGACCTCAGGCTCCCTGAGTCAGGCTATCTGTGGCCAAGGGCCTGGACACACAGACTGGACCCCAAGAGCTCCCATGATCACTGGCTTGGGAGTCTGCTCGTTCAGGACTCAGAGCCTGGGCCTGTCACTCTCTCGCTGTATGACGTCAGACAAGTTGCTTAACCTCACTCTTTTTTTCAGTCCAGTTTGCTTCCCAAACTGAAGTTCAAATATTCCTGGAAGGAGTATGTCACTGGACTGCGGGGGAGGAAGGGAGTAAAGTCAACCATCAAGGAATTTTTCATGACACACCAGCTTTATCAGAATAGCAATGTGTGTGTGTGTGTGAGTATGCGGCAACAGTAATGTAATATTTATGTGAAAACAAACCCTGTGAGGTAGTGGAGGAGATATTCACATGTTTGTGAATTTTTAAGGCTGAACAGGCAACTTTGAAGATATTTAATGTTTGTCTTGGCCAGTTTTTAATCTATAAATTCTCTTTTAGTTTTTACTCATTCTCTTTTTTGGACTGTTTAAAGATACTTCAGAGAAAAGTGTGACAGACGACCATTTCTTCTGTAAAATAAATGTTATGCTCCTTGCCTAAGAGCAGTGGTGTCATGCTTACCTAAGAGAACATATTTAACATCATTCGAGGCTCAGCACTGAGTTTCCAGCGCTGAGAACAAGGGCATGGCCCATAAAGGAAGAAGCCAGTAACTTGGACTTTACTAAAATTAAAAATTTCTGCTCCGTGAAAGACACTAAGATAGTCAGAAGATCAGCCACAGAATGTGAGAAAATATTTGCCAAACACATCTGATAAGAGACTTATTCAAAATATACAAGGGACTTCCTTGGTGGTCCAGTGGCTAAAGCTCCATGCTCCCAATGCAGGGGGCCTGGGTTCAGTCACTTGTCAGGGTACTATATCCCTCATGCCACAACTAAGTGTTCCTACAATGAAGACTGCAGATAAGATCCCAAGTGCCACAGCTAAGACCTGGCACAGTCAAATAAATAAATATAAATTAAAAAACCCAAGATATAGAAGGGCATTTAAAACTCAACAGTAAGAAAATGTTCAAAAGATCTAAACAGACTTCTCACGAAAGAAGATCCTATAGAAGATACGTGTGCATGCGTGCTAAGTTGTTTCAGACATGTCTGACTGTTTGCATCCCTATGGACTGTAGACCGCCAGGCTCCTCTGTCCATGAGATTCTCCAGGCAAGAATCCTGGAGTGGATTGACACGCCCTCCTCCAGGGGATCTTCCTAATCCAGGGACAGAACCTGCATCTCCTGGGTCTCCTGCATTGGCAGGTGGGTTCTTTACCACTAGCACCAACTGAGAAGGCCACAGAAGCTAATCACATAAAAAACGGTGCACATCATTTGCCATTAGGAAAGTGAAAGTTAAAACAACAAGAAGTGTGTATCACTACACACCTATAAGAATGGCCCAAATTCCAACCACTGACAGCATCAAATACTGGTGAGGATGAGCAACAGGAAGTCTCATTGATTGCTGGGGGATGTAAAATGGCATGACCTTCCTAGGAGACAGCTGGGCAATTTCTAACAGAGTTAACTATGGTCTTACTATATGATTCAGCAATTGAACTGCTAGATATTTCTCCAGCTGATTTGAAACTCATGTCCAAACAAAACCCTGCACACTGGTATTTCAAGAAGCTTTATTCATAATTGCCAGAAAAACCCTAGCCTCCACAAATACCCAAAATGTCCTTTGATAGATAGATAAACTATGGCACATATATGTACCACATATTGTAGCACAATATTATTATTATTGGAATGGAATATTATTCTATAATAAAATATAAAGAACTATTAAGCCATAGAAAGACATGAATGAATCTTAACTGCTTATTGCTAAGTGAAGGAAAGTAGTCTGAAAAGACTGCATACTCTATGATTCAAATTATATTCCCTTTTAGAAAAGGTAAAACAATAGTGAAGGTAAAAAAGGCAGTCGTTACGTGAGGATTTGGGGGAGGGTTGAATAGGTAAAGCACAGGGGATTTTTTTAGGGTGGTGAAACCATGACACTGTAACTGACATTTATAAAAACACTTAGATGTTTACAGCAGAGTGGACCTTAATGTATGCAAGTTAAAAACTCATGCAGGACGTCAAGGAGTCCCAGAATGGGATGCAGAATGTGACAAAATAATATAATTGTATCACAAATGTGTGAGACACTTTAAGTGATGTGAGTGGAGGAAAAGGTTGCTAACCTAAGTAACTTTGGAAATGGGTGGAGTTTGTAAAACTAACGGTAAAAGAAACTATACATGAGCACTGTACTCTAGTTAAAAGTTGCTTTTCCATGGGAATATGAGCTAACAGTTATGATACTGTTATACAAATATGCTGGAAATGAGCAGTTAAATAAATGGATGGTGGGAGCCTGCTTTCTTGGTATTGGAGTGAGTATGCATGGGTAAGCAAGAGGAAGAAGCAGAATGATCCAGGAGGCAATGGATCAGAGTTGGAGACATCAGTATGAACTATATTTGGCTTAATATAGACATACATGGTTAGATCCAGAAATATTTATGGATCAGTTCAGTTCAGTCACTCACTTGTGTCTGACTTTTTGCGACCCCATGAATTGCAGCTCGCCAGGCCTCCCTGTCCATCACCAACTCCCGGAGTTCACCCAAACTCATGTCCATCGAGTCGGTGATGCCATCCAGCCATCTCATTCTCTGTCACCCCCTTCTCCTCCTGCTCCCAATCCCTCCCAGCATCAGAGTCTTTTCCAGTGAGTCAACTCTTTGCATGAGGTGGCCGAAGGATACATATATATAAATTCCCTGTTTCCCTGGTGGCTCAGACAGTGGAGTCTGCCTGCAATATGCAAGACCCAGGTTTAATCCCTGGGTTGGGAAGATTCCCTAGAAAAGAAAATGGCAACTTATTCCTATATTCTTGCCTGGAAAATCCCATGGAAGGAGGAGCCTGGCAGGTTACAGTCCATTGGGCTGCAAAGAGTTGGACATGACTGAGTGACTAACACTAATAATAATACTGTATAAATACATGGATTATTGCTTAGTACACACATAAATTTTCCTTGCTCTGTAACATGAGAGAACCTAGAAGTTATGGCACTCCCGTCATAAGGAGCATACCTAGTGTCCAGATCTTGGTTTCTAATGCCATTCTACAATAAAAGGAACCATTTCTCCTTAGAGAAATGGCTGAATCTAAGACTGGAGCAGGGAATTTATAAGATTAGTCTAGAACACCTCATAGTAACAGAAAATAAGGAAGTGCTCAAAAAGAAAATAAAGCAAAGCATGACAATGATGGGGTCGTCAAAGGGATGCAGGAACCAACTAAAAGAACTCTCAATGGCCAAAGCTGAGCAATTTAAGCAACAAAATTAATAAGCTGATATTCAGTTATAAAATAAAATATAAAATAAATATCCATGAGTTCATGCTGATATAAACAAATGATTGACTAAATAAATCAACAAGGAAGAACATATAAGTTTCCTATTCAGCATAATGCCAAATAATTTATGTAGATACGCTGCCGTTAAGGAGGTGAACACATCTCCCCACTCAGGTGTAGACTTCACATACTGGTTTCCTTCCAAAGAGTGCAGTATGGAAAGAGGGAAAAAAAGAGTAACTCTGCCTTGGAGAAATCTGACAAACACTACCTCAGTCAGGTGATCAAAGTATTGGTTGCTCAGTCGTGTCGGACTCTTTGTGACACCATGGACAGTAGCTCACCAGGCTCCTCTGTCCGTGGAATTTTCCAGGCCATAATATTGGAGTGGGTTGCCATTCCCTTTTCCAGGGGATCTTCCTGACCCAGGTATCAAACCCTGGTCTCCTACATTGCAGGCAGATTCTTTACCATTTGAGCTACTAGGGAAACCCCCAGGTGATCAAGGTCAACATCAATAATATTAAGTCATCTTTGATATGCTCTGACCAAAATGGCACTCTGAATTTTGTGGTCTTCCTTCCCAAACCTGTCTATCTCACCCTATGAGAAACATCAGTTCAGTTCAGTTCAGTTCAGGGATGAGGTCCAATTGAGGGACAATCTACAAAATACCTGATCAATGATCCTCAAAACTATCAAGGCCATCTAAAACAAGGGAAGTCTGAATAACTGTCATAGCCAAGAGGAGCCTAGTGGACAAGATAACTAAAAATGATGTGCTATTCTGGACAGGATGCTGGAACAGAAAAATGACATTAGGTAAAAGTTAAAAATACCTGAACCAATATGGACTTCAGCTATAATATTGGCACATTAATGAGTTAGGGCTTACTTGGTGGTTCAGTGGGTTCAATCCTTGGGTCGGGAAGATCCCCTGGAGAAGAAAATGTCAACCCATTCTAGTATTCTTGCCTAGGAAATCCCATGGGCAGAGGAGCCTGGCAGGCTACAGTCCATGGGGTTGTAAAGAGTTGGACACAACTGAGCGACTAAACGACAATGATAATAAACATACCACGTTGATGTACAATGTTGATAACAGGGGACTCTACGTGAGAGATATATGGGAGCTCCTTACCTTTCTAATTTTCCTGTAAGTCTAAAACTATTCAAAAATATGAAGCTTATTTTTAAAATGTGGTAATACCATAAAAATCATTTGGTCAGTGGCTGCTATTAAAAGGTAATAAATGATAATAAGATTGAGAAATTTTTATCTACTCAAATGGCCTACAAGGAAAGCACTCAGAGGAATGTCCTGATAAGGGCTGCTCTTGTGGAAACTGAAATTCCAAGGGCATGGATACTGGCTGATGCCAAGATTTCAGAGAAGGGGTACCATTATTCTTTTTGAGACAAGGAAATTATTTTTTTCCTTCTGAAAGGGAGGAGGAAGTTGAATAATACAATAATGAACATTTATTTGGTACTGAACTATGGGATACATGCTTTACTGATAGAGGGAAAAAGGAAAAACTGATGTGCAGAGAACCTGCCCTGCCCAATAACATATGACTAATAGGGGATGGGGGCGTCTCTGGTGGCTCTGACAGTAAAGAATCTGCCTGTAATGCATGAGACATGGGTTTGATTTCTGGGTTGGGAAGATCCCCTGGAGCAGGAAATGGTAATCTTCTCTGGTATTCTTGACTGAAAAATCCCATGGACAGGAGAGCCTGAGGGCTATCGTCTATGGGGTCTCAAAAGAGTGGGACACGACTTAGTGACTAAACAATAACAATAGAGGGTGGGAAGTATGAAGCAGGATTTGAACCCGGGAAGCTTGGCTCCAAAGCCATCTCCATGAGGCTACTTGACAGGAAATAGGATGTCGCCCTGTGACCACTCAAATCCTCTGGAATATTTCTAAATTCCTGGAATTTGTGGTGTGAGCAGTATATTTTCTGTAGAAACAAGAAAAGGACTGAACGTATGTCTTGGATGACTTTGGACTGTCAAAGGTCAGGTAGAGTTTAGGTCAAGTTTACTTAGATCTCTGAGTCTCAGGACAACGTGGTGCCATGGGAGCACAGTACTTTGCTGACACTGGATAATGCTATTATTAATACCACTGGCCATCCCCTTCCTGCCCCACTCCCTACTCACCCCTCACTCCAATACCCTAGAGGCTCCTTCAAGCTGGGCCTCTTCCTCAGGGGAAACAGGATGTCTTCTACAGGCTTGGGCCAGGTCTCTGGGGGTTCAGGGTGGGAAGAGGCTGTCTAATTGGTTAACCTGGAGCGAGGCACCAGAGAGGAAGCCATGTTTCCGGGAGCTGAGGAAACCACCATTTCCTCCTTCAGCAGGAAGCGGCCTTAGCTATTCTCAGCACCCTGTGCTCCTTGGCCGGGTGGAGCAATGGAAATCACAGCCTGGCAGTGTCTCAGGCTTGCCTCCTGCTGTTTAACAATCTCCCAGTCAAAATAAACTGGCTCCTTGGGTCTCCAGGGCATGGTTAAGGTAATAATTGAGAGGGAGAAGCCAGAGGTCTGGCTGCAGCACAAAGGCGTGGAGAGATTTTTAAAATATCTGGCTGGTATTGGTTGCTTGTGCCTCATTAAAGTGGTTTAATTGAAGCATTGTGAAGACAAACAAGCCCAGAGATTTTGTTATGGTTTCTCAAACAGCCAGTCTCCATCTTTTGAGACACCTGGACTAACGGGGACAGGGGAGACTGTCGATCCTTTAAGCAGAGATGTGGATAACTTTTCAACAGGAAAGCTGCGTGATTCAGTAGAAAGGAAACTGGAACATGAATCAGAGAGAACCGGGTTCAGGTTTGAATTTCACCAGACACGCTATTTTGAGAGGGTCATACTATGGCTGCCCTAGGCTTTCCTTGTGCCACAAAACACACCCTGTTTACATCATGAAGTAACATTGAGATCAACCTGGATCCCTTCTTTCCTTTATCTTCTCATGTCTACCAGTTCCAGAGCCTTGGAGATTCCATCCCTCTCTCCCTCATTCTTTCATTCTTTCCAGAAAAGTTTACTGAGCACTTAATGTCTGGAAGCAGCCTTGCCTTTAGGGACTCAGGGAATGACACAGCCTACATTCATTTGAGGAAGCAGATAACAGATCAGTAAACACAAATACATGAGATAATTTTATATTCTGATCAGGGCCATGAAAGAAATGAGCATATGCTTCGATAGAAAGTGGTTTGGGGGGCTCACATTTGAGCAATGCCTCACTGAGGAGACAGCTGCTTCTTTAAGGGGGTCAGCTGAGTGGGTTACCTGGCCTCTGAGTGGGTGGGGGCAGGGCAACTATTCACTGATGGTGTGTTTTTACTGGGGGATACTTGATACCAGAGATGTAGTTGTGAACCAGACAGTCAAGGTCTCTGCTTTCATGGAGCTTATATTTTAGAGGGGGAACCGAGAAAACTAAACAAAACCAGCTATAGGTAAACACTCCTCATGCAGAGAATGAAGTCAAGGTTTGGTCACAGACAGAAACTGCGTGATCAGGCAGAGGAAACAGCAGGGCAGAGGGCCTGAGGCCAGAAGAGGTCTGCTATTTAGATAAGCAAAAGGAATGGACTGTTCCTTGGACCACACCTGGACATTCCTCATGCCCCACTGATCACATTCATTGTCACCCAGATCACAATGGCTCTGAGTCCCCTCTCTGTTTATTTGTGAGAATTCCAGTCTGGTTTTCCTTCTGGGGGAGTGCTCACGCAGTTTGCAGCTTGGGCATTGCTCACCCAAATCCTCCTTGGAGGTGATCTCCTTGACCACACTGAAGGGGGAGCTGGCTGTCTAATGAAAGTGATGTCTAGAGAAACATAGCCCATCAATGCAGAGGTAGGTCCAATGTATGATCCAGTGTGGGACTCCCTGACTCTGGGAAGCATATAATGTACTAGCGAAAGATCTGGGTTTACTCATTCAAAACAATTATTTTTTTTTAGGGTGACTTCTGTGTGCTAGATTGATGGGTACGTGCTCAGTCGTTTCAGTCAAGTCCAATTCTGTGCAACCCCATGGACTGTAGCCTGCCAGGCTGCTCTGTCCATGGGATCTTCCAGGCAAGAATACTGGAGGGAGTTGCCATACCCTTCTCTAAGGGATCTTCCCGACCCAGGGATTGAACCTGTGTCTCCTACATCTCCTGCATTGGCAGGGGACTCTTTACCATTAGTGCCACCTAGGAAGCCTAGAGAGGGTGGGAATACCAGGGGAAAAGACAGACTAGCCCTTGCCCTTACCTCTCATTGATGTTAGAAGTTATTAGGCCTTTAAAACAGAGGTGGGGTGTCTGGATGCCATTCAAAGTGTGCCAGGAGCTATGTAAATCATCAGGGAGACTCTGTGGCAAGTTCCTAAGAGCCGAGCCCATGCTGGTGTGGAGAGTAACGACGGCTTACTGGGTCACCAAAACCGAAAGGCTGAAAGGTGGACAGGCTTCAGATGTGCTCTCGTCCGGGCTCCAGCTCTGGGTCCCCATGATTCCCCTGGCTCCATCCTCCTCGCACGGGCCAGCGCCTTCCACCCGCTGCTTTCCCTCCAGGTCCCCTTCAGGTGATGGCTGCCCGCAGACTCAGAGGCTGTGCTTTCTCATGCATGTTCTGGAAAGAGAGTGAATGTGAGAAAGGGAGCAGAAAATGACTCCATACCACCACAAATGGTATTCCCTTCTGAGATAATGGCCTCTCCTCGTAACCTGCCTAATCTCTGCAGCCCAATCTTGTGGCCAAAAGAATGGCTTCGCAGGTGGCACAGTGGTAAAGAGTCTACCTGCCAATGCACGAGATGGAGGCCAGAGACACGGGTTGGATCCCTAGGTCAGGAAGATCCCCTGGAGGAGTAAGTGGCAAATTAGTCTAATATTCTTGTCTGGGAAATCCCATGGACAGAGCAGCCTGGCGGGCTACAGTCCACGGGGTCACAAAGAGTTGGACATGACAGAGACTAAACAACAACAAAGAGAATCAGGTGTCCAGATTACCAACTCCTGTGGCAGGGCCAGCGGGGCTCCTGGGACTGACCAAACCACGGGAAGATGGGTGGGCAGGATGGATACTCGGCGGCAGCAACAGTACCTATCCTCATGGAAAGATTTCATGCAGAAGTTTGATATAACTTGATTTACATTTTGAAAGATCACTCAGCTTCAGAAGAGGGAAAAAGAGAAAGCAGGAGACCCATTCAAAGCTGTTATGAAGAGAGATGATGATGACTGGGCCCAGGATGGGTGGCAGATTGGATTCCTATCTTTGTTACTTAGCAGTTGAAGTAGCAATGACATGTGCCTTAAGTTTCCACCAGTTTCTAAATTCATATTGTGGTTGTATATACTTTTAACTTTCAGGACTGGAGTGATACTGTAAACCTGTCTGCCACAGTGAAGGTCTTCAGTAAGTGACATTATTAGTATTAATGTCCAAACTCCTTAGGACGACACACATGTCCCTTGATGTGCTGGACTCAGATAACTCTAGATGGGGGAAAGAGTGGGTGGGGAGTCTCCTGGGTTCCACTGACACAAGCACTCTTCCCATAACATGGTAGGACCTTCCAAGATGCGAAAAAGCTATCTGATAGCCAGTCATGAAACTTCAGTTTTATTCCCAGGGGATTTTGTCTCTAGCCCTATTACTTATTGTCCATATCTTGACCAGCACGGAGGTTGTTTGTCATGTTGTTAGCCCACAGATATTGACAAAAGAAGGAAGGTTGGCCCAATACAAGAAACAAACCAGCTTGCTCAAATTTCCAGGAATTTTTTCTTGAGCTGAATTGCAGTGTGGTTTTTTGCCACTCCCTAAAACCAGTGTCCTGAGCCCAGGAAAACCCCCTGCTTATTGCTGTCAGTCCAGACTGTTTGCACCAGTCAATGGATTGAGTGTTTTCCCTGAGAATAATTTTGCAGAGTAAAATGGAGTCTCAGTTTGCAAGGGAGATATGAATTCCTGGCAGAAAGTGAGCTCACAGGTAATAGGAGGGCTGTACCTAGCACACGTATGTTGTGGGTGGATTCAAAGGGGCTAGTGGGAGGGGCTTGATTGTGATGGAGGGGTCACTTTTTCTGTTTTCAGTTAGGTTTCAACGGGGATAGTGGGAACCCATGAATTTGGGAATTAAACTGACTTGGGATTGAATCTCATCTCTGCCATTCATTTGTTGTGAGATTTTTCATTCATTTAAAACAGGCCAGATACCAGGGATAAAAGCTATAAAACCCACCCTAAGAAATGACTGTCTAACAATAGATAAGGAGTAATAGATTATAATAGAGTATGGATGGGGGAGAAAAATGGAAGCAGGAGGTTATGAGAGCTCAGAGATGGTGGGGGGAGTGACACCAAATCTGGTCTTGCTGTGGGGGAAAGTCATGGAGGGCTTCCTGAAAGAAGCATGAAGCTTTGGGTAGGAAGAGATATTAGCTTGGAGATAGAGAAGGGCAGTGGAGAGGTGAGCAAGTGTCAAATAATGAAGGCTCTGAAAGTTATTTTTGTTTCAACTATATCTGAGGACAAGGGGAAGTTATTGGAAGATTTGAAGCAGGGGAAAGGTGGGGCACACATGCATTTTACAGCATTTTTTGTTGCTGTATGAAGAATGGATTGAAGGGGAACAAGGCAGGAAGCAGAGACAAAAGTGCTGAGGGTGTCATGTAGCCAAGGTGAGAGATGATGGATCCTGGATTAAGGTTGTGGGTTGGAGAGAAAGAGTAATGCATGGAATTAAGGGATATTTGAGATGTGGTTACTTGATCTCAGAGAATGATTGGAATATTACATGCCAGACACTCTAATTGTTTCATTCCGTTTCTTGTAAAGTCTCTGTGAGGGAAGTATGGTTCCAAGAGGTTGAGCAACTTGTCCACAACAGTGACTACAGAATTCAAACCCAGGCCTGCCTGTCCCTGTCCCTCATTTTCCACCACTAGATCAGGCTGCTTCCTAAGTCAAATATAGCAATGTATTGCTTATCATGTTTAAATTAAGCACCACAGAAGTTATATAATTCTGAAGGATTTAAGCAGAGTGATATGAATTCAGACTGAGGAAAGTTGATGACCAATATCTTTGGAAGTATCATGGGGACCACCGACTTCATCTGTCAAAGATTCCACTCACCATCCTTGCAGGGAGTTTAACTAGGTCAATAGTCACTTTCACTTGGAAACCTTCAAGGGTGGGCCTCCTTCCCGAGGCAGAATTAATAGCACTTATTATCTTCTTATCCTTGTCTGTCTGCAAGTCTGTTTTGCCCCCTGGCCTGGGAGCTCCTTGAGGGCACAATGTTCTCATTGCTGTGTTACACCCAGTGTGAAGCTAAGGATGGTAGACTTGTTTGACATTGGATGAATGAATGATTGCAAGATCATGGTCTCAATGATAGAATCTGTCTTGATAGAATGTCAGCTGGTGTCTATTACACCAAACGCTTTGCCCTTCTTTATACCAAGTGTGGTTTCTTCTCTTGTCCTCTGAAACTATATTTTCTGTCTGTGTTCCTTCTTTCTCCTCTGGAGTCATGACTGAGCTGCAATGTCCCTTGTGTATGTATTCAATGCGATTCTTCCTTAGCTGTTGTTCACATGGTCCTTGGACAAATTACAGGTTTCTCCTAGCCTGGCTTTAATCATCACAACCTTGACTCCTCATCAAACTCTCTGCCCCATCTCAAACCAGTGCTTAAAGGACGCGCTTACTCTCAGAAGAAATGGTATAATTTTCATAAACACAGGTCATTTCCTCCTTGCATCAATGTCAGATGCTGAAACCATCACTTAACAAGATGTAGCAGAAATACAGAACGTCTGAATAAAGTCTGTGGACAATGGTATTTTTTTTTTTTTCTGTTTTAGAGTTCTTTGGAATTGCTCTCCCAAAATATTCCTAAAGTTTTATTTACTTCAGCTTTGGGTTTATTTTGGGAGAAACTTTCCTGAATCTGAGTCTTAGGATGTGATTCTTATCCTGGTCACATCCTGGGGCGTTGTTTGGCTTGAATGGGCTCTAGCTCTTCCAGGGAACCCCAGGCGATGAGGAAGAAGCCGGAGGATGTCAACTCCCAAGAGCAGGACAGAGACAGGGATGACAAACATACACTTGGAAACACTCCCCAAAGGAAGGCCAGCATCCCATACTGTAAGGACAACGGCAAGAGACAACTCAGTTCAGACTTAATCAATTATCCATTCCGGAGACTGGTGTGTCTCATAGTTTCCAACATATGAGTGATTTGTGAATATTAGGAGTTCAGACACTGGATGATTAAAACCACTAGTGCTGGGAATTTTCTTATTTCAGGAAATTTTGGTGGTGAGGCATGCTGGAACCTCACCAGCAGGCAGATCGAAGGGAAGTCCAGACAGGGGGTGGGAATGGGACTTACGGAAATGACCAGAAGGCAGTGCAAGGACTTGGCTTTCTCGCCAGACAGAACGGTGTGGGCATCCTGCTTCCCTGAACCTCAGTTTCCTCTCTGGCAAATGGGGATGATAATATCTATCTCATAAGAGTGTTGGGAGAATTAATTTCAATACTGTCATGCTTGACACACTGTAAAGGCTTAAGACTTGTGAGTTCCCCTCTATTTCTGTAGGGGTGAGGTGGACAGAAATATAGTCTAGCTAGGAGGGCCTGATTTGAGGACAAGTGATGCCGTGTGGGGCCACCCAAGACGGACGGGTCATGGTGGAGAGGTCTGACAGAATATGGTCCACTGGAGAAGGGAATGGCAAACCAATTCCGATTACTTGCCTTGAGAACCCCATGAACAGTATCAAAAGGCAAAATGATAGAATACTGAATGAGGAATTCCCTAGGTCGGTAGGTGCCCAGTATGCTACTGGAGATCAGTGGAGAAATAACTCCAGAACGGATGAAGGGATGGAGCCAAAGCGAAACAAATACCCAGATGTGGATGTGACTGGTGATAGAAGCAAAGTCCGATGCTGTAAAGGGCAATATTGCATAGCAACCTGGAATGTTAGGTCCATGAATCAAGGCAAATTGGAAGTGGTCAAACAGGAGATGACAAGAGTGAACGTCGATATTCTAGGAATCAGTGAACTAAAATGGACTGGAATGGGTGAATTTAACTCAGATGACCATTATATCTACTACTGTGGGCAGGAATCCCTTAGAAGAAATGGAGTAGCCATCATGGTCAACAAAAGAGTCCGAAATGCAGTACTTGGATGCAATCTTAAAAATGACAGGATGATTTCTGTTCATTTCCAAGGCAAACCATTCAATATTACAGTAATCCAAGTCTATGCTCCAACCAGTAATGCTGAAGAAGCCAAATTTGAACGGTTCTATGAAGACCTACAAGACCTTTTAGAACTAACACCCAAAAAAGATGTCCTTTTCGTTATAGGGGACTGGAATGCAAGAGTAGGAAGTCAAGAAACACCTGGAATAACAGGCAAATTTGGCCTTGGAGCACGAAATGGAGCAGGGCAAAGGCTAATAGAGTTTTGTCAAGAGAACGCACTGGTCATAGCAAACACCCTCTTCCAACAACACAAGAGAAGACTCTACACATGGACATCACCAGATGGTCAACACTGAAATCAGATTGATTATATTCTTTTCAGCCAAAGATGGAGAAGCTGTATACAGTTAGCAAAAACAAGACCAGGAGCTGACTGTGGCTCAGATCATGAACTCCTTATAGCCAAATTCAGACTTAAATTGAAGAAAGTAGGGAAAACTACTAGCCAATCAGATATGACCTAAATCAAATCCCTTATGATTATACAGTGGAAGTTAGAAATAGATTTAAGGGACTAGATCTGATAGATAGAGTGCCTGATGGACTCTGGACGGAGGTTCGTGACATTGTACAGGAGACAGGGACCAAGACCATCCCCATGGAAAAGAAATGCAAAAAAGCAAAATGGCTGTCTGAGGAGGCCTTACAGATAGCTGTTAAAAGAAGAGAAGTGAAAAGCAAAGGAGAAAAGGAAAGATATAAGCAACTGAATGCAGAGTTCTGAAGAATAGCAAGGAGAGATAAGAAAGCCTTCCTCAGCGATCAATGCAAAGAAATAGAGGAAAACAACAGAATAGGAAAAACAAGAGATCTTTTCAAGAAAATTAGAGAAATCAAGGGAACATTTCATGCAAAGATGGGCTCGATAAAGGACAGAAATGGTAGGGACCTAACAGAAGCAGAAGATATTAAGAAGAGGTGGCAAGAATACACAGAAGAACCATACAAAAAAGATCTTCACGATGAAGATACTCATGATGGTGTGATCACTGACCTGGAACCAGACATCTTGGAATGTGAAGTCAAGTAGGCCTTAGAGAACATCACTACGAACAAAGCTAGTGGAGGTGATGGAATTCCAATTGAGCTATTTCAAGTCTTGAAAGATGATGCTGTGAAAGTGCTGCACTCAATACGCCAGCAAATTTGGAAAACTCAGCAGTGGCCACAGGACTGGAAAAGGTCAGTCTTCCTTCCAATACCAAAGAAAGGGAATGCCAAAGAATGCTCAAACTACCGCACAATTGCACTCATCTCACACGCTATTAAAGTCATGCTCAAAATTCTCCAAGCCAGGCTTCAGCAATATGTGAACCGTGAACTTCCAGATGTTCAAGCAGGTTTTAGAAAAGGCAGAGGCACCAGAGATCAAATTGCCAACATCCGTTGGATCATGGAGAAAGCAAGAGAGTTCCAGAAAAACATCTATTTCTGCTTCATTGACTATGCCAAAGCCTTTGACTGTGACTGTATGGATAACAATAAACTGTGGAACATTCTGAACGAGATGGGAATCCCAGACCACCTGACTTGCCTCTTGAGAAACCTGTATGCAGGTCAGGAAGCAACAGTTAGAACTGGACATGGAACAACAGACTGGTTCCAAATAGGAAAAGGAGTACGTCAAGGCTGTATATTGTCACCCTGCTTATTTAACTTCTATTCAGAGTACATCATGAGGAACGCTGGGCTGGAAGAAGCACAAGTTGGAATCAAGATTGCTGGGAGAAATATCAATAAACTCAGATATGCAGATGACATCATCCTTATGGCAGAAAGTGAATAGGAACTCAAAGGCCTCTTGATGAAAGTGAAAGAGGAGACTGAAGTTTGGCTTGAAGCTCAACATTCAGAAAACGAAGATCATGGCATCTGGTCCCATCACTTCATGGGAAATAGATGGGGAAACAGTGTCAGACTTTATTTTTTTGGGCTCCAAAATCACTGCAGATGCTGATTGCAGCCAGGAAATTAAAAGACGCTTACTCCTTGGAAAGATAATTATGACCAACCTAGATAGCATATTAAAAAGCAGAGACATTACTTTGCCAACCAAGGTCTGTCTAGTCAAGACTGGTTTTTCCCGTGGTCATGTATGGATGTGAGTTGGACTGTGAAGAAGGCTGATCGCCGAAGAATCGGTGCTTTTGAACTGTGGTGTTGGAGAAGACTCTTGAGAGTCCCTTATACTGCAAGGAGATCCAACCAGTCCATTCTAAAGGAGATCAATCCTGGATGTTCATTGGAGGGACTGATGCTAAAGCTGAAACTGCAATACTTTGGCCACCTCATGTGACGAGTTGACTCACTGGAAAAGACTCTGATGCTGGGAAAGGTTGGGGGCGGGAGGAGAAGGGGACGACGGAGAATGAGATGGCTGGATGGCATCACCGACTCTGTGGACATGAGTTTGAGTGAACTCTGGGAGTTGGTGATGGACAGGGAGGCCTGGCGTGCTGTGATTCATGTGGTTGCAATGAGTCGGACATGACTGAGTGACTGAACTGAACTGAACTGAAAGTCAGGGTCCATCTAAGCCAGAATCTGGAGTTCAAGGGACTGGATCTGACCCTTAGAGGTGGGGAAAGTGCTGGCCATGGTCAAGTGGGTTGTCAGAATCACCAGGCTTAGGACAGGGCTTTAATTTAAACTGATCCCCAAGGAAGCTCATGTACTCCCGGGTTTATCCCAGAGAGTACAGTATAGAGCAGCAGTTCTCAAAGTGTGGTCTGAGAACCATGGAGGAAACTGAGACACTATCGGGTTTCCATGAGATCCAAATTATTTTTAGACTGCTAATGAGATTAGATTGGCCCTTTTCATTATGTTAGTGCTTGCTCTGATGGTGCAAAAATGGCAGTGGGTGATGCTGATGCTTTCAGTTCAGTTCAGTTCAGTCGCTCAGTCGTGTCCGACTCTTAGCGACACCGTGAACCACAGCACACCAGGCCTCCCTGTCCATCACCAACTCCTGGAGTTCACTCAAACTCATGTCCACAGAGTCGGTGATGCCATCCAGCCATCTCATTCTCCGTCGTCCCCGTCTCCTCCCACCCCCAATCGCTCCCAGCATCAGAGTCTTTTCCAGTGAGTCAACTTGTCACATGAGGTGGCCAAAATATTGCAGTTTCAGCTTTAGCATCAGTCCTTCCAATGAACACTCAGGATTGATCTCCCTTAGAATGGACTGGTTGGATCTCCTTGCAGTCCAAGGGACTCTCAAGAGTCTTCTTCAGCACCACAGTTCAAAAGCATCAATTCTTCTGTGCTCAGCTTTCTTCACAGTCCAACTCTCACATCCATACATGACCACGGGAAAAACCATTGCCTTGACTAGACGGACCTTGGTTGGCAAAGTAATGTCTCTGCTTTTTAATATGCCATCTAGGCTGGTCATAACTTTCCTTCCAAGGAGTAAACATCTTTTCATTTCATGGCTGCAATCAGCATCTGCAGTGATTTTGGAGCCCCCCAAAAATAAAGTCTGACACTGTTTCGACTGTTTCCCCATCTATTTCCCATGAAGTGATGGGACCAGATGCTATGATCTTCGTTTTCTGAATGTTAAGCTTCAAGCCAAACTTTTCACTCTCCTTCACTTTCATCAATAGGCCTTTGAGTTCCTCTTCACTTTCTGCCATAAGGGTGGCGATGCTTTAGTATGAATCAAAGTGATGGTTCCAAACGTCATTTGTTTGTTTTCCACCACGTGCTGTGAGGTCAGTCAGTATGTTATGTCTGACTGTTTGTAGCCCTATGGACTGTAACATTCCGGGCTCCTCTGTCCATGGGGGTTCTCCATGCGAGAACACTGAAGTGGGCTGCCATGTCCTCCTCCAGGGGATCGTCCTGACCCAGGGATTGAACTCGGGTCTCTTACATCTCCTGCTTTGCTACGTGGGGTCTTTACCACTAGTGCCACTTAGGAAACCCCATTTACCACCACACATGAACTTAAAAAATAAGAAAAAAAAGAAAAATAGCCAATTTCACTTAAGAATGTCTTTGATGAAGCAGTGCTGTGCTGTTTCCTCAGTTGCTCAGTCATGTCCAACTCTTTGCAACCCCATGGCCAGGCTCCTCTGTCTACGGAATGTCCCAGTAAAGAATATTGGAGTGGGTTGCCATTCCCTACTTCAAGGGATTTTCCCAACCCAGGGATTGAACCTGAGTCTCTTGCATCTCCTGCATTGGGAGGCAGCAGTAAAAATCATCAATTTAATAAATTTCAACCCTTGAGTATCTGTCTTTTGAATATTTTGTTTGATGGAATAGGATGTATTGATAAAGCATTTCTGCTGCCTGTCAAAGCACAACGGAACCTCGAGGAAAATCTCTGACAGTTGTTTGGGTTGGGAGCTGGACCAGCCAGTTTTCTCACAAGATACCATTTTCCCGTGAAAGAATGACTGATATAGGTACTGTGGTTATTCAGACTTGGGTAGTCTGTAATTAGGTAGTTTTTTTTTTTTTAAACAATGAAGTCAGAGCTGTAACTTTGAGGAAAACAAATTATGGTATTTGTTGCTAATGATAAAATTTGAGAGTTCAGATGAAAAATGAGAATTTTGAAAAATTTGTATTCTCTACTTTGAGCTGTCAGATCCCACACGGCAGCTACCCTTTAAGAAACCACCTCCTGTCAACGTGTGGTGTATATCAGAGAAGAGTCTTCACAACGATCTGAAGAGGCTACTAAGATAGTCCTCCATTTTGCATGTCTGTGTGAGGCCAGGTTTCTTCATACATATTTTTTAAAAGGAATTTTTATTGGAGTAGTTGCTTTACAATGTTGTGTTAGTTTCTCCTGTACAGCAGCGTGAATTAGCCACACATATACACATATCCCCTCCCTTTTGGACTTCCTTCCTATTCAGATCACCATGGTGCCTAAGCAGAGCTCCCTGTGCTATATACGCATGAATGCCCAGTCCCTTGAGTTGTGTCTGACTTTTGTGACTCTGTGGACTGTAGCCCACCAGGCTCCTAATCCATGGGATTCTCCAAGCAAGAATACTAGAGTGGGTTGCCATTTCCTTCTCCAAGGGATCTTCCTGACCCAGGGATAGAACCTGTGTCTCCCGCATTTTCTGCATCGCAGGCGGATTCTTTACTAACTGAGCCCCTGGGGAAGCCCCTCCCTATGCTATACTCTTCATAATACTTCAAGTGTTAAGATACTAAACAAGGAGGCTATCAGACTTGAGTTGATTCTAATGCTTTAGCAACCTATGAAAGCAACCCAAAACCTAAGCTGTAAATGTATCAAATTTAAGAACTCAGAACCAAAGGGCAAACAATCACAGTCAACTAGACTTTCCTAAATGAGGCAACCACTAAAGCTACAGTCAATCAGACAGCTTCATTACTTCACTTACACATCTTTTCTATAAAAGCCTCTTTCCTGGTTCTTCGTGGAACACTCGTAACCACTACTGGTTTGGTGCTGCCAGATTTGAATTGATTTTTTGCTCAGATAAATTCTTAAAAATTTCCACCTGCCTCAGTTTATCTTTTAATACAACCAAATACCATATCACAATAGATAGAACAAAAGAAGATATGAGAATACACTTATATGCTAAGTCAGACATTAAAGCGATTTACGAACATGAAATGATGTCATTCTTCTCACCAATCTTTATGTTGACTTTTTCATTTAAAAATATGCTATTTAGATTCATGTGTAGTGGGTTTATTATTGCTATTTTAGATAATTGATAAATGCTTTAAAAACTTTTCAACTTTAATTTCTAATATAGTAAATATCACTAGATCTGATCCACATAAATAAAAGCTCTTATAGTGTCATTAGTCATTTTAAAAGTGTAAATAAGCTACGATCAAATCTTGATTCTGACATTTACCCGCTGTGCTACCCTGGGCAAATTACTTAGTTTCTCTGTGCCTCATTTTCTCCTCTCTTCCCAAATAGAAATAATTTTAACCTACCCCATAAAGATAGGTTGTGAGGATTAAATGAGGCGTATCATGTAGAATGAGTAGAACAGCCTCCGCTCTGGCATAGAACAAGTGCTAAGTAAGTACTGCAATAATAATAGTCAATGTAACACAACTTCCTGTCAGTTTTGTCCACCAGGCTGTGAAACCCCCAGAGCGGGGTATGCCCCTGATTTATCCCTGTGTCCCAGGACAAAGCTTAGTATCCACTAGGTAGCCATAAAGTTTAGAAAGTAAATGCATGTGAAACTAGGAGAAGGCAGGGCCGAAGCAGGGCCGATCCCAGAGGGATGCCAGAAAAGACAACCAAATTCCTGAATCAGGCGACTCACATCCCAAGTGATAAGAGTGAGACATGAACGGGACCTGGAGCGAGGTGGCAGCAGATAGGGATGAGAGAGGAAGGTCCTACATGTTTGCAATCCCTTCTGCAAAGCCACTGGTGCTGGCCAGTGGGTGTAGCCAGCTCTATCAAGGTCCAGGGTGGAGACCGGCTCCACCTGCTGGTGGGGCTGGGTGACACAGCTGCCTCATTCCACCTGGACTGCAAGGCAGATTTACTAACAATGGGGATCTCCATGTCTGCTGCTGTGTGGTGTTCGAGAGATCAAAGCTCAAAGAATTAAGGCTGGAGCATTAAATTTGAGCCTTTCCTAATTTTTCAGACGTACGTTTTACATGGTTAGGTACGTGTTTGACCATCTTGCTTTGTGAATTGTTATCCTGAGGTATTTTTGGATATCCAGGAAGGAAGGGGAAAATGTCATTCAATGTGTACTCTTGCCAGGAGCTTTATTTATGCTTTCTAATTTATTTCTCACAACTGCCTCATGAGGAAGGTGCTGGTCTTGCTGTTTTGGGTATGAGCTAACTGAGGCTCAGGGAGTGTAAGTCATGTCTCCATGGTCACATTGCTCATCAGTGGGCTAGCTGGCATTTGAACCTAAGTCTGTATGAAAACTATGTCCATGCCCTTTAAAAAAGCAAATTTCATTGTATTTTTATTATTTAAGCAATGCACGTTTATCATCTGAAAGTGAGAAAATACTGAGAAATAAAAATTATACCCATACATTCTACCATTCAAATATGAATTATTATCACATTTATATGTTGTTTCAGACTTTCCCCCTTGTGTATATTACCTGCTTTTCTGTTTAACAATATATTGTGGATATCTTTCTGTCTATGACTGTGTTTCTATATAATTTTATAAGATCACATAGTATTTCATTATATGAATGTACCGGTTATTTAACCAATCTTCTGTTGTTAAGTATTTAGCTTATATCTAGTTTTTCACTAGTATTTAAAAAAACACTACAATAAACATCCTAGTAGCTTGATCTTTGTGTATATTTTTACTTTCTTAGGACAAATTCCTAGAAACTGAACTGATGAGTTCAAGTGCATTTGGGTTTTAAAGATATTTCAATATACTCTATTGCCAAATTATCCCCCAGGAAAGCTGTAAATATTTGAATTCCCACAAATAGCGGGTGAACTTTCTCGTTCCCCTGCTCCCTCAAGAACTGACTATAAAAAGATCTTTAACAAGCACGAAATACCATATTCTTTCAATTCTACCTTCTTGCTTCTTGATCCAGTTCAAGTAACGCTCTATACTATGAAGTTTCAATATGTTCATTACCCAAGAAGATAGTCTGCATTTCCTGTCTGAGCTGGGTGGGGTGGCAGTGGCCAAGGAGCCAAGTGGGAGGGAAGGTATCGGTCTGCGTTTGGTTAGGCAGTGGGATGGGTTGGTTGGAGAGGAACTGGGTACTGGTAATTATTCTCTTTCACAGGGTGTTGCCTGTGGTTAGAGTTGGGGCCAACTGCACAGAAGGGAGAGGGTGAGTTCTGCCAAGGTGTGCTTTCTCCCCAGGGACTGTGGTGGGCAGTCCAGATTGAAAGCAGGTGCCAAGACCTCCACCCAGCCAAGTGAGGTCTCTGGGGAGAGGGAGGGCCAGCAGCTCAATAGGGGCAGACAGAAGGGAGTACAGAAATGCACTCCTGTGGGTGGCAGCTTCAGGAGGAATAGGAAGAAGTGGGATTTCAAATGTAGGAAAGAGTGTTCTTCTTGGAAACTGTACGTCCTACCCAGTGACCCCATGGCTTGGCCACCAAAAGGTCTCACCATTTGTCATCCACCCCTTTGGTGAACTCTCCGTCACCCTGGGGGCTTTTAGACTCAGACATCTACTTTGTGGGGTCTCTGGCAGCTTGTCTGTGACTCAGGGGTAGTCTCTGCTGTGAGATTGGAGAAGGTCTCAGAAACCCAGTTATTTCTTAAGTAACTCACTAAATCAAGGTTCCCGGGATGGAATGCTCCCATTGGCAATAACAAATTCATGCTTTCCCTGAGAGCAGACCTACTGGGAAAACTCAACCCTGTATGCAAGGTTGTGTGATAAGAATGAACTAGAAACAAGGAGAAATAGATGCATGGAATAGTTAATGACATCTTGATAAGACCTCTCAATTATTTATCATGTGATAGGGATGGTCCTTCCAGCAGGGCTGTGAAATCTATGCATTGTTTGGCTCAGTCTTCTCCATAGGCAGAGTCCCTTAATTTGACTTTCTTTTTTTGTCAGTTAATATGGTTTGCCATCTTCCCTGATAGCTTCCTCAGGCTTCTTCCCTGATAGTTCAGCTGGTAGAGAATCTGCCTGCAGTGCAGGAGACCCTGGTTCGATTCTTGGGTTAGGAAGATCAGCTGGAGAAGGGATAGGATACCCACTCCAGTATTGTTGGGCTTCCCTTATGACTCAGTTGGTAAAGAATCTGCCCGCAATGCGGGAGACCTGGGTTCTATCCCTGGATGGGGAAGATCCCCCAGAGAAGGGAAAGGCTGCCCACTCCAGTATTCTGGCCTGGAGAATTCCATTGACTGTATAGTCCAAGGGGTCGCAAAGAGCTGGACACCACTGAGCAACTTTCACTTCACTTCACTTCGCGGTTGGCCAGCTCCCCAGCAGCATGACTCAGCTTCCTTGAGAGATCATGGGGGTTTTCAGCCTCTCCTGCCTGGGAGTCCTTCCAGGTCCTTCAGGTGACTTTGCATATTTCTGTTCTCACCTACTGGTGGGGCCACTCTGTGCTCATCTCCTGCCCCAGCTGGAGGCCTCAGGGTTGGCACAAGACTCTGAGTTCTAGGAAATGGTCTGACCCGAGCAAAGCCCCACTGCTGGAGGAACTTGGGGACTGGACAGGAAATCTCAGCAGGGGACAGGCCCGGGGACAGATGAGGCACCTTCTGAGCCATGGCCTCCAGGAGCACCTTCACGGAAATTGGGGTCACCCTCCCGGTGGATTCAGCAGGCTGGCCTACATGTTCCCCCAAACCCCAACTGCCCACATCGGGCATCCTCAGGGCACCTGATTCACCTCCCTTTGTGAAACTACAGGTAGAGTGAGAGGGGACAAGTGCAGGAATGGAAAGGTCGAAAGCAAGGACTTCGCAAAATGTGAGGATTGAAACTTGTAATTAGTCAAGCAGTGTCTAAACTTGGCCTGTCTACACTTAAGTAAGGGTGAGGTAGGAAACTGGCTGCATGCGGTGAATTATTTGCTTATCCTCTACCTTGCTATAGAACATATGCAAGACGCTTACTTACAAAGATACACTCAAAGCGACAAGATAAAGTACACTTCAAGTCAAACGGTGCAGCAAAGAAAAGATCTAGGTAGAACAGAAGGAAGAAGCTATGGGCAGGTGAGGTAAGTGCACACACCACAGATGCCACCAAGTCCTTCATGTATGTGACGGGGAGCCACACACTTGGATCAGGCTTCCTAGTAGTCAAGGAAAAAGGGAGCCTATCAAACCCATTTTTCAAAGCCCAGCCCATATGTCTCACCTCCTCCAAAAAGTTGCTACTGAGTATATGTGGACATAAAATATATTATTTTATTTTATTTTTAAAAACTTTTTATTGAAGTATACTTGATTTTCAAGGTTGTGTTAGTTTCAGGTGTAAAGCACAGTGAATCAGTTATACATATACATATATCCACTTTTTTTTTCAGATTCTTTTCCCATGTAGGCCATTACAGAGTATTGAGCAGAGCTCCCTGTGCTATACAGCAGGTTCTTATTAATATTAGTTATCTATTTTATATATAGTAGTATGCATATATCAATCCAAACCTCCCAATTTGTTCCCCACACCCAATCCCTGGTAACTATAAGTTTGTTTGCTACATAAGACAGATTCTTTTAGATGGCAACATAACTTCACTTGGGCTTCCCGGGTGGTGCTAGTAGTAAAGAATCCAGCCATCAATGCAGGAGACGTAAGAGATGTGGGTTTGATCCCTGGGTCAGGAAGATCTCCTGGAGGAGAAAATGTCAACTCACTCCAGTATTCTTGCCTGGAGAATCCCGTGGACAGAGGAGCCTGGCAGGCTACAGTCCATAGGGTTGCAAAGAATCAGACACGACTGAAGTGACAGCACGCACGCACGCATAACTTCTCTCAAAAACTTGAGTTTGCTTAAAGGAAAGATCGCATATGTGTCTTGTTTACTTTGGAAGCATGAGACTTGGGAGATGTGATTTGGGAATTAGACAGAACTGGGTTCCATCTGGGTTCTGGACATTAGCTATGTGATCTTCAAGCTATGGCAAGCTTGAACCTCTCTGAGTTTCAGGAGGTGGCTGAGAGGTTTCAAGGGCTAGTGTTTTTGCTTTTTTTTTTTTTAATGGATGAAGAACCCAGCACTCAGAAAGGCATCGCTTCTCTAGTTCTCCAGTTTCTCTGTGTGTGGCAGATTCATGTCTGTCTGATTTCATAGACTCGGCAAAGAAGGCTTAGAATGTTTCAACGACTTGTCAAAAATACCACAGCCAGTTGTGAGGCCCTAAACCTGGTCCTGCTGGTTTCCTAGTCCTTGCTCTTTCCACCGTACATGCTGACTTTCCCCATCACTCTGGTTTCAGCTGCCTGCCAGAGAAGTTTCCTTTTACAAGTGGTCCCAAGTTAGCAGAAATGTCATCGGGTTGACATGACAAGTGCCTGCTTGTCCTTGGGGGCGGCTCTAACCTTTGCTTCATCGCTCCATTTCTGGGCTATTTTGAGTCTTGGAAATGTAAGGAAGGTCTATGATGGGAAGTTGTGTGACCAGTGTTTCAGACCGCTGAGATCCCTTGAGATAGTCTTGACTCGATGCCTGCTGAGTGCACACATGGATCCTGGCTTGGCTGGACAGCAGAGGGTTCCCTCTGTCTTGGGGAGAAAACTTAGAAGGAGAAAAACCTTTCCACGGGGCATTCTGGAATGAAGTCAAGTGGGAAGAGTAGCTAGCCTGGGCTCCAGGAGACCTCACTGCTGTGGAACGTGCAAAAGGAAGTGGGCGTCAGGCTGCTGGGCTTTGGGGAGTAAGACAGGGTGGGCTTGGTGCTAGGGTGGCCTCCTCCATGGGGAGTCAAGTTCCTGTGGAAGCGGACGTTCACTTGCCCTCAGGATCTCTCAGGGCTGTCTGGGTGTGTTGATTCAGACTAGAAAAACACTTCCTTGGCTGCAAGCTCCCAGTGGCTACTAACTGTTTTCCACTTCTCCAACCAGGGCAGGCTTAGTTTTACAGACAGTGACTGTAGAGGGAGGCCAGCCACACAATCTCTTGGGCCTGTGGATACTTTGGTGAGGTCTGGGGCCACTGAGGTTCTGCACCAGACAACACAGTGAAGTCACTTAATTTTTTCCCTTATAGAAAGATGAGAAGTTACATAAACAGGATTTGATCCCAATCAGGAGCGCTTTGTCCATGATATTAATCAGTCAATAGATGCAATGCACCATGTGTTGGATGGTACTCTTGGGGATGTGGATATAGCAATGAAGACGATGTAGGGCCTTCCTCAAGAGAATCTTGTGTTGCAGACAGCAGTCTAATCAGGTCTGGTCCTGCAGGGCCTCCTGTCCTGTCCTAGGTCATGCTGTGTTTAGTGGTACGGTGGAAACTCCTGATGGTTCCCAGCAGGCGGGTGGCGAGGTCTCTGGCCACTTTCAAGGGTGAAATTGAGTGAAACCAGTCTGGAAGCAGGGAGAGCCTCAGATTTCAGAAACATTCAGGAATTTCTGAAAGTATGCTGGTAGAGGCAACACAATCCTGGATGCGTTAACTGACAACCAGCTTTAACAATGACCTATGCTGATTTTTCACTGAACATCTTATGAAATGTATTTACAGCTCTTATGAGCCTCCTGAAGTTCTCTTTTGGCATCACTGAGGTCTTCCCATTAGTCTACTGGTATGGGGCTTGGATTCTACTATAAGGTTCATAGTGCCTTTCTTCCCAAGTAGGATCTGGGTGAGAGGTTCTATCCTCATGAGGGAGGGGAAACTTGCTGTTCTTTCCAAATTTCCCTGAGATTGCTCCTCAGCTCTCCTTACTCTTTTCTGTCCCTGAGTTTGGTGGCGTCACTGACATATAACTCCAGGGGGTGAGGTCGATGACTGTGTGAGGCCTTCGGGGCACAGCTAAACCTGTAGAAAATCCCCAGTGGTTCAAGCTGGGAGGAGGGAACCAGCATGTTTTTAGTTGGGAGGTGATCTCAGTATCTGTAGCTGGCAGAGAGTGTGGAGGGTCAAGTTCACTAGGAAGGGTGAAGATGTAAATGGAAAATGGTCCATGAAGTCAGAATGTCAAGCATAGGGAGCAAGGTGGGGTGAGGTGGGAGGAAGAGATGAGAAATCCTCTGGGACTTATTTCACCACAAACAGGATCCTACTGTGCGCCCCCTTTCTGTGGTGGTTCTAGGTAATGAAGGTTCTGATCCTGAGGCTGAACAGACCCAATCAAAGCATTGTAGCCAAATGTCGATTTGAAAAGGAACCTAGGTCTCATCGTGTTTTAGACAAAGACAAAAGTAGAACAAGTAATCAAAGAAAAGTAGGTGTCTAGCCAAAAGCAAACAGCAGGAAAAAAGGCACAAGCAGGGTTAACATCCACTTGTGGTAAAGAGCTCTCGTGGCTAAGAATACATGGCTCTTACATGATATTAAAGACCAAACCTCTGCTCAGATTATATAGGCATAGTCATAGAAGGAACTGCAACTATAGGCCTAATACAGGAAAGGAGAGCTGGAGGGGAGTTGGTGAAAATATGTAAATTCAAACCAGCCAGCTTGAAGCTTCTAACCTGTGGTTTTTCTGGAAGAGTGCAGAAGTTTCCAGTTGAGTATTCAGTATGAACATATTCATGACTCTCTCTGCCTTCCTCTCTGGCTTTCTGGATGGGGTGAGATCATTCTGGGCACCTGTTTTAACCCGGATGGGGATGACAGTGAGGATGGCTTCTTGCCTCTTGCTATCACCAAAGCTGATTGAAATCATCCTGAGGTCTCTGTACTTGGTGCAGATTTACCTTGTTCTTAAAGGGGCCACCATGACCTGGGGCCACTGTGAAGGCAGTGGAGGTATTTCTTAGGCAGGGAGGGAGGCCTGGCTGAGGGGGCCAGATGCAGCCCACACTCATCTTGCTAAACAACGTGCTCTGACATGGAGGAGGGGATTTCTTTTTCTAACTTGCGTAAAACATCGTATCTGGACCGGTATCCTGGTCCTGACCTCATACATGATATCTTAGCCGATCACATTTGCAATTTATAGCAAACTAGAGAATCAGAAGGACACTGATGATTATAGTTGCCAGTATCAGATGAGGAGAAGGAAGGGCAGAGAATTACACTGGCTGATTTGGGCTCATCTCTCAGTTTGTTTAGGGCTTTACAGGTGACACAGTGGTAAAGAATCTGCCTGCCAATGCAGGAGATGCAAGAGATGTGTGTTCGATCCCTGGGTCGGGAAGATACCCTGGAGGAGGAAATGGCAACTCACTCCAGTATTGCCTGGAAAATTCCATGGACAGAGGAACCTGGCGGGCTGCAGTCCATGGGGCCTCAAAGAGTCAGTCATGACTGAGCGACTGAGCATGCACACAGGCACACAGCTTGTTAGGGTCATGAGTTGAATCTGCTGAGACTTAATCAAAAATCAGGTACTCTCTCCACTGTGCCCCCTACCAACATCTCTTTCTCTTCAGAGATCCCATCACTGGAATTCCCAGAGTCAGAAAGGCTGCCATGACAGGGCTCCTAGCTCAGCAGCACACAGCCTGGTGCAAATTCTTTCTTGAACACACAGCGCCAGGCCTGTGTGGGTGACTGCAGAGAAGACCTCGCTGAGTATTGACTTGGCCTGCTTCAGATTCTCTCTCTCCTTTCTTTAGTAATTTCAGGCTTTTCCCTTGCAGGGTGAAGATGGGCAAGGGCCTAACAGGGTGGGGATAGGGTGGGTTTGCAAAACGTTAATGAATGTAATCTGTGCTTTTTCCCTGACCCAGCTTCGACAGGCCAGCTGCACTGGTCTGAAATTCCACATTCCATTGTTCTCCTTCTAAGAAAACAAAACTGGCTCTATTTAGCCCTAGGAATTGTCTGTGTAGACTTGTTTAAGAGAATTTGCAAACCAGATGGGTTTACTGTTTACTGTGTCTCCTCTAGACCAAGGGTAAAAATATTATTTCTGAAGGCCACCAGTGACATATTTTGAAAGGTTCTCCAACCACTGTTCTCATTCTGGTCACTACACTGGCTTAATATGACTTTCTTACTTCTTATCTATGTGTAAGATTAGAAATGCATGCACATTTCTCACATCCCAGCCGTAGAGTTTAATTACTGCCCAGTTCCTTTCTGTGCGAACTACCCTTCTCTGTCAATCTACAGTACATGGTCACAGTGATGAGGCCCTGGCAGCCACTTTGTACAGTGCCCTCTGCATCATTACCCTGGTCACAGGATAGACCAGTAATGGGTATCCCATTCAAGCAAGTCTCATGAATTTGGGTCTGGCACAGTGAAAGAGTCCCTGGTGGCTCAGTAGTAAAGAATCCGTTTGCCAGTGCAGAAGACATGGGTTTGATCCCTGGTCTGGGAAGATTCCCGGGAGAAGAAAATGGCAATCCACTCCAGTATTCTTGCCTGGAGAGCCTCATGGACAGAGGAACCTGGCGGGCTACAGTCCACAGGGTCACAAAGAATTGGACACGACTTAGTGACCGAATACTAACAACAAACAGTGAGAAAGTCATTATTTCTTTGGGTTGCTGGCTTTTCATGGTATAACCTTGGGAAATGCTGCCTGTCTTGCGGTCTCTCTGGATAGGAGGGCAGATTCGGGAGCTAGTATAAATAGGAGACAAATAAAGCAAATTTCAAAGAGAAGCCAAGATGAAAACTGAGATAGAGGCCTGTCTCTGTACTGCAAGGAGATCCAGCCAGTCCATTCTAAAGGAGATCAATCCTGGGTGTTCATTGGAAGGACTGATGCTGAAGCTGAAACTGCAATAGTTTGGCCACCTCATGCGACGAGTTGACTCCCTGGAAAAGACTCTGATGCTGGGAAAGGTTGGGGGCGGGAGGAGAAGGGGACGACCGAGAATGAGATGTCTGGATGGCATCACCGACTCTGTGGACATGAGTTTGAGTGAACTCCAGGAGTTGGTGATGGACAGGGAGGCCTGGTGTGCTGTGATTCATGGGGTTGCGGAGAGTCAGACACGACTGAGCGACTGAACTGAACTGAACTGAACTGGTTCCAGACCTATTTGAGACGCTTATGTTCCTTCCTTTGGATGAAAGGACATGGTAAAATGCTCCTTTGGGGCTCAAATTACCTCCAGCTGGGTTTTACTAATGACAATCCTTTCTGATATTCTAGCCAAATGTTTCTCAAAGTGTAATCCCTGGACCAGCATCAGAATCTTCACTGGGAGACATTAAAAATGCAGATTCTCAGGCCCCAACCCATTCTGACTAAAATCTGGAGGTGAAGACCAGCCTTCTGGGTTTTAACAATCCCTCCACTATTCTCATGTTTGAGAACCACTAACTTAGTTATCTGTAGTAAAGGGTGGGAAAAGCCTGGACTTAGGTTTAGACTGGCCTGGATTAGAACCCTAGATCCATGAACAAGTGATGTGACTCTGGGCAGGTCACCTCATCTCTTGGAGACCCAGATTTCTCGGAGGTGAAATGGAGGATAGTGTTGTTTACATTATGCAACAACTGAAAGAAAAGCACACACCTCTCGGCACTTGAAAAGCATCCATTCTTGTCTCTGTGGACCCTGTTCTGACATGCAAAGCGAAGTAGCAGTGACTCAGGTCACTCACTATGGAGACACAATGTGAGCTTTTAAAAAGCAAACCATTGCCTTAATAAGCAGGTTACTGTTCAGAGCTCATACCCCATTTATGTACCTAGATGTTAGCACTGTGCCCAAATTCTCCTAAACTATCACTGGTTGGTTGGGAATTAAACCCAATAAACCCAAAGCCCATTCTTATTCCCCTGGTTTAATTGACCTGTTTTTCTCCTTTGTTGTGAAAATCATGCCTGCCGTCTGGGCCATCCTAGAATAAAACAAGGAAATCAACTAATTTATATTTGAGGAAGGAAAGCACAGGTTTCTGGTTATTAATTTACTTGTTTACTTATTCATTCACTGACTCTTTGATTTATTCCTCCACTTACCTATCTGTTCATTCACTGATTCATTCATCTACGTAACACTCAATGAACTACTTCTAGATGCCTTGCTAGATGCTAGGGAGTTACAGACTTCCCTGGTGGCTCAGGAGGTAAATCGTCTGTCTACAATGCGGGAGACCCGGGTTCGAGCCCTGTGTTGGGAAGATCCCCTGGAGAAGGAAATGGCAATCCACTCCAGTACTATTGGCTGGAAAATCCCATGGACAAAGGAGCCTGGTAGGCTACAGTCTATGGGGTTGCAAAGAGTCGGACACGACCGAGCGACTTCACTTCACTTCACTTCACTTTGTGTCTCCTCCCTCCTCTGCCAATTGTTGACAAGCAAAAGATGGATGTGGGGGTAGAGATGGTCATAGCCTGAGAGGATTAGAGTCAGGAGTTATTTCATGCTGAGGAAAAGGATGCGTGGGTGTTGGTTGCTCAGTTGTGTCCAACTCTTTGCCACCCCTGGACTGTGAGGCTCCTCTGCCCATGGAATTCTCCAGGCAAGAATACTGGAGTGGGTAACCATTTCCTCCTCCAGGGTATCTTTCAGACCCAGAGATCAAACCCAGGTCTGCTGCCTTGCAGGCAGATTCTTTGACATCTTAGCCACTAGTGAAGATTCAAAGTGAAGAATAGGTGTTAAGAAGTATTGAGGCATGAAAGTCAATGACAGTGAAGATAAAAAAGCTGAGAGTCAGTATCTGCTTTGGTTTTAATAGCATCAGTTCAGTTCAGTTCAGTCGCTCAGTCGTGTCTGACTCTATGCGACCCCATGAATCACAGCTCGCCAGGCCTCCCTGCCCATCACCAGCTCCCGGAGTTCACTCAAACTCATGTCCATCGAGTTGACGATGCCATCCATCCATCTCATTCTCTGTCGTCCCCGTCTCCTCCGGCCCCCAATCCCTCCCAGCATCAGTCTTTTCAAGTGAGTCAACTCGTTGCTTGACAACTTTTCTGTAATTAACAGAGTGGATGTTTTGCAAGGAACCCTCAGTTCCTTGAGTCACATTTGAGCTGATCCTGGATGGATGACCCTACAGTAGGTAGATGCATCTGCCAAATACTGTTCATGCTGTTCATACTCTACAAGGGGTGGGCTAGTGAGCTCCTTAAGAAAGAATCCTCATGTCTGCTACTACTTGACAGATGAATCAGTCCAACCCCAAGTGAACTCCTTCTGGTATCCAAAATGTCTGGCTATTTTCTGGATGAATCTCCACCCAATTCTTGGCTTTCATAGCACTGGAACTTCTAGTGTGTTAAAGATGGGGCAAAAACGTCCAGCCTTTCCCCAGACAGCTCTTCGGGAAGTACATCCAATTGGATGCTTCCTCAGATGTATCCTTTAGGGCTGTCTGGGACCAGTATTTCAGATGGAGAAGAGACATGAATAATTTGGGAGAGAAGACAGTGGCTGAGTGTTAAACCCTGCGTCATATTTGACAAACGGATTTTCCATTTTTGTTGGTTACAAACTGGCTGAGTGAGGGTCAAATTGTATGCTTCTTATTTTCAGACTGTATAGAAACAAACTGAAATAATGACTAGCAAGTCATATGGGGTTGATAAGATCCTTGACTTCACTTGACCCTTGTCATTACCATAAAAGAGGAGTTATTAGCATTTAATTTCTGTGGAACAGATGATGGGAGGTGGTTCATTTCATCTAAGTGTCTAAGCTTGCTCTTAATCCCACTTTCTTGACTGTAGATTTGATGCTCATTCTGCTCCACCGGTTTGTTCCCAAGGAAAATTGTTATTGCCAGCACACAGGATTATAAGCAACTTCCTGGGAGAACTCAGAAATATGGAAACATGATTATCCTCTGAGAGTTAAAGTTTAAGAGAGGCAGAGAGGATTAGAAAGGAGACAGGATGGCTCAGGACTGTGAGAGTCAGCTGATCTTAATCCAGCCATAGATCTCAAATATATTCGAAGAAGGAAGGAAAGCAGAGTCACAGAGGGAAGTTTTGGCACTCTGTCCAGGCTGTGTGCTCAGAATCACATGAGGTTATCTTAATTAGGTGCTATTAGAGAGTTTTTTCATCTAATTTCTCTTGTGCTGATACTCAGCTCATCCGGCAACCTTTGGAGTATGATGTGACATCCCAAGCAGCGTGGCCCATGGGGAGAGAAGGCACTGCTTGTGCTGAGGTGTGGCTTCCACCTCCATGAGTTAGTCCCTCCTGGTTATCTCTCTATTAATACAACAGCACATCAGCAACCCTGCTTCCAGGAGACTAGCTCTTGGTGTGCAGGAGAAAATGATCAGCTCTTGGGGGCCCTCAAAATCAGGTTTCTGAGCCTGTGGAACTGCAGAAGTCTAAAGCTGGGCAGGGTCAGTCAGGAAGTGAACAAAACATTTCCCCTGGAAGGCCTCTTGGAAGCCTGAGCTGTCTGCTGCCTCCCCTTGGCAGTGAGCATTCTTTAGCCGGAGTTAGGGACCCACACTTGGCCTTGTTTCTACTAGAGGTCAGAGAGGCTGACACATCCAGGCCATATGTCAACTCCTGCCCCAAACCATCAGCTGAACACCCAATCAATTCAAGAGCAACTGCTAGGACCTTAGATGAAGGCAAGAAACACAGTTTCTCCAATGTAAGTGTCCAGTCTTACAGGAGAGACAGCATTGTACATAAGTAATGTTTATACACATACATACACACAAGTGATTATTTTTCACAACTAATCAATGCACAGATGCAAACATGTAGTCTCCAGAATGAAGAGGTTTGCCACGTGATAGAGCATGGATTTGACCCCGGAGACACAACCTACAAGGAAGGCTATGACTGGCATTCCAGACAGAGGAGAGGAGACCGTGGGGCTGAGATTGTTCTCCTGCTAATTACTCCTCACTTCCCTGGTTCTGTCCCAGGAGCTCATCAAAATCAGGGCCCGTCTTGAAGAGTACTGTCTTCATCAAGACACAGGAGATTTGGACAAATGGATCCCAGATTGTCCAAACTGGGAGTTCTAGCCTAATACACATTGATAAAGAGGGTTTGCTGCTGCTGCTAAGTCACTTCAGTCGTGTCCGACTCTGTGTGACCCCATAGACGGAAGCCCACCAGGCTCCCCCTTCCCTGGGATTCTCCAGGCAAGAACACTGGAGTGGGTTGCCATTTCCTTCTCCAATGTGTGAAAGTGAAAAGTGAAAGTAAAGTCGCTCAGTCGTGTCTGACCCTTAGCGACCCCACAGACTGCAGCCTACCAGGTTCCTCCATCCATGGGATTTTCTAGGCAAGAGTACTGGAGTGGCTTGCCATTGCCTTCTCCGAAAGAGGGTTTAAGAATCATTTTTTTAAAAAAATAATTATTAAAGTTATTTTTGGTTGTCCTGAGTCTTCGTTGCTGCATGCGGTCTTTCTCTAGTTGTAGCGAGTTGGGGCCACTCTCTGGCTGCGGTGTGTGGACCGTTCATTACGGTGGCTTCTCTTGTGGAGCACAGGCTCTAGGCACGTGGGCTCAATCATTGCGGTGCACTGGCTTAGTGGCTCTGTGGCCTGTGGAATCGTCTCGAACCAGGGATGGAACCTGTGTCCCCTGAATTGGTAGGCAGCTTCTTAACCACTGTCCCACTAGGGAAGTCCTAAGAACCATTTGCAGTAACAAAAATTATGATGGAATTTGTTTCTTTATTTTAGATAATACTACACATATTGACTAAATAGTTTTGGCTAGAATTTTATCAGCCCAGTCTAGTTACACTGGACATCTATTCCTCATGAGTTCTGATTAACTAGACTCTGACTTCTTACCTACTGTGTATAGGGCACTGTGTTCTAGGGAGACAGAGACAAAAAAAGACTTTCTTTCCATTTCAAGCAGCTTTCAGTCTAGGGAGGGAAGCATATCTTAAAATATTTTCTTTCAAATTATTATAATATTTTCTTAATGTAAACAAAACAGTAGAAAAGTATTTATTTTTTAGATATTAGAGGGCCATTGAGGGATATTATGCTCAGGCAAGGCAGTAAATTGGCATTTGGAAAGATGCTCCTGGCTGACATGTAGAGGTTGGCCTAGAGCTGGGCCTGGCTGGAGGAAGGAAAGCTGGAAAACTTGCAAGGAGGCCATGCAGGCACCCAGAGACAGGGGCCTGACCCAGGGAGGAGGCTGCTGGGGTGGGTTTGAAAGATCACTGGGAGGAAATGTGTTGGGGGACTGAGAATAGGGAAAATAAAGCCACCTTGACTTAAGAAATGGGTTTTGCTAGACAACACTTTTACCAAGCTGGTCTCCTGGAAAGGGCCTTGAAGACACAGCTAACCAAACAAGTGTCCCTCCCGGGCAAAGGCTCCCCACCAGGTGAATGGCTTGCCATATTTTCAATTCTGGGAACTGGCTGGAATAACACTTATGCAATGGGAACACATGAGGCCCACATCCCGGAGCCTGGCTGCTGGAGAACTTGGCAAGGCTGGGGTCCTCTGTGGAGTGGAAAGTCCTGCTGATCTGCCACAAGTGGACTTCCCCTGGATGGCTGGCTCAGGAAGTCAGAGCTGGCTGTGCGGATGGCTGCATGGACAGCTATGTGGGCCTGGAGTCTCTGGCAAGGAGGAGCTGGGGGTGGGCAGGGAGGGGTGGATCACCCTTCATGGCCTCTTTGGTAGAACAGGCAGAGGACACTGGTCAGATAGGAAGCTCTACTGTCTCTCCTTTGCAGTGGGTAAAGTGAGGTTTTAAGAGCCCAGATATTAGTGTTCCCCTGGTGGCTCAGTGGTGAAGCATCCCCTTGCAATGCAGGACACTGCCTGCCAATGCTGGAGACGTGGGTTGGATCCCTGGGCTGGGAAGATCCCCTGGAGAAGGATCCCTGGGCTGGGAAGATCCCCTGGAGAAGGATAACTGCCTCCAGTATTCTTGCCTGGGAAATCCCTTGGACAGAGGAGCTGGCAGACTACAATCCACAGGGTCATAAGAGTCAGATATGACTCAGAGACTAAACCACCACCACAAGAGTCCAAATAGCCTGCTTTGTCACTTCAGCACCGTGGAACCCTGGGCAAGTCACTTAACCTCTTTGATCTTCAGTGTCCTTGTGTATGTAATGAGGATAAGCATAGCAGTTGTCACCTAGGATTGTAGCAAGAGTAAGAGAAAATTAGTGATAACTGATAATACTATGCCCAGCACCTTGCTGAAAGTAAATCAGTGATTATCACCTTTTGAAGGGTCGTAACTCTAAATGCAGCTCCTGGGAGGTTGGGGTGGGCAGGTGCAGAGAGGCAGAGGTCATCTGTCAAGTAAGAAGACAAGTAAATAATAAACTTATAATAATAAAGGCATTCTCTGTGCAGAAGTAGTCTTCTGAATATTTATTTGTGATTCAAGCATATGTAAATAAAATCATTCTCAAAGCCTCAAGGATGGTTCTTGTATCCAGGTATCCTTGTGGGAGACTTTGTAAATCGATGCTACTGCTGATCACGATAAATGTTACTTACTGTCTCACCTGGGGCAGTTAGAGGAAAGAAAGAGTTTTTCTATGTAACTTCAGCACCTCTTTGGTCCTCTCTCTTTATTTTTTAATTGAACCAGATTGTTGAATCTCATATTTATGTAGTGTTCTTGGTCAATTGTTGTTCAGTTGTTCAGTCGTGTCAGATTCTTTGTGATCCCATGGACTGAAGCACCCCAGGCTTCCCTGTCCTTCACCATCTCCTGGTCCTTGCTCAAACTTGGACATCCATTGAGTCAGTGATGCCATCCAACCATCTCATCCTCTGTCATCTACTTCTCTTCCTGCCTTCAATCTTTCCTAGCATCAGGGTCTTTTCCAATGAGTCGGCACTTTGCATCAGGTGGCCAAAGCAGTGGCGCTTCAGCTTCAGTATCAGTCCTTCCAATAAATATTCAGGACTGATTTCTTTCAGGATCGACTAGCTTGATCTCCTTGCTGTCCAAGAGACCCTCAAGAGTCTTCTCCAACACCACAGTTCAAAAGCATCATTTATTTGATGGTCAGCCTTTTTTATGGTCCAACCCTCACATCCATATATGATTACTGGAAAAACCATAGCTTTCACTAGATGGACCTTTGTTGGCAAAGTAATGTCTCTAATTTTTAATATGCTGTCTAGGTTTTCATCTCTTTTCTTCCAAGGAGCAAGCATCTTTTAATTTCATGGGTGCAGTCACCATCTGCAGTGATCTTGGAGCCCAAGAAAATAAAGTCTCCCACTCTTTCCATTGTTTCACCATCTATTTGCCATGAAGTGATGGGACTGGATGCCATGATCTTAGTTATTTGAATGTTGAGCTTTAAGCCAGCTTTTTCACTCTCCTCTTTCACCTTCATCAAGAAGCTCTTTAGTTCTTCACTTTCTGCCATAAGGGTGGTGTCATCTGCATATCTGAGGTTATTGATATTTCTCCTGGCAATCTTGATTCCATCTTGTGCTTCACACAACCCAGGATTTCACATGATGTACTCTGCATATAAGTTAAATAAGCAGGGTGACAATATACAACCTTGATGTACTCCTTTCCCAATTTGGAACTATTCTGTTGTTCCATGTCTAGTTCTAACTGTTGCTTCTTGACCTCATACATGTTTCACAGGAGGCAGGTAAGATGGTCTGGTATTCCCATCTTTTTAAGAATTTTCCACATTTTGTTGTGATCCACACAGTCAAAGGTTTTAGCATAGTCAGTGAAGCAGAATTAGATGTTCTTCTGGAACTCTCTTGCTTTCTCTGTACAGAATAATAGATTAAAGTTAGAGTCAAATCTGTTTTATTTATTTATTTATTAAAAACTGAATTGAAATTTAGTTGATTTACAATGTTGTGTCAGTTTCAGGTGTCCTGTTAAGTATTTCAGTATAGATATAGATATACCTATTCTTTTTCATATTCTGTTCCACTGTAGATTATTATAAGATATTGGGTCTACGGCCATACCACCCTGAACGCGCCCGATCTTGTCTGATCTCGGAAGCTAAGCAGGGTTGGGCCTGGTTAGTACTTGGATGGGAGATATTGGGTACAATTCCCTGTGCTACACAGTAGGACCTTGTTGCTTATTTTATATTTGGTTAGTAAAAAAGTTCATTTGTGTTTTCCCATAACATCTTATGGAAAATCCGAATGAACTTTTTGCCCAACCCAGTATATATAGTAATGCATGTATATTGATTCCAAACTATTAATTTATCTCCCCACCCCCTTTTCTCTTTGGTAACTATATAGTTTGTTTTCTAAGTCTGTGAGTCTATTTCTGTTTTGTAAATAAGTTCATTTCTATCATGTTGAGATTCCACATATAAGCAATATCCTATATTTGTCTTTCTCTATATGATTTATCAAGTCTGTGTTTTAAGGTGAGAAACAGAAGCTCAGAAGGATCACATGGCTTCCCTAAAGTCACTAAGCTATGAAGGGGTGGATTTAGAATCCAAACCCATGTTTTCTGTGTCTCAGGCCAGTGTTTGTGCTTCTCAGCTTTTAGCTCTTTCCAGGGATGTGATAAGCCTTCCCTGTCCTGCATACATATAAAAGGCAGGACACTGAAGACCCGGTGATGGGGAGTGGGTGGGTGAACAGGCGGTAGGATTTCACCATGGAGGATGGTTGTCTTGTGACTGACTGTAAGAGTATAGGAGAAGCACTCACCCTGCTTGGGTGTGTGGGCGGGAATTCTCGGTCACTACCATCAGAATATTAATAATGTGTTCTTCAGGGCACAGCCTAAAAGTCCTCGCATCAAACTCATCACTGGGTTCTAGGTTTTAGACAAAGAGTTCTAGCAAGGATTAGCCCACAAATTTCTCACAAACCTCCTTCACCAGCCTCTCCCAGCCCAGATGCCTCTATATTAGTGACCTTCATTGTTGGGTAGGAACATCCAGGGAACAGGACTCCTGACTCTGCTCTGATCGGAAGCAGGACTCACTTTCCCTCACCAAAGTAATGCTCCATGTTAAGGGTTATCGTAGATGGGTGTTTTTTTAGAATTGTAACAAGTGACTAGGAAGTTCACTTGCATTTTGGCATCAAAGGACTGAAAGATAGTTTCTGCATTGCCCCTCATAAGAGGGATGATCTAGCTTTGAATTCTGGTGCTCTTGTCTCAGGGAAGTGGGGATGGACAAGAGGGGTCCTGAAAAAGGTGGCATTTGAGCTGAAACTTGAGTGAGGAGAAGGAGCTGGCATGTAAATTGATAGGGAAGCACATTCCAGAAGGCAAGAACAGCAGGTGTCCAGGAGGTGCCAAGGCCTTGAGGTGGGAGTGAGGTAGGAGTGATTTTGGAGAGTTCAAGGAACAGAAGGTAGATTAGTATAGCTCGAACCAAGCATGCACCAACTTGTGAGGTGCGGAGAATATCTAAAGAGGTGGGAGAGGCCAGTGTTGTAGGACTTTGATTTTCTCCTATGCTGTGTGCAGATAACTTCTCTCCTACTAGATCCTAGGCAGGTGAAAGATCTTTGCATACTGGGACGCACTCTGCCAAGTCTTCATCGTTTTCTCTTGGTCCTGTTTGTCCAAGGACTGGGGCGACACCCAAATACAAGACAGCTGTGGTGGTGGTAGTGGTTTTGTCCCTAAGTCATGTCTGACTCTTATGACCCCATGGACTGCAGCCCATCAGGTTCCTCTGTCCATGGGATTTCCCAGGCCAGGATATTGGAGTGGGTTGTGATTTCTTTCTCCAGGGAATCTTCCTGACCCAGGGATTGAACCCACATCTCCTGCATTGCAGGCGGATTCTTTACTGCTGAGCCACCAGGGAGGCACAAGACAGCTGTGAGCTGTAGTATTTTCTTGGTTTTCCTGTCACCTGATACGCAAGAGAGCAAATAGCAAGACCAAAGCTTCTGGTTTGGCAAAAGCACTCTGCTGTGGCCATCTTATAATCAGCCTGTGGGGTGTGAGTGATGAGCACAGACCGAATGTCATCACTGCCCACTGCAGCACCACTATTTTAGAATTGAGAGAGCCAGAGGAAGAGGCTGAGGGCACTCAGTCCCAGACCTAAGACCCTTTCCGAGGGCCCTCCTCTCCCTGCTGTCTTCAGATGGTTTGCCATCATTCCTTCAGTATTTGGTGACACGATGTGTCCTCTGGCCAATGTGAAGCTCACTTGGCACAGTTGAATTTCTCAAAAACCCATAGTGCTTGTTTTCTGACAATACATTCCAGGGCTGGCGGAGGGGAAGACCTAAATCTTGTTTCCCTTGTAAGGCTGACTAGGGACTGAACTGGTACAGATGAAAAGTATCAGTGGAGTCAGGCACTCATCTTTGAGCTCTGGTTCATAGGCTAGTGCACGTGGCACCCTCAATAACTAAAGGCACATTTCAGAAACATGCTAAGGGTTTCCCCTGCAGTCTCTTTAAACCCAGTCGTGTCTCAAGTGCTGCTGGAGGGGGAAACCCACTGTTTCCTTTGTCCTCAAGGAAAGTTTCTGAGATGTGGTGGTGGGGCCCATTCTGTGCTCTTTTTTGTACTACATTTGGTCCATGCTGCTTTCAAGTCCATTGCTTCTGCTTTAATTTCTGGACTCACTTTCCCTCTGACCCTGATAATCAGCTTTATTTATTCTACCACCACTGGGGCTCCCCCTCAGCCCTGAATACTAGCCCCTCATGGTCTGACTCATGCCTGGGAACCCAACAACCTTGATATTTCCCTCCAGTGGGCAATCCTATGGGGCCCCTAGGGACACTAAAAGCTAGAACTAACACATAGAATTACCCCTTGGTCACCTGGTCTACCCTATGACCCATTGCATTCATGCTTCAGGGTGTAGTATCTTCCTCTAGGGCCTTCCCAGGTGAGAGAGTGGTAAAGAATCCATCTGCCAATGCAGGAGATGTAGGAGATGCGGTTTCGATCCCTGGGTCAGGATGATCCCCTGGAGAAGGAAATGGCAACCCACTCTAGTATTCTTGCTTGGGAAATCCCATGGGCACGAGGAGGTTGGCTGGCTACAGACAATGGGGTCACAAAGAGTCAGACACAACTGAGCAACACACACACACACACACACACACACACACACACACATCTTCCTCTAGCTCGAAGGGTACAGGGCATCTAGGAATGTTCTGGATTAGCATTATAAGAAAAGGAGCGGAGGTTTGTTATAACAGAGAAGAAACAGACTTTGGAATACAAGAAGACATTCAAGTTCAAAATAAAGGCTCATCAACTAGTCATATGACCTTGGGTCAGTTACTTGGCTCTTTTAGCCTCTGTTGTCCCATCTGCCTAATGGAGCTAATTGCCACTTTATATGGTGATGGGTGAATTGGAATGTTCAGTGGGATTAAGTATTTAAAATACTTGGCCTTCAGGAGCTGCTGAATGAATGGCAGCTCTGCACAATGCCCACAGACACACTGGCAAATATTGGGAAAAAAATAAAGTGTTAGCCTCAAGTATGGAGAAGTTATCTGTTCCTCCCACTTCTTTGCCCCTGGGCCATCTTCTCCTACCTACTAGCATGTGACCAGTTGTGCTTCTCAGATGAGGCAGGTTAATACTGAGATTGTTCCTTTATTTGTAAACCAGCTTTTCTTATACAGGGACCCAGTGTGCTGCCTTGAAATTGCCACCATAAAAGAACACTGCATGTACCCCTGGGAGTGTGTTGCTTGTGTGTGTGTGTGATACTATGCAGGCCCTTTTATGTGTATTCTTCTATTTGTCCTTATTTATTAATTATGGTAAAAATACTTAATATAGAATTTATCACCTAAACCATTTCTAAGTGCACAGTTCAGTTGTGTTAAATATATTCACCTTGCTGTATAACCCATCTCTAAAACTTTCTCACCTTGCAAAACTGAAACTTGATAACTCATTAAACATCTCCCCATTTCCCCCTCCTGTCAACTTCTGGAAACCACCATTCTACTTTCTGTCTGTAAGTTTGAATACTCCAGGCACCTCATGTAAGTGGAATCACACAGCGTTTATCTTTTTAACTGGCTAATGTATTCTCTTGTTTAATCTTTAAAACCATTCTGTAAGATGTGTGTACGTGCTCAGTCGCTGAATCACGTCCAACTCTTTGTGACCCCATGAACTGTGGCCTGCCAGACTCCTCTGTCCTTGGGATTCTCCAGGCAAGAATACTGCCATGCCCCACTCCAGGGGGTCTTCCTGACCCAGGGATGGAACCTGTGTCTCCTGCATCTCCTGCATTGCAGGCAGATTCTTTACCGCTGAGCCACCAGGGAAGCCCCCTGTGAGATATTCTTTATTATTATTCCTACTGATGGCTGAGGAAATAAAATCTCCAGGACATTAAGAAATTTTTTCAATGTCACATAGTACATGAACCAGGCAGGATTCAAACTCAGTTCTCATAGTTCCATGTTGGACCCCACAGGCACACATACATATGAATATCCTGGAAAATAGTGCAGAAAAAGTAGATAAATATGCTTTTATGTACACATTTAAATCTCTCTCTCTATACACACACACACACTCATGTCTTTATAAATATATAACTATATGCGGTGTTATCTTAAAAAGAAAGAACTGTTTGGCTCCACATCTGTCTTAGAGGGTTATTGTTGTGATACTTGGAAATAGGAGTATAACATTTTCCCTGGTGATGGCCATGCTTTGACGTTTATTTGGGGAAACCTGTGTAGTTAATGGAAAGAGCACAGGCTGGGGAGTAAGGAGCATGGGGAGCTTACCATTTAAGCATCAACATTTACCATTTGGGGAGCTCAGGTTAGTCAGTTTGCTTTCAGATGATAATAGCTATTTCCCAGCGTGGTCAAGAGGGTCCAGGGAGGTGGTGTGTATGAGGATCCAGCTCTGCCCCCACTCCATCTCCACCTCCCACAGCACACCCTTCTCAGGAAGCACTTTCCTACCTGTCTCTGTCCTGGGTTCTAACAAAGGCTGTTTTCCCCCCTTTTATCTCCTCCCTCTCTCCCTCCAACCTTCCTTCTTTCCCAGATTGTTTCACCTCTAAAGCCTCTTGCCCATGGACGAATTCACTAAGAAACTAAATTCCACATTCAGGCTGACTACAGAACTCCCACTGCTGTCAGGGAGATTTCTAGGCCTTTAATGAGGGGAGAATTTGATCCTAAGACTCCTTGTTAAGATAAAGACCTGGCTGGTTTATTAACTCTATCCAGCTGGGGTACAGACTCACAGAAAAATAATTAAACGCTCCCTGCCTAAGAAGGGCCAGAGCTGCAGAGAAAACCTGGCCTGGATCTTGTGAGAAAGGGGAGAAGGGTGATCCCTTAATGCTTTTAGGAATCATTTCTTCTTGAGTGCCTAAAGCTGGTCTGAGAATTCTCTTCTCCCTTCCACATATCTGAACTTTATCATAAAGTGCACCTCAGAGTGGCAGAGTTTATTCATTTGACAAATATTTATCAAATACCTACTATGTGCCAGATACTGAGTTTGGGGTGAAAATCGAGGTACTTGGAGGACATTCAACTCATTAATACCATTTTATATAGAAAGAAATTGAGACCCAGGGAGAAGCAATTTATCTAGGATAACAGACTCAGTCAGGACCTGGTCCCTCTTTCACTGACATAAAATACTTTCTCATGCTAAGCAGTTCTGCAGGTGGCTCAGTGGTAAAGAATCCACCTGCCAATGCTGGAGATGCAGGTTCATTCCCTGAATTGGCAAGATGCCTGGAGAAGGAAATGGCAATCCACTCCAGTATTCTTGTCTGGAAAATCCCGTAGACAGAGGAGCCTGGTGGGCTACAGTCCATGGGGCTGCCAAAGAATCGGAAACAACTTAGCGACTAAATAACAATAACCCCGTCCATACCTCCTCTGGCCCTCCCTCATCTCTGTGAGGACTTTAACCCTTTTCGTTGTTGGCACCTCAGAGACTCAGATGCTAGACAGTAAGCTCCCTGCTGATGGACACGCCTTCCACCTCTTGGCTGGCCCTGTAGCCTGAATCTCAGTAATCAGATGACTACAGGTAAATTGTTTATTAAAATAGATGGAATACGAGACTTCCCTCGTGGTCCAGTGGTTAAGAGTCCATCTTGCAATGCAAGGGATGAGGGTTTGATCCCTGGTTGGGGAACTAGGATCCCCCATGTTGTGGAGAAGTGAGCATACAAGCTGCAACTGGAAAGTCTGTGCACCACAAAAGATCCTGCATGATGCAACTAAGATCCAATGTAGCCAAATAAATAAAACTGGAGAAAGCAGTAAATGAAATTCAGTGAAGAAGATCTTTTCTTCATTGTGAGAGAAGGTATTTAAATAGTCTTAAAAGAAGGGATAGTGTTCAAGAGAGAGATTAAGGATTAGATGGGGCATGTGCTTTTGTGTGTGTGTGGTGTGCCCACCTGCTCATGTGTGGGGCAGGGGTGTATGTGGGTATATAGGCCATTGTAGACCCAATAACCTAAGTGGGTTCTGCATGAAACATGGTATGTTTGCATAATGATAATTTTGAAAGCCTGTCCTAGAAGGTGTTTTCATGAGGCAGGCACATGGGGAGGAAATAGAAGGAGAAAGGACCCAAGGTGTGTGTGGCTGGTGGGGGTGGGGTGGAGTTCAAATCTCCATTCTCTAACTTACCAGTTGTGTGACTCTGGGCAAGTCCCTTATCTCAGCTGGTTTTCTTTTCTGTGAAATGATCATAATACTGACTCCAGCAAGGTGCTTGTAAGTATTACATGTAATCAGGCATGTCAACACCACGTGGCCTAGGATCAGTTTCTTTTAGGTGTGCAGGATCAGTTAGTACTGTCTTTCAACAGAGGAAAGGGTTGTTTTGTGGTTGGTGATGCAAGGTTTAGAAGGAATCTTTAGGTTTAGAAGGAATCTTAGGGCTGATCATGAAGCATAAAATGACAGACTGAAGAGTGTGTCCCTGATTTGGAAGATGTTGGAGGTTTGTGAGGAGTGATGTGGACAAATCATCTTTTTGCTTGCTTTTGTCTGTTGTTTTTAGAAAATTGTGCTTAGGATAGGAACACAGGAATGTGGAGGCAGATCCAGCAGGGAGTTGCTTAAAGGATTTCAGTGAGAAGAGAAATTCCTGAGAATAATGAGGTAGGAGGGGCTTCCCATGTGGTTCTAGTGGTAAAGAACCCACCTTCCAATGCAGGAGACATAAAAGACACAGGTTCGATCCCTGGGTCAGAAAGATCCCCTTGAGGAGGGCAGGACAACCCCCTCCAGTATTCTTGCCTGGAGAATCCCATGGACAGAGGAACCTGGTGTGCTACAGTCCATGGGGTCGCAAAGAGTTGGACACGACTGAAGTGACTTAGCACATATGCACACAATGTGATAGGAGAGGAATGGGGAGGCAAGGCAGAGATAAATGATCAGAGAACAACAAAATTAACATGCATTGCATATTTGCTATGTATAGGTATTGTTCTAAGCATGTTAAAGACTTAGCTTATTTAATGTGTCAAATGTATTATCCTGTCCAATACTTAGAGCATACCTGAAGGTGCAACTCTTTTAATGTGATTCAGAGGTACAGAAACTGAGGCGCAGAGAAATTTAGGTGCAAAGAAGGTGTATCTCCACCCCAACTCATTTAGAACGGATTAAAAAAATTCTTCAAGAAGCATGTTCACTTTCTGGAAAATTCAGATTTTAATTTTCTACCTCTCTTTTGCACCCTGTGTGACTATTTGGTATGTTTCTTTTGAGAATGTTTTAGCCTGTTTTCTCCACGACTTACACGGAACTGTAATAGTGTTATGCTTTTATAGATTTCATGAGCATATTGCCCTGCCTTCATGATAGTCCTTTTAAATAGTGGTTTCATATTTTATTGAGTGGATATACCAGAGCTATTTTTTTCCACTAATATGACCATCTTGGGACATAAATCTTTGACAGCACCTCTTATTATGTTTTAAAGATATGTTTCCTGATGTTGAATTACTGGCTGAAATAGAGTGACTAATTTCATGGCTTTTAATTCGCATTGCCAATTTGTTTTTCCCACAGGGTTGAACATACAACATCCTTAACAATGCAGAAGGCTATCAATTTCACTGCACCCTTGCCATCATTGGGCATTATTATTATTACTTGTAAAGTTATTAGAAGAAATGAGGTTAGTCACTTTAATTTTAATTTGCATCATGGGACTGATGCTTGTGGTTTCTCTTTAATTATTATTATTATTTTCTTGAAGGCCGTTCTTTCAAAGCAAAAATTCGTGTGTTAGAATGAAGGAAGCATACAATAGGGTGAGGAGTGGGGTAAAGTTGAGGAACCAGGAGGTTTTGAGTCTAACAAACTGGGAGAAAAGCCATGCTTTGATATCCACCAGCATAGGGGAGGACAGATTCACTGATAGACTGCTTGGAACCAGTGTCCATGCTGTTTGGGAAGAGGTGAGGCTTGCTGTCCATTTTCTGGCTAACATCTTCTTTTTAACCCTTATTATTCAAATGGAATATGTTCATTGCAGAAAAAATAAAGATAAGGAGGAAAGAGACAAAAATCACAGAGTTAAGATGCAAAGAATATAGATCCCCACTATTTAAAGATAAGTCCTTTGATGGTTTATTATATATGGTTACAGAATCTCTTTATATACAAAACATTATAGGATGTGTATACTACACACAGGGGTTCCCTGGTGGCTCAGTGATAATTAGCCTACCAATGTAAGAGATGTGGGTTCGATCCCTGGGTTGGGAAGATGCCCTGGAGAAGGATTTGGCAACCAACTCTGGTATTCTTGCCTAGGAAATGCCAGGGACAGAGAAGCCTGGAGGGCTACAGTCCGGGGAGACACAAAAGAGTTGGACACAACTTAGCAACTAAACAATAACAATACTACACACATTCCCACATCTGTACCTGCAGTGGGTTGCAGTTATTTCTGTCTTTTTTGTGTATATGACTGATACTATTAGTTGCCATATTCCTTTAACTGACAGGGGACAATTTGGCAAAATTTGGAAGTAGAAACACAGGATAAATCTTATGTGTGTGTTCATGTATATAATCACTTTGGTGCATCTCTGATAAATTTTCTTCAAAGAAGTGTTGAAAAAGTTCACGCCTGGCTGACCTAATTATCTCTATGATGAAAGAATTAAAGCTGTAGAGGCAGAGTTCTTCATAGGCTCAATTTATGGAAGAGGACCCCACTCTGTTCTTACGGTTATCTTTCCTGTCTTTTAAAATCGGATCTATAGGGATAGTTGGGTTTTAATTAGGCCCAGTAGGCCAACAGATCTTAAATTCCCAGTCAGAAGCAGAACTTTGGACAAGAAGTCATCGCCCTTGTGTTGCTGCTGCTGCTGCTGCTAAGTCGTTTCAGTCGTGTCCGACTCTGTGTGACCCCACAGACGGCAGCCCACCAGGCTCCCCCATCCCTGGGATTCTCCAGGCAAGAGTACTGGAGTGGGTTGCCATTGCCTTCTCCAGCCCTTGTGTTACACACCTAATATATGATATGCTCTTTTATACATGTATAATCTAAATTTTCTAACCTCTCCAAACCGCAAGTCCTACAGTTGCAAAGTTAGGAATGATAAGAAATACCTACTTTATAGGTTTGCTTAAATGATATAAAGAAGGTAAACATTTAGTAGAAGGACCGGAAGAAGTGAAAGGTCTCTCTTTTTGTATAAAGTGGCTGGAAGGATGTTCTTATCCTATCACTTACCATGACCTGCAGTCACGTTGGAAGCACCACTGGGAAAAGGATCACCTGCAGACAATATGCAGGATGATTGACACACACCATCCTATCCAATCCCTCCATCATCCTAGAAGGCAAACTATTACCTCCGTTGCATTTATTTAAGGATTCAACAATAGGGCGGGAGGAGAAGGGGACGACAGAGAATGAGATGGCTGGATGGCATCACCGACTCTGTGGACATGAGTTTGAGTGAACTCCGGGAGTTGGTGATGGACAGGGAGGCCTGGTGTGCTGTGATTCATGGGGTCGCAGAGTCGGACACGACTGAGCGACTGAACTGAACTGAACTGATGGGCCGGGCACTATTCTAGATGTTTCAGACACAGTGGTGAACAGAGTCAAGTGATTGCTCTCAGGCAACAAGCAATTGAATGAATATTTAGGTGGCAGTAAGATAACGAGGGAGAATAAAGCAGAATATGGAGGATGATGGTGCAGGAAAGGAGGAGGTTGCTGTCATGTAGGAGAGTAAGGGATGGTGTCTTTGATAGTGTGAAATTTGAGCAGAAACCTAAAGAGGGGCGAGTGAGTCACATGGATAAGCAGGGGAAGCACCTCTCAGGCAGAGGGAACAGCACCTGAAGGGAGCCCCGAGGTGGGATATGCTCACTGGAGGACAGTGAGGGGGGAGGCATGGAATGGGTTGGGGTGACTTGGATGACAGGGAGTGTGGTGGGAGGAAATTAGAGAAGTGTGGGCTCTGAGAGAGGAGGAGATATTTTGTAGAGCTGTGTTCAGTTCAGTTCAGTTCAGTTCAGTCGCTCAGTCATGTCCGACTCTCCGGGACCCCATGAATCACAGCACGCCATGCCTCCCTGTCCATCACCAACTCCAGGAGTTCACTCAAACTCATGTCCACAGAGTTGGTGATGCCATCCAGCCATCTCAGTCTCTGTCGTCCCCTTCTCCTCCCGCCCCCAACCTTTCCCAGCATCAGAGTCTTTTCCAGTGAGTCAACTCGTTGCATGAGGTGGCCAAAGTATTGCAGTTTCATCTATTGTAAAAACTTTAGCTTCTACTGAATGAAGTAGGAGGTCTCACTGAAGGATTTAAATCAAAAGGTTATTTTATAAAGTATCACTCTGGCTCCTGAGGGACAAAAGTCTAAAAGGGACAAGAATGGAAGGTTGGAAACTTTCCAGGGAGGTGACTACTGCAACTGTCCAAGCAGGGATATTGGAAACTTGGATCTCAGTGGTAATGGGGTGGGTAGTGAGAAGGTGAGATTGAAGAAGGCAGAGCAGGCAGGCTCTGATGATGGACCAGAAGTGGGGAGTGAAGTCCAATACGATTCGAAGGTCTATAGTACTGGAATGGAGTTGCTATTTACTAAAAATAGGGAAGACAGGGCGGAGCAGCGATCAAGATGTTGGTTTGGGGCATAGTTGAGATGTTCATGACATGGTCCAGTCGAGATGTTAGGTGTGTAGTTAACTATCTGGGTATGGGATTTTGATGAGAGGTCTGGGACAAACATTTAAGAGTCATTGGTACAAACAGTATTTAAAGCCAGGAGTAAGATCATGGACAAGTGAAGAAACCAGAGGACTGAGCCTTCCAACTTCTCAAAGTGGTGCAGGTGAAGGGAGCCTGTTGCACATGAGGAAATCAAAACTTGGGAGTCAAGCAATTTGCTTCACAGTGAGAGACAGAGATGGGAATCTGTGCTCCAGGGTCTGACCCTGAAGTCTGTGTTATTAACCCCTTAGCAATACTCCAAAGGCTGGAGCAAAGAAGTCTTTCCCCAGAGACATGAATCATGGGTGGTTTGCCAGGGCTTCACCTCTAACTATGCTGGGATAGCAAGCTGAGCCCTCAGGTCTGAGCAAGTAAGACACTTCTATTTTGCTGGTAGAACCTGACGACTCATCTATCAGCCCCACCTGGTGTAGTACTCAAGGATCTCAGGGGAGCAAGAAAGGTCTGGTAATTAAGAAAGATTCCTTTCCTGAGCTGCAGTGGGTCACAGTGACTGTCAGGGTTAAAAGATTGATGGCTTCATAAAGACCACCTGAAAAGGCAATTGACCAGTAAGGGGAAAAAACTCATTGCCACCCACCCACTTCTGCAGTGTCTTTATTCAGAGACCTGCCCACAAACAGAGCTACTTGGAACTGCTTGTACCAGTCATTACTTGGCCCCATTTTATGGCTGTAAATAATCCTCAACAACCAGAGGATGTGTTCCTGCATTCACTGATCAAAGTTGTATCTTCCTGGTTCCTTGACTGGATGTGTAGGGACAAATAAAACTCAGTTCCCTTACTCTCAGGGATTCATCATGGAGACCACTGCATTCAAGATACTCAAGAAGTCCAATATTCTATTCTATAATATCGCATGTACTTAAAAAGTCACTTCTCTAGTGATATGAGAATCAGAGTCCAGCGTGTAGTAAATACTTATTAAGTTATTCACAGAAGTGTGTGTGGAGTTGTAGACAGAGTCCAGAATTAGGCCAATCTTGCAGCTATAGCTTTGCTAAAACCAAAGCTTCATGACGTCAGATAAGTCACTCTTCCCTGCATCTTAGTTTGCCTATCTGTCAAAAAGGGGGTTGGATTAAATTATCCTTGAATTTAAATTATTTAAATTTAAATTATCCTTGAATTATCCTTGAAGATCTTTTATTGATTGATTGATTTTTAATTGAAGGATAGCTAATATGCGTGCTTCCCCGGTGGCTCAGATGGTAAAAAAAATCTGCCTGCAGTATAGGAGACTGGGTTTGATCCCTGGGTTGGGAAGATCTCCTGGAGAAGGAAATGGCACTCCAGTATTCTTGCCTGGATAATTCCATGGACAGAGGGTGGGCTACAGTCCATGGAGTCGAAAAGAGTTGGGCATGAATGAGAAACTAACACACACACACACATAGTTAATATTCAATATTATATGTTACAAATGTATAATATGGTGATTCACAATTTTAAAGGTTGTATTCCTTTTATAGTTATTATAGAGTATTGACTGTATTCTCTGGGTTGTACATTATATCACTGTAACTCATTTTTTACCTAATGGTTTGTACCTCTTAATTCCATACATCTATGTTCCCCTCCCCACTGGTAACCACTAGTTTGCTTTCTGTATCTGTAAATCTGTTTCTTTTTTTGTTACATTCACTAGTTGCATTTTTTAGATTCCACAAAAAAGTGATATCATACAGTATTTGCTTTCTGTCTGACTTTTTTCACCTTTTTTTCACCCTCCAAGTCCATCCATGTTGTTGCAAATGTAAGATTTCCTTATTTTTTATGGCTGAGTAATATTCCATTTTGGAGCTTCTCCGGTGACTCAGTAGTAAAGAATCTGCCTGCCATTGCAGATGTCAGTTTGATCCTTGGCTTGGGAAGATCCCCTGGAGAAGGAAATGGCAATCCACTCTAGTATTCTTGCCAGAGAAACCTCATGGACAGGGGACCCTGGTGGGCTACAGTCCACGAGGTTGCAAAACAGTGAGATATGACTTAGTGACTAAACAACAGCAACGAATATTCCATTATACACAGACACACCATATCTTTTTTAATCTATTCACCTGTTGATTGACACTTAGGATGCTTCTGTATTTTGGCTATTGCAAATAATACTGCTATGAGCACTGGGGAGCATGTATCTTTCCAAATGAGTGTTTTTGTTTCTTTCAGATAAATACCCAGGAGTGAAACTGCCAGGTCATATGGTAGTTCTGTGTTTAGTTTTTTGAGAAAACAGTTTTCCATACTGTTTTCCACAGAGGCTGCACCAATTTACATTTCCACCAACAGTGTAGGGGGGGCGGGGTTTCCTTTTCTCCTTGGAGATCCTTTAGATCAAAGGCAAGATGTGTTGAAAGGTCTGAAAAGCCTCAGTAAAATCTCCCTTCCTAAAATGCTGTTAAATGCCATGATGTGTCTTGATAGGATAGGCATTCTAGAAGGCTTAAGAAAATAAAGTACCTCCATGCCTCCTGTGTGCAATTGGCCCTTGTCTTTGTGGAATCAACCCCTCCCCCAGCCCTCCAGTATTCTTTAGATCATGGTTCCCCAGGAGTTTAGCCCAATGGGAGACTTGGCTGGGCAGGTTGCCATGGGGCAGCCCAACAGTGGCAAGGTGGAAAATCTGTGAATTACCTTGCCTTTCTCTGTGCCTGCCAGCATCCGTGCATGTGCTGGCCAGGAATATTGCCATCATAGAGCTCGCTCACACCTTGAGCCAAATGACTCCCCAACCCAGAATTCAGGCAGATGGAAGAAGGCATGCTGCAAGGCAGGAAGTTACTCTTTTCAATCAATACATCCTGAAAGAGAACTTGCTCTATTTTCACCTTAAGTAGAGGAAGTTGCCTTCCGGGGGCTCCTAGAGTGGAGTTTTCCTAAGGCGGACCCCTCCCCTGAGGCTGCTCCCTCCATTCTTGCTGCCATCAGATTAGTTCTGGCCTGGCTTTTTTTTTTTCTCAACAGGACAATTATGAAGTCTTCAGTGAGGATCTGTCTCCAATCTCCTTCCAACTCATTTTTAATTAAGGAACTAGAGTCATCTATTTGGAAAAAAATAAAAGAGAAAAGACCAACCAAACTAGGTCATGCTATCCTCAGGCTCAGGAGCCTTCAAAAGTCTCCCCTGCTTAACATCAAGACAAACACCCACTGTGGCCTGCAGGACCCAGGCAGTGGGGCCTGTCTACCCTTCCAGTCTCTTTTGGCCAAATTATGTCATGTCCCTTCACTCATTAATTCCATCCATTTTGGGTTTCTTGAATTTTCTATGTTCCCTCCTGCCTTGGGGGTTTTGCCTAATCTTCTCTTTCTGCTTGGGGTCCTTTCGTCATTCCGTTTCTTTTCTTTCTTCTTGGATGAAATTCACCTCCTTGGAGAGTCTTTCCCTATTCATTTTACCTGAAAGTAAAGCTTTCACTCTTTTTCTGGCTCAGCTAATTGTCCGTTACAATGTGCAGATGCTTTTTTTCATTTGTTTATTTGTGTTTTCCCCACCACTCCTGTTAAATTGTGAACTGTAAACTCCAGGGAAGCAGAAACCATTTCCGTGCTGTTTATGGTTGTCTTCATCTCCAGGGCTTGCTTCAGTGCTGAGCTGGTACTCCATCATTGTTTGCCAAATGATTAATCTGGTTCTGCTCAGCTTCCTAGCGAGATCCTTCACCCCAGCCCACTTCTCCTGCCATATCAGAGTACCACCCCCTAAGGGCAGTATTCTTCTAGTCTCTGCTCCTGTGATTACCCTGTGCCTTCTGCCTGAAGTACACTTCTTCCCTATTTTCCTCCTGAAAAATGAACTCAGCCTTCAAAACTCAGCTCAAATATCATCTCCGCTTTGATGCCTGTCCCCATGCCTCCTGGCAAAATAAAAAGCATATGCTCCGTGGTTTGTGCACATCTGAATCACAGCCTTTGTCACTCAGCATTGTCCTCACACTTTTCTGTATCTATTTTCTCTACTAGACGGATCTCTTGGGAGCAAGGAAGAGATCTAATTCATCTTACATTTCCACTTCTTAAAAGTATTTATCACAGAGGAAGGTTGGATAAAGGCTTTTGGAGGGGACACATACATTAATAAATAAAAGACTGTCCTTGGTGAAATTTCTCTGTATGGAATCTTCCTCTCTGAGTAATCCTTATGTACTGACGCCCTGTTTGGATATTCCCTCCTGGGAATTTTCTCTGGGGTTCCTGCTTTAGGGAGACCATCTCTCTGTGTTTTGTCTTCTAGGATTATGCATCTGATTTGGTTTAGAAAGCAGAGTTAGCTCTTGCCTGCTTTTGAAAAGGAACCTGGTGGTTCATACATGTCCCGTGGTAGGTAGGGGCTTCCTAGGTGGCTCAGTGGTAAAAAAAAAAAAAAAAAAAAAAATCCATCTGCCATGCAGAAGATGCAGGTTCAATCCCTGGGTTGGAGGATCCCCTGGAAGGGGAAATAGCAACCCACTCCCGTATTCTTGCCTGGAGAATCCCATGGACAGAGGAGCCTGGTGAGCTACAGTCCATGGGGTTGCAGAGCTCTGGACAGACTGAGCAGCAGATCACACACGCATGGTAGGTAGGAAAATAAGTAGCCAAGCTTCCCAAAATACTTGTTGTTTCTTTTTCTTTTTTTTACTACTTGTCCCAGTCTGGTAGACCTGGTTGTTAAATATTCATTCACTCATTGTCTAGCGATTGTTTTCCTGTTATTTGCCAGGTACTGTTTTGGTGCTATGTTCACAGTGATGCAAGAGATCCTGTTCCTAAAGTATTTTTCTTGGAGGGGGAAGCACCGACAGACAAACAATGTGATCAGTGCTCTGATGCAGTGTATGTTTGCAGAGTCATGTGGGAGTAGGAGTAAAAAGGGCTTCCATCTACCTGGGGGGTGGGGGGTGTTAAGGAAGTCTTCTGAGGCCAGAGACTCTTTGTATTGACTTTTGATAGATGAGTAGAATTGTTTGATGGGAAAGGGACATGAGAAAGGGAGTAAAAGAAAACTAGGGAAGGGAGAGGGAACAGCACACACAAAGGCAGAAGCAAGGGGTAGTAGGTGTGGTTTAAAGTCACGAGAAGCTCACAGGAGTCCAGGGCTTTTGCTGCCCAGTTTACTGGGTAGCAAGTGTCAGCATCACCTGGGAACCTTCTAGAACAGCAGAATTTTGAGCTCCACCCTGGAACTGGGCTTCCATGGTGGCTCAGATGATAAAGAATGATCCTGCACTGCAGGAGATCCACGCTGGATCCCTGGGTTGGGAAGATTCTTTGGAGGAGGGCACAGCAACCCACTCCAGTATTCTTGCCTGGAGAATTCCACGGACAGAGGAGCCTGGTGGGCTACTGTCCACGGGGTCACAAAGAATTGGACATGACTGAGAGACTAACACACACACTCACTGGACCAACTATGTCAGAATCTACATTTTACCAAGATCCCCAGGTAGTTCCTGTCCACATTAAAGTTTAAGAAAAAGTAGTTAAGGAAGTGTTTTTCTGGCCATGACATGCATCAAAATCGTCTGGGGGGCTTATTAAAAGGCTGGATCACTGAGTCCTACTTTAGAGTTTCTGAATGAGTAGCCCTGGGTGGACTTGAGAGTGTGCATTTCTCAAAATATGTGGTGAGATGTGTGCTGATGCTGACTAGGTGATGCTGATGCTTCTGGTCTGAGGACCACACTTGGAGACCCACTAGGGTTGAGTATAGTGGGAAGGGTAATTTCCGGGAAGTGAGCTTGGGCAGGTAGCAGGATTCAGATCCCAAAGGGCTCTGATGGGGAGGTGTGGGCTTTATCCTGGAGTGCTGCAGACATCTGCAGAGTTTTGATGCTGGAGGGTGAAGTGTTCAGACTTTTCTTTGGGGAAGATCATTCTGGCAGCACGTGGTAGATGAGCTGGAGAGTGACAAGATGACAGACCGTCACTGTACTCCAGGCGAGACTGATGCATTCTGAACTAAGGCAGTGGAGCTGCTCTCAAGACAAATTTGGGGGTCAGAATTTTGGGGAGTCAGTGAGTGGTTGACTATAAGGGTGGGAATCACAAACCTCCCACCTACCCGGAACCTGGGTGCATATCACAGGCCACAACTCTTTCCCTGCCCATGGCTGTTGCCCTTTCATGCCCAGAAAGCCACACTGTTTCATCTGCCTCCTTTTCACAAGCCTGCCTCTGGCTTCATCTGACAGGTTTCAGCCTGCAGTGTTTGAAGAAAGGGGTGCAGTGCAGTAAACCATTCAGAAATAGGATTTATTAATGGGAGGCATGTAATTACTGCCAGACACAGCAATCTGAAGAGTTTATGGCCTAAGTGTTTGGTGTCATTCATTAAAACAAAGTGGGCTCTTGGCATGGACACTGTCACCCTGTGACCAGACCCATCTGTTTCTGTGATAGCCCCTCCCCCATCCCCTGCATCTGCAAGTTGAGCCAGGCTGGAGAGGCAAAGGCAGATAAATCACAGGGCAGGGCTTGCCTCCAGGGACCATGGCCCTCACCTGGACCCCTTGGATGGGCCGGTTGCGGTTCCCAAGCAGGGCTCCTGGAGGGGTTTGTGCCCTGAATGCTTTCTACCTGGAGGGCTTCTGATTCTGTAGTAACCTGTCAGCAGACCCTGTGAAGAACATCCTGCACACTTAAGACTTCTCCAAAACCTTCATCCCACCCATTTCACTTCTTAGTCAACCCTCACAGAACCCTGGGATGCAGGGAGCAGAGCTTAGCATCCCCTTGTGACAAGTGGGAGCCTAGAAGTTTGGGTGAGTCTCCCAAAGTCCTAGGGCCTAAAGGATAAGCTTGTGCCAAGACCCCATGAAGCCATTCCCACCTCTCCACCAGTCAGGCCAGGCTGGCCCCACTCCGGGATGAGAGCACTGCTGTGTTTTGAGGACAGACTGGGATGTGAGAGGCACAGCTCCTGCAGGACTTGGGTTCAAGCCCAGGATTTCTCTTGCCTAGTCCTGTGTTCTTGGGAAAGACTCTCTAAGCCTCAGTTTCCTCAGAAAATGGAGGGAATGAGGTCAGCTCTTTCCCAGGGCCCTCTGAGAAGTAAGAGGCCTTGCAGGGCTTGGCGCTGGCTGGTCCTCTTTCCCGTGACTTGTCATCATCTTCAGGCCTCCCAAAAAGCCCTGTACTACTTGACACAGGGGTGCTGAGCTCAGATGAGATAATAGAGGGAATATGCTTTGGAAAATTCAAGCACACCATTCAAATGTGAGGTAATAATAGGAACAACAAATCTGCCGTAACCCTGCCAAAAAAACCCAGCAACTTTTGAGACAAAAAGCAGACCTGGATTCTAGAGTCCTCATCATCATGATTGGTTTTGGACAGAGGAACTTTTCTGCCCTTTCAAACATCTATCTCAAAAGGTTGTTTTGTTCCGAGGCTTGCAGAGGCCGATATGGGGGAAAATGGATAACTGTCAGGTACTTGTGTGCTAATTAGGAGGCTGCCGTGCCTGGAACTCTTTCGGGGACTGACATCTTATATATCTTTGTATTTGCTAGTGCCCAGCACAGGGCCTGGCATAGGTAGATACTCAGTGATTATTTATTAAATGGAACCAAGCTCGCTTCTGTCCTGTCCTGTGGGTTCTTTGAAGGCAAGTCCTGTGTTTTACTCATTTCTCTCTTCCCAGGGCCAATCCTAGTGTCTGGCACAGAGTAGGTGCTTAGTCAGTTCAGGCTGGATAGAAATTAAGCCCCATGAAAAATAAGGCAGACATATCTAGTGTCTGCCCTGAACCACAGGAGAACCTGGGGCTCTAGGTAGGAAAGGAGTCTGGGATTTGTAGCCGGAGTCAGTACTGGTCAGATGACAGGCTCACTTCAAAGGCACGCGGTGGGGAGGGGAGGGGACTGTGGTGTCTCCAATGCCTTCTTGGCTGCGTGGGAGCTCTTGTTGGCGGCAGAGGTAGGGAGGGGAGGTTGGCAGCCCAGTGGAGGCCTCAGCCGGGACTTCAGGATGGAACAAATGAGCCAGAGGAAAGGAAGCAACTCAGATGGAGACGAAATGCGCTTAAAATCTCCTTCCCCTCTCTGCATCCGCTGGAACAGATGTGGCAGTTGTGTGTGTGTGTGTGTGTGTGTGTGTGTGCACGCACACGTGCGAGTGCATGCACGCATGCATATGTGTGTGTTGGAAGGAAAACAGGCTTTACAGCCAAATAAATCTCTGCGCCTATCCCCTCAGTGCAAAGCCAGGGCTGTGGGATCTTGAGTATGTTTTATTTTTTTTCTGAATCTCCATTTCCCCATCTTAAAAAATGGGATCAGTGCTTCTTACCATCCAGCGTGGCTGTGGCTAAGCAGTGTGTTTTGTAAGCAATAAAACAGCCGTTTATGAAGCACCTGCTCTCTGCTAGGCACTGAGCCTAGTAGCTGGATGGATTTAATCTGTAATCCCCTTAACCATCCTGTAAGGTGGTGATTATCATCTCCAGTCTCCAGAGCAGAGCAGAGGAAGCTGAAGTTCAGAGGCAAGGAGCAATTTGCTCAAGGGAGACTGCCAGAAATTCAACTGGGTTCTCTTTGTAAAGATTACACTATGGAAACATACAGGATGATTATATTTCGTGAATCTCAGTCAAGCCTAAAACTCTCCCACAGCGGCAGTTTTCCTTTATTGTCAGCACTTTTTCTCCCTCCATCTCCCTTTTGTAAAAAAGCTAAACCTTTGGCTAACCTGTCTGTCTGTGGAAGAAGGGTGAGCTCTACTCAGTGATTTCAATGTGATTTGACTCTCTTTGTCCAGGTGCTTTTTGGTTTCCATGGGATGGAGATCAGGAAATTATGTCTAGGTGTTTGTAAGAGGGAAGTGGAAAAGCTGCTGAGACTTACACTTTTGGACAATCCAACAGCATCTGAAATATCAGAACTATCATTCCAAAAAAAAACCTATCAACCCTTTTGACATTTTTGGGAGTCTTTCTTTAAAGCCTCAGCCAAATATGAGGTAAATGTGGAAGGTCAGGAAAGCCAATTCACTTTTATTAAAATCTACCACGTGCTTGGACGCTTCTCATGGTCACCCTGTATGGTAGGGATTGTTAGATCCACTTGCCACCTAAGGATACTCAGAAAGGTTAACATTTGTCTGAGATCACACAAGGATGAGGCATCAAAGTCAAGATTCAAACTTTAGCCTAAAACATAGGCTCTTTTTTCTGCTATTTCCTGCTTCCTAGTCCCCAAGTCTACTGATGTAAACTGTTGCTTTCTCTACACTCCTTCTTTTAGAAGCCTGTCCCTTTGTTCTGTATAGCCCCAGGCAGATCTGGAGAAAAGGCATACCTGCAGTTTCAGAAGAAAAAGGCCTTAGCACTGAGAGTGCAGGAGACCACCAAAGGCAGCATCAGTGAAGACAGATGATCCCAACTTTTGGAAGATGCTCTTTGTGAAAAGGATACCAGTCGGATCCTTGCATTTTTGGGTGTGAGTTCCAGCATCAGGAGCAGACTCTATCTTTTTTAAAAATTTTTTGGCAGGGTGGGTTGGGCTTTCTAGAGGAGGAATAAAGAAGCAGGGAAGGGAAGCTCCCTTTAGCTCATTCAGTTCAAAATAAATATCATGGTTTTAAGTCACATAATTGCAGATCCCATTATTGAGTGGTTTTATTTAGATCCAGGTTGCTGAAGGTGGAAGATGTCCTACCTGTCCCTCCTGATTTAATTTTTAATGAACTTTTGAATTGAAGTTTGGAAAAATATCAAAACAAGCTACCAAATTTTTGGTTAGCAGGAGATACACAGAATTCTTTTTAGAGAACTGAAAACTCAGATTTTGGAGTTTATGAGAGGAGAGTTCAACTTTCAGCCATGTCGCTCATCTGCGTGGCTTTGGGCAAGCCATCTTAGCATCACTGACCTCAGTTTCTTCATCTGTAAAATGAATATAATAATGCTGCTTTAGAAGGTCGTCCGGGTGGTCAAGTGCTTAGCAGACACTCAATAAATGTTAGTTGCTCTTTCCTCCCTATATCACAAAGTGCAAACTCTTTACCTAAATTTCCTCCCTATATCACAAAGTGCAGAGAGCTGGGCATAAGTGATGACCTGTAACTTTTAGGACAGCTCAGATCCGCCCAGATCGTTGGCAGGGCCCATCAGCCGTGGTTTAAGACTTAAGCCAATGCCCAATATGTCATTATGGAGCCTGCAGAAGTGATTACTAATGTTACTTTTCCAGTTCACTGCGGAGCAGAGGGGAGAGTTTTTCACACTGCTGGCGTTTTGTTGGAGCACGACGATACAAATCACAGATGGCTTCCTCGGCAGATGTGGCTCTGTAGAACCGCAATGTGGGTTTACAAGGGGTTTAATGAAAACCTGGCACCCTTCCAGACTTGAATCAATCCTCCGGGGTTCTCGGCTCATGCACGTTAGGGCCAATCTACAAATGTCCACCCTGTTGATGGTGAGGGGAGTGCGAGGGTGAAAAGTTTTTACCTGGGAAACAAAGCCAAACCTATCCTACTGAGTTCACAGCCTTGGGGGCCCGGGAGGTGGAACGGTGACGTGGAAGGGAAGTTGGTAGGAGGAGGGAGGTCTCCAGCTGGAAGGTATTCAGATGGCTGCTGCCTGACTGGGGGTGAGCGGAGCCCAGGACAGAGCAATGACTTTCCCAGATGCTTGGGACTCACACTCTTTTCTTCCTTGCTGTGGGTTAAGCTAAACGGAGTGAACGGGAGCTGAAAGTGAGGGATATGGAATAAAAAATAGTTTCAATTTAGTTGACAATATAAACTGGAACTGGATTGGACTACCACTGCCTCTGCTTGAAATGTGACTGCTCTTCAAACGGTTACCTCGCTATTGTTTCCTCGTCTGTTTTATTTTGGCGTCCATGTCATCTTCTTGGAGAAGCCTTCTTTGATCAACATCCTGAAAGAGATCCTCCCAGCCATAGCCTATCTGAGCTGTGTATTTGTTTCATAATATAATCACAATTTATTTGCCTGTTTGCTTTCTGTTTTAGTCCTATAGTAAGACATATTGTTCCTTAAAAGAAAGAGCTCATGACTGAAATAGCCCAGCACCCAGTGGAGTACCTGGCACATAGCAGACATTCAATAAATATTGTTGGAAGAATGAATACATTTCAGGAGAAAAATAAGATAGATCAGTGTTCGTAGCTTAACACCATGATTAATAATAAGCTGTAAAACTGTCCCAAATACATAATCTTTCTTAGTCTTGGATTCTTCATCTGTAAAAGGGATAAAAATACAGTATAGATAGCTGTTTATAGAGTAGTGTTTAAAGCATAAAAATAGTCACTAAGTCAAAGCTACTATTATTCAGTCATTGAAGAATTAAGTTAACCGCTAATACATATTTACTAGTATTTTCATTCAGCTAATGTTTACTGAGATCTAGCCTGTGCTGCGCCCCACACTAAGCACTTTTATATGCATTGTCTTATGTGATTCTTGACAACCTTGGGAGTCTTCCCACTTTAGAACAAAAGAAACAGATTCAGAGGGATTAAGCGGCTTGACCAAGCTTATACAGCTACTGAGTGGCAGAAGCAGTATTAACTCCATTTCTATTTTTAAAGCCATAATTTTCCTCTATAATTCCAGGCTGCTTCCTATTAACACTCGCTCTGGATAAATAAACATAAGGAAGCCACATTCTCTGTCCTCTGGGGTCTCTGGTTTAGGTGATAAGACATGTGTAAGAGTAAAACGAACACTAATAAAAACCCAAGTTTTTTCACGCTGCTTTGAAGTTTACAAAGCTTGTTCCAATATTTACAACACATTCGAGTTTTAAAAACTGATTATCCAGGATACATAAATAATTCAAACAAGTCAATAAGAAAAAGACAAACAACTCAATGGAAAAACTGACCGATTGTGAGCAGGCATTTCAAATGGCCAATAATCACATGAAAAGATGTGCGGCATTACTGATCACAGAGAAATTCAGATGAGAGCAATACAATACCATTTGTCATCCATCAGATTGGCAAAAAGAACAGAGGCTATCAAGGGTTGATGATGATAAGGATGCAAAGGTGGTGCTAAAAATTGGTAAAATCAGTTTGGGAGGTAACTGGAAACAGTGAATAGAGGTAACCATGAACATGCTGCCTCTGGGAAGCAAAAATCCTAGAAAAACTCCCGCCTATGCGAAGAAGGAGGGACACAAAAATGTTCACTTTCATCATTTCATATAATACTGAAATGTTGGAAACAATCTAAAAGTACATCAATAGGGGAATGGATAAATAAACTGGTCATTTGTAGATGAAATATGAAACAACAGCTGAAGGAATCAGTTAGAGCTCCACTTAGAGACAGGGATAAATCACAGACACATACTGTTAAATAAAAAAGAGTGAGTTGCAGAAAGACAGACAAGATAATGTCCTTTATGCACATTTAAAAAAACACGTAAAGTAAACCCGCATGTTTAAAATGAACTCTCTTTACATGACGTAAATATCTGGCCAGGAAGAGTATTTACACTATGCAGTAGTAATTACTTCTCGGGGAGAGGTGAAGGATTGAGGTCAGGGAAGTTTGCAAAGAGGACTTCTACTGAACCTTCAACTAAATATTTTAATTTTTTAAAAAAACATCTGAAGCAAATACAGCAAAATGTTAACATTGTTAGATCTAGGTGGTGGGTTCAGCTGTTTGTTCTGTCAGTCTTTGAACTGTTCTGTATGTACAGGATATTTTATAAAGCAAGCAATGATTCACTAATCCACATCTTCTTCCCTAACCTTATTCAATGTGCCCCACATTTAAAACTTTGGAAGCAGCAATGGAAGAGAAGATACCCATTCTGCAGTGTTCAGGCTTTCCTCTCCTGGCACCTGCCTTTTTGGTTTGTGTGCATGAACGGGGTAAAGTACTGGGCAGATGGAAAATAGACTAACTGATTTTCTTTAGGAAGGGTCTGCAGCTCTGGTGGGTCAGGGATTGAGGGCAGACAAAAGAGGGAGACAACCAGAAGAGCAGGAGTTGCTAAGGTTTTGAGAAAAGGCTGGAGAAACTGAGGTTCAGAAAAGCAGGGTCATTTGTCCAAGGCCACACAGAGGCAGAACTGGAATCTACCTCTGGTTACCTGTTCCCATATTCAGGCCACAGGCAAGCGCTGGGGGCAGGAGGAGGGGCGCTGGGGGCAGGAGGAGGTACACTGGCCTCCCAGGTCTAGGTCAAATCCTAGCCCTGTTGTTTAGCAGCAGTGAGACCTTGGGCACCCCACCTGACTCTGAGATTAAGTCACTCTTACTTTTCTCAGACTGACCTTGGGAGGAACATGTAATGTGTGTAAAAAGGCTAGTGGGAAGTGTTGGGTCTAAGTCTTGGTATTTATTCCATAAACAGTTACCATCACCATCTGCATCATCATTTCAATTTGTTTCAACCATTCTTTAATAACTTCAATAACTATTTCTCTCTCCCTACATTTTCCCCCTGCCCCCAATCAATGTCAGGGCTAATCAATTTACCTGTGTCCAAGGATTGCTCTGTCAGCAATGAAGTCTGTCAGATCTTCCCTTTCTTCTAGTAGCAACTATTCAAAAACAAACAAGCAAAACAAAACAGCTCCATCCCTGCACCCATGAAAGTTTTTATTTTGTTATTGTCACCGTCTTAATAGGTTTTTCTCTTTATTGTTGCTGAATGTACTGTAAATCATTACTAGCATTATTTGTTTTGATTTCTCAGTTGATTTGACCAGTTCCGTTCAGTTCAGTTTAGTCACTCAGTTGTGTCCAACTCTTTGTGACCCACGGACTACAGCACCAACTCCCGGAGTTCACTCAAACTCATGTCCATCGAGTCAGTGATGCCATCCAACCATCTCATTCTCTGTCGTCCCCTTCTCCTCCCGCCTTCAATCTTTCCCAGCATCAGACTCTTTTCAAATGAGTCAGTTCTTCACATCAGGTGACCAAAATATTGGAGTTTCAGCTTCAGTATCAGTCCTTCCAATGAATATTCAGGACTGATTTTCTTTAGGATTGACTGGGATCTCCTTGCAGTCCAAGGGACTCTCAAGTCTTCTCCAACACCACAGTTCAAAAGCATCAATTCTTCAGTGCTCAGATTTGACCAGGAGAGATTTCTTTAAACCAGTGTCTGTCCTTTTGATGTGTCTCCAATGATCTCTCAGTACTTTCTCATTCTCTGGCATAAGATGTTCCAGACTTACCTTGTAATTCCTTGCCCCAGGGCCAGAATCAGCTCTTTTTCCAAGGAGCCCTGGTTCTTTTTAGTGGGGAATGGGATTTAGAAACCAAGATTTGGACATTATGAGTGCACTATATTACAGGGGTATCATTGCTTTTGGGCGCTTTCAGTACAGAACTAAAATAAACAAATGTGTATGTGTTTACCTATCTCTATCTCTGCCTCCATTGAAGTCTGTGGTGGTTAATTTAAATGTCAACTTGGTTGGACACACGTTATTCTGGATGTTCTTATGAGGATGTTTTTGAATGAGTTTAACATTTAAATATGTGACTTTGAACATTGCAGATGGCCCTCCATAATGTGGGGGGACCTCATTGAATCGGTGGAAAGCCCGACTATGAAAGACTAATTTTCTCTGAGTCAGAGAGAATTCTGCAGCAGATAGCTCTTGATTTGATCACAAATTAGCTTTCTTTTGGGTCTCTAGCCTGCTGACCCACCCTGTAGCTTTTGGACTTGTCAGCTTCCATAATGGTGTGAGCCAGTTCTTTAAAAAAAACAAAACCCTCTCTCCATACACCTTGGGTATGTTTCTCTGGAGAACCCTAACGTGAAGTCTAAAATCCCTAGTTCAAATCTAATACAATTAGGTTCTTGCTCAGCTAACTCATTCAGATTTGTTTCTTAATTTTTTTACAGTGAGAATCTGTTACTACTCATTTATTCTTAACCAGACACACATAAGTCAACTATCCTGGACTCTTCAAAAATGTCAGTGCCATGAAAGAAAGAAAGAAAAAGGGCATGAGAACTATTGTATACTAGAGTCTGCCTGTAACTCAGGAGTCTCAGGAGACATGGGTTCGATCCCTGAGTTGGGAAGATCCCCTGGGGGAGGAAATGGCCACCCATTTTCTTGCTCAGAAAATCCAATGGACAGAGGAGCCTGGTGTGCTACAGTCCATACGGTTGTAAAGAACTGGATACGACTGAGTGCACATGCATGATACTTGAAGAAGGCATGACATCCAAATGTGGTGTGTGATACATGTTCGGATGCTGGATTGGAAGAACAGAGAACAGCTGTAAAGAGAATTACTGGGAAATGTTAAATATGAAACATGTATTCCATAATATTTTACAAATATTAAATTTGGAGGCATGATAATGATATCATATGAGAGAATATAATTGTAAGAGATGCACATTAATTATTTAGAGATGTTAGTGTTTTCATATTGGCAAGTTATGTTCCAATAATTTACAAACTATATATGTGTGTGTGTGTGTGTGTGCGCGCACATGTATATAAAGAGAGAGAGAGGTAAGGAAAGAGCCAATATGGCAAAATATTAACAGTTGTTAAATTTGCATAGAAAACATAGGAATTAGTTGGACTATTAATTTTTCTGTTTTAATTTCTCTGAAACTTTTAAAAATTAAAAGGTGGGTGAAATGGTAGCAGGTATTACATATTAAGGATCATATATCTGGTAGCAAGAGTATTACATATCAACTACCAAATGCTAGTAGCATGTATTACAAATCAAATACTGACTGTGCTAGGCTGGTGTTAAGTGTTTTACATACATCATTAATTTATTTAATCCTCATCACAATCCTCTAAGGCAGCTAACATTCCTTTATACTTGAGGTATCAGAGAGGTGCAGAAACTTGTTCAAGGTCACTCAGTTAGCAGGGAAGGAAGCAGAGGCACTGAGAGAGGAGTAGCCTGACCAGCTGGTGCTGCTGCTAAGTCACTTCAGTCGTGTCCGACTCTGTGTGACCCCATAGACAGCAGCCCACCAGACCATCACCTAAATAGTGGTCACGGCAGGGTTAGGTCTGAGGTGTTCGATTCTTACTGGGACTTGGTCAGTTGTATTAAAAAGGTTATTCCTCCTAGTTTTCTTGCCCACTGGGACTCCATCTAGAGAAACATTTCTGCCAGCTCTACTAGACTTATTTCAAAGAGAAAAGATTTTGTTTTTTCATTCCCCTTTGAAAAGATAAGGCATCCAGCTTCCTGTCCTGTGGCTGTTATTCAGACTTCTGTACTAGTTCTCAGCAATGAGTGTTTTCCATGATTATTGGGTCACAACTTTTATCAGATTCCAGAGATGGGAAAACTCAAGCAGGCAACAGAAACTTTGGACTGAGAGCAAGCAGTCTCTTTCATTAATAAAGGGACAGTGATTCTTTGTCTGCTTCTGACTATTCACTTTAAACACAAGCACAGAGTTAGCCTGGTACAGTGTTCTGCAAGCTGAGGGTCATGACCCTTTAGTGGGTCTTGAGATCAACTTAGATGGTGGCTGGCAGCCTTTAGAAAATGATTTTTAAGATAACAACAAGGACGTACTATATAGCACAGAGAACTGCATTCAATTTCTTGTAATAGCCTGTAATGGAAAAGAATCTGAAAAAGATATGTGTATATATATATATATAACTGAATCATTTTTCTGTACATCTGAAACACTGTAAATGAATTGTATTTTATTAAAATTATTTTAGAATCACATTGAATAGAATAGAATATATTGGTGTATGTTCATTATGAAGGTAGATTTTTTTTTGTTAAAGTACTCACAGACACACACACACACACACGTTTTGGGTGATGGTATAAATTTCATTTCTTATTATGAGTCACAGTTAAAACAATTCAAAAGCTACTGCTTTAGGACAGGGGGTCAGCAAATGCTTGTTTTGTGGAACAAAATTTATTGGAACATAGCCTACCCACTCATGCATGTATTGTCTTTGGCCGCTGTCATACCACAGTGGCAAAGTTCAGAAGTTGTGACACACCGAATGGCCAGCAAAGCCTGAAATATTTACTATTTGACCTTACATAGAAAAACCTGCTGGACCCTACAGTCTAAGATATTGAGGCAAACATTTCTAATTCAAATAAAGCTTCCATTATGTATAATTTCCAGAATTTCTCTCTTTAGTGTCTGTCCCCCACTAAGTTAGTATTCACATATAGATTCACGTAAAGTCATATATAACTCTAGAAAAGTAGGCACAGCAAAAGCAATTATCACCTAAACTCTATATTTCTAACATAATACCAGGAGTATTCAGAGCAAGGGCCTACTGGCACATGGCAAACAGGATGACCTTTCCATCCTAGGAAAATATGTCGATGTTTAACCTCATTGCACTCAACCAGACGTTTCCTTGCACAAATTTTCAAGTGAAATATTTCAATCCTGCATTCATCTTGGGGGCCACATGTCTTATCCAAGTTAAATATTTCCAGAAAATAAATGTCTAGACACCGTCTCATATAAATTAAGCACCCGGTCTTTAAAAGATTTCTAGCAGACCTCCTTTTTGGAGTGCGGGTGAGTATAATTTGACTCCTGTGAACGATCCTGGGTGAGGTCTGATGTGCCTAAGCCTGTGCAGCTGCAGGTGGTTAATAAGCACTGCTGAGTCACAGTGGACAGTGTGGGTTAGGGGAGGGGAGACGGGGTTAGGGAAAGGTGGAGGTAGAGGAGGGAGACATGACAGGAAGAAAGGACTCTGGAGGATATTCCATAGAGGAGCAAAGAGATCTGTTTACTTGGAGGTCATAGTTTCCAAGAATCTTGGATTGAAAAAGTCCTTGTATGCTGAAATCTACCTCAGGGAGGCTTGCCATATTGGTTAACCCTCTCATCGGAGAATAAAGAGAATGTGACTGTACATGAAGATAAAACTCTATTGTATCTCTGACTTTCTGTTTCATTCACATTTGAGATTTTTCAAATTACGGTGGTGGTTTAGTCACTAAGTCCTGTCCGACTCTTGTGAACCCATGGACTGTAACCTGCGAGGCTCTTCTGTCCATGGGATTTCCCAGGCAATAATACTTGAGTGGGTTGTCGTTTCCTTCTCCAGGGAATCTTCCTGACCTAGGAATTGAACCCAGGTCTCCTGCACTGCAGGTAGATTCTTTACCAACTGAGCTACGAGGGAAGCCCATGGCTCCCAATCATGGCTTTGTTTAATTCAAGTGAACTATTTTTAATTCTTTTACTATTTATAGTATTTTCTTTTATATATACTTCTGTGTCACAGTGATTATAAGTTACGTTTCCCCCCAATATTTAGAAATGAAATCTTTAAGAAAGAGCAGATACTTAGAAGAAAGTTCAAAATGGTTTTTTTAGCTACTCATTATATTTTATAACATATATTTGTATTTTATACTTTTCACAAATATTATAGTTACATAGTAGAAATTTTATATGATATAAATATAAAGCTTATAAAAGGTTTTATAAAATATATATATGATCAATATATTAATATATTTATACAAACATAAATATTATATATAAATAAATTATATACTATATTTTGTTGTATATTTTATTGAATATTATTATTATATATTTTTAGCTACACTTAAATAGAAAGAATTCCATATGAGGGAATTTATAATGGAATGTATTGAACCACCTGAAATTCTATGGGGAGGTGATTCAAGAAGTAGTCATTATATTTTGCTTTTCTAGATTTTTGCACATAGTGAGGTGGTTGGGTTCAACTTCTGGGAGTTCTCTGGGTTCTGAATATGAGCTCTGTGGCAGATTGCATTCTCCAAAGATGGCCACAGCAATGTGGCAATATAATCTTGACATTCACGATTTTAATTATGGGAGTCTAGTTTCTTCATCAGAGAAGGCTATGGCACTCCACTCCAGTACTCTTGCCTGGAAAACCCCATGGATGGAGGAGGCTGGTAGTCTGCAGTCCATGCGGTCACTAAGAGTCGGACACGACTGAATGCCTTCACTTTCACTTTCATGCATTTGAGAAGGAAATGGCAATCCAATCCAGTGTTCTTGCCTGGAGAATCCCAGGGACGGGGGAGCCTGGTAGGAGGCTGTCTATGGGGTCACACAGAGTTGGACACGACTGAAGTGACTTAGCAGCAGCAGCAGTTTCTTCATCTTGAATCTAGGTGGACTTGTGACTATACTAGTAGAGACTCTATGTGACCTCAGAGACCAGATCATAAAAGGTAACATAGCTTCCATTTGGTGCTGTTGGGGTGGTAATGCTTGGAATCCAGTTGCCATGTTGTGATCTCTGTCCTCATGAAATTAATGATCTAACACAAGGCGCCAGCATATAAGGAGACATGTGTACTCAGGGTAGTGAAAGAGGGGAGTGAGCAGAGGGGATGTGGAAGCATACACCTGCCAACATGAGTAGGTACTACCAGTGGAGGGAACTGGGTGGAAGGAGCCCTTGACTTACGATTCCCGCATGCCTGACGGTGAGCTTTCTAAATTGCTAATGTTACCATATTATTTCTTTCTTGTAACACCTTTTTATAATGATCATTTCTATGGACTGGATGTTTATATCCCTCCCAAAATCATGTATTGAAATCCTACTCCCCAGTATGATGGTATTTAAAGATGGGACCTTTGGGAAGTAGTTAGGTTTAGATGAGATCCTGAGGGTGGAGCCCCCATACAACAAGCAGATGGCTTGTTGTAAGCCAGGCAGACAGCTTTCACCAGAGCCTACCATGATGGCACCCTGATCCCAGTCCTCCAGCCTCTCAGACTGCGACACATAAATTTCTCTTGTTTATTTCTCTGGTATTTAAGGTAACAGCCTGAACTAAGGCAATAATTAAAAATAATAACTAATATTTGCTAAAGGCTTACTGTGAGTGAAGCTCTGTTCTAAGTGTTTTTTTTTAATTTGTATTGACATTATATCCATAGCTTTCTGTTGCTTATAAGAGAAATTTTAGTTTCTTTCGCAAACCAGTCAAGACTTTTCATGATCTGCCTCTGAACTTGCTTTTCCAGTTTCATTTTCTACTACTTCCCCATGAGAACCTTGAACCACAGTTCAGTTCAGTTCAGTTCAGTCACTCAGTCGTGTCCGACTCTTTGCGACCCCATGAATCACAGAACACCAGGCCTCCCTATCCATCACCAACTCCTGGAGTTCACCCAAACTCATGTCCATCGAGTCAGTGATGCCATCCAGCCATCTCATTCTCTGTTGTCCCCGTATCCTTCCACCCCAAGTCCCTCCCAGCATCAGAGTCTTTTCCAGTGAGTCAACTCGTCGCATGAGGTGGCCAAAGTATTGGAGCTTCAGCCTAAGCATCAGTCCTTCCAATGAACACCTAGGATCGATCTTCTTTAGAATGGACTGGGTGGATCTCCTTGCAGTCCAAGGGACTCTCAAGAGTCTTCTCCAGCACCAGAGTTCAAAAGTATCAATTCTTTGGCGATCAGCTTTCTTCACAGTCCAACTCTCACATCCATACATGACCACGGGAAAAACCATAGCCTTGACTAGACGGACCTTTGTTGGCAAAGTAATGTTTCTGAACCACAGCCATACTCAAAGGCTTGCAGTTGCTTCTGAAGAAGCTTCCATGCTTTGGCATCTGCTGTTCTGTCTGTTCTGGTGGTGTCTTTCTGCACCCCGTTTGTGAGGTCTGTCCTGTGAAAGTCGATCAGTCGTATCTGACTCTTTGTGACCCCACGGACTATACAGTCCATGGAATTCTCCAGGCCAGAAAACTGGAGTGGTAAGCCTTTCCCTTCTCCAGGGGAACTTCCCAACTCAGGGATCGAACCAGGGTCTCCTGAATTGCAAGAGGATTCTTTACCAGCTGAGCTACAAGGAGGTCTGTCCTAGTCTCACTCAAATTCACATCTTAAAGTTCTTCAAGGCTCTATCACTTCCTCTGGGAAGATTTCCCTTTCTCTCCAGGGGAGGAATTCATAGTCATGCTCTGTGGGCCTCTATAATTCTGCACTAGTGGCCTGGAATGCTCTTTTTCTGGTTGTTAATTTATCTTTTGAATCTTATCTCCCTGATAATTATGTGATGCAACAGAGACATTAGCTAATGCTATGGTGGTAACCATATTGCAATATATAAATGTATCAAATCAACACATTGTATGCTTTAAACTTGCAAAAATGTTATAGGACAAACACATGCTTTTGAACTGTGGTATTGGAGAAGACTCTTGAGAATCCCTTAGACTGCAAGGAGATCCAACCAGTCCTTTCTGAAGGAGATCAGTCCTGGGTGTTCATTGGAAGGACTGATGATAGAGCTGAAACTCCAATACCTTGGCCACCTCATGCGAAGGGTTGACTTACTGAAAAAGGCTCTGATGCTGGGAGGGATTGGGGGCGGGAGGAGAAGGGGACGACAGAGAATGAGATGGCTGGATGGCATCACCGACTCGATGGATGTGACTTTGAGTGAACTCCAGGAGTTGGTGATGGACAGGGAAGCCTGGCGTGCTGTGATTCATGGGGTCGCAAAGAGTTGGACATGACTGAGTGACTGAACATCTCAATTAAAAAAAATCAATCTCCAAAATCATCCTGTGAAGTCTTCAGAAAGTCTGAAGACTTCACAGACTCAACTGAGAGAACCAACTATATCCTCCTGATGCTCCCTCTAGGCCAAGTTCTATTGTTCCACCTGTAACACCTGTGACACTGGCCTGTGAGCTCCCTGAAGACTAGGGCTGTGGTTCTGTCTCCAAATACTCAATACTTAGTAAATGTCTGGTAAACAAATAAATGGATGCATTCATCACATCACATTGAAATTAACCTGCCTGCATGTCATTGTGTACCACTGTATGTCATGAGCCCCTTGAAAGCAGGGATTTCTTCCTCTTATCTGTTCTATGTTCTCTTATTCCATTTTTCTTTCTCCAGCACTGCCGTTCACACTAAGTAGTAGGCAATGTTTGCTGGATGAGTGAGTGAAGACTCAGAAAACTCATCTGCTTGCATTTGGCTTATTTTTAAACCTTAACTGTAGTGACACAATTAAGAGTCTAAGGTGGAGTCAAAACACCTTATAAGAAGCCCTAATCTCTGGATTCTGGACCCAGAGTCTTTATCATGACCTTGGCCAACACTTACACAATTTGAATGATTTGTCAGTTAGAGTAAGAATATCTAATACACAAAGTGGTTCTGAAGACCAAATAAGACAGTATACATAGAATGCCTGGCTCAGCCAATATTAATTTCCTCTCACTTGGTTAGTGTGATAACATGGCTTTGGTTTAGTTAGTTCCTTAAAAGCAAAATTCTGTAGGTCTTTGAGCATTATAGTCTAGTTACATTCGTTGTCAGCTAGATGTTAAATGTTGCCCTTGAAACCTGACCCTGGGCTTTGCCAGGAAGATATTAGCTTACTCCCAACTTATACTATTTTGGGATTTGATGGCTTTGGAAAGAAGATAACAGGTAACTTTTATGCAGATAGAGGACGGCTGTGCTCTGGAACAAAGTGCCAAAACCTCAACTAATGCCACTTGGAAAGAACTCAGCAAGCTCTGAAGTTGGGCATTCAAAGGCTATTATTTCCATGCCAACATAAGAGTTTATTCAGGAAGTTGCAAAAAAAAAAAAGTCAAATCTCATAGCAGTGAACTCCAAGGAAACTAGAAAATTCTCTAACCCTGCTGCTTACACAACAGTTAGGAAGATGGAAAGAAGGGTGCATTTGTCAGGATAGTCTTGGTTATGTTGTAGTTACAAGTAATTTCAACATTTCAGGGACTTTAAACAGCAAAAAATTATTTTTTCATTAATGCTACATGCTGATCATGTGGAAGCAGGTTTCTGTTGTTTTCACTCCAGAATTGAGGCTGATGGACCCTCCATCAGATGTAGGGTTGTTGTCTGTCCTTGTGATAGGGCTGTAGGTCATGAAGAATCATGCACCGAGTCTTATAACTTCTATCTGGGGGTGACATATGTTCAGTTCAGTTCAGTAGCTTAGTCGTGTCCGACTCTTTGCGAACCCATGAATCACAGCACGCCAGGCCTCCCTGTCCATCACCAACTCCCGGAGTTCACTCAAACTCATGTCCATTGAGTCGGTGATGCCATCCAGCCATCTCATTCTCTGCCATCCCCGTCTCCTCCTACCCCAAATCCCTCCTAGCATCAGAGTCTTTTCCAGTGAGTCAACTCGTCGCATGAGATGTCCAAAGTATAGGAGTTTCAGCTTTAGCATAAGTCCTTCCAATGAACACCCAGGATTGATCTCCTTTAGAATGGACTGGTTGGATTTCCTTGCAGTCCAAGGGACTCTCAAGAGTCTTCTCCAACACCACAGTTCAAAAGCATCAATTCTTCGGCGATCAGCTTTCTTCACAGTCCAACTCTCACATCCATACATGACCATGGGAAAAACCATAGCCTTGACTAGATGGACCTTGGTTGGCAAAGTAATGTCTCTGCTTTTTAATACACTATCTAGGCTGGTCATAACTTTCCTTCTAAGGAGTAAGCGTCTTTTAATTTCCTGGCTGCAATCAGCATCCACAGTGATTTTGGAGCCCAAAAAAATAAAGTCTGACACTGTTTCCACTGTTTCCCCATCTATTTCCCATGAAGGGATGGGACCAGGAGCCATGATCTTTATTTTCTGAATGTTGAGCTTCAAGCCAACCTTTTCACTCTTCTCTTTCACTTTCATCAAGAGGCTTTTGAGTTCCTCTTCACTTTCTGCCATAAGGGTAGTGTCATCTGCATATCTGAGGTTATTGATATTTCTCCCAGCAATCTTGATTCCAGCTTGTGCTTCTTCCAGCCCAGCATTTCTCATGATGTACTTTGCATATAAGTTAAATAAGCAAGGTGACAATATACAGCCTTGACGTACTCCTTTTCCTAGGAGGAACTTTTTTTTTTTTGTCTTTCTTGAGGCAAGGAATAGTGACTTTACTCGGAAAGCCTGCAGCTCAGGAAAATGACAAACTAATGTCTTAAAATAACCATCTTAGGAAAATGACAGACTAATGTCTTAAAATAACCATCTTATTAGAGTCTGGACGCTAGTATATTTAATAGAACGGAGAGAGAGAGGAGGTGAGGAAATAAAGTAAAAAGGCCATTAATCTTGCAAATACCTCCTTGAATGGTGGGCCTCTGGTGGGGATATATTAATCTCTTCTTTCTTGCAGCCATTCACAGGTGGGCGGGGTCAGATTGAGGAGAAACAGATTAGCTAGAGGTCAATGTCTGGTGGCCAGAAGCTCAGAAGTGGTGGTTGAAACTAGGGGAGAGTGGATAGAGTAAAAATTAACTTAGAAAAAGTATGAAAAGATCAAGTGTCAGTAAGGATGGCAAACAACTAGAATATTTATGCAATGAGGATGGAAATGTAAGTTAATGGAACCATTCTTAAAAACAATTTTTACCTAGGGAAAATCTGCAGCCCCTCTCATCCAGCAGTACTGGTCTTGATTCTATAGCCTAGACAATTTCAGGGTTGATATATTAAAAAAGTTCATAGCAGCATTGTTGTGCTAGCAAAAAAATGGGACACAACCCAAATATCCATCAACAGGAGAAAGGCTAAATAACTCCTGGAGGAGTCATACAATGGAATGATGAACCAATAAAAAATAATGAAACAGAACCTCAGAAACATGGATGAACCTCAAGAACATAAAGTGAAGCAGAAAAGAGAAAATCACAGAAGAGAACATCCAGTATGATTCCTTTTATATAAAATACAAGTGCTTGCAAAAGTAAATGGTTGTGCAGAAACTTTAAAATGAGGAAATGATAAACACAAAAGTCAGGAAATGGTTGTCTCTGAAGGGAAAGTGTAGGGCATAGGACCCCGAAAGTGCACACAGGGCATTTCAAGACAATATAATTTCCTATTTCTTCAAAAAGGTGGTAAAAACAGGGGCATAAGTTGCCTTTGTTTCCTTTTTAACTTATATCTATTTCACAAATTTTTTTTTTGTTTCTACTCATTACTTTTTACTACTTTGCTTTTTAAAGTAGTAATCTAAAACGTAAAAACAAAAACAAAATAAAGGAGTCTTTGTAACAGGAGGGAAAGGGGCAGGGCACAACTTTTGAAAGAATGACATAGCCCAAGGATATGACATAAACCAATTAGAATCAAATCCCAGATGGCAGATAAGAATTTGATAAGACCTTGATCCTCAGTCAGCAAGCTAAATGACACACCTGGAAATTCTGGCGATTCCTGGAAATCGCCACCCCGTCCCCAAAAATAGTTGAAATAACACTCCCACAAGATGGTGGAATAGAAGGATGTGCACTCACAACAAAAGATACCCCACGTGTAAGGGCAAAGGAGAAGCACCAGAAAGATGGTGGGAGGGGCAAAATCCTGTTTAGAATCAAACCCCTACCCACCACAGATGCTTGGAGGCTCAGATAAGCCTTGTGCCCACCAGGACCCAGAGCCCCGACTGAGACTTAGGTGGAACCGTGTTCATGTCTCCTGCTGAGGTGCAGGCCAGCAGGGGGCTTCCGCAGGGGCAGCTGCTCTGGGTGCAGCAGACCTGGGTGTGGCATGAGCCCTCTTGGAGGAGGTGGCCATTAACTACACCGTAGTGTGACGGGAACTTACACAAGATGGGGGAAACAGACTCTTGGAGGGCACAAAGACACCCTTGTGTGCACCAGGACCCAGGAGAAAGGAGCAGTGACCCCACAAGAGACTGACCCAGACGTGCCTGTGAGTGTCCAGGAGTCTCTGGCAGAGGCGTGGGTCGGCAGTGGCCTGCTGCAGGGTCAGGGAATGAATGCATCAGTGCATGCATGGGACTTTTTGAAGGAGGTCACCATTATCTTCATTACCTCCACCATAGTTTACCCTCAGGTCAAACAAAAGGGAGGGAACACAGCCCCGCCCATCAACAGAAAATTGAATTAAAGATTTACTGAGCTTGGCCCCACCCATCAGAATAAGACCCCTTTTCCCCCTCAGCCAGTCTCTCCCATCAAGCAGCTTCCATAAGCCTCTTATCCTTCTCTATCAGAGGGCAGACAGAATGAAAATCAGAATCACAGAAAACTAACCAAAGGATCACATGGACCACAGCCTTGTCTAGCTCAATGAAACTATGAACCATGCCATGTAGGGCCCCCCAAGATGGAAGGGTCATGGTAGAGAGTTCTGACAAAACGTGGTCCACTGGAGAAGGGAATGGCAAACTACTTCAGTGTTCTTTCCATGAGAAACCCATGACAGTATGAAAAGGAAAAAGATATGACACTGAAAGATGAACTCCCCAGATGGGTAGGTTCCCAATATGGTTATGCTACTGGAGATTGGTGGAGAAATAACTCCAGAAAGAATGAAGAGATGGAGCTAAAGCAAAAACAACACCCAGTTGTGGATGTGACTAGTGATAGAAGTAAAGTCTGATACTGTGAAGAGCAATACTTCATAGGAATCTGGAATGTGAGGTCCACGAATCAAGCAAATTGGAAGTGGTCAAACAGGGGATGGCAACAGTGAACATCAACATTTTAGGAATCAGTAAACTAAAATAGACCGAAATGGGTGAATTTAACTCAGATGAGCATTATATCTACTACTGTGTGAGAGAATTCCTTAGAAGAAATGGAGTAGCCATCATAGTCAATGAGTGAGTCCAAAATGCAGTACTTGGATGCAATCTCAAAAATGAGAGAATGATCTCTGTTCATTTCCAAGGCAAACAATTCAATATCACAGTAATCCAAGTCCATGCCCTGACCAGTAATGCTGAAGAAGCTAAAATTGAATGGTTCTATGAAGACTTACAAGACCTTCTAGAACTAACGCCCAAAATAGATGTCCTTTTCATTATAGGGGACTGGAATGCACAAGTAGGAAGTCAAGAGATACCTGGAGCAATAGGAAAATTTGGCCCTGGAGTACAAAATGAAGCAGGGAAAAGGCTAATAGAGTTTTGACAAGAGAACACACTGGTCATAGCAAGCACCCTCTTCCAACAACAAAAGAGAAGACTCTACACATGGACATCAAATGGTCAATACAGCAATCAGATTGATTATATTCTTTGAAGTCAAAGATGGAGAAGCTCTATACAGTAAGCAAAAACAAGATTGGAAGCTGATTGTGGCTCAGATCATGAACTCTTTATTGCTAAATTCAGACTTAAATCAAAGAAAGTAGGGAAAACCACTAGACCATTCAGGTATGACCTAAATCAAATCCTTTATGATTGTACAGTGGAAGTGACAAATAGATTCAAGGGATTAGATCTGATAGAAAGAGTGCCTGAGGAACTATAGACAGAGGTTCATGACATTGTACAGGAGGCAGTAATCAAGACCATCTCCAAGAAAAAGAAATGCAAAAAGGCAAAATGGTTGTCTGAGGAGGCCTTACAAATAGCAGAGAAGAGAAGAGAAGCTAAAGGCAAAGGAGAAAAGGAAAGATATACCCATTTGAATGAATAGCAAAGGAATAGTTCCAAGGAATAGCAAGGAGTAATAAGAAAGCCTTCCTCAGTGATCAATGCAAAGAAATAAAGGAAAACAATAGAATGGGAAAGATTAGAGATTTCTTCAAGAAAATTAGAGATACTAAGGGAACATTTCATGCAAAGATGGGCTCAATAAAGGACAGAAATAGTATGGACCTAACAGAAGCAGAAGATATTAAGAAGAGGTGGCAAGAATACGCAGAAGAACTATACAAAAAACATCTTAAAGACCCAGAGAGCAACTATGGTGTGATCACTCAATTAGAGCCAGACATCCTGGAACGCAAAGTCAAGTGGGCCTTAGGAAGCATCACTATGAACAAAACTAGTGGAGGTGAATTCCAGCTGAGCTATTTCAAATCCTAAAAGATGATGCTGTGAAAGTGCTGCACTTAATATATCAGCAAATTTGGAAAACTCAGCAGTGGCCACAGGACTGGAAAAGGTCAGTTTTCATTCCAATCTCAAAGAAAGGCAATGCCAAAGAATGCTCGAATTACCGTATAATTGCATTCATCTTACATGCTAAGAAAGCAATGCTCAAAATTCTCCAAGCCAGGCTTCAATGATACTTGAACACAGAGTTGGACACGACTGAGCAACTGATCTGAGCTGAACTGATCCATAGTACCAGCAGTGGCAATAGAATGGTGCTTAGTTCAGATCAGTTGCTCAATTGTGTTTGACTCTTTGTGACCCCATGGACTGCTGCAGCATGCCAGGCTTTCCTGTGCATCACCAACTCCCAGAGCTTGCTCAAACTCATGTCCATTGTGTCAATGATGTCAGCCAACCATCAAATCTTCTGTTGTCCCCTTCTCCTCCTGCCTTCAATTTTTCTCAGCATCAGGATCCTTTCTAAGGAGACAGTTCTTTGCGTCAGGTAGCCAAAGTATTGGAGCTTCAGCCTAAGCATCAGTCCTTCCAATGAATATTCAGGACTGATTTCCTTTATGATTGACTGGCTGGATCTCCTTGCAGTCCAAGGGATTCTCAAGAGTATTCTCCAACACCACAGTTCAGAAACATCCATTCTTTGGTGCTCAGCTCTCTTTGTGGTCCAAGTCTCACATCCATGCATGACTACTGGAAAAACCATAGCTTTGACTAGACGGCTTTTTGTCTGCAAAATCATGTCTCTGCTTTTTAGTATGCTGTCTAGGTTGGTTGTACCTTTTCTTCCAAGGATCAAGTGCCTTTTAATTTCATGGCTGCAATCACCATCTGCAGTGATTTTAGAGCCCAAGAAAATAGTCTCTCGCTGTTTCCATTGTTTCCCTATCTATTCTCCATGAAGTGATGTAACCAGATGCCACGATCTTAGTTTTTTGAATGTTGAGTTTTAACTTTTTCACTTTCTTCTTTCACTTTCATCAAGAGGCTCTTTAGTTCCTCTTCACTTTCTGCCATAAGGGTGGTGTCATCAGCATATCTGAGGTTATTGATATTTCTTCCTGCAATCTTGATTCCAGCTTGTGCTTCCTCCAGCCCAGCGTTTCTCATGATGTACTCTGAATATAAGTTAAATAAACAGGGTGACAATATACAGCCTTGAAGAACTCCTTTCCCTATTTGGAACTACTCTGTTGCTCCATGTCTGGTTCTAACTGTTGCTTCTTGACCTGCATGCAGATTTCTCAGGAGGCAGGTCAGGTGGTCTGGTATTCCCATCTCTTGAAGAATATTCTATAGTTTGTTGTGATCCAAATAGTCAAAGACTTTGGTGTCATCAATAAATCAGAAATAGATGTTTTTCTGGAACTGTCTTCTTTCTCTACGGTCCAATGGATGTTAACAACTTGATCTCTGGTTCCTCTGTCTTTTCTAAATCCAGCTTGAACATCTGGAAGTTCTCAGTTCAGGCACTGTTGAAGCCTGGCTTGGAGAATTTTGAACATTACTTTGCTAGCGTGTGAGATGACTACAATTATATGGTAGATTGAGCATTCTTTGGCATTGTCTTTCTTTGGGATTGGAATGAAAACTGACCTTTTCCAATCCTGTGTCCACTGCTAAATTTTCCAAATTTGCTGGCATACTGACTGCAGCATTTTAACAGCATCATCTTTTAGGATGCTGAATGGTGCTAGTGAAATTCAAATTGCATTGGATCAAAGCATGAATTGGAAGTGAAAAATTCAAATAGAGTATAGAATATTCCTTGGATGGTGGCTGTTTACTCGCTAAATCATGTCCCATTCTTTTACAACCCCATGGATTGTAGCCCGCCAGGCTCCTCTCTCCATGAATACTGGAGTGGGTTAACATTTCCTTCCCCAGGGGATCTTCACAACCCAGAGATCCAACTGGAATCTCCTGAGTTACAAGAGGATTCTTTACTACTGAGCCACCAGATAAGTCCTTAAAGGAGAAAAATAGCCTTAGCAAAAGTTGCCTTAATGTGGTGATAACTGGCAATTTGGATAAGTAGGAGAATTATCAGTGGGTTGCAAAATCAGGGATCTTATTTGAATCAGGAAAGAGAGGATGGGAATATGTGAGCAAGAAGGCTCCTGAGGAAATGACCAGGGTAGATGACTTCCACTTTTAACCAGGATGAAGTAACAATGAATGAACTTCACCTCCTTGCAAACAACAAACATGAGGACAAAATATAGAAAACACCTATTTTCCAATATTGGACAATAGGCAGTGCAGGGCTATAAGCCTTGAGGAAAGGTAAACAAATAAAATGAATTTAAATTTGTGAACTGCAGGATCAGGAAGGAAGAACCTGAATGAGCCTGGAGACCTCACTGACTTGGGGACAAGAGCAAAGATGAGGTAGTTGTGCTATTAGGAATTTTTAGGGAAGAGTTACAGAAAGAAGGGAGCTACGCCAAAAAATAGCTCCAAAAATCTGCATTAGTTAGTTCAGTCGCTCAGTCATGTCCAACTCTTTGCAACCCCATGGACTGCAGCATGCCAGGCCTCCCTGTCCATCACCAACTCCTGGAGTTCACTCAAACTCATGTCCATCGAGTGGGTGATGCCATCCAGCCATCTCATTCTCTGTCGTCCCCTTCTCCTCCCACCCCCAATCCCTCCCAGCATCAGAGTCTTTTCCAGTGAGTCAACTCTTCTCATGAAGTGGCCAAAGTATTGGAGTTTCAGCTTTAGCATCAGTCCTTCCAATGAACACCCAGGACTGATCTCCTTTAGAATGGACTGGTTGGAAAAATCTGCATAGGAGTCCCCTAAAGTCTTTGCTGAGTAAAAAATCACTAATATTTAGGGTGGAAAAAAGCCCAAAGAATGAGCTAGAGTTACAATCAGAACAATTCCCAGAATTCATAAAAGTCAAGGAAACATTCAATTTCCAAGTCAAATACAACAGACTTGGTGATCATCTGGGGAATTCATTGAAAACTCTGGAGAGATCATTTCTATCATGAGCTGGACAATTCCCCCAGTAAAGTCTGTTCTGTAACTGCCTTAGAAAAACTTAAAATGAGGTCTCTAAGGAATCAAACAGATCCATAAGCAATTTAACTACCTGCAAAAACAAATGTTTTCAGAAACACATTATTACTGGAGAAGAAAACTATCTCAGATTAAAATATTATGTGCTTACTAATAAAATAAAGATAAAAATTATAGGATCATCTCATTAGACGCTGAAAAGGCTTTTGACAAAATACAACATTTTAAAAATAAAAACCCTTGACAGAATTGGTACAGAAGGAACATACTTCGACATAATGAGTCATATATATATGACCATATATATATAGGAGAAGGAAATATGTATATAATATTCAATGGAAAACATTTGAAAGCTTTCCCTCTAAGATCAGGAGCAAGACAAGGATTCTCACTTTTACCACTCTTGTGCATATGGTACTGGACAGCAATCAGGCCAGACAAAGAAATAAAAGGCATCCAAAGTGGAAAAAAATATGTAAAACTTGCTATTTGGAGATGATCTAATTTTGTGTTTAGAAAATCCTGAAGACTCAACCAAAAATACTGTTGGAATGAATCAACAATTTCAATAAAGTTTTGTATCCTGCAACAAAATCATCTTACAGAAACTAGTTGCATTTCTACTCACTAATGATCTGTCTTCCTATATTCTTCATGATCCAACCCTTGCCATTCTGTCCAGTCTCATCCCTCACCACTCCTCTCACCAAATTTTAAGCTTTTGGTCTCAATGTCTAACACTCCTGTCACCCTATGCCTAGATTCCACTGTTACTACTCTCTGGAATATCTTTTCTTCATATGTTAACTAGGTTAAGCCATGCTTGACTTTCAAGACTTAAGTCACCCGAGAAGGCTTTCTGACTTTCCCCTCTCTGCACTCCATCACCCCAGGGCTGTGCTACATAATGTTTGTCTGAGTCCCCATATACCTTCAGTTCAGTTCAGTTCAGTTCAGTCGCTCTGTCGTGTCCGACTCTCCGTGATCCCATGAATCACAGCATGCCAGGCCTCCCTGTCCATCATAGACCTTAATCATTGCATCTTTTTTGACCATATGGGACAGTTTGCGTCTAATCTTTCATCCTAATCTTGAAGGCAAGGGTTGTCCATCTCTGGTTTTTTTTTTTTTTTAATAACACTCAGAGCACTGGTTGGTATCTATCGGGTATCACTAAATATTTATTGAATGGGTGGTTTGAGAATCACACAATTCATAGTTTATGAAAAGAAACTCTTCTTCAATAGAATGTGATATTCCTTTACACCCTCAACCCACCTCCAATGCTTAGTGCAGAACCTTGAACAGAGAAGGGATTTAATCAATGTTGACATCTTTGTTGAAATGTGCATTTAAAAGAGGTTGCCTTTAGTACTTCTTTTTATCTTAAAATAAAAGACTTTAGTTCTAGATTTGCTTCTGTTAACCTTGTGAATTTGGATATTCACTTTTTCTTCTCTTTGCTTAATTTTCTACATCTAAATAATGGGAATGATAAAACTTACACTATGTTTATTTTGAGAATTAAGTGAGATGTCATGTAGATCAAGAACTCTTTATTGCATTTGAAATTGTCAAGCAGGGCTTACCCAAAGGGTGATAACCACAGTTATCCAGAGGGATTCAAGTCTGGATGACCTGAGAACACTATTTCAGAAAGGTTTCATAGGGTATATAGAACAGTTTTGAGGTCTTGGCTGACAGAAAATCTTGAAAAAGCATCATGGATTGTGGCATAGCAAGGAGAGGCCAGATCTTTCCCCGCCTCTTTCTTCCTTCTGTCACATCTGGTTTAGGTCATCAGGTAAAATTAATTTGTTAGTTTCACCCTGTTGACATCTATCTCTGCCAATGGAAGCCCCAGGCAACTTGGGTGCAAATCAGCACAAGTGTTAACCTTCTCCCTGGAGAAACCCAGAGATTATGCCTGGATTAAGAAGGGGATTTGGGGATGAGGGAAAAGCAATTTCATGATGTCGTCTGTGTATATTTTGGGTGCACTAAATGAAAAACCTAGAGGAACAGTTACCTCTGGGTTTTATAATAGTTTTAAATCTCTCTCTTACAGATAGTACCACAACAATGGACTCTGAACCAGAAGAAAACCTTCAATTTACAGAATCCTGGAGCATCATAACCAGAGGGATCCTTGGCCCAGATCCCGGCACCAACTGTAAAACTCTCTTTCTCCCTCTACCGCCTGATAATTAGGAAAGGCTTAGCAATTTGAAAAAGAACTTCAAGGTCTGTGCTGGCCCTGAGAATCTAGGACAAGGTGTGTCTTGATGGGTTCTGGATCAGATCTGGAGCAGGTCCTAGGAAGGATTTGCGAAGATTCCACCTGTTCTAGACCCCCTCATGACACTTAGGGCCAAAGACAATTGTCCTGAAGATTTAGCCTGGTAATTTAACAGGACTCCAACTAAAATGCATTGAGAGAGATAATTGACTTCAAAAATTAACCAGTAACAAATACATACATATTATCAACAAGTGAATAATGGGCCACACCAACTCTAGATTACTAATTCCTGGAGTAGAAGTAAAATGGATGGGACATGAATAGATGCATTTTAGAGTTGAATAGCTTTGAGTAGAAATTTTGGTTCTGTCACTTGAAGTGACTTGGCAAGTTAGTCACCTGTCTTTCCCTGTATCCTTATCTATACCTTAAGGAATATTCATGCTCATTTCTCTGAGGAATAAAGTGACTGATGGTGTAGGGAAAGAGTAACTAGCCAAGATGGTGATCAGGCTCTTTCCCCATACTTCCTCTCACTCATGCCCTGTGTGCTTTCAGCCTCCTCCCACAGTCTGTAAACAATGTCTTTAGATTTCTATATTCAGCTGAGAGCATTTATAGCACTGCACATGTGCATCACGCCTGTATTAGCACCACTTGAACAGCCCTTGCTGAGCATTGTGGAGGCATCGAACATTTGAGAATAAAGTATGTCTGCCTTGCTGCTGCCGGAGAAGGCAATGGCAAGCCACTCCAGTACTCTTGCCTAGAAAACCCCATGGATGGAGGAGCCTAGTGGGCTGCAGTCCATGAGGTCGCTAAGGGTCGGACACGACTGAGAGACTTCACTTTCACTTTTAACTTTCACACACTGGAGAAGGAAATGGCAACGCACTCCAGTGTTCTTGCCTGGAGAATCCCAGGGATGGGGGAGCCTGGTGGGCTTCCATCTATGGGGTCACACAGAGTCGGACACGACTGAAGTGACTTAGCAGCAGCAGCAGCAGCCTTGCTGCTGCAAATAAAGAATGTCTGCAATTCCTACGGCTCCTTGCATCTTCTTCCAGTTTCTTCTTTTCTGATTCCTAGCTTGTGCTTTGCCTACCCTGGGCTCAGCAAACAGAAAGACAGATGGATATGGCACATAGTAGGTGTTCAACAAATTCCGATTTCTTTCTCCCTTCCTAGAAATAACAGGATGTCCAATGATTGAAAATGGACATCAAGAATCCGTCAAAATAGTAAGGAAAAAATGTAAGAAATTGTCTACTGCTTTCCTAGCCTGAGTGAGGACCAAGTGCTAATGTTATCATCTGTCATTTAGTGCAATTTTAAGCAAAAATGGGAAACTGTGGGTCATTAATCTGGCTTAAGGGGTCACCCTGCTCAAGGCCAAGCCAGACACCCTTCACCTCTTTGTCTATACTGGGTTTTCCCCTGCACTCTGGGAGCCCTTCCCCCACCCCTCGTGCCCTGTCAGCATGACTGATGAATTCAATATTCCCCTCTCCACAGCTGACAGCCCAGAGAGCTGACTCCAATCAGCATATCCCCTGGTTGCCTGACTTAGGCCTCCCCAATCAGATCGGAGTCTGCCATGGACAGACAAACAGGTCTGGAGAGGCTGGTAAGTGAGAACTCCCCAAGGGCCTCTGCCAAGAACCCATTTGATGAAGCTGCCATTCACCCTGTCAGACTGAGTGTGGGATTCATCAGGACCCAACCAGACTCTCCTTCACCCCCGTCACTGTGACCTAAATGATTGTTCTTTAAGCTTGATTGCTCCGAAGGAATTGATGAATCTACCGGTTTATGATCTATCAATGCCTGACAGTCTGTTATTCTAGAAGCATTTATGCTTTGAGCCAGGAGAGTAGGAGAAGGCTTCTTGGTGCCATCATGGGGCAGAGATGCATTGGTTTATTGATGCATCCCACAAATATTTACTCAGCCTGCTGGTTAACCATAGAGATTAACTGAGCAGGAAAAGGTTTGCTGGTGGGCCTCCCTGTAAAGAACTCCTACTCAATGTAATGGAACCCAGAAATTTAGACTGAAGAACTATGAATGTTGAAAAAACTATTTTTTATTATGTTTTGTGGGTTAAAAATATTTTACAGAAATATAGTTGATTTATAATATCATATTAGTTTTAGGTGTACAGCATAGTGATATTTTATAGATTATACCCCCTTTAGAGTTATTACAAAATTAAGGATGTATTTCCCTGTGCTGTATAATATATCCTTCTTATTTATCTATGTTTTAAGTGGTTTTTAAATTCATTTACTTTTTAACTGAAGGACAATTGCTTTACAGAATTTTGTTGGTTTCTGCCAAACATCACCATGAATCAGCCACAGGTTGATATGCTCCCTCCCTCTTGAATCTTCCTCCCATCTCCCTCCCCATCCCACCTCTGTTGGTTGTACAGAGCTCCTCTTTGAGTTCCCCAAGTTATACAACAAATTCCCATTGGCTATCTATTTTACTAGTGGTAATGAAGTTTCCCGGAGAAGGCAATGGCAAGCCACTCCAGTACTCTTGCCTAGAAAATCCCACGGATGGAGGAGCCTGGTAGGCTGCAGTCCGTGGGGTCGCTAAGGGTCGGACACGACTGAGCGACTTCGCTTTCACTTTTCACTTTCACACATTGGAGAAGGAAATGGCAACCCACTCCAGTGTTCTTGCCTGGAGAATCCCAGGGATGGGGGAGCCTGGTGGGCTTCCGTCTATGGGGTTGCACAGAGTCGGACACGACTGAAGTGACTTAGCAATGAAGTTTCCATGTTACTCTCTCCATACATCGTACTCACTCTTTCCTCCCATGTCCATAAGTCTGTTCTCTATGTCTGTGTCTCCAGTGTTTCCCTGCAAGTGGCTTTATCAGTACCATCTTTCTGAATTCCATTTACATGTGTTAGTATATGATGTTTCTCTTTCTGACTTACTTCACTCTGTATAATAGGCTCTAGGTTCATCTACCTCATTAGAACTGAATCAAATGTGTTCCTTTTTATGGCTGGATATTCCACTGTATACATGTACCACAGCTTCTTTATCCATTCATTTGTCATTGGAGATCTAGGTTGTTTCCATGTTCTGGCTACTGTAAATAGTACTGCAATGAGCAATCGGATGCATGTGTCTTTTTCAGTTTTGGTTTCCTCAGGGTGTATGCCTAGTAGTGGGATTGCTGGGTCATATGATTGTTTTTCTAAAACCTGCTTGAACATCTGGAAGTTCACGGTTCATATATTGCTGAAGCCTGGCTTGGAGAATTATGAGCATGACTTTACTAGCGTGTGAGATGAGTGCAATTGTGCGGTAGTTTGAGCATTCTTTGGCATTGCCTTTCTTTGGGATTGGAATGAAGACTGACCTCTTCCAGTCCTGTGGCCACTGCTGAGTTTTCCAAATCTGCTGGCATATTGAGTGCAGCACTTTCACAGCATCATCTTTCAAGACTTGAAATAGCTCCACTGGAATTCCATCACCTCCACTAGCTTTGTTCGTAGTGATGCTTTCTAAGGCCCACTTGACTTCACATTCCAAGATGTCTGGCTCTAGGTCAGTGATCACGTTATCGTGACTATCTTGGTCGTGAAGATCTTTTTTGTACAGTTCTTCTGTGTGTTCTTGCCACCTTTTCTTAATATCTTCTGCTTCTGTTAGGTCCATACCATTTCTGTCCTTTATCGAGCCCATCTTTGCATGAAATGTTCCCTTGGAATCTCTAATTTTCTTGAAGTGGTCTCTTGTTTTTCCTATTCTGTTGTTTTCCTCTATTTCTTTGCATTGATCACTGAGGAAGTCTTTCATATCTCTCCTTGCTATTCTTTGGAACTCTGCATTCAGATGCTTATATCTTTCCTTTTCTCCTTTGCTTTTTGCCTCTCTTCTTTTCACAGCTATTTGTAAGGCCTCCTCAGACAGCCATTTCGCTCTTTTGCATTTCTTTTCCATGAGGATGGTCTTGGTCCCTGTCTCCTGTACAATGTCACAAACCTCCATCCAGAGTTCATCAGGCACTCTATCAATCAGATCTAGTCTCTTAAATCTATTTCTCACTTCCACTGTATAATCATAAGGGATTTGATTGAGGTCATATCTGAATGGTCTAGTGGTTTTCCCTACTTTCTTCAATTTAAGTCTGAACTTCGCAATAAGGAGTTCATGATCTGAGCCACAGTCAGCTCCTGGTCTTGTTTTCGCTAACTGTATACAGCTTCTCCATCTTTGGTTGCAAAGAATATAATCAATCTGATTTCGGTGTTGACCATCTGGTGATGTCCATGTGTAGAGTCTTGTCTTGTGTTGTTGGAAGAGGGTGTTTGCTATGACCAGTGCATTCTCTTGACAAAACTCTATTAGCCTTTGCCCTGCTTCATTCCGTGCTCCAAGGCCAAATTTGCCAGTTACTCCAGGTGTTTCTTGACTTCCTACTTTTGCATTCCAGTCCCCTAAAATGAAAAGGACATCTTCTTTGGGTGTTAGTTCTAAAAGGTCTTGTAGGTCTTCATAGAACCGATTAACTTCGGCTTCTTCAGGATTACAAGGCAATGGTTTTTCCCGTGGTCATGTATGGATGTGAAAGTTGGACTGTGAAGAAAGCTGAGCACCGAAGAATTGATGCTTTTGAACTGTGGTGTTGGAGAAGACCCATGAGAGTCCCTTGTACTGCAAGGAGATCCAACCAGTCCATTCTAAAGGAAATCAATCCTGGGTGTTCATTGGAAGGACTGATGCTAAAGCTGAAATTGCAGTACTTTGGCCACCTCGTGCAACGAGTTGACTCACTGGAAAAGACTCTGATGCTGGGAAAGGTTGGGGGCGGGAGGAGAAGGGGACGACAGAGAATGAGATGGCTGGATGGCATCACCAGGTCTATGGACATGAGTTTGAGTGAACTCCGGGAGTTGGTGATGGACAGGGAGGCCTGGCGTGCTGTGATTCATGGGGTCGCGGAGAGTCGGACACGACTGAGTGACTGAACTGAACTGAACTGATGATTGTTTTATTCCTAGTTTTTCAAGGAATTTCCATACCATCTTCCATTGTGGCTTCATCAATTTACATTTCTACCAACAGTGCAAGAGGGTTCCCTTTTCTCCACACCATCTCCAGCATTTATTGTTTGTAGACTTTTTAATGATGACCATTCTGACTGGTGTGAAGTAATGGCCCATTGTAGTTTTGATTTGCATTTCTCCAATAATGAGTGATGTTGAATATCTTTTCATGTGTTTGTTAGCCATCTGTATGTCTTCTTTGGAGAAATGTCTGTTCAGGCCTTTCCCCCACTTTTCGATTGAGTTGTTTGTTTTTGAAAATCTATTGAACATATGTGTCAAGCATTGTATCAGTTCAGTTCAGTTCAGTTCAGTCGCTCAGTCGTGTCCGACTCTTTGCGACCCCGTGAATCACAGCATGTCAGGCTTCCCTGTCCATCACCAACTACTGGAGTTCACTCAAACTCATGTCCATCAAGTCGATGATGCCATCCAGCATCTCATTCTCTGTCATCTTCTTCTCCTCCTGCCCCCAATCCCTCCCAGCATCAGAGTCTTTTCCAGTGAGTCAACTCATCGCATGAGGTGGCCAAAGTATTGGAGTTTCAGCTTTAGCATCAGTCCTCCCAATGAACACCCAGGATTGATCTCCTTTAGAATGGACTGGTTGGATCTCCTTGCAGTACAAGGGACTCTCAAGAGTCTTCTCCAACACCACAGTTCAAAAGCATCAATTCTTTAGTGATCAGCTTTCTTCACAGTCCAACTCTCACATCCATACATGACCACGGGAAAAACCATAGCCTTGACTAGACAGATCTTTGTGGGCAAAGTAATGTCTCTGCTTTTTAATATGCTATCTAGATTGGTCATAACTTTCCTTCCAAGGAGTAAGCGTCTTTTAATTTCATGGCTGCAATCAGCATCTGCAGTGATTTTGGAGCCCAAAATAATAAAGTCTGACACTGTTTCCACTCTTTCTCCATCTATTTCCCATGAAGTGATGGGACCAGATGCCATGATCTTAGTTTTCTTAATGTTGAGCTTCAAGCCAACCTTTTCACTCTCCTCTTTCACTTTCATCAAGAGGCTTTTTAGTTCCTCTTCACTTTCTGCCATAAGGGTGGTGTCATCTGCATATCTGAGGTTATTGATACCTCTCCCGGCAATCTTGATTCCAGCTTGTGCTTCTTCCAGCCCAGCATTCCTCATGATGTACTCAGCATAGAAGTTAAATAAGCAGGGTGACAATATACAACTTTGACGTACTCCTTTTCCTATTTGGAACCAGTCTGTTGTTCCATGTCCAGTTCTAACTGTTGCTTCCTGACCTGCATACAGGTTTCTCAAGAGGCAGCTCAGGTGGTCTGGGATTCCCATCTCTTTCAGAATGTTCCACAGTTTATTGTGATCCACACAGTCAAAGGCTTTGGCATAGTCAATTAAACAGAAATAGATGTTTTTCTGGAACTCTCTTGCTTTCTCCATGACCCAGTGGATGTTGGCAATTTGATCTCTGGTTCCTCTGCCTTTTCTAAAACCAGCTTGAACATCTGGAAGTTCATGGTTCACGTACTGTTGAAGCCTGGCTTGAAGAATTCTGAGCACGGCTTTACTAGCGTGTGAGATGAGTGCAATTGTGTGGTAGTTTGAGCATTCTTTGGCATTGCCTTTCTTTGGGATTGGAATGAAAAGTAACCTTTTCCAGTCCTGTGGCCACTGCTGAGTTTTCCAAATTTGCTGGCATATTGAGTGCAGCACTTTCCAAATTGACTCCATAGTGTCCCTGTATGTAATACTACTCTCTCATTTTATAGGTGAAGAAACTGAGGCCCAGAGGGGCTTGGTGACCTATTCGAGCTCCATAGACAGAAAGAGTCAGAAATGGAATTCAAACCGGTCTGGCTCCACATCCCATGACCCATTTTTGTGGTATTGCCTGTTCCCACTCCTTTTCTTAGTTGTGGTAACATAAAAGGAAGACAAAGCTGTTAATGGAAGCACTTTGAAAAAATATAAAGCTCTCTGCTGTAAAAGAATAATACTCTTTTGGTGACATCTCGTATTGTGCTTGGTATCCATGGACAATGGAGAGTTTGGATCAACTGACCTCTCCTCCCAATTCAAGAGGCCTCTCAGGTTACAGCCATCAAGACTGCTTTGGAGCCCTGGGATTCTGAACTATTTCCTGGTTTGCTGCTCCCAGACTGAGGCTCCTGAGTATGGCCTGAACCTGATGGCCCTCTGCTGCCCACAGAGAGATGAGGTTGCCTGGGACATTACCCTGTGGTCTTAATTGAAATAATCACTGGAATAGGCTGTATTCAGCACAGTGAACATGTTTATTTCTTATATCAATTTGAAGTAAGCTTCCTTTCCAAAGTCTCCCCACTAAAACTGAAATACGGCTTTTCTGAGAGATTTCTCTTGAATTTGTTAGCTACCTGCTATAGAGATTGAGTCCTTCAGTCCAGAAGACATGAAGGTGGAGTGTTAACAGACAATATGGAATAGCAGAAAATGCACTGAATTAGAGGTCAGAATCCTAGATACTGCAGGATTCACTCTCTGTATGTTTTTGGGCAAGTTGCTTAATTTCTCTGTTTCCATTACTCCACCTATAAATTGGGAATGATAACACTTCTTCATCATACAGAGCTTGTGCAGGACAAAAGTGATAATAATTGCATTTACCCTTTCTTTCTTTCATTCAGTGGCTGAAACTTGAGATATAGTGACGAACCAGACGGTCATGGACTATGCCTATGGTCTAGTGGGAGAGATAGATATAAATCAATATTGATAGAGATTGTTTCTGAATAAAATATTTCAGGAGAATTAGGAGAAGAATTTAGGGTGCTATGAGGGCTCAAAAGCCTCTTGATGAAAGTGAAAGAGGAGAGTGAAAAGGTTGGCTTGAAGCTCAACATTCAGAAAACAAAGATCATGGCATCTGGTCCCATCACTTCATGGCAAATGGATGGAAAAACAGTGGAAACAGTGTCAGACTTTATTATTTTGGGCTCCAAAATCACTGCAGATGCTGATTGCAGCCATGAAATTAAAAGACGCTTGCTCCTTGGAAGGAAAGTTATGACCAACCTTGATAGTATATTAAAAAGCAGAGACATTACTTTGCCAACCAAGGTCCGTCTAGTCAAGGCAATGGTTTTTCCCGTGGTCATGTATGGATGTGAGAGTTGGACTGTGAAGAAAGCTGATCGCCGAAGAATTGATGCTTTTGAACTGTGGTGTTGGAGAAGACTCTTGAGAGTCCCTTGGACTGCAAGGAGATCCAACCAGTCCATTCTAAAGGAGATCAATCCTGGATGTTCATTGGAGGGACTGATGCTGAAGCTGAAACTGCAATACTTTGGCCACCTCATGCGACGAGTTGACTCACTGGAAAAGACTCTGATGCTGGGAAAGTTGGGGGCAGGAGGAGAAGGGGATGACGGAGAATGAGACGGCTGGATGGCATCACCGACTCTGTGGACATGAGTTTGAGTGTACTCCGGGAGTTGGTGATGGACAGGGAGGCCTGGCGTGCTGTGATTCATGGGGTCACGGAGAGTCGGACACGACTGAGCGACTGAACTGAACTGAACTGAACTGAGGGCCAGTCGGAGAAGGCAATGGCAAACCACTCCAGTACTCTTGCCTAGAAAATCCCATGGACAGAGGAGCCTGGTAGGCTGCAGTCCATGGGGTTGCTACAAGTCAGACATGACTGAACGACTTCACTTTCACTTTTCACTTTCACACATTAGAGAAGGAAGTGGCAACCCACTCCAGTGTTCTTGCCTGGAGAATCCCAGGGACGGGGGAACCTGGTGGGCTGCCGTCTATGGGGTCACACAGAGTCAGACATGACTGAAGTGACTTAGCAGCAGCAGCAGCAGAGGGCCAGTGGTTGACAGTGTCATTTGAGGTGAGCCTAGAAGAATGAATAAAAGGTGGTTGAGTGAAGAGTGTGGGTAAGGGCATTTTGGTGAAATGAAGCCGCACGCATAAAGTTGCAAAGGAGTTCAACACAAACCAAAGATGGAAAGGAGGGAAGGCCAATATGTAGGATGACCATATGCCGCTGCTTGCTAGGGAGAATCCCTTTTTAGATTCAGAGTACTCATTAATAGAGCCTTCTCGCCCTCTCCAAACTATCTCTGTTTGTTTGAGCAATTAAACAGTCATTTCGCTAATGTGGCTGCTAGGTAGTGAACAGAGTGGAGTGGAGTGTTAGGCTGGATTGGTACACAGAGCCAAGTTTTCTGGCCACATTAAAGAATTTGGTCTTTATCTTTTTACCCTACAAACTGAAGGGTGAAAAATAGATAATAGTTAACTTTTATTCAGAACTTCTATAAGTCTGCCTGATGCTTGATGCCTTAGAAGAGGCAGGTGAGTACTGTTGCTAACCCCATGTTATATATGAGGAAACTGAGCCTCATAGAGATCAAGAAACTTGCCCAAGGCCACATGGCTAGTTAGTGGCAGAGCAGATTTGAAGTTGGCCTCTTTCCAGAGGCTAGGTCTTTACCCACTCTGACACTGCCTCCCAAAGAGAAAGTCTTTGGCTGTGAATGTATTCTATTCAAGGGTTTCTGGTTTTCTGGACACCTAACTGACTTTAGTACCTACATATTGGAATGAATTAAAGTCTCAACAGCAACATCTCTTTACTCTATACGATGAATAGTAGAACTGAATGCTAGCATGACACCAAAATAGTAGCAATACTAGTCACTGTGGCATCAAAATTCAGGATGAAGGCCCTGGTTCTGCCAGCTGTGACCTGAGCAAAGCCATTTTACTTCTCAGAGCCCAGTCTTCAACTCTCCAACTGGACAAACCTGGTCCTCACCAGGCCGTGTCCCAGGACATGGAAAATGTAAAAGGGCTTGTAAGTTGGAAATCACAGCAGTGAGAACAAAACACATGGCAAACACTTGTGAACTTCCTTCTCACCAGAGGACTGTGTTAAATGATTTATGTATTTTTTTTTTAACTCCTCAACATTACTCCCTGTGCTATTATTACCATTTAGCACATGAGTAAATTGAGATCCAGAGAATTAAGTAACTTGTTTAAAGTCACAGTGCTGGCCTTCAAAGTCAGCCTAGTGACCTCCAATAGGTCTCCTTAGCCATTAGGTAAACAAATAAACAATGACATCCACAAGAAATAGGACAACATACCATAAATGGCACTGAAACATTTCCCTTAGGGGCTCAAAAGCCCCAAGAAAGGGTGAAAGTATTCAAAAGGAAATGTGCCAGAGGGCACTTGCTTGTGGGGGTCTATCCAGGAAGAGACATGGGCTCTCAAGTCAGTGCTCCCCCATGATGCTTTGAGGGGGTTATGAGATGGTCAGACAGGGTTTGGAGAAGTGTCAGTGTTGAGACCTGAAATCGTTAGGAGGCAAATGATGGGTTTTGTTTTGAATGTAGCTCTCTTTATCTGCCCCAGTGGCATGGTAAGTGAGAGCAGGACTTCCATCTGGGGAATTCTCAGGTGGTTTATATTAGAGCTGTCACGTGCTTTCTTTCCATTACCAGTCAGCAAACACTGCACAAGCCAAAACTCAACTAACATGATAACTGTTGTATCCAAGACTTCATTACATGTCAACCATTATTCCATATTCCTTAACTACATTCTTCATATTAGTCTTTTAATCGGGCTTTATTATTCCTGTTTTGCTGAAAAGGAAACTGAGCAGAGAGCTGAAACCTTAAGCCCAAGTCCCCAGAGTTGGCAAGTGGGTTAGAACCAATTTGCTGTGACTTCAAAGTTTGTCCGAATTGTTTGAGTTGGTACTCTCAATTGCCAGGCAAGATGGCCCTCCACTGACAGAACACCACAAGGAGTTGTCTCCCAACTTACATATATTTATAGAATACCTGCTGTGTACCAGGTAAGGTATTTAACCCTCCTGAGCTTCTGCTTCTTCATCTGTGAAATGGAACTAATAATAATGCTTATCAGAGGGCTGATGTGAGGAATAGATGAAATAAACAATGTGAAGTGAAGTCGCTCAGTCGTGTCCGACTCTTTACGACCCCATGGACCGTAGCCCACCAGAATCTTCGGCCCATGGGATTTTCCAGGCATGAATACTGGAGTGGGTTGCCATTTCCTTCTCCAGGGGATCTTCCCGACCCAGGGATTGAACCCGGGTCTCCCGCACAGTAAGCAGATGCTTTACTGTCTGAGCTACCAGGGAAGCCCATGAAAAGTACTTAATACAGAATCTGATGAGGACCATCAGTGCTTGCTAAATGAATAATCTCCACAACTTTATTAAGTAGTTACTTGATTTCATTATCCTTATTTAAGCCTGGAGTTGGGTGCCCTGAAGAAGTTAGCCCTCGCCTCTGGGGTGATGTAGAAGAGCTACTTTCAGAATTGTAACCATGCTTCTTCTCTTTTTCTTTCTCTTACTTCTTCATATACAATATACTGCATGTATTTCAAGTGTACAATTTGATAAGTGTACATATATACCTGTGAAACCATCAACCTAATCTGAATACTTAATACATCCATCATCCCCAGGTATTTCCTCTTGCCCTTCAGAATCTTTTCTTCCTGTCCTTATCTGCCACCCTCCCAACCCTCACCTCCAGGCAATCACAGATCTGCTTTTTGTTACCACAGAAAGGCTTGCATGTCTAGCTTTTTATATAAACAAAATCATAAAGTAAAATATTCTTTTAAAATCTCACTTCTTTCACTCAGTCATTATTTTTGATGCTAACCATGTTATTCACTGTATGCACAATTATTCCTTTCTATTGTGAAGTCCATTGTAAATATGTACCATAATTTATTCCTTCACCTGTTGATGAAATTCGGTTTACTTCCAGTTTTTGACTATTAAGAGAAAGCTGCCAAGAGCATTCAGTTCAGTTCAGTTCAGTTCAGTCGCTCAGTCATGTCCGACTCTTTGCGACCCCATGAATCACAGCATGCCAGGCCTCCGTGTCCATCACCAACTCCCGGAGTTCACTCAAACTCATGTCCATAGAGTCGGTGATGCCATCCAGCCATCTCACTCTCTGTTGTCCCTGTCTCCCTCCTAGCATCAGACTCTTTTCCAGTGAGTCAACTCGTCGCATGAGGTGGCCAAAGTATTGGAGTTTCAGCTTTAGCATAAGTCCTTCCAATGAACACCCAGGACTGATCTCCTTTAGAATGGACTGGTTGGATCTCCTTGCAGTCCAAGCGACTCTCAAGAGTCTTCTCCAGCACCACAGTTCAAAAGCATCAATTCTTCGGCGATCAGCTTTCTTCACAGTCCAACTCTCACATCCATACATGACCACGGGAAAAACCATAGCCTTGACTAGACAGACCTTTGTTGGCAAAGTAATGTCTCTGCTTTTTCATATGCTATCTAGGTTGTTCATAACTTTCCTTCCAAGGAGTAAGCGTCTTTTAATTTCATGGCTGCAATCAGCATCTGCAGTGATTTTGGAGCCCAGAAAAATAAAGTCTGACACTGTTTCCACTGTTTCCCCATCTATTTCCCATTAGTCTTTTTAAATTCCAGAAGCAAAATGACTGTCGCATGATAGATGTGTGTTTAACTTTTAAAAAGCTGTCAAACTGTTTTCCAATATGGTTAAAACATTTACATTTTTACTCAGAATGTTTGAGAGTTCTTGCACAACATCCTCACCAGCACTTGGTATGTCAGTCTTTTAGAGTTTTAGACATCCTCAGTTCAGTTCAGTCACTCAGTCGTGTTTGACTCTTTGCGACCCAATGGACTGCAGCATGCCAGGCCTCCCTGCACCATTACCAACTCCTGGAGCTTGCTCAAACTCATATCCATTGAGTCGGCGGTGCCATCCAACCATCTCATCCCCTGTCGTCCCCTTCTCCTCCTGCCCTCAATCTTCCCCAGACTTCACGGTCCTTTCTAAGGAGTCAGTTCTTCGCATCAGGCGGCCAAAGCATTGGAGCTTCAGCTTCAGTGTCAGTCCTTCCAATGAATACTCAGGACTGCTTTCCTTTAGGATTGCCCCGTTTGATCTCCTTGCTGTCCAAAGGACTCTCAAAGGGTCTTCTCCAACACCACAGTTCAAAAGCATCAATTCTTTGGTGCTCAGCTTTCTTTATGGTCCAGCTCTCACATCCATACATGACTATTGGAAAAACCATAACTTTGACTAGACGGACCTTTGTCAGCAAAATCATGTCTCTGCTTTTTAATATGCTGTCTAGGTTGGTCATAGCTTTTCTTCCAAGGAGCAAGTGATTTTTAATTTCATGGCTGCAGTCACCATCTACAAGTAATTTTGGAGCTCAGTAAAATAAAGTCTCTCACTGTTTCCATTGTTTCCCCATCTGTTTGCCATGAAGTGTTAGGACCAGATGCCATGATCCCAGTTTTTTGAATGGTGAGTTTTAAGCCAGCTTTTTTACTTTCCTCTTTCACTTTCATCAAGAGGTTCTTTAGTTCCTCTTCACTTTCTGCCATAAGGGTGGTGTCATCTGTATATCTAAGGCTATTGATACTTCTTCCGGCAATATTCATTCCAGCTTGGGCTGAATCCAGCCTGGCATTTCTCATGATGTACTTTGTATGTAAGTTAAATAAGCAGGGTGACAATATACAGCCTTGACATACTCCTTTCCCAGTTTGGAACCAGTCTGTTCCATGTCTGTTTCTAATTGTTGCTTCTTGGCAGGTCAGGTGGTCTGATATTCCCATCTCTTGAGTGAGTGAAGTCACTCAGTCATGTCCAACTCTTTGTGACCCCATGGACTGTAGCCTACCACACTCCTCCATTCATGGGATTTTCCAGGCAAGAGTACTGGAGTAGATTGCCATTTCCTTTTCCAGGGGATCTTCCTGATCCAGGGATCGAACCTGGGTCTCCTGCATTGTAGGCAGACGCTTTACAGTCTGAGCCACGGTGGCTCAGAGGCTTCTGGTAGAATGTCTGTTCAAATATTTTGTCTATTTTTAAATAAGTTGTTTGTTTACTTATTGTTGAGTTTTGAGAATTCTTTATGCATTTTGGATACAAGTCTTTTATCAAATATATGATTCAAAAATAACTTCTCCAAGCATGTGGTTTGTCTTTTCATTTCTAAATAGGGTCCTCCCAAAGCTCACTGAAATCTATTCATTGTTTTTCCAGTCTTTTTTCCTCTCGGTGTTTTATTATGGACAGCCTTCATGCTCACTATCTTCTGGAATGTTGAATCTTCCATTAACTGCATCTAGTTGAACTTTTATGTCAGATACTACAATTCAGTCTGGGTCTTTTGTTTTTTACGTCTTTCACATCTTTACTTAATATATTCAGTCTTCTCCTGTAGCTTCTTTAATATAACAGAGTATCATTATAATAATGTTTTAATGTCCTTGTCTAATTTTACTATTTGGGTTTGTGTCAGTTGATGAATCTCCTCATAACAGGTTGGTTTTTCTGCTGCATGTGCTGAATAGTTAAAGGGAACCATCTGCAGATTCCAGGGTTCTTTCTCTCTGCGCCTCTCTTTCTAGTACATGCCAACTTGGTCTCCCCAGACACTTAATTTTGTCTCTGCAAATCAGAAAACCTACTGATCTTCACTTGGGTTCCCAATCCTGTGCTGTGGCCTACAAACTCTCTTAAAGCTAAAAAGAGGCAATTTTAAGACTTGACTCACTTGTTTCTAGCTCTTAGGAATTATGGTTCTTCACTGCTTAAATATTCAGTGTCTTGAGAAGCATTGGTTTTGTTGTTTGTTTTACCCAGTGGAAGGGTAAATCTGGTCCCTATTACTGCATCATGGCTGGAAGTAGGAATATTCATAGTTTCTTTAGGTGGAAAGAACACTTACTGTCTATTGTCAATTATCTCTTTGTTATAGATTAGGAAACTGAGAAACTGTACATATATTGTCTAAACTATAGTAGAAAATATTTTGGAGTTTAAAAGATATAATGTGCGGTATTTGGTGTGGTGTTGAGATGAATGCTCTCAAGACTGAAGGGGTAGATTGCAAAAGATACTGATCCATGCAAGGGGAAGGGACTGTCTTGTGGCCGGTGAAGGAGGAATTGAACAGTCCCTTTAAATGAATGGCATAGTGAGGCTTGATAGACTAATTGATATTTACACATCTCTCTCTCTCTCTTTTATGTAGTTGTATTGTATTCACCTCTAATTGTAGAAGAGAGTTGGTAGAGATGAGGAGCTGAGCTTGCTGAGCTCTGGAACACATTCTGATCCTATCTTTGTGACTCTGGACAAATCAGTGTATTGCTCTTAGGCCTCAGTTTCCACACCTGTAAAATGAGAATCCTAACACCTACATCTGCATCCACTGATTATAGTGAGGATTAGATGAAACAAAATGTGTGTGACAATAGGTTTTAAGTGCCCAGAACAGTGCCTACCATAGAGTAAGCCCTCAATAAAGATGAGCAATTATTAACTCAGAAAAGAAACTCAATGAGGGTGTTCTAATTGTGGTACCAGAACAAGTAATAAGCAGTATGCAGCCTCCAACTCAGTTCTCTGATAGCTTTCCATGTCATGATCCTTGAAAGCAGAATTTAATCCAAGGGAAGTAATAATGATTGGTAAAGGCAAATACCAAAAGAACCACAAAGATATACATAGTGGTCATAGAAGAGTCTCGCCTGCTCAAGGGACACTCCCTGATCCAGTGGTTAGAGCCCAACCTGACATGATTTTCTAAGCGGTGAATGTCGGAGGCGATTAGATTTCAGCCACGCAGAGGATTACATTTCACCAGCTAGAATAAAGAATCACAGCTAGACCGTGGAATACGATGCTTTGTGGTCATATGTTTTAATATATTTGGGGCACAATTAAACTGTAAGAAGTTTAATCATGAGACAAAAACTTTTATTTATGTATGTTCTCTCATGTTGCCAAACATTTGTACAGGCTGTTCTCATGGGCTAAGATGCAATGTCTTATATATTCAGGATTCCTTATGTGTCTGATTGCAGAAATGTCCTCTTCCTTCAAGTTCAAATACTGTTAAACCTTCCCTGACTTCCCCAAGCAGATGGTATATTCTTTTTCTTTTGATTCTTCTGCACTTTGAAAATACTAGCATTTTCATAATTGCCTTGTTTCAGTCTCTCTGTGTATCTGTGTCTTCCACTAGACTGGGAAATCTATATCAGCAGTAATTTACCCTTTTTTTTTTCTCCTTTTTACCATGGTATCCTTGGAAACTAGGACATGCCCAGAACTATTAGTGCTCAACAAACATTTTTAGAAAAATTAATAAATAAATGGACACTGGGAATGTAAGTTGAAGTCATGTACATAAAGATTCTTACACATAGTGGGATCTCAATTTTTTTTCATTTTCCTGCATTATATCAGCCTGAGCTTTAGGACCATATGTGATGTCTTATTTATTTATTGTCACAGAATGTAGAAGAGGCTCAAAAAGTGCTGTATGAGTGAACAAACAAATAAATCTTGAGCCTTAGTTGCTTTGTCTGTTACATAAAATGGTTGGATGAGAGCATCGTCATTCAACCAGTATGTTCTGTTTGTCTACCATGTACCAGGTACAGAGACTATATCATTCATGGTCAGTGCTCTTAAGAAGCCTACTGCTGCTGCTGCTGCTAAGTCGCTTCAGTCGTGTCCGACTCTGTGCGACCCCATAGACGGCAGCCCACCAGGCTCCCCCGTCCCTGGGATTCTTCAGGCAAGAATAATGGAGTGGGTTGCCATTTCCTTCTCCAATGCATGAAAGTGAAAAGTGAAAGTGAAGTCGCTCAGTCGTGTCCACCTCTGTGCGACCCCATGGACTGCAACCTACCAGACTCCTCCACCCATGCAATTTTCCAGGCAAGAATACTGGAGTGGGGTGCCATTGCCTTCTCCAAGAAGCCTACAGACAAATAGAATTGAGTCAGAGACTATAATTCAAAGTAGAAAATAACAGGCCACATCTCAGAATGTAGCTGAGACCAATGGGGAGTGAATGAGATTTCAACCTGGACCTGTCCTGTAGGATAGGGCAGCTTCTCATGGATTGACTGGGCCACGGGGTTCCCTGACATTTGGTCAGACATTATTCTGGGTATGTGTGTGTGTGGGGGTTCTGGAATGAGGTTCATATTTTTGAATAGGTAGGCTGAGTAAAGCAGATGATTAAGGAGGGCCTCATTGAGACAATTGAAAAAAATCTGAGTAAGAGGGAACTCCTCCTGCCTGACTGCTGAGTTGAGGCATAAATCTTTACCTGCCTTCAGACACAAACTGAAAAATAAATTCTTCTTGGGTCTTGAGCCTCCTGGTTTGTGGACTGGACCCAAGCCATCAGCCCTCCTGGTTGTCAGGTCTTCGGACTTGGACTGGAACCACACAGGGGGGCTCTTCTGGGTTTCCAGCTTACCAACTGCTTGTCTTGAGACTTCTCAGACTCTGTAATTGCCTGAACCAGTTCCTTATAATCAATCCCTTTATCTATCTATCATCTCCTATTGGTGCTGTTTTTCTGAAGAACTTTGAGTAATCCAGAGAGTTAGAAGGAAACTACTCTTTCCTGAGCCTGTAGGTAACAAGAACTGGTCTGGCTGCTCTCTATTCATTACCTCATCCATCTTACATAACTGCCCTCTGAGGGAGGGTGTCATTTCCAGTTTACAGATGAGAACACTGAAGGTGAAGGAGCTAAAGCGATAGAACCAAGTTCCATGACTAGCAAACAGCAAACCTGGGCTAAAATCTCACTCCCTTATCTCCATGGTCCATGCTATTTCTCTCCTACTCAGCCACATATTTCTCTGCATGTTTTGTCTCTCTTAGATAGTAAGTTCTTCATGAGCAGAAATCATGTGCAATTATTTTCTGCTTCTTGCTCACCTTGAAATCTTATGCCTGATGCAATGTCAGGTACATGCATGGTGGTGAGGGTGGAGGGTGGCCTTCAGTCACCTGGGTCATGGGATGTCTCTGCAGGAAAGAACTTTGAGACCACTTAGCCTTACCTATGCCTTCTTCTAACCCTGTTTCTAGTCCACTCCCTTCTTCTACATGCTGTTGTTAATGGCTCTATGCTATACATTCTGCACAGGAATTCTAGGGTGTCCTGAATTCTCACCTAAAGCTGAGGAGCACAGCTCATAGGGAAAAGCTCCCCCAAGCCCCTTTCTGTACTCTGACTCAGTTGTACTACCTGGGCCTGGAGCCAGGTCTGCAGCTGGGTGGGAGCAGGGAGGGGAGAATGTGAGCTCCAGAGGACCCTGACAGGCCTGTGGGGCCCCTACTGGTTGCACTCTGACTATAAATAGAAGGAATACTAAGCAGAATGTCTTTTTAATATGCACATGGAATTCATTTATTTAATGAAGAATTTTCCTGGAAGAAAGCTGAGCTGTCAGAGCTGAGCTATTTTTAAGTAGGATGTGAAAGAAAAACTCAAGAGAATGGTTTGCTTTTTGGATATATGTTTTTAAAAGAGGTCACAATAAAAAGCAACACTATAGGTTCAGAAATAGGATGAGTCTTTGTAGGGGGCTAGAGGTGGGGACAAGTGGTTGTCTGGAAAGAGGCATGATGGAACTTTTAGGGGTGATGGCTCCATTCTATACCTTATCGTGGTAATAATTACATGGCAGCATATGTCGTCAAACTCGTAGAACTCTTCACTTCAAATGTATGAATTTTATTCAACTTACAAACATGTCACAATGTTCCTTTTGAGGGAGAAAGGGAAACAGTAGGGAATGAACATTTTCAAACATCTACTTTGGGTGGGGTTCTCTGTAATTTCTTTAAATAATTTACCTAATTTAATACTTGGAAAACCACAGTGAGTTAGAGCTTATTGTCCACGTTTCACACCCAAGGTTGAAATGCCCAAGGTTGAGAGAGTTGACATTTGTTACTCAAGGTCACATTAAACTCGTCTTGGGCTTCATGAGGATGTTTCAGAATTCCAAAGTGTCCTCTCTTCACCTACCTGGATGTGAAGAAAGATGAAGACTCAAGTCCTTGGGAAAGGCAGAACTCAGCTTTTCCCCTTAGGTGACATGCATCAGATTCATGCACTCATGCTTCCTCTCCAAGCTGTTTCTCCATTCTGTGTTCTTTGGCTGTTTCTGGCTGCATCTGGGAAAAGGTCTTAATAAGGTGCTAATGGTCTCTAAGAGCTTTATTTAGTACCTTTAGACCTCCCTTTTTATCAAGTGTTTTTGACTTAGGGCAGACTTTGAGATCTGAAAGGGGGTGAGGTACAGTCTGTAGGGCCAGCCATCATTCCTGGATTCCATTCCCATGGTTGATGTCATTAATTAATCATGATCTTCTATGAACCCTGATTTGCTCTTGCATTCCTTCAGAACAGCGTCCTCTGGGCAGGGATAATTACTAACTCCTGTCAATCAGCACTCAAGATCAGAAACTTATTTGTCATTCTACCTGTGTTGTTAGGTCTAATTTGTTGTTTAGTTGCTAAGTCATGTCTGACCCTTTTGCAACCCTATAGAGTCCATCAGGCTCCTCCATCAATGGCCTTCTCCAGGCAAGAATATGTGGAATGGGTTGCCATTTCCTCCCCCAGGGGATCTTCCGGACCCAGGGATCAAACCTGCATCTCCTGCTTGGCAGGTGGATTCTTTAACACTGAGCCATGGGGGAAGCCAGTCTATATGTTACTTTTGTTCAAATTAGGGAAAACTGCCCCCTTTCATGCACTGGAGAAGGAAATGGCAACCCACTCCAGTGTTCTTGCCTGGAGAATCCCAGGGACGGGGGAGCCTGGTGGGCTGCTGTCTACGGGAGCACACAGAGTCGGACGTGACTGAAGTGACTTAGCAGCAGCAACAGGCCCCTCTGGGCAGATGAATCACAAAAATCACTGCCTTTGGGAAGACACAGCTCTACAGGATGCAAAGCTGAGAGTGATTGGATGAAAGAAAGAGAGTTCCTTCCTTTGGACAGAGGAATTAGTATAGGGATGGAATCTCAGCAAATGTTCTACTGCTTGACTGGTATCTTTGTGCAGTTCATAACCTGTGCAACAATACAGAGTGGTCTGCATCTTGACAAATGGGAGAGGCGTAGTCTCAGGGGACTTGGGAACAGGTGAAATGTGAATGTCAGATAAATAATTTTGTCAGGCAGATCATATCATTGGCCTGAGTAAGCACTGGAATCCAATTCTGAATGATTCCAAAGCCAGTGTCACTTAGGGTGTGGGGTTAGGGGTCAATTCTTGGTAAAAGGCAGATTACTAGGGCTTTCCTCTGATCACTCCAACTCAATAAATCTAGAGTGGATAATTCTTGTGATTAGAAAATTGAGGAAATAGTGCTCTTTCTCCTGCTTATCACACTGTACTGCAGTTATCTCTATTAGCAGCCATGGGGACCGCCTGGCCTTGGGGTGGCCATGCCTGATTCAAGTCTATACCCGACATAGCATATAGAGTAAGGTGTGGCACATAAATGAATTAAAAAATAAGAGCCAACAGAGAAACAGTCCATCAAGTGAATGACTTCACAGTCCATCAAAGAATTCAGACTTACTTATCATGCTATTACTCTCTCTGCCAAGGTAACTGACTATGTGTGTTCCTTTCCTGCTTCTTCACTCCATCCTGTTCCCCTGTCATCACCTGTTCCTCAACCTTCCCCCACAGGACAGACGCCACCATCCTGGGAGCACCCTCAAGACTCATCTAGAGTGTGACATGTCTCCTGATATATCTATGTCTACTTTGGGTCTGGGCTGTGCTTCCAACTCATTGTCTGTGATTGTTCATGTTTAGGCCTTGCTTCCTTCTCTATCCGATGGAATGGTTTTGTAATATTAATAAGACTTCTGAGGTCTCTTGCAGCTCAAACATGCTAGAATTCTCCAACTGGAATCTACAATTTCTAGTAAATTCTATAAGATGAGACGGCCTTTTTTGAGGCCTTCATGTTGACATCATATAGCCTGTTGGTTGGAGCATGGGTGATGAGCAGCTGTAGTCAGGGATTTTCCTGAGGTCTGCTTTGCTGGTGGAAGGCTTTTTTAAATGGGCATGCTGCAGCAGGCTCTGGCCACCTCCATGGGCAACTCGATAAATTCTGGCTGCTTGATGGATGTGCTGGATGAGCAGCTGGAGGAGGGATATGTGAGGAGCCCAGGAAAACATTGCAGTTCAAAGGCAGAGGGCTGTGCTGAGTAGGCTTCCAAATGCACTCACCCTTCTAGGCTTCAAATGCAAGCTCCATCGGAAAAACACGAGTGTCTGATTCCAAGGGAATGGCTTCTAGTAAAAATAATAATAAAAAGGGGCTTTGAAAGTTTCTTGGAAATCAGCTTCTATAAAATAGTGTTTGAGAAATTGAATGCAAGTCAAGCAGAAACATGGACTGAAATACTCCCTTTGCATATTCACTTTTTATAAAGTTTTATTTTAAAATATGAAAATAATATGTGCATATGGTTAAAGAATCCAAACAGAAAATTATAAAATACAAAGCAAAAATCTCCCATCCTCCCTCTCCCACTCTTCTAATCTCCTGTCCCATGAGGTAACTATTTCTTTTTCTGGTCTGTGATTACTATGTGAGTTAATAAAAAAAATACTGTGGTAAAACATGCATAACAAAATTTACCATTTCAACCATTTTAAAGTGTATAGTTCAGTGACATTAAGCATATTCACATTGTTGTGCAGCCATCACCACCTTCTATTTTTTTAAAAAATTGAAGTATTGTTCATTTACAATATTATATTAGTTTCAGGTGTGCAGTATTACTGATTCAGTATTTTTACAGATTATACTCCATTTAAAATTATTACAAAATAATGGCTATATCCTACTTCCCTGTGCTTTACAATATATTCTTGTTGCTTATTTACTTTATAATAGTAGCTTATGTCTTTTAATCCCATATCCCTATTTCACCCCTCCCCCAGTCCCTCTCCCTGCTAGAAACCACCAGTTTGCTCTCTGTATCCATCTGTTCTGTTATATACATTCATTTGTTTTAGTTTTTAGATTACACGTGATAAAAGAGTATTTGTCTTTCTCTGATTTATTTCACTAAGTTTAATACTTTCTAGGTCTATCCACACTGTTGCAAATGGCAGAATTCCATTCTTTTTTATGGCTCAATAGTATTCCACACCTTCATTATACATTCATCTATTGATGGGTGCTTAGGTTGCTTCTGTATCTTGGCTATCATATGTAATGCTACTATGAGCATTGAAGTGCATGTATCTTTTCAAATTAGTGTTTTCATTTTCTTTGGATTATATTCCCAAGAATATATATGTGTATATTCTCAAGAATATATATGTGTACTAGGGTTCCCTTTTCTCCACATCTTCACCAGAGTTTGTCATTTGTAGACTTGTTGATGACAGCCATTTTGACAGCCATCTTATGGTGGTTTTGATTTGTGTTTCTCTGATGATTAGCTATGCTGAGCATTTTTTCATGTGTCTGTTGGCCATCTGTATACCTTCTTTGGAAAAATGTCTACTTAGGTCCTCTGCACATTTTTTAATTGGGTTCTTTGTTTTTCAGATACAGTTGTATGAACTGTTTATATAGTTTGGAGATTAACCCCTGCCACCTTCTATCTTCACAACTCCTTTCATCTTCCCAGAAAGAAACTCTGTGCCCACTACATAGTAACTCCCCATCCTCACTCCATCATCATCGAAACCCTATGGATTTGACTACCCTAGGTTCCTCATGTAAGTGGAATTATACAATCGTTGTTCTTTTGTGACTGGCTTATTTCACTTAGTATAAACATTTTTTTTCTTTTTTCTTTTTTACTGTTTTTAATCTTAGGTTACTACCATAATTCTATTTTATACATGTATATGATATTACTTAATCTCTCAAATTTAAACAGTATTTATTGATGCCTTGCAATGAAAGATTTAACATCATTGCTCCACTTCCAAAATTCCTTCATGCAATCCATCTCTTATGTCACTATTTTTAGTTCTTCAAGTAGGTGGTTTTCTTTACCGAACTCTAGACTCATACTCAAGTGTCTACTTGATCTCTCCACTTGGGTGTTGAAAAAACATCTCAAATGTGAAACACCCTTGGCCCCATCCCACTCTGCCTTCTCAAACCTGCCCCACTGCCCATGGTCTTCCTTGGTCAGTAAAGGCCGACTTTGTCTTTGCAGTTGTTTGGACCACATATCTTGTAATCATACTCCATTACTTTTTGTCCCCATCATGTCCCACATCCAGACTGAGAGAAAATCTTGCTGACTTTACACAAAATATATTCAGATTCTGACCACTTTGCATTACTTTCCCTTGTCCCCAACCATTGTCATTGCTCACTTAAATTATTAAAATATTGTAACTTGTCTCCCTGCTTCCTTCTTTGTGCTCCTATGGTCTAATTACAAAATAGTAGGTAAGAAGTGGTTCTCTTTTCTGAAGTATAGGTGATTTACAATATTGTGTTAATTTCAGCCAAGCTTTTTTTTTTGGTACTGAATGTCAGATTACGTCACTCCTCTGCTCAAAATTAGCCAATGGCTTTCTCTCTCATTCCGAATAAAAGCCAAAGTCCTTGTGATGGCCCAGGAGGATTCTCACCAGTGCTAAAGCACTGGGGTTTATTAACCTGGGATCTTGTTAAAGTGCAGATTATGATCATAGATGATTTGATGCTGTTGATTCATGAACCACACCTCTATTACCAGACTTCAGGATCTCTGCAACCTGCATACATATCCTTCCTTGCCTTTTGGGCTGGTCTCTTACTGCCCTCCTACTTCCTCTTCTTGCTCCAGCCTCATATACAGTCCCACCTCAGTCTTTGCTCTTGCTGTTCTCTCTGCCTAGGATAGCCTTCTCCCAGATATTTGTAAGGCTCATTCTCACCCCTTCCTGCAGGTTGTTTCCCAAATAAGTTTCTGAGGCCTTCACTCATCTCCTTATTAAAAATGGCAACCCTTCTCTCTGTAGTTCTTCCTAGCCCCTGTCCCTGCTCAAGTTTTCTTTACAGCAAGGGTGTGCAAACTATGTCTTGTGGGTCATGGTTCAAATCTGGCTCTCTGCTTGTTTTGTAAATAAAGTTTTATTAGAACAAAGCTGCGTGCACGTGTTTATGTTTTGTTCATGGCTGCTTTCCTGCTATAATGTTAGAGTTAAGACATTCAGTTCGGTTCAGTTCAGTTCAGTTGCTCAGTCGTGTCCGACTCTCCGCGACCCCATGAATCACAGCACGCCAGGCCTCCCTGTCCATCACCAACTCCCGGAGTTCACTCAAACTCATGTCCATAGACCTGGTGATGCCATCCAGCCATCTCATTCTCTGTCGTCCCCTTCTCCTCCCGCCCCCAACCTTTCCCAGCATCAGAGTCTTTTCCAGTGAGTCAACTCGTCGCACGAGGTGGCCAAAATACTGCAGTTTCAGCTTTAGCATCAGTCCTTCCAATGAACACCCAGGATCGATCTCCTTTAGAATGGACTGGTTGGATCTCCTTGCAGTACAAGGGACTCTCATGAGTCTTCTCCAGCACCACAGTTCAAAAGCATCAATTCTTTGGCGATCAGCTTTCTTCACAGTCCAACTCTCACATCCATACATGACCACGGGAAAAACCATAGCCTTGACTAGACAGACTTTGGTTGGCAAAGTAATGTCTCTGCTTTTTAATGTACTATCAAGACATTAGGCTCTGCAAAATCTAAGATACTTACTCTTTATCTGACTTTCTATAGAAGAAGTTTGCTGACCTCTGCTTTGTATCATTGATCACCATCTGACTTGGTAAGTCACTCGTTTATTTGCTTATGATCCGTTTGTCTCACTAGAATGTAAACTCTGTGATGAAAAGTGCTCTGTTTTGCCCATTGTGACATTCCTAATACCTAGAAATGTTCCTACCATAGGGAGTCATGCAGTAAATATCTGTGAAATGAACAATTGATTATCTTTAAGTTAAAGTATTTTGTGAAGTAGAGTTAGTTGCTCAGTCATGTCTTACTCTTTGCGAACCATGGACTGTAGCCCAACCAGGTTCCTCTGTCCATGGAATTCTCCAGGTAAAAAGGCTGGAGTGTAGCCATTCCCTTCTCCAGAGGATCTTCCTGACCCACGGATCAAACCTTTTTTAAATTTTTACTTTGTCCGCCATTTTAGACAGCCTCTACTGACTTCTCACCATGTGACATGACACTGTTTGACCTTACTCTTGATGGCTATCATTATTTTCATATTAGATTTTGTACTAAAATTACAACTAGACCTAACTTGCTTTATCTGTACGTTGATTCTCAAAACTCTTGACCAAAAAATGGCATTTCAAATACATATTATAAATGGGTAAACTACAGAATCTAGAAGTATTATTAAAACCCACAGAGAAGAAATGATAATTCTAAGTTATTTGTGCCTGAAGAGAAATGTTTCTGCTATCAAGGGTTACTGGATGATCTTTTAGAATTCTCTGTGAATTGCTTAAAATTGGGTATATTTGAAGCATGACTTTCATATACAACTTTTGACTTTTCCACAAAGTTCTTAATTAATCTCATTTTAAAAATTCATAAAATATACAAACATTTTCATCATATATTTAAGACCATTGGGCTTCTTTGTCTTAAAATTTTGCAATGGAAGTCACTTTTTCTTTTAAGATGTTTTTTCCCCCACAAAACCTTCTGGCTTTCTATTTTAATTTTTCTAGATTGCTTGCTGGATTTCCTGCACAGCTCTAAATCTGGTCTTTACATTTTACTTCTGAATTAGTTCCATTGTTTCTTGCATCACATATATTTCTCTTACTTAGCTTCCTTTTTTTTTTTTTTTTTTGGCTAGAGTACACCCTCAAGTAATTTTCAGAAGAGAAAAGTGAAAGGGAACTGTAAAGTTTCCTGTTGCTACTATAACATATCGCCACAAACTTAGTGGCTTAAAATAATACAAATGTGTTACTGTAACAGTCCCATAGTTTATATGTGTAAAATCAGAACATCAGCAGGGTTGGATCTCTATCTGCAGATATTTAGACATTGTTTGTCTTTTCCAGCTTCCAGTGGTCACTTGCATCCTTTGGCTCATGATTTCTGTTCCTCCCTTTTCAAAGCCAGCCATGTGACATCTTTCTGACCATTATTCTGTGGTCACATTTCCCACTGACCAAGAGGAGAAGGTTTTCCACTTTTAAAGACCCATGTCAAGGTCCTTAATTTGATCACATTCCCAAGACTCTCTTGGCATGTAAGGTAACATATTCACAAGTTTCTGGATTTAGGATGTGGACAGTTTTGTGGGAGAGGTCATTCTTTTGCTTATCACATAAACTTTTGGTGTCCTCCCAAGTATTAAAATTTCTTAAATTAGCCTCAGACTGCTTATAGAGTTATAAATTCAAAAATATGTGTCTTCATAACTTTGGAGACATTTTTCCACATCATCTGGGGTCAATGATTATTGACACAAGATCTGAGCACAGTGTGATTCTTTTTTTATAAGGCACATTACTGCCATATCTTCCTCTGGCATCTTTTAGAATCCTCTCTTTAAAACTTCACCAGATAATGACTGGGTTTTTGTTTTCTGCATTTGCTTTGTTTATATCTATCAGATTTTACACTGAAAAGATTTTTTCTTCCTGAGAACTTGAATCTCTATTTAAGGACAAGGATTTTTTTTTTAACTTCAATATCTGCACCCTCCTCCTCCCCATGGCCATCACTAATATCGACAGCTATTCTCTCCATGTCTGAATTCCCTATTAGAAGAGTGCTGAGCGTTCTGGATCTATTCTCTGTTTAGTTTAGCTTTTAGTTTTCTTTGTAAAATCTCATATTTTCCTTCTCCTCACTTTTGTTACATGTTCCATGAGATTTCCTTGACTTCATCTTCCAGATTACTAATGTGGTCTTTAACCATGACAAATCCATAACATTTAAAAAATATGGACAAAATAGTGCACACTTCCAAGAACCCTTGGCTGCCTGTCTCTCATAGTAACGATAACTTTTCAAATTTCTCTGAGATTCCTTGCTAAATTTATTTCAAAAATCTTCTTCTATTTCTTGCTTATTTCTATTTCCTTCAGGGTCTGCTATTTGCATTTTTTAATCTTGGGCTTTGTCTTTCTCATCAGTTTTCCTCAAATGTTGACCAAAATTGATTTACTTTTATTTACAAATCTCTTGTTTGGCAGCATAGGTAGCTGGCATGGCTTGTTTCTCTCAGTAATCCAGCAGGTCCATTTACACCAAAGACTTTTTTCTCCACACTGGAGGGCAGATGGAGAACTCTGTGCGGATGAGCAGCTTTTGATGAATAGCAGACTTGTCTTTATTGTCCATAAAGACTGGTTATGCTTGAACCTCTACAGTTTCTACAATGAAAGAGTTCACTGCAGTACTTCTATTTTTTCCCTTCTGGGTAGAAGGATTTTTCCTCCTTTTCTTCAGGTCAAGGTAGAAGTATGAATTCACTTTGAACTCTTCTTTGCCTCCATCCCCTGCCTCTACCCAGATTACAGGCCCTCCCCAGGGTAGTCTTGATTGCCTCGTGATGGTCACTCCATAGCCCTCTCTTTTGTCCCCAGACCTGCTCCATCAGGTTATATCAGGTCACCCACTCATTGTAGTCTTCTCTCTGGGTCTTGGACTGACCCTTTGTGCTTCAGGTCATGCCTTAGCGACCCCATCTGCTTTCCATCTTTCAGAAACTGGTGTGTCAATTGCACTGTCTCTTTTTCAAAAAATGTGAGCCATCAAAATATGTATTCTACCTTGTATTTATTTTATCTGTTTGATGCGGTCTTATCTAGAATCAAATTGCCAACATCTGTTGGATCATCAAAAAAGCAAGAGAGTTCGAGAAAAACATCTACTTCTGCATTATTGACTATGCCGAAGCCTTTGACTGTGTGGATCACAGTAAACTGTGGAAAATTTTGAAAGAGATGGGAATCCCAGACTCCCTGACCTACATCTTGAGAAATCTGTATGCAGGTCACAAAGCAATAGTTAGAACTGGACATGGAACAACAGACTGGTTCCAAATAGGAAAAGGAGTACGTCAAGTCTGTATATTGTCACCCTGCTTATTTAACTTATATACAGAGTATATCATGAGAAACACTGGACTGGGTGAAGCACAAGCTGGAATCAAGATTGCTGGGAAATATCAATAACCTCAGATATGCAAATGACACCACCCTTATGGCAGAAAGTGAAGAGGAACTAAAGAGTCTCTTGATGAAAGTAAAAGAAGAGAGTGAAAAAGGTGGCTTAAAACTCAACATTCAGAAAAATAAGATCATGGTATCTGGTCCCATCACTTCATGGGAAATAGATGGGGAAACAATGGAAACAGTGTCAGACTTTATTTTCTTGAGCTCCAAAATCACTGCAGATGGTGACTACAGTCATGAAATTAAAAGATACTCCTTGGAAGAAAAGTTATGACCAACCTAAACAGCATACTAAAAAGCAAAGACATTACTTTGCCAACAAAGGTCTGTCTAATCAAGGCTATGGTTTTTCCAGTGGTCATGTATGGATGTGAGAGTTGGACTATAAAAAAATCTGATCACTGAAGAATTGATGCTTTGAACTGTGGTGTTGGAGAAGACTTTTGAGAGTCCCTTGGACTGCAAGGAGATCCAATCAGTCAAACCTAAAGGAAATCAGTCCTGAGTATTCATTGGAAGGACTGATGCTGAAGCTGAAACTCCAATACTTTGGCCACCTGATACGAAGAACTGACTCATCTGAAAAGATCCTGATGCTGGGAAAGATTGAGGGTGGGAGGAGAAGGGGATGGAATGGTTGGATGGCATCACTGACTCAATGGACGTGAGTTTGAGTAAACTCCAGGAGTTGGTGATGGACAGGGAGGCCTGGTGTACTGCAGTCCATGGGGTCATGAAGTGTTGGACATGACTGAGCAACTGAACTGAACTGAACTGATTTAGGAGGGATGCCCAGTCTGGCTTTTTTTTTTTTTTTAAACTGCAGTTCTGAAAGTCTAAACACAATTCAGATTTAAAGGAAATAACTTGTATCATCTCCTTTTAGAAGCATTTTTCTCCTTTCTCGTCCCTCTCCATCCACCAGATTGTTCAATGCCCTCCCTGGGACTCCTGTAAGTGTATCTTGTGCTTCATTTTACTGTATCACATTGTATTATTATTTGCCTCTATGTATTGGCTATGTCTTCATAGATCTGTATGTATTTATGTATTGGCTATGCCTTCAGGCTGTGGTGTCTTTGAGTGTAGTATTCATGTTCATCTCTAGGTTCACAGTGACATACACATAGTGGATATTCATATGGCATTAATACTTTCCAGAAAAAAAAGATAAGTTCAAAGTCACTCATGGCTGGGTTGAAAATATAAAGAGGGTAGTGGCAGAGGAAGGAATCTGAGCAGATAGACAGTGGCCAGAACATGCCGAGTGTCAATGACCAAACCAAGCATTTTGCACTGAGCCACTGGAGGATTTTAAGCAAGCAGTAGTATGAGCCTATTGACATATTAAAGATTTTGACCTCAATATAGAGGATAGACTGGCAGAGTCCTGATGATTTGGGACATGACTGCAATAGTCTAGGTGAGAAGTGACGAGGGCTCAACTGAGGGAATAAAAGCTGGGATCAAATTAAAGAGATAGGTTTGGGAAATGGCAAGAGGATAGAACTGGTGGGATTTGGTGACTGTTGTATGTGCTGATGGAGACAGAAGATGAAAGTTTTTTGAAGGCCGCTCTAGTGCTGGGTTTCCAAGATCTAATTATTATAGGAAAATACACGAGCTCTTTCATTTTTTTGGTAAATCTCAAGGGTAAGGCAAAAAGGCTGTGATAGAAGTAATTTATGAGACAACTGGCTGTTCAAATCCTATCTGAAATTGCCCATTCCAGCTGAAATGAGGAAAAGGCGTGTCTTCAGTTCTGTTTCGGACAGTCAAGCTACCCATTTCCTTCCCAAGAAATCAACTGGGAGTGGGATGTTCTGGTAAGATACATGAGATCAGCTTCTTGTCAAGTTTGGATTAATTTTTAAAAATTGGATTAGCATCCAACTGAAATAGATGTCAACTGCTTGGAATGCATCCTTGGATCTGAGTGATTTTGATATGAACCAAATGTGATCGCCTAGTAAAGTTTTTATTTATGGAAAACCATCTTGATATCTCAACTACTTGCTTACATCCAAGTTTAACTCTTAGGGACCCGTAGAAGGAAGGAATACATTTCACCTGTTTTGCAGCTGTGCATTTTTACTTTTCTTTTTTTTTAACATCAGGCTCCTTACCTGTTCTTAATCATGATAGCACAACTCAGAAACATTCAGGAAAAGGAAGGGAGTAGGTTTTATCACATACCAAGAACCTTCTCTGTGTTCAGATAATGGTATTACTAGATCTTAACAACCACACTCAGAGAAGGCAATGGCAACCCACTTCAGTACTCTTGCCTGGGAAATCCCATGGACGGAGGAGCCTGGTAGGCTGCAGTCCATGGGGTCGCTACTAGTCGGACATGACTGAGAGACTTCACTTTCACTTTTCACTTTCATGCATTGGAGAAGAAAATGGCAACCCAGTCCAGTGTTCTTGCCTGGAGAATTCCAGGGACGGGGAAGCCTGTTGGGCTGCCGTCTATGGGGTCGCACAGAGTCGGACGCGACTGAAGAGACTTAGCAGCAGCAGCAACAACCATACTGAGCATAAGAATTGCTATCCCCATTTGATAGATGTGGAAGTTAGACCTTAAAGAGATCTCTTAAGTTAGTAAAAAGTAGAAGGGATTCAAATACTGACCCATCTGATGCAGCAAGTCCCTATCATAGCCTGACATACTTGCCTTACTCCATTTAATCCTTACAGCAATATAAAAATATAGGCTTATGTGCATGTGAGCTCAGGCGTGTCTGACTCCTGGTGACACCATGTACTATAGCCTGCCAGACTCCCCTGACCACGGAATTTTCCAGGCAAGAATACTGGAATGGGTGGCCATTTCCTTCTCCAGGGGATCTTCCCAATTCAGGGGTTGAACCTGTGTCTCTTGAGTCTCCTGCGTTAGCACGCAGTTTTATAGCTGAGCCACTGGGAAAGCCCTATAGAGACTTAGAGAGGCTTAATAAAAAGAGGCTTAGCAAGACTAAATAACCCCTCCACGGTCACTCATTCATATTATATGCCTAAGAGTGTAAAAAAGTATATGGATAGTTTTATATACCATTGCTAGGAAAACACTCCACAATGCTATTCAGATAGAGAGAAATTTGTTTGGGAAGTTCTGTTTGCTTGATGGCCATTCTCACAGCCTTTAGAGATGGGGAACAGGGAGGAGAGTGACTGATTTCTGATCCTGCATCGAATGCTCTCCACACCACACCCGATTCTAATACTCCAAATAATCCTTGGGGGTGGCATCATAATTCCTCTTCCCCAGATGAAGAAATTTAAGCTCAGAAAGGTTGCTGCTGCTGCTGCTAAGTCACTTCAGTCGTGTCCGACTCTGTGTGACGCCATAGATGGAAGCCCACCAGGCTCCCCCGTCCCTGGGATTCTCCAGGCAAGAACATTGGAGTGGGTTGCCATTTCCTTCTCCAATGTGTGAAAGTGAAAAGTGAAAGTGAAGTCGCTCAGTCGTGTCCAACCCTTAGCGACCCCACGGACTGCAGCCTACCAGGCTCCTCCATCCATGGGATTTTCTAGGCAATAGTACTGGAGTGGCTTGCCATTGCCTTCCCCTCAGAAAGGTTAAGTAAAGGTTAAATAACTTGCCCAAGTTCACACTCATGTCCGGCTGACCCCAAACCACAGGTGTTCATGATAGTGCTAACCCAATTTGGGGTCAGATATTTAGAGAAATATGAAAGAAGGAAGAGGGCAATCGAAATGTGAGCTCTGCCGCTGGTATTTCACTTGGCCCACAGAGTTTCCCTGGGTGGGTGGTGGGTGAATAAACACCCTTTGATGAAATTTGCAGATGATTCTAAATTGGGCCCTCTGTAAACACGAGCAATACAAAAAAGCAATATAAGTGATCCCAAATGAGGGAGGTTAGAAGTGCAGGCAGGAAATAACAAGATGAGACTGATTACCACACGGGAAATTCTGAATTAAAACATCTGGGCAGGCCTATGTACGTAACATAAGCACCTTTCAGTAGCTCAGAACTCTCCAACTGGAAGGCGTGAGTGGTCACAATATCTAGTCTTTTTATCTATAGATGAGGAAGCTCAGACTCAGACAGGGGAAGGAAATTATCCAAGGCCTCAGTCAAATTAATGGCAAAGCTGGAATAAACCCCAGGTCTCCTGTCTCAAAATGAACTTTGCCTTCCATTATCACCATGGGTTTTGAAATCAAAGATACTTTAGTCTAGTGCTACCATTTCCATGTTATGTGTCTTCAGGCATGCTACTTAACCTGCTTGAAACTGAGTTTTCTTATCTGGAAAAGTGGTAAAGTAATAGATATTCCTTAGCGTTATTTTGGAAAGTAAGTGAAATAAGGATTGGTATTTGACATACAGGGATTCCAGAAAGATTAATTCTCTCTATTTTTTATAGCAGGGAAATGCCTAAGGGCAATAGCTATGGTGCAGGGTATGTGGCATCCAGGACACCATGCTTGAATGGGTGCTGAAGGCACTTTTAGGAAGACTGGCAATGAATATGGTGGGAATACATAATACGATACAGCTGCAGTCCATGCTCTCTTCAGATCAATCATCGAGGGCCCTTGACAAGCTAGATAGACTTTGCGCCACCTTGTGGCTCAGACAACGAGGGATGCAGTGACATCACTGTCTGCTGAGGGCATCGGTGAAGACAGCTTGAGGGAGGTGGGACTAGAGCCGATAAGAACGGTTTTCAGAGGGAAGGTTCCATGTAAGGGATAATTTGGGAATGAGTTCTACACTGTATACTGGCTAACGTGATAAGTGGGGCACATTGAAGTTGGCCATGGCACCACAAGGTACCTTAGAAACTGCATTCACCAGGAGTGGGATTTACAAAGGAGAGAGCCCCAAATCTAGTCTATGGTTCAGAATCCTTGGATTCTGTATCCACATTAAGGGCATAAAATACTGGCGTAAGTGAAGAAATTGAGGATTAATAGAGGATTTGAGAGGAAAATGTCTTTGACTGAGTTGTGCTTTGAATTCCACCCTCCCAGGGAAAGGATGAGGTAAGAGCTCATCCCTCTTTCTTCAAAACAAGAGTGTGGGCCTCCTCGGGGCCACCTGGAGAGGCTGGTGAAGGTCCTCAGCAATGAGGGTGACTCAGTGGGCTGGCTCTGCCTGCTGCCCAGGAGAGCTGGCAGCAGAGGCAGCCTGGAGAGCTGCCGGTGGCTGGAAGGATGGAGAGGTGGAGGCACTGGATTAGCCAGCCTCCCAGAGTCTGTCAGTTCAAAGATTTGTGGATTTCCTGAAGAACAGATATGGACCATGTGGGAGAGAGCAGGCCTGGAGCCACTGAAATTCTACCCAAGCCACTTACTGAGGAAAGAAAGTCCAGGTGTTATTTGCTCAGTCATGTCTGGCTCTTTGCAACACTATGGACTATAGCCCAGTAGGCTCTTTGTCCAAGGAATTCCCCAGGCAAGAATACTGGAGTGGGTTGCCATTTCCTTCTCCAGGGTATCTTCCCAACCCAGGGTTCGAACCCTGGTCTCCAGCATTACAGGTTGATTCTTTACTGTCTGGGCCACCAGGGAAGCCAAACTACTGGGGAGGGATAACTAAATAGAGAGGTTATGTGAGCCAAACTGCTGGGAAAGTGGTCTGGGCCTGGGGAGGGGAGAGCCAGCTTAAGCCAGCCCCATTTAATGACACACCCATCACTTATTCCCTATAGTGTCATTAAATGCTTTCAGGAAGGATCCTTGTAAAGGTCATAAATCCTGTCCTCTTTTCCAGCTTTAATTATCTTTTTAAACAATTGAAGTATAGTTGATTTACAATACTATGTAAGTTATAGGTGCAGTACTTATAGTTTTTAAAGCTTATACCCCTTTTGTTGTGATTATAAAATATTGACTATGAACATTAGGGTACATGTATCTTTTCAAGCTAATCATCTTTTCTCAGGCACCAGGACCAGATAGCCAGTGCTGCTGCTGCTGCTGCTGCTGCTGCTAAGTCGCTTCAGTCATGTCTGACTCTGTGCGACCCCATAGATGGCAGCCCACTAGGCTCACCCATCCCTGGGATTCTCCAGGCAAGAACACTGGAGTGGGTTGCCATTTCCTTCTCCAATGTGTGAAAGTGAAAAGTGAAGTCACTGAGTCGTGCCTGACTCTTAGTGACCCCATGGACTGCAGCCTACCAGGCTCCTCCGTCCATGGGATTTTCTAGGCAAGAGTACTGGAGTGGCTTGCCATTGCCTTCTCCATAGCCAGTGCTAGTGGATGACAATTCATGTGAAGTAAAAGTTCTCCCACTCTGCCCATTACCATTTTATCTTCTCTCTTTTTTCCTCTACCAATCCAGCTCCAGACTGTGATCACAGACCAGAGTTAGCAAGTTGTGAGAGGAAGAGCTGGGGCATTAATTGAAGAAGACATTGTCTGTAATCCTTCCCTGGGCTGCAATAAGCCAGAGATGGAGGGAGAATAATTATTCATCTTAAATGAACTTGGAGACTTTTACATTGACTCTACTGAACTGAGACTATACTTAAGCATTTTAAATGACTACCAAACTTACAATTATCTAAGTAAGGAACTCAGAAGGCCTACCTCAACTTTCATCCAGGAATATAGGAAGGACTACCCCCATTGAGAGGATAGGACAGTGAGAGACATATAAAGTTGCTTTTTCAATCGCAGCCCATGCGTCCCACATGAGTATTGGTATAATTTGCATATTTGATCCATTGGAATGTACTGTTTGTGTTGGCTTGTTTGGATTCTTAATTTCTGCTGAGTTTTTGATGCAATCAGATTTATGGTTGTAAAGCTTGTGCCAAGCACACAGTAGGTCCTCAGTTTGTGTTTTGGACTGAGATGTGTAGAGGAAAAAAGAACACATGTGGTTAGTAGAGCAGAGACTACCCTCCAGATGCTGGCCTTTCCAAGTGGTCATCCAGATTTCATACCTTTCATCTGTTTACTTGTTAAGTGCATTTTATGTCATTCCCCAAATTGTCTTTTCTCTTGTGTCACAAGTGAGTGAGTATGACACCATCCTAACCAACTCAGCTTCAGGACTTATGATGAATGCCTTTTTCTCTTCTCATCTTCTCACACTATTTATCTTTGTATAGTTCTGTCTGAGGGCCAGGACAGCATTGTACATATCTCTGAACCCCCAACACAGCGTCCAGCACATAGAAACTGTTCAATCAACACAGAACAAAGGACTGAACACAGCAAATCTGAAATCCCTATGAAACTCTGGACATCAGGCCCACAGAACCAGGAAAAAAGATAATTCCAATACTGATATTTTTTGAACGTAGTTTAAGCAATGCTTAAGATTAGGAGCTGCAACTTGGAGGGTGTACTGAATCCCAGATACAACAGCTATTTGGAAAATGTATATTGTTTTGTAAGACTTAGTTTTGGCCATAATAACAAGAGTAATACTGTTCATTGTAAATGAGACGTGAAAGTCTAGTGAAAGTGTCTCTAATTTGGTGCCTGATAAATGACAGGTTGTCTCTCTGTCTTTCTCTTTGGCTGTCTCTGTCGGTCTCTCTCTCTCTCTCTCTCTATATATATATATGTATTATATATGTTATCTTATAATTACAATGATAAATATATTTTACATATATATATGTTAGGTTGGGCAAAGGTTTTTTTGTTTTGTTTTCCTTAATATTTAACAGAAAAACGCAGATGAACTTTTTGGCCAACCTAATAAATAAATGGGCTTCCCTGGTAGCTCAGCTGGTAAAGAATCTGCCTGCAATGCGTGAGATCCAGGTTTGATTCCTAGATTGGGAAGATCCCCTGGAGAAGGGAATGGGTACCTGCTCCAGTAGTTTTTCTCCTTATCCCCTGTACTTGAAACCCAAGCTATATCTGGTGGTAGGAATCATTGGAAAAGGTGATAGTAATGGTCAAGATCAAAGATATGATCATGCTGGAGGACAGTAGATTAAAATAGCATTATCTGATAACATGGTATAAAGAACACAGGAATTAGAGGGAGAAGATTTGGGTTTGGGTTTGAGCCTTGGTCCTGTCATGTATCAACTGATGACCTTGGAAAGTCAATGAATTATCTGGGCCTCTTTTCATTCACTATTAAATAAGGTCAGGAAGATTCCTCTGTGCTTCTTGAGGGCAGAATCATTGTCTTATTCATCTCTGTCCTTAGCACCTATCAAAGCATCTTAGTTACTATAATAGTAACAATATAAATCATAATAAATTACTCTTTTCTAAATATTTTAATATATTAATTCTTCCAGCAGCACAATGAGGTCACTGCTCTTAAATTTTAATGAATACTTGAGGAATTTAATTTTACCAATATATCAGTAAATTAGAAAGCAAAAATATCAAACAAAAGTACTGTGTCAGTCTCGAGTGCTATAAAAATAGGACAACATTTTCATTCTTCTATTTCTCTTTAATTTGATTCAGAAGACTTGCTGCCAGGATTATCATAAAAAACGGGAGGGATGTCATTTATAGAGATTTTACAAACAGTGCCCTTTATATATGCTATTCCACTTAATCTTTGCTACACTTCTTTGAGGAAGACATAATTAAAGATTTGGAAACTGAAGCTAAAGTAAATTAAGTAACTTAGAGACTTGCTCACCCAACTGTTCATTGGCAGAGTTATGATCCAAATCGAAGTTGGCTATCTCCAGAACCCAGGCACGTCTGGTGAGGGCTAGGGAAAGGAAAGGAGGGGAAAGGAAGCTGTGGATGAGTTTGCAGTGGGTTTAAACAGCGCTTTAAAACATCAAAGGAAGAACTGAAGCCTTGCAATCCCCCTGCCTAAAGCCCCACTTCAAATGTTTTCCTTATTCGGACAGTCAGAAGTCAATATCCCTGTGTGCCTCTGTTCCCAGGGAAAGGTCAGTGATAACTCTACTGGGAACTGCAAAAGATAAGGTGATTGTTATTTCCAGAGAAATCTGAGAGTGCAAGAGGAGGTCAGGCCATGGATATGTGTGCCTGTGGGCTTCTTTACTTGTAAACATTTTTGTTCTGGTTGGGATATACTTTTAACTCTTTCTCAAAGGGCTGGGGAGCAACCCAGCAGGGATTAGGGTGAAGAACACTGGGGTAGAACTTAGGTGAGAGCCCCAGTTGGGAACATCACTTGAACTTGCTTTGGTTCCTCCCCCAGTCCTCCCCCTGCACCTCATTTTCCTCAGCTGAGTTAAAAGTGGACTGGGGCAGCTGACATCAAAGGCCCTTCCTGTTCTATATTCTGTGGTCTGAATTCACTATTTTTTATTCTAACTTCCCACACCCTAGGGAAGGTAATGAAGGCCTAGTTTTGGGAGAGGAGAGGCATTAGAGACTGATATTTCTAAAGCACAAATGTAATCATGTCCCCTGTACACTTAGCCCTGTGGTATGACCTATGACCCATTTGCAGGTTTCCCAGGTGGCGCTGGTGGTAAAGAATCCATCTTCCAACATGTGAGACACAAGATGTATGTTCCATCCCTGGGTCAGGAAGATCCCCTGGAGTAGGAAAGGCCACCCACTCCTGTACTCTTGCCTGGAAAATTCTGTGGACAGAGGAGCCTGGAGGCCATGAGGAAAAGGACCCTCAAAAAGTTTAAGCGACTTGCCCAGCCCCACAATATGCTAGGAAGAGGAGTGAGAGCTTTAGGATTCCCAGGTGGCGCTAGTGGTATAAAGAATCTGCCTGCCAGAGACACAGAAGATGTGGGTTCGATCCCTGGGTTGGGGAGATTCCCTGCAGCAGAAAATGGCAACTGCTCCAGTATTCTTGCCTGGAAAATTCCATGGATAGAGGAGGCTGGCGGGCTATAGTCCATGGGGCTGCAAAGACTCGGACACAACTGAGCAACTGGCACACAACACACACACAACTGTATTTGGAAGTGGGACCCAGAAACACCTGGGATATGCCCCGTTGTCCCTTCAAAATTGGTGAGGGCAGTGGGCAGTGAGGGAAGCAGAGCACATGGATGCAAGCCCCAAAGGCACAGTTCCCAAGAACAGTGTGCCCCATGGCTAGCCTGGGACCTGACCTCACACTAATGATTCTTCCCAGGAGTCATGAAACTGAGGCGCTGAAACATAGGAAGAGGGGAGCTTTTTTAAGCAGCAGTTATAATTTAACTGTACCTTAGTTGTGCTCAAGGCCATGCATAAACTATTCACATCCTCACCTTTCAATCTCATCTACAAGCTATTTTATTTCAGCCCTATCTGGATGCTCTGTATCCTGGGTCCTTTAAATGCCAGGCTGTTCCAGGAAACAGGATGGCTTGACATCCTCCCCCGATCTTAATCCTTCCTGTTGTGACAAAGAAAAGACTTGATTAAAATTTTCCATCTTATTTTTAATTTGGATTAAGCCCGACCAAAGCCTCAGAACGTGTTAGTATCATCTGAAACTGCAAAATCTTTCCCAGGGCACATTGAATTTAGATGAAGCAGTCACCACAAAATAAAACTAACAGTGACTCAAATGGCACAGGCTAATCTTTATTACTGAACCAAGAAAGAAGACAAAAGTGATGGAAGAATCAAGGTTTCTTATCTAAATTAGATCTATATTCTTTGATGGGAGCAATTAGATTTGTTGGAAATGATAGAAAATAAGTATTTTCCATTATTTGCAATGACAGAAGCTACAATTAATAAAATAAGATAGAAAAAATGAAATGAATCAGTGAATCAAATCTATCACGATTGAAATGAAGATTTGAAGAACATAAAAGTGGAGATCGAGGAATTAAGCGCATTTTACCTATAGTACAGTAATGATTTAAGTGTCCGAATCCATAAGAAACATGCATCCTTAGGGTAGGTAGTATCCTTAGGGTAGGTAGTATCAGAATACCTGATGAGTCAAAAGTCAACATCTGAAGGGTCAAAATAAATTTCACTTTGCCCAGCAAAGTGGTTTGTATGAAATATTTGATGACACATTTCTCTAGAAGCTGAGGCAATCCTGGTTGGATGTACTGTTTTATATCCTCGTAAAATGGTCATGCAGCTCTTAATGAACTTACCCTCTGTTGGCTGGGATGGCCTGTATTTTCTGAAATGAAAAGATCTTTTCAGTACCATGAGCACCAGTGAATAGAATGCAAACACAGTGTGAATGCAGGCTCTGCTGTGTGCTTTAGCTCCCGAAATGTGCTGTCATTCTCCTGGGCAAAATTGCTTTAGAGGCCAAAGAAAGTAGCTTCAACAACTGGTGCTAAAAGTACCTAAATCTCATATATATATAATTGGTCCACAAAAAATTCATTCTAGAAAAAACCTCTTTTGTGTGTATGTGCATGGATGTCTTTTCATTTTTTGAAAAATCGTTTTGTATTGGAGGATTGTTGATTAACCATGTTGAGTTAGTTTCAGGTGTACAGCACAGTGAGTCAGTTATACATTTACATAAATCTAAGGACTGATGCTAAAACTGAAACTCCAATACTTTGGCCACCTCATGCGATGAGTTGACTCACTGGAAAAGACTCTGATGCTGGGAGGGATTGGGGGCGGGAGGAGACGGGGACGACAGAGAATGAGATGGCTGGATGGCATCACCAGCTCGATGGACATGAGTTTGAGTGAACTCCGGGAGTTGGTGATGGACAGGGAGGCCTGGCGTGCTGTGATTCATGGGGTCGCAAAGAGTCGGACATAACTGAGCGACTGAACTGAACTGAACTGATTCTTTTTCAATTCTTTTCCCATGTAGGTTGTTACATAATTTTGAGCAGAATTCCCTGTGTTATACAATAGGTTCTTCAGTTCAGTTCAGTTCAGTTCAGTCGCTCAGTCGTTTCCGACTCTCCGTGACCCCATGAATCACAGCATGCCAGGCCGCCCTGTCTATCACCAACTCCCGGAGTTCACTCAAACTCATGTCCACAGAGTCGGTGATGCCATCTAGCCATCTCATTCTCTGTCGTCCCCTTCTCCTCCCGCCCCCAACCTTTCCTAGCATCAGAGTCTTTTCCAGTGAGTCAACTCATCCCCTGAGGTGGCCAAAGTATTGCAGTTTCAGCTTTAGCATCAGTCCTTCCAATGAACACCCAGGATTGATCTCCTTTAGAATGGACTGGTTGGATCTCCTTGCAGTCCAAGGGACTCTCAAGAGTCTTCTCCAACACCACAGTTCAAAAGCATCAATTCTTCGGCGATCAGCTTTCATTGGTTATCTATTTTAAATATAGACTGTGTACATGTCAATCCCAAACTCCCAATCTATCCCTCCCCATCCCACCTGGTAACCATAAGTTTGTTCCCTAAATCTGTGAGTCTGAAAACACTTCCTTTGAATGTCCTTTTGTGAGTGTAGTTATTCACCAATCATTGAGTTAGAACACTAGGTGTTAGATGTGATGCACGCCTGCAAAGAAGGCAACACATAGTCATTCGCACATATGTAGTACAATGTGCTAAGTTTTATAATAGACTCTACCTAATTGCAGATGCTGTAATTAACCTTGCCAGATAAGTGTCAGAAGCGGGTGATACTTATGCAGAATTTCCAGTCAAAGGGACGAATGCATCTGATTGAACGCATAGCATGGATGGCATGGAGAGGAAAGGACTTTGAGTAGCTGGGGGCATGGCAGATGGAGAACAGGCTCTGGAGATAAGAACTTGTGGGAATTATGGTGGTGACATTAGCTCCCTTCCCAGATCACAGTGAGCTCATGGGCTCCAGTCTAACCCTGAGGCACAGGCACGAGTCCTCTTCCCCGTTGGGTATGCAGTGGTTCCCTGAGGGCTAATGGCTGTTCTGAAATGTTGCAGAAGTCTCTGAATAGCCTCTTGGGATTGCTAAGGGATCTGGGGTTTTGGAAACAGATAATATTCCCCCCATGACCATCACACATCTTGACAACTGGTGGTAAAGGCTCAGGAAAGCGTAGCCTGAACTCAGACCTCAGACTGGTGGTCTTCAAACTGAGGTTAATACCCCCTTGGAGGTGCCTGCAGACTTTTCAAGAAATGGGCGGGCATAGATAGTTCTAGAGGAATCAGTGTCTAACTCTGCAATTTCCATATTCATTCTTTCTCAGCATTGATCGCAACAGCTTTCCTGTTGGCAAAGATTCTCCCCTCTCTCCTACCCCCTCTTTCATAATCTGTCTTCCCCACACCCTTTGATTGTTTTCCTTTGTTTTTTTAAATTCATTTTTAATTGGGGATTAGTTGCTTTACAATGTTGTGTTAGTTTCTGCTGTACAGCAATGTGAACCAGCTGTAAGTGTACGTGTATCTCCTCTGTCTTAAGCCTCTCTCCATCCCCTCCTGCATCCCAGCCCTCTAAGTCATCACAGAGCACAGAGCTGAGCTCCCTGTGCTGTACTCCACTCCCTTGTAAACACCTATTGCTGTATGGTTTCAGGAAACTAAACTAAAAATTTTACACACACACACTTGACACAAGTACCAGATGGTCGATAGGAGACTCAGTCCTAGCATGAAAATCTAATACATTGGGATAAAATTCTGTGGAAGAAGTGAAACAGAAACAAATGGGAGTTTGAGTTCTTCAAAAAGAAAAAAAGAGCAATGCAGAATTTCCAACTGTTCAAGGAGAGCATGTTTATACATTTTTAAAATGGATTGTGGTGAGTTTTAAGTCACTATGGTATTTAGACTAAATTGGGTACATGCAAAAACTGTAATGTAACAGTTTTATTTTAAAATCTCAATATTTACAACATGTTGTTTAAAGTTCTGATGAAAAATTTCAGATGTCAACTTAAAATGTGTGAGGGGATACAAAGCTTTTACAAAATTGTTTTAAGGATACAGTAGGAAAAATTTTGCAGGTCACTGATCCACCGGGACTGCCTGGTAAGTGACTCCTGGCCTGGGGACTGGACACTGTCCTCTGGGCCAATGCTGTTTCACTCTTCTTCCTTGCCCTCAGGAGTGGGATCCAGAAGCTGGGACATAGAGCCTCACTCAGGATCCCTTCCCCAGCTTCTTCCTGGAGATTTGTTCCCACATTTCTAGGAAATTGTACACACAGAGGCCTTCATTCTGCATATTTTCTCCCAATAATATGATGCTGAAGCTGAAGTTCTAATGCTTTGGCCACCTGATGTTAAGAGCCAACTCATTGGAAAAGACCTTGATGTTGGCAAAGATTGAGGTTGGGCATAGAAGGGGGAGACAGAGGATGAGCTGGTTAGAGAGCAACACCGACTTAGTGGCCTTGTAGTAGAGCAAACTCCAGGAGACACTGAAGGACAGGAAAGCCTGGCATGCTGCAGTCCATGGGGTCACAAACAGTTGGTCATGACTTGGCAACTGAACAACGAAAAATTATGTTCAATAGCTAATTCAAAAGAGATTAGTGTTTCCTTGACTAGATCCCAAATCCCTAGCAATAAGGTAAAGAAAGCTACATCTTTTTGTCTTTAGGGATAAAATATAACAGTGGCCTTGATTATCCCCTTGAAGAGAGAAAATAATGCTTTTATTTATTTATTTTTAACAACATGTTACCCTCTTTCATCTCCACCCAGGTTGGATATAAGGGTTCTTGCTGAGTGCAAATAGACCAGACATTTCAGGAAGATCCCTGTGAGTCATTATTGGATAGAGGAAGAGAGAGAATACTCTTTTACCCTGATGCCACCCACCATTTCTGGGCTGTGTGATCTCGAGCAGCTGTCTCACCTTCTCTGATCATAGTTTCACATCTATAAGGTGAGATCATAAAGTGATTTTCTTATGATTTTTGTAAAGTTAGATGAGATATTTTTGAAAGTTCCTGGCCTAGGGTGTGAAATGTAGTAGGCGGCTAATAAACAGCTATTTTGAGCTTTGACTCTAAGTTCTGTTTCTTGTACTGTGTATGGGAAAATGAAGGGGAAGAGGATGAAAGTATATTCTCAAGAAGTTTTCAATCTAATGAGTCAAGCAAGCCTAGCAGGCAGTTAGAGCAGAGCAGTATATGATGCTTACAGGAACAGAGATGCAGGTGGACTATGAGGGCAGAATATGAGGAGGATCACTGATCTGGTGTTGGGATAGGAGATGGTTTCTTAGAGACCCTGACATCTCAGTGAAGAGCTGAAGGCCAAGAAGGAGCTGGCCAGACACAGAAGGAGAAATGTCAGTGTGGGCATAGGGGAAGTCCTGAGTAAAGGCCTGGAGGCGGAGATCTGGTGTGGGCTGGAATGGAGTTATGGTGATCAGGCTGGAGAGGTACGATGGACCCATGTGCCATGCTAAAATGCTGAGACTTACCATCTCTTTATAAAAAGGAGCCATTCAGTCAGTTCAGTTCAGTTCAGTCGCTCAGTCGTGTCCGACTCTCCGCGACCCCATGAATCACAGCACGCCAGGCCTCCCTGTCCATCACCAACTCCCGGAGTACACTCAAACTCATGTCCACAGAGTCGGTGATGCCATCCAGCCATCTCATTCTCCGTCGTCCCCTTCTCCTCCCGCCCCCAACCTTTCCCAGCAGGGTTTAATCTGGCCTGTTTTCTGCTTTAGAAACCTCCAGCTCTAGGGAGGAATAGATACTAGGGTGTCAGCCTGGCGATCAGGAGACCAAGTTCTCCTCCATCCACAACCCTTTCAAGTGCACAGAGGGTGATTTCCATCCTTTGGAAACTCAGGGCCCTGGACAGTGCCTGTTAGAAATCAGAGCTTGTGGAAGGAACTAGTCAATAACTCTGCAAATTAATTTCCCCCAATTTTATATTAACCAGGGCAAAAAGTACTGCTGAATATAATATCTCATCAATGTTCACTTTGATTGTTCCCTCAACGCTCTCAGCAGATTCAGGCCTGTAAACATGGCAGCAGATAAAACTGATCAAACTGCCTCCTAGTTAGCTTAGAAATTGCCCTAATACACCCCATGCCCACTTGAATATTGAACCAGCACTGCCCCTGATCTCTGAATTCTTTGTGCTCATATCTATCTATCTATCTATATATATATCTTTTTTTTTCTTTTTTACTAAGCTCTGTTTGTATTGATGGCCAATATTCACAATCTGATTTACCTGCCTCCATTCTGGTACACACAGAAGGTGTGTTTCTCTTCTCCCAATGGCATTCCCACTTACCCATGGAAGATAATCAGACCATCAGCATTCATAAAATGCCAGCCAACAGTTCACTTAGCGTGGCGACCCTATTATGGCTACAATATGATTTCTTTGAAGCTTTGTGCAATTTTGAGAGTTAAGACCCCCTGAACTACTCTATGTTGGGGAACTTTATCTCCAACTTCCTTCATGAGGCTAAACCTTGGGGCTTGTAATTATACAGCAGGACAGCAGGAAAGCAGTTGAAGAGGAAAAATCAATGAAAAGGATTCTTATCATAAGCTCCTTCTCTAATTTGGGGAAACAGAAATCTCTGCATGTTTTCTCAATAAGCACTCCATCAGAAGCCTTCTTATCCTGACAGGCTTCGCTCTTTCATAAACACAGCAAGAATAACCTCTGCACGCTGGCCTACCATAGTCAAGTATGAAAATGTGAATTCCACGGGTCACTGTTTTTGCAGCCGCCAGATGTGGATGAAAGGAGAAGGGTGTTTTATTGTGTTTTCTCAAGAAACAGAGAAAGGTCTGTCCTGAGATGGGTATGCTTTCCTCCCACACAAGTGGCCACCATGTGGCCAGAGGACAGCTAGCTAATTTGCAAGATTAAGCTTTTCCAAATATTTGGAATTGGTCTATTCTGTCTTCAGCTAATAAAATGGATTTCTGCTCCAAAATGGATTTAGGAAGCAGACACAAGAACTCCTAAGGGCTTGTTGGCAAGTTACCTGTTAACAGGGTCCATCTGTCAAATGGATGTATAATGGATAGGCCTTATGTGGATCGTCTCCTACTTGGCCTCGAAAGGATGCCTACCTTTATGCAGAGGTTCTATCAAGGGAAGCCAGTGCCAGCTGATAATAAGAGATGTCCAGGACATGAGCTTCTGTAGCACACACACCCTGTTTGTGTTGTACTTAGCTATGTCGCTTCAGTTGTGTCTGACTCTTTGTGATGCTAGGGACCATAGCCCACAGGCTCCTCTCTGTCCATGGGATTCTCCAGGCAAGAATGCTGGAGTGAGTTGCCATGCCCTCCTCTAGGGGATCTTCCCAACCAAGAGACCAAAGCTGGCAGATTCTTTACCATCTGAGCCACGAGGGCAGCCCCGAAAGTACATAAACAGCAAGCATACATTAAAAACAAAGAAACAAACAAAATGAAACACCAAATACCCCCACCAAATGAGAAATCTACATTAACTGCAAGAATCTTTATTTGATGCAATGATTCATTCATTCATTTAATACTGAATGTCTACAGTGTGCCAGAGACTCTGTTAGGTACCAGGAAAATAGATGAGTAGGACACAGTCCCTGCCTTAAGGAAGGTGGTAGTTTATTTGGGGAGACATGGTGATAAGCATCTATAATACAAAGTGCAATAAAATATAAACTGTTCAAGGAGTCTTTGGAGACTCCCAGAGTGTGCTGGGGAGGCAGGGAGTTTCACTGGGTAAATAGCCCTTGACTTTGTGTTAAAGAATGAGGAGGAGATTTCCAGGGGAGAAAACGTGTTCAGAGCCAGAGGACAGACTCTTTAGAAAGGATGCTGTGTTTGGTAAGTGACAATCCACATAGTGGATTGTGAAGTAGGAGGAAGGGAGAGGTGGTCCTGAGGAAGTGAGAAAGGCCAATGCCCTGTCACCAGGGACATTAGTCATGATGCATTTATAGTTGGCTCTGCAGGCAATGGGACAGGGGCACAGTGGGGCACTGGCGAGTGCTGAGTAGGGGAGCACGTTGGCCCTACAACAGGGTAGGAGATGGTTTGGAGTTGAGTTAGTCTAAAAAGGGAAGCATACCTTCTGACAGTGAATGGTGATAAAGGATAATGAACTTTCGTATGGTGACATGGGGCTCTTTCCTTTGTCTCTTAGATCTATTCTCCATCCTTCTCCACCATGCTCTTTGTCTCAAGAGGCTGACCTATATCAGTGACTATATTAGTGGTTTCCTAGCCAATGGCAAGCCACTCCAGTACTCTTGCCTAGAAAATCCCATGGATGGAGGAGCCTGGTGGGCTGCAGTCCGTGGGGTCGCTAAGGGTTGGACACGACTGAGCGACTTCACTTTCACTTTTCACTTTCCACTTTCACACATTGGAGAAGGAAATGGCAGCCCACTCCAGTGTTCTTGCCTGGAGAATCCCAGGGACAGGGGAGCCTGGTGGGCTTCCGTCTATGGGGTCACACAGAGTCGGACACGACTGAAGTGACTTAGCAGCAGCAGCAGCAGCCCTCTGAGTCTAGTTTGTTTTTTCCTCATGGAAGCCCAGGCAAGAGATGGAAAGGAAAGAGGGTAGTGGAGTCATAAAGGGATTTATTCTCCTAGGTCCCTCTCTTTGGGGCTACTTTGGACTGATTCGTCCCTTGATGGAAGTCACAGATATTCTCAACATGACCCTTTCCTGCAAGATACAGCAACCTCTCCTTGTCCTCACCACTTCAGGTGAAGGGATGTTAAAACCTGTTGACCCATGGGTATGCGTTAGTCCTTATGCTTTCTTCACATCCTGCCCACATCTTCCTAAGTAATTCCTTTATTAATTCCTAAAACTGAGCGAGTCATTTGTTTTGCGGTGGGACTCTAACTGCTACTGTTCTGGGTAGCATAGCAGAAGGAAGGACAGAGCAACTAGTTCTCCCCAGGACAGGGAAAAGGGAACCAAGAAGGCTTCAGCAAAGTAGTGTATGAGTCCTGTCTTGAAAGAGGAACTTGAGTTTCCCAGGCATCAAGAGTGTGAAAGGCATCTGGACTGAAGGAATAAAATAAACAAATGATGGCAGAAAGAAGGAGTAGGGCGTGCAAAGGGAGCCGCGGTTGATCGGAGGGGAGGGTGCCTGGGAAATGAGATGAGATGCAGCAGATGAAGAGGGTCAGAGTGGATGAGCCTTGAAACCAGCTTAGAAGTGTGGGCTTTGATCTAGAGAAAAAGGACAAGAATGGTGGCAGCACTGGAAATTGAACTGCATAGCGAGTGATAGAAGGACCTGAGAGTGTTTAACTGAGAGGAAAAACTTAGGAGTAGGATCACTGTCTTCAGATACGTGAAGGGTCTGGATAACAATATACCAGTATGGAATATGAGTTCATGTTTTCTGGTCCAGAATTTCTTTATCTAGGATTTTAGCTGAAGAAAAGAATACAAAGTTTTACTGCATTATTCATAATCATTAAGAGTTGGAAACAATCTAAATGCTCAGTAAAAAGAGGGTTGGTAAATAAATTATGGTGAATCTTTATAATAGACTAGTATGTGATTGTTAAAGTGTCTAAAAATTTAAAACCATGGGAACATACTTTTAATATGCTAAGTAGAAAAGCAGAATATGACATATTTATATAGAATGATCTCAAGGATATAAAAATATATGGACAAAATACAGTCCTCTCTTTGGGGCTACTTTGGACTGATTTGTCCCTTGATGGAAGTCACAGATATTCTCAACATGACCGTTTCCTGCAAGATACAGTAACCTCTCCTTGTCCTCAGTACTTCAGGTAAAGGGATGTTAAAACCTGTTGACCCATGGGTATGTGAAGGTGAAGAGAATTTGGTTTTTGCTCTAGAGAAAGAGAAGGGGGAGCGGAGAATTTGTTTATAAAAACCATCCTTTATTTTTTCATTTTGTGTTGCTTTGAATACTTAGTGAGACACAGTACCTTCCCATGTATTAAATGACAATTTGCCTCTACCTTCATAAATTGCCTTTTCATTCCTTTCCCTTTTGGTTTTGGATTTGATTATTTAAACGTAAAATAGTTCTCTCATAGCACGAAAAGAGGTGATTGTTCAAATATCTTAACATCTCACCTATATGATAACAGTCTTTGACTCCTTCATCAAAAAAGATGGGGAGAAAGTGAGTGGAGAGTAATCGTGACCCTGAGCAGTGTTTGCCAAATTGTATTTTCTGGAAAAATAATTCTTGGGGAAGTTAATGGATGTGGTGGGGGAAAGGGTTCAAATGAGTTGGAAAATGCTGCATTAAATAAAGTAAAAGTAATGGTTTCTAAATTGCAGCTAAGCTACAGGATTTACTATAGTGTGTGTGTGTGTGTGTGTGTGTGTGTGTGTGTGTGTGTGTTAATAGGGATTAAGACTTCTCTAGAAAGGGGGAGAGGGAGATAGGAGATAGACAAGGTTTCCCAAATACCCGGGACCCCATGCTTTTTGGGCAACTCTGACATGGAGAAAAGAATACAGGCCAGGATGGCTAGAGGCCTGTTCTCTTAGTTTGCCACTAGTGTGTTTTGTGACCTTAGGCAAATTTCAACCATCCAACTATTGGTAAAATAAACAGGGATATGTTTGAGGTGGGGGTTGAAGGGTATTTAGGGTTTTGATGGGAGCAAAGACTTGCTAGGTGGAGGTAATTGAATGGGCCAAGTATAAGGCACTTTCCTGCCCAGGGATAAGAAACCAAATAATTCTGGGCCCCGTTTTGTAACAAGTCTACCATGTAAGGAGGAAAGGTGACAGACGTGTTTACTTCTGAGAAATGGACTTTCACCAACTTCTTTTTATTTCTGTTTCAAAGCCCAGAAACCCACCTGCCTTTTCCTAAGTGCTCCTGCCCACATAGGTAGACCACATCATAAAAATTCATATTTGAAATAAGAAACCCCACTACTTCAGTCACTTTGACAGCCAGACTTTGGGCTTATGGAGAAATTACAGATGAATGTCTTTAAAAATCCAGTGAAGGAATTTTATGATCCGTTACTTGAATGGCAGGTCTAGAGTTTTCATACATGGCTTATTTTTACTAATTATATAATATATCCAGGGAAACTTATTAGAAAATAATTTGTTTTATTAAGAAAAACTAGCCTGAATCAGAATATTATTTAGATTGCTAATTGTGAAATGGGTTACTCTCTTAAAAAAATACCTTGAATTTGCAGCCAATCTACATTTTCAACTAATTCCAGTTTCATGTCATTTATATCTGGCACAGCATTGGTGCTGCAGAAATGGGTAATGTAGGCCTACATTACTTCTGATTCATTGATTACACTGAACCCTTTGACTGTGTGAATCACAACAAACTGGAAAATTCTTAAAGAGGTGGGAATACCAGACCCCCTTGCCTCCTGAAAACCTATATGTAGGTCAAGAAACAACAATTAGAACCAACCAGACATGGAACAATGGATTGGTTCCAAATTGGGAAGGGAGCATGACAAGACTGTATATTGTCATCCTGTTTATTTAACTTATATGTATAGTACATCATGCAAAATGCCAGGCTGGATGAATTACAAGCTGGAATCAAGTTCATTGGGAGAAATATCAACAACCTCTGCTATGCAGTTGATATTTTAATGGCAGAAAGTGAAGAGGAACTAAGAGCCTCTTGATGAAAGTGAAAGAGAAGAGTGAAAAAGCTGGCTTAAATCTCAGCATTAAAAAAAAATAAGATCATGGCATCTGGTCCCATTACTTCATGGCAAATAGATGGTGAAATAGTGGAAACAGTGGCAGATTTTACTTTCCTGGGCTCTACAACCACTGCGGATGGTGACTGCAGTCATGAAATTAAAAGACATTTGCTCTTTGGAAGAAAAGCTAGGACAAGCCTAAACAGCATATTACAAAACAGAGACATCACTTTGCTGACAAAGGTTTGTATAGTCAAAGCTATGGTTTTTCCATTAGTCATGTACAGATATGAGAGTTGGACTATAAAGAAAGCTGAGGACCAAAGAATTGATGCTTTTGAACTGTGGTGCTGGAGAAGACTCTTGAGAGTCCCTTGGACTGCAAGGAGATCAAACCTGTCATTCCTAAACAAAATAAATTTTAAATATTCATTGGAAGGACTGATACTGAAACTGAAGCTCCAATACTCTGGTCACCTGACGCAAAATGCTGACTCACTGGAAAAGACCGTGATGCTGGGAAAGATTGAGGGCAAAAAGGAGAAGGGGATGACAGAGGATAAGAAGGTTGGATGGCATCACTGACTCAATGGACATGAGTTTGAGCTGACTCTGGGAGATAGTCAAGGACACGAAAGCCCTGATCTGCTGGGGTTGCAGTCAGACACGACTTAGCATCTGAACAGAACAGGCCTTGTGCTATCAGTTTGTGAGGAGACAAACGAGAACGGGGGTACAGTGAGTGGTAAAGAATCTGCTTGCTATTGCAGGAGATGTAAGAAATGTGGGTTTGATCCCTGGGTCAGGAAGATCCTCTGGAGGAGGAAATGGCAACCCATTCCTGTATTCTTGCCTGGGAAATCCCATGGACAGAGAAGCCTGGCGGTCCATAGGGTTGCAAAGAATCAGACACGACTGAGCACAAACGCATGCACAAGATACTGACATAGTGCCCCTAGAGCTCTGTTAGTGTCCTTAACAAAAACCCTACAGATCCCAAAGGAAAGAATGTCTTTCTTGGTGAGATGCAGATGATTTCACAGAGATATCTGAGTTGCCTTGAAAAGCTGAATGGAATTTTCTCCTTAAAAGGAAGGGCATAAAGGCATTACTGAGTCCCAGAAGCCTTCCTTGTCCTCCATAACTAAATCAATTTCTTCTTCTCTGCCTCTCATAAACAATATTCTGCCCCAGAGTAGCATGTACAACTTCTGACATTTCTATTTTGTGCATTTTTAGTTTGTGTCTATCTGATTAATCTAGTTCATGTTAGACTACATGCCTATGAAAGTGGGGGCCATGTCTTTTCTTTTTTTTCACTGTTCAGAACCCTAGCCAGAGAGGCTCCTATTCAGTAGTATTTGTTGAATGAATGAACAACATGAACAAAGACAAAAAAAAAAAAATAGAAGATGAGAACAATTTAGGAGAATACAGGGTGCTTTATTCAACATGGCTGGAGTAGGATGCAGAGGGGAACAGGAGACTGGAAAAAACTTCAGCAAAAATGTATGAGCTCTTACTTAGCTCTTAAGCTATTTGGAGCTTAAGTAACCGAGTGAAAGTAAAAGTCAGCCCACTAGCATTTCTAAATAAATGTATGAATCTCCCCCAACTCTGCTGCTGCAGCTGCTAAGTCACTTCAGTCGTGTCCGACTCTGTGTGACCCCATAGACGGAAGCCCACCAGGCTCCCCTGTCCCTGGGATTCTCCAGGCAAGAACACTGGAGTGGGTTGCCATTTCCTTCTCCAATGTATGAAAGTGAAAAGTGAAAGTGAAGTCGCTCAGTCGTGTCCGACCCTTAGCGACCCCACGGACTGCTGCCTACCAGGCTCCTCCATCCATGGGATTTTCTAGGCAAGAGTACTGGAGTGGCTTGCCATTGCCTTCTCCATCCCCCAACCCTAGCCCCCCATTAATCTAGTGTCCTGTATGTCCTGTGTTTAAAAGGCTTTGTTCACTCTAAAGTCAGGTGGATAGGCCTCTGAATATTTTTTTTTTCCTTTATACTCCTTCTGGTTCAAAGACATCTCATCTGGTAGTCTACTCATTCAAAGTGAAAAGGAGCAGTGGGGTAACAAAATCCTTTTCAACCTACAAAGTGAAGTTCACCTACTGCCTCATGGCATCCTTGAACCTCAGAGCTCTAGAAGGGACATGAGCGGAAGAAACCGAGGCTTGGGTTGAGGAAATGATTTGTCAGAGGCCACACAGCCAGGAAGGAGCCATGCTGAGACTGGAACCCAGATTTGTCTGACTGAACACCATCTCATCAGTCCCTAATTTTCCGAAGCCACTTGCCTTTCATTCAGCAAACTTCTGTACTTTCAGGCTTCCTGCCCCAGAAGAGTTTCCTGTTTCACCTCCAAAGCCATCAGCAGCCCTTAGGGCCCTGCCAAACATCTGGCACTTGACAGGGATGTTCCTCTGTTTCCCTCTCTCTGCAGGGTGCTGAAGGGGTGGGTCATGAATTATGCCTTGATTCCCTCCAGCCACGCAGAGTGTAAATAAACAGGAGCAGGGAAAGCACATGTGTAGATGGATGGTGAACCTTCTGTGTCCCTCTCTGAGTGGCTATCTGCAGGAAAACCCGGGCAGCTCTTCTCTACAGGAGCCTCATACATGGCTCTGTCCTTGGTGGGGGTTCCCGGAGCCTCTGCCACACTCCGTGCCCTCAGTTTCTACCTCTCATACACGCTGTCTTAACCCTCCTGTGATACAGAACTACTACGCATCCCGTAACACACCGTGTTCAGTCATATGCCACATTTTCCTTCCTGCTATGTGCCTTGTTGGGAATTTTCTCTTTTGATTGTGGGTCTTTAAAAAAGCTCTGTTTAACAGAAATTTCCTCTGTGGAGTATCTTTGATTCCTCCAAATGTAGGGGCGCCTTTGCTTGTTCTCATCCTGCCCTTTCAACCACTTTATAGCATTTATTTTATCGGATTATACCTATCTCCCCTACCTAGAAGAGAATCTGTTGCTAGTCGCTCAGTCATATCTGACTCTTTGTGACCCTGTGAACTGTAGCCCACCAGGCTGCTCTGTCCTTGGAATTTTCCAGGCAAGAATTCTGGGGTGGGTTGCCATTTCCTTCTTCAGAGGATCTTCCCAACCCAGGGATTGAATCCTCATCTCCTCACTGGCAGGAAGTAGTTCTAAGTAAATGTAGAACTAGGTATTTTGGGAGCATAGAGAGGGAGCTCATCTAGTTTATGGGTCAGGAAGGCCTTGGGAGGAATTAAAATCTAAGCTAATACTCTATGAATAAGTACATTATGGGGGAGGTGGGTGGGAGGAGGAAGAACACATAAATTCCTGGAAGCATGGGGGGATTGAGGAAGCAAGAGAAGACGTTATAGCTGTAGTTGGAATAACCAAGGCTGGAGAAGTTGATGTCGTTGGATTGTGGGGGGTTAATTTGTAAGCCAAATTAAGAAAGACCATTCTGGTTATGATAAGAAAAAGTGATTGGAGGAAAGCAAGATTGGAAATGGGAAGCCAGGTGTGGGGCTGTTGCAAATTTTCAGTGGAAAGAAGATAGTAATTGAGTTTAGTGACACAGGGATGGTAGGCTTGGTGAAGTGGGTGTATTATGGAAATATGTACAGTCATCTCTTGGTATCTGCAGGGGACTGGTTCCAGGAGCCTCTTGGACACCAAAATCTGCAGATGCCCAAGTCCCTTATATAAAATGATATAGTACAATGAGTACAGCTGGTCTTCTGTATCTATGGGTTTTGCATCTGTGGATGTGGAGGGCTGATTGTACAAAGTTGAATGGTTAGGACTTGGTGATTATTGTTGGACGGAGGTGAAGACAGGGTGACATCAAGGAGTGTTTCCAGGATTCTGTCTTGAGTAGCCAGATACAGGTGGCAGGAGGTAGTAATACAGGGAGTGTAGGAGGACAAGGTTGGGGAGTGGCAGGTGATAGAATCTATCTTAATCATACTGGAAGGTAAGAAGCCGAAGAAATTTCCTGGTAGATCAATGACCAGTACACAGGCTTAAAGGTCAAGGGTCCAGGCTAGGGTTCAGTTCAGTTCAGTTCAGTTCAGTCGGTAAGTCATGTCCGACTCTTTGCGACCCCATGAACCACAGCACGCCAGGCCTCCCTGTCCATCACCAACTCCCGGAGTTCACTCAAACTCATGTCCATCGAGTCGGTGATGCCATCCAGCCATCTCATTCTCTGTCGTCCCCATCTCCTCCCGCCCCCAATCCCTCCCAGCATCAGACTCTTTTCCAGTGAGTCAACTCGTTGCATGAGGTGGCCAAAGTATTGGAGCTTCAGCTTTAGCATCAGTCCTTCCAATGAACACCCAGGATTGATCTCCTTTAGAATAGACTGGTTGGATCTCCTTGCAGTCCAAGGGACTCAAGAGTCTTCTCCAGCACCACAGTTCAAAAGCATCAATTCTTTGGCGATCAGCTTTCTTCACAGTCCAACTCTCCCGTGGCTAGGGTTAGGGAGCAAAATTTAAGGAGGCACTCACTCTCAGGGTTCAACAAGTGAGGGTTGAACTTGAGAATGAGTATTTCCTTAAAGTTTTCACCCTGGGCTCCTTTCCTGCCTCACTCTAGTCCTGGCCCTGTCTGAGTCACAGGAGAGAGGTTGGCCTAGAATTACAAGTTTGGATTATATCAGTATATAGGTGATGGAATGGACATTTACCATTGTTTAGCTTCCCAGAATTGATTTCTACTTCCTTACAGCACTTAATTTCGTTTTGGGGAATTAGTTTCCTCTCTTGTGTGTCTTGGACATTGTTCGAAATAGGTGCTTGCCTCCAACAATAGAAACCCACAAGGTCTCTGAAGAAGCACAGTCTGAATATTAGAGCTGGATTCTAAAGTCCATTGTACTTGGTGTAAGTCCTAAGCTAATGGCTTTAGCTAAACAGTTAAGCAAGATGTTCAAAGGAGAAAATGAATAATGGTAGGCCATGCTGGCTTATCTTTCTGTCTTTTAGCCTGCCTCCTGCCATTTTTGTGATGACAAGGGAAGAAAATATCCCTCTTCTCTGCAGTGTGTTATCTGAGGATTTGAGATCTGTATGGACTTCCCTGGTGGCTCAGATGGCAAAGAATCTGCCTGCGATGCAGGAGACCTGGGTTTGATCCCTGAGTTGTGAAGATTCCAATATTCTTGTGTGGAGAATCCCTATGGACAAAGGAGCTTGGAGGGCTACAGTCCATGGGGTCACAAAGAGTTGGACACGATTGAGCGACTAAGCACACATTGGCTGCAGAAATTTCTGTTAGTATCCAGGAAGACCCTGGAGCTGTTTTAGGGGGAGTAGTCACCAGTTATGGGAGGAGATCACACAGAGTCTGAAAATAAGATAAACACAATTGGAAACAGAGCAGAGACAATGAAAGAGACTGGTTCCTCAGTGACATTGTTGGAAACCGCTGAATCAAGTCTCACCTGAAATTGTTAGTAACTTGGCGGCCAGATTGCTATTACACAGACTCCTCAGCAACAGGACTTAAGTAATGTACAAATTAAGGTCTCTTTCACATAACAGCCCAGAGGCAAGTGGTCTAGGCTGCCAGAGTAGGTCTGCCATTCTCAACATGTGGCTTCCATCTGTAGGTCCCAAGTGATTGCTTCAGTGGACTCTTTTCTCAACCCGGGAGAAGAGCAAACAAAGATCTGGAGAGCAATATCTTTTTTAAGAAAGTGACCTGAGAACATACTTACCTCCTTCATTTACAGTCTATTATACGGCCACGTCTAGATGCAAGGAAGGCCAGGTGAAGAGGTCTCTGGAATGTGTGGGAGAGTTGGTCACAACCTTTGGATCACAGAGGCAGGGAGTCCTGTTACTAAAGGGAAGGATGGGAGAATGGATCTTGGGAGTACTTATCTGTTTTGCTAAAGCAATAAACTCTTTTTTTCTCCTCTCCCTCAAGCCATTTTGAGTTGGGGTTTCTGTTCTTTGCAAAAATAATTTATCTTCTATGACAGTGGTCTCCAAGCATTTTGGCACCAGAGATTGGCTTCATGGAAGACAATTTTTCCATGGACTGGGGGTGGGGCAGTGGGTGGGATGGTTTTGGATTTACCCGCTGATTACCTCCTGCTGGGTGGCCTGGTTCCAACAGGCTGTACTTGTCCATGACTTGGGGGTTGGGGACCTCTATTCTATGAGACAGGAACTGTCTCTGAGCCTTTGTCTGTCCAATCATAACGCTTCTCTGTGACCTTGAAGGGACAGTCTGGTGGTGTGTGTTTGAATGCAATTGAGTTTAATTTGTTAAGGGAGGTAGAGGAGAGGAAATCATCTGGGATTATACTCTGAGTTCTTGGTTATTTTCACACTTTGTATCCTTTAGTCCTTTCATTTTCTTTATTTCCAGGTTGCATGTAAGGAAACTGAAGTTGAGGAAGTTTTATATATGGTACAGACACCAGACAGGTACTAGGGTTACAATACAGCCCCTGTCTGTAGGGTTTAAAGCCGGTGTCCTTACTACTTCATCCTCACAGTATCCTGTGGTATTGAGGTGCATGGTGCTATAAGAATTAGTGGGGATGTGAAGGGTCAGGAAAGTTGGTGGTAGAGGTCAGGAATGGGGGTGAGTACAGGGAATAAGGGGCTTACCAGGTGGCTCAGTGGTAAAGGTTCCAGCTGCCAAGGCAGAAGATCCCATGGAGAAGGGAATGGCAGCCCACTCCAGTATTCTTGCCTGGAGAATTCCATGGACAGAGGAGCCTGGCAGGCTACAGGGGGTTGCAAAGAGTTGGACACGATTGAGTGATTGAGCATGTACGCATGCACAGGGAATGAGGATGGCTGGAGCCGTGTGTGTGTGTGTGTACATGCACACATATGTGTGTTTATATCCACAGAGATAGAAGGCAGCTAGAAAGGAGATAGGTGTTCAAAAGACTGGCGGGGGACCAGTCCAAACAGCCCTCATTTTCCCAAGACCTCTCCTTGTCAACCACACTCCTGATTTTTCTTTGACATGATGCTTACTTGTTAACTGGGTGTTTATCTGAATGGGGTGTCTTGCAGACTGAGAGCCTTCCTTGCTCTGACAAGTTTGGGAAGGCTGGTGGAAAAACAGTTGCATCAAGTAAGGAGTCTGGAATTTATGGAGAAAGTCGCTTACGCCCATCCTGACTGCAAAGGGCTGCTGCATTAGCAGAGGAAGGGGGCTGGAAGGGCAGGGCCGCCAGCAGTGTTGGGAGGAGGGTGGGGAGGCAATTCACTAATAAGCTAGACTTCCAGGAAGGAAAGCCCACCCTCCACTCCCCCCCCACCAAGGCTGAACGAAGGCTGCCTTAGGACGTCTTCTGCCTGAGAAGGCTCTCTCGGAAGAATTCTATTGTCTGCCCTTCGAGAGGAAGCTTGTTCCTTAGAGAGCACAATGAGGACATGGCCTCCAAGGACACAGGGAGGAAGCTGAGAGTCCCTGAGTTCTCCAAGAACCTGCTGTAGACAGCCTCTTGGCAAGCGTTCATGCGGTAGTTGGACACTTTACCCTGTGGAGCAGCCTGGGTCCTGGGAACAGTGGTGAACTGGAGGAGGCAGCCTTCTACGGGCTCTGCCCAGCCCAGTCGCTCTGCAGCCTATGGTCACCTTGACCCTGTGACGCGGAAAGTGAAGCTCCATTTCTGTGACACCCTCTGTGCCCTCTTCTCAGCCACTTAAAACTGCTCACCGCTCCTGGATAAACACCACACATGTTCCCCATCCCAGGTTCACCTTACTGTCCTTTCTTTCCCACCTATGTTTCTTCATCTTTCAGGACCAGATCAAATGTCACCTCTTTGGGGAAGCCTTCCTGGTTTTCCCCAGGCAGTCATTGATTCCTACTTTTAGTAAGCACATATTATTATGATGTGCATATCTTTACAACTAGCTTATTGTCTTGCATTTTGTAGACACCCAGTAAGTATGTCTGTAAATGTGTGCGTGCATGTGTGGTCGCTTCAGTCATGTCCGACTCTGCAGCTCTGTGGACTGTGGCCCTCCAGGCTCCTCTGTCCATGGGATTCTTCAGGCAAGAATACTAGAGTGTTGCCAATTCCTCCTCCTGGAGGTCTTCCTGACCCAGGGATCAAATCCCAGTTTCTTAAGTCTCCTGTATGGGCAAGCTGGTTCTTTACCATTAGCGCCACCTGGGAAGCGCAAAGCATTTTATTTACAAACTTTATCAACAGTAATAGCATTAAACTAAGTCAATAAATGTATAGTCTTGACTTAGTTTAAGTTGTTACTGTTGATGAAGTTTATAAATGAAATACTTAAGGGACTGTATAAATACTTGTATACATTCATGGTTGCTATTCAAAATATTTTTTTTTTTGTTGAAACTTGTGTTTTAATTTTTCAGTTCAGGCTGTGTGGTTACTGCCCTTGTCTCTCCAAACTTGCATTCAAGTCACAGGTGACTTCTTAGATGAATGACATGTTACTTGTCTTGTGTACTCTTCAGTAAGTCACCTCTCTTTCTGATTCCCATCTTTAATATAGGGTTTGGGAACATTTGGTGCTGAGGCTCCCTTTAAGCTGAACAATGCTATAGTTCTAGCCATGAAATATTTAAAATGTGACCTCCCAGGAATGTTTGTATTTTAAAGGAGTCACTTAACTAAGGGCAAAAAGCATTAACGGTGGGAATTCACTGGAGGATGAAATAGCAGGATTCCAAAGGCAAATATTAGCAGAACTTTCTATAGAGTGACAAAGTAAACCCTTTATTCAGCTTCCTTTGAGTACTGCCATTCAACTTGGTATGAACATACCTGCTCCTTATAGGAACTTAATTAGGGAATAGACACAAAGAAAACTTAAATGCATATTTCTATATGAAAGAAATCAGTTTGAAAAGGCCATGTACTGTCAGGTTCTAATCATCTGACATTCCAGAAAAGGTAAAATTATGGAGATAGAAAAAAAAAAAAAAACAGTGGTTGCCAGGGAATAGGAAATTGACGCTGGGTGAAGGGAGAGATAGAATACAGAGGATCTGGGGGGCAGCGAAACTATTCTGTGTGATTCTGTAATGGTACCTGACATTATACATTTGTTAAAACCCATGGAATATACAACACAAAGAATGAACCCTAGTGTAAAGTGTGGATTGTAGTTAATTATTACGTGTCAGTATTGGCTCATTGTAACAAACGTGCCATGCTCACACAAGATGCCAAAAGTAGGGGAAATTGTGTATGAAAGGGAGGGGCCTATGGGAAATCTCTGTACTTTCTGCTCACTCTATAAATCTAAAAGTTGCTTAAAAATAAAATCTATTAATTAAGAAAACCTTAATCACACATCTCCTTAATCATAGCTAACATTTATAGAGCACTTACCAGTGCTGTTCTAAGTAACTTGTATATATTAACTCTTTTCAGAGATTTTCACATCAAACTTAAGCTGTTGTTCAGTCTCTCAGTGATGTCCTACTCTTTGTGACTCCATGGACTGCAGTATGCCAGGCCACCCTGTCCTTCACCATCTCGCGGAGCTTGCTCAAACTCATGTCCATGATGCCATCCAGCCATCTCATCATCTATCACCCTCTTCTTTCACCTTCAATCTTTCCCAGCATCAGGGTCTTTTCTGATGAGTCAGCTGTTCGCATCAGGTGGCCAAAGTATTGGAGTTTCAACTTCAGCATCAGTCCTTCCAATGAATATTGAGGACTGATTCCTTTAGGATGGACTGGTTTGATATCCTTGCAGTCCAAGGGACTCTCAAAAGTCTTCTCCAACACCACAGTTCAAAGCATCAATTCTTCAGTGCTCAGACTTCTTTATGAGCTAAGTGCTATTATCAGTCTCATCTTACAAATGAGGAAACTGAGGCACATCGAAGTTAGGGGAGCTTGCCCAGTGTTGCACAGCCAGTAATCAGTAGGGCCCTCTGTGATCCCAGGCAAGCTGGCTACAGAGTTCACACCATGCTGTACCACCTGTTTCTATCCTCTATCCTACTATGTGCCAGAGATGTGTGATTTCTCTGCTCAGGTAAGCCTCCAGCCTCCCTCTGGAAGCCTTTCAGACCTGCCACAGGCTGGGTAGGTGACTATTCCATGCTCTCATACATTCTGGCCTTGACTCTGCAGACACACCATAATTAGAGCACATTTGCTGAATGTATTGCCAAGGAGTGTTTGGCATGTATTTTGTTGAATCCCAGAGAAACCATGGACTTTCACTAAACCGCCTACTTATATCTGTTCACAAAAAGGCAGCCAGCTGAGTGAGCTTGCTCCCTTGCTCACGGCTGCTTCCTTCTCCAATGTCCTGACATTACTTCTCCAATGACTTTGATCATGTATCTCCATCCTCGCTTGGTCTCAGTGTCAAGGACACCAGTGACATTTCCCGTGCCTACTTTTTTCTCACTGTGAAAAGTAAACACAATGTTGGCCACACTCCTGGCCTTCAACTCTGCCCTTGTTGTTCGTGTTTCCTTAACGTTTTATCTGTAGCATCGCTCATTTCTGGGACAGAGTCTAATTTAAGCCAGGAGGTGAGCAGGTGAGAACTCTTTTAGGGAGACAAATAGTTCACTTTTGTGCCCTCCTCTCCTAAAGGTTGTTTCTTTGCCAGCAAAGACAAAGAAAAAGAGCTGGGAAACTAAACTTGCTCTATCCTAAATTCTGCATCACAGGTACTACTTGGTGGACAAATTATGCCTCCCCAGTTCACACTGATTCTTGTAATCACGAGAATAAGACCCTGGAGACGTGAGTGGAGGTGGTCTGGATTCCCCTCCCTGACAAGCGGCCCCTGGGAAGCTGGGCCTTGCCTGGGACTCTGGGGGCTGGGCTCTCACTAAGGACTGTAGGTTGAAAAGCTGAAGCAGGTCTAGAGACTACATGCGGATTGGGAAGCTGAGTGAGTGGAACAAGTAGCCCTCCCCTCCATCCGCTGGCTCTGCTTCAGCCACACCTCCTCCCTTCCCCTCCCTACTCCCTAAAGCACAGGGACAACGCCTTTCTTTTAGCTCCCTTATTTCTTGCTCCCCTTTCCTCAACTAACTCTTAGCCTACTGTTCAGGCCAGGCTGAAATGTCAATTTCTCCAAACATCTTGAAATTCCCCTTACTTCCTCCCCTGATAGAGGGCCTGTTGTATCAGGGGGTCCTGAATTTCCCCAAGCTTTACACCCATGTCACTTACTTGTATTAGATAAAGTCATGGATTGACTTTCCAGTTAGTTAGTAACCCATGTAAGGGGAAGCTCTGTCATGTTGGCCATTTTATCCCTTACTACAGTGCCTGGAAGAAGAAAAGCACACAGCAAGTAGTCATCAAATAAAGGAGTGAAACTCTAAAGTACCAGGGAAAAGAGATGGGCCTTAGAGCCAAGGTCATAGGCCAGAAACCACCCTAAGGAGGATAGCAGAAATAGCCTGTGTGTTAGCTACACTCTGTGCCCCATTAATGTATATTTAATAAATGAAAGAACATTGATTTCACTGTGCTTGGAACCCCCCACTGGCAAGTAAAGTAAGTCTTGAATGGAGCAAAGCACTTTCTCCCCCAAGAATCAGAATGGCCCGTGCTAATATATTCTGGGGGAGTTTTGGACCACAGATTAAAAAATAGATTCCCCCTTCCAAACCACTTCCTTGAGGATGCACTGAATCACAGTGAATGGCCAATTGAGCTGCCAGTAGGCCCACTAGAAAGTGGGTTGTCAGAGACTTGTATTACGTAGGATTAACATTAGGCATCTCTGTCTCAACCCAGTGAAAGGCTTCAAGTGTCCTTGGAATTTCAGTGACCTTTCTCCATCAATGACGACATTGTTCTACTGCCTGATGGCATAATTCATAGGAAATGCAACCCACTCCTCATCATCGCTGCCCACCACATCTGGGATGGGGGCCGAGGGCCTGAGAGCACTGAGAATGTTACATTTGCTTGCACCAAACCTCCCGGGGTGCAGGGACTACTGAGAGTTGTTTTCTGAGACTTTTTACAGTTTTTTTTTTTTTCAATGGTCTTAGCTGAGAATTAGGAGGCAATGGCAAAGGTTCTAGGAGTCTAGCAGGTCTTAAACCTGTCATCAGCAGAGCTCCTCTGATGCAGTAGGGTAAAGCTGCTGATCTGAAGCCACCTAGAACTCAGGTAATGGTGTGGGATCCGAAGCCCAGAGAGACCACATTCACTTAGGGTAAGCACAAGGGAATTATGGCAGTTGACATGTTTGTTTTTGAATCCTCTCTGTGGCCTGGAGACTTTTCTGCCTCTGTTTTCCTGATGAGAGGGCAGTGGCTCAGAGCACACAGTGACTGGATGGACTGCTAGAATTCAGACATCAGGTGGGTGGTGGGATATCTACTGAACACCTACTTGGGTTACACAGGATACTAGGGATTTTAGACTCTTTTCCTCCTGTTTCTCATTGTAGCCTTAAAATGTTGAAACTGAAGCCAAGGCAGAGCTGGCTAATTCCTTTCTGCTGCAATTCAGCATCGTTAGGCAAGCTTCTCCAGCACCTTGGCAGCCAAAGCAGAGAAGATGGGTGGCTGGGTGGAGCAGAATGAAGGGTCTGTAGGAAGATGAGGGGAGAGTTTGGGCAGGGGAAGAGATGAGGCTAGTGGAAAAGCAGGGATGGATCTCATTCAAGGTGAATCCTTTGTGTTGAGCGTATGACTGGTCCTCAGAACATGTCTTCTGAACAGATGTGTGAATGCTAGCAGGGAGTTGGTTGGCAGGTGAGCCAAGTTCCTGGAGGGTCCAGGGATGCATGCCTCAGTGCAGTAGTAATAAAAGTGAGCTGCTAGGATTTGGGGTTACCAGGGGAGGGTAGAGGCCTTTAGGAGCTTCAGAGGAGGAGACATCGGGAGTGATGAAGTGGTGGCCGCCATGGGACCATTACTGGGCAGCTGCAGAAGCATGTGGCAATGGCCACTGGCATTGAGGAGCAGGAGGCTGATGAGTAACAGCCTGGAGTAACTCCTTCCATGCATCCCTTGGTCTTTTACACTATTCTGTGTGGAGATGGATGAAAATCTCTGATAACTTTGAAGAGTCAATTGTTAGGCTTCTCCAAAGCTCTATTTCCAAGGGGTAGAAAAGACCATTGGAGAAGGCAATGGCACCCCACTCCAGTGCTCTTGCCTGGAAAATCTCATGGACAGAGGAGCTTGGTGGGCTGCAGTCCACAAGTCCACAAGACTGAGCAACTTCACTTTCACTTTTCACTTTCATGCATTGGAGAAGGCAATGGCACCCCACTCCAGTGTTCTTGCCTGGAGAATCCCAGGGACGGGGGAGCCTGGTGGGCTGCCGTCTATGTGGTCACACAGAGTTGGACACGACTGGAGCGACTCAGCAGCAGCAGAAAAGACCATAAACAAAGACTGTGCATGCTCAGGTTGCTCAGTCATGTCCGACTCTGAGACCCCATGGACTGTAGCCCGCCGGACTGCTCTGTCCATGGAATTTTCCAGCTAAGAATACTGAAGTGGGTTGCCATTTCCTACTCCAAGGGGATCATTCTGACCCAAGGATCAAACCTGTGCCTCTTGTATCAGCAGGTGGACTCCTTACCATTGCACCACCTGCGAAGCCCACACAAAGACCATTGAGTGCTAAGACACTTCAGTTGTGTCTGACTCGGTGTGACCCTATGGACTGTAGCCTGCCAGGCTCCTCTGCCATGGAATTCTCCAGGCAAGAATACTGGTGTGGGTTGCCATGTCCTCCTATAGGGGGGTCTTCCTGACCCCGGGATTCATCCTGGGTCTCCTGCATTGGCAGGAAAATTCTTTACCACTAGTGCCACTTCAGTTTAGTTAAGTTTAGTTGCTCAGTCGTGTCGGACTCTTTGTGACCCCATGAATAGCAGCACACCAGGCCTCCCTGTCCATTACCAACTCCCGGAGTTCACCCAAACTCATGTGCATCGAGTCAGTGATGCCATCCAGCCATCTCATTCTTTGTGGTCTCCTTCTCCTCCTGTCCCCAATCCTCCCAGCATCAGGGTCTTTTCCAATGAATCAACTCTTCGCATGAGCTGGCCAAAGTATTGGAGTTTCAGCATCAGCATCAGTCCTTTCAATGGAAACCCAAGACTGGTCTCCTTTAAGATTGACTGGTTGGATCTCCTTGCAGTTCAAGGGACTCTCAAGAGTCTTCTCCAGCACCACAGTTCAAAAGCATCAATTCTTTGGCGTTCAGCTTTCTTCACAGTCCAACTGTCACATCCATACATGACCACGGGAAAAACCGTAGCCTTGACTAGACGGACCTTTGTTGGCAGTAATATCTCTGCTTTTTAATATGCTATCTGACAGAATGTGGTCCACTGGAGAAGAGAATGGCAAACCACTTCAGTATTCTTGCCTTGAGAACGCCATGAACAGTAAGAAAAGGCAAAATGATAGGATACTGAAAGTGCCACTTGGGAAGCCCAATAAAGACTACAAACATCTCTGTATCAAGGTCCACTTAGTTCTCGGGACATGAATGTCATCTGCAGTGTATAACTAGGAAGCTCAGATGTGGGATAGAGTGCCTCCCACTGCGTCTTTCTCTGAATTTCGTTGGTGGAAGACAAAAACAGTGCTAATCTATGGATACATTTCTTTTTCACGCAGGCACTGCCTTTCCTCAGCTTTGGCATCCTGCAGCAGAGGTCTGGGCTGTAATAGAGTGGGTCTTATTTTTTATTAAGTTCATGAACTTTGAAGGAAGGAACTTGGAAAAAAGGTCTCATTACTTCAGGAATGAAGGTTCATGCTTCTTTTAATGCCAGACATTGGTGTGGCCTTACTTGTTCAGTTCAGTTCAGTCGCTCAGTCGTGTCCGACTCTCCGCGACCCCATGAATCACAGCACGCCAGGCCTCCCTGTCCATCACCTTACTTGCTGCTGCTGCTGCTAAGTCACTTCAGTCGTGTCCGACTCTGTGTGACCCCATAGACGGAAGCCCACCAGGCTCCCCCGTCCCTGGGATTCTCCAGGCAAGAACACAAATAATCTGGGTAGAAAATTGCAACAGAGTGGCAAGGAGAAACAGGATGGCTTCTTGGGGTAAAGCAGGTTGGGTGGGGGAGAAAAGGTCAGTGAAAGGTCAACCTAAAATGGAGAGATGCTGAGGAAAGGCATGAAGATTTAAATTATGGTTAGACTTTTGCATAGACTGACTTTGTGACAAGACTCTGCCATAGACCCTTCCAGAATCTGGGATAATGGGAAGAACATGATCTCTGGATTCAGATGGATTTGGCTTTAAATTTCAATTTGGCTACTTAGTATAAGCTGCATGACCCATACCTTCCCCAAATCTCTTGAGTTTCAGTTTCCAAATCTGTACAATGTAAAAAAAAAAAATCTACCTGGCAGGATTGTTGAGGGGATTGGATGAGACACTGCAGGGTAAGTGTCAGGCACTGTGTTCATAAAGAGAAATGTGGTACAAAGCTTCTGAATTCATACTACTACTATTATTATTGTTAATTTTTGCTGAAAAACGCATTATTGTTTGCATTTAGTCCAAGTCTTCAGATAGGGCTCCAGGATAGTTAAAAAGCAGCCTACTGGCTGCAGAGTGTCAGATGGCTACACTGACACTAGATGGGGCTTCTCAAAGGCTGCTGGGCTCCAGAGCCTCCTGGTGCTGCTTGAGGGCGAGCCTCTGGAAGAGATAATTACCCAGCCCTACCTAGGGGTCAGTCAGTTCACAGAAGAAGTGGCCAATGGCCTCCAAAGTCGTACCATTTTGGTGGAAATAGAAGCCCAGAGAGAAGTAGGTGTAGGAGGCCTGCAGACGCAGGTTGACCAGGAGGTCAATGGCAGCTTCCACCTGAAGTGAATAATTCTGATGTATGTGAGATCATGTGGTTGATCAACAATAAGAAATTAATCTCAAAAAATGGTGTGAGCTGGTTCCAGAGTCTGAGGCTAGCTGAGTGGTTGGTTCTGAAGGTTTGATAGGAAAAATATTTACAAGTGGTTAGAGGCTGGAGGAGGGAACTTCCCTGGGTCTTTTCTGTCCAAACACCATTGAAGCAAGACACAGATCCACAGGATCATCAAGCATGGTGCTCACAGTCACATTCTTTAATGAAATATATCTTTAAATTTTACAGGGCAGTGGTTCACACGAGTTAATCATTAACTGACCAGGAGGCTGACTGCTGCGCTGAAGTTTACCTCCTCTGCAAAGAGTCCTTGGAGGAGTGCTGGACGTCAGGGCCCATGCTAGCTCAGTGTTTGCCAAACTTCTCTGTTGATGGGAATCTTCTGTGCGTACTTGTTAAACATTACAAGTTCTTGGCTTCAACCCAAACTCACTGAGTAAGAAGCTCCAGGGGGCCCAGGAAGCTGTGTCATCTATTGTTTGTTTTTATGACTGGACTGGGTCTTATTTGCTGTTCTTGGGTTTTCTCTAGTTATGGCGAGTGGGGGTGACTCTCTAATTTCAGTGCATAGTTCAGTTCAGTTCAGTCGCTCAGTCGTGTCCGACTCTTTGTGACCCCATGGACCCCACCATGCCAGGCCTCCCTGTCCATCACCAACTCCTGGAGTTTACTCAAACTCATGTCCATTGAGTCGGTGATGCCATCCAGCCATCTCATCCTCTGACGTCCCCTTTTCCTCCTGCCTTCAATCTTTCCTAGCATCAGGGTCTTTTCCAATGAGTCAGTTCTTTGTATCAGATGGCCAAAGTATTGGAGTTTCAGCTTCAGCATCAGTCCTTCCAATGAATATTCAGGACTTATTTCCTTTAGGATGGACTGGTTGGATCTCCTTGCAATCCAAGGGACTCTCAAGTGTCTTCTCCAGCACCACAGTTCAAAAGCATCAATTCTTTGGTGCTCAGCTTTCTTCCTAGTCCAACTCTCACATTCATACATGACCACTGGAAAAACCATCGCTTTGACTAGATGGACCTTTGTCAGCAAAGTAATGTCTCTACTTTTTAATATGCTGTCTAGATTGGTCATAACCTTTCTTCTAAGGATCAACTATCTTTTAATTTCATGGCTGCAGTCACCATCTGCAGTGATTTTGGAGCTCCCCAAAAGAAACTGTCTGTCACTGTTTCCATTGTTTCCCCATCTATTTGTCATAAAGTGATGGGACCAGACGCCATGATCTTAGTTTTCTGAATGTTGAGTTTTAAGCCAACTTTTTCACCCTCCTCTTTCACTTTCTAAGAGGCTCTTTACTTCTTCTTCACTTTCTGCCCTAAGGGTGGTGTCATCTGCATATCTGAGGTTATTGATATTTCTCTCCACAGTCTTGATTCCAACTTGTGCTTCATCCAGCCCAGCATTTCTCATGATGTCCTATGCATATAAATTTTATAAGCAGGGTGACAATATACAACCTTCATGTACTTCTTTCCCGACTTAGAACCAGTTTATTGTTCCATCTCCAGTTCTAACTGTTGCTTCCTGACCTGCATACAGGTTTCTCAAGAGGCAGGTCAGGTGGATGAGTGCAATTGTGCGGTAGTTTGAGCAATCTTTGGTGTTGCTTTTCCTTGGGATTGGAATGAAAACTGACCTTTTCCAGTCCTGTGTCCACTGCTAAGTTTTCCAAATTTGCTGGCATACTGAGTGCAGCACTTTCAGAACATCATCTTTTAAGATTTGAAATAGCTCAACTGGAATTCCATTAAATCCACTAGCTTTATTTTTAGTGATGCTTCCTAAGGCCCACTTGACTTCCCATTCCGGGATGTCCGGCTCTGGGTGAGTGATTATCTGGGTCATGAAGATCTTTTTTTGTAACGTACTTCTGTGTATTCTTGCCACCTCTTCTTAATATCTTCTGCTTCTGTTAGTACAAACCATTTCTGTCCTTTATTGTGCCCATCTTTGCATGAAATATTCCCTTGGTAGCTCTAATTTTCTTGAAGAAATCTCTAGTATTTCCCATTCTATTGTTTTCCTCTATTTCTTTGCATTGATCTCTCCTTTCTAGTCTCAGCATTCAAATAGGCATATCTTTCCTTTTCTCCTTTGGTTTTCACTTCTCTTATTTTCACAGCTATTTGTAAGGCCTCCTCAGACAACTGTTTTTCCTTTTTGCATTTCTTTTTTTTAGGGATGGTCTTGATTACTGACTCCTGTACAATATCATGAACCTCTGTCCATAGTTCATCAGGCACTCTATCAGATCTAGTCCCTTAAATCTATTTCTCACTTCCACTATATAATCATGAGGGATTTGCTTTAGGTCATACCTGAATGGTCTAGTGGTTTTCCCTACTTTCTTCAATTTCAGTCTGAATTTGGCAATAAGAAGTTCATGATCTGAGCCACAATGAGCTCCCAGTCTTGTTTTTGCTGACTGTATAGAGCTTCTCCATCTTTGGCTGCAAAGAATATAATCAATCTGATTTCGGTGTTGGCCATCTGGTGATGTCCATGTGTAGAGTCTTCTCTTGTGTTGTTGGAAGAGGGTGTTTGCTATGACCAGTGCGTTCTCTTGGCAAAACTCTATTAGCCTTTGCCCTGCTTCATTCTGTGCTCCAAGGCCAAATTTGCCTGCTACTCCAGGTGTTTCTTGACTTCCTACTTTTGCATTCCAGGCCCCTATAATGAAAAAGACATCTCTTTTGGGTGTTAGTTCTAGAAGGTCTTGTAGGTCTTCATAGAACCGTTCAGCTTCCGCTTCTTCAGCGTTACTGGTTGGGCATGGTGGTGGTTTAGTCCCTCAGTCGTGTCTGACGCTTTGTGACCTTATGGACTGTAGCCCTCCAGGGTCCTCTTCCATGGGATTCTCTAGGCAAAAATACTGGAGTGGGTTGCCATTCCCTCCTCCAGGGGATCTTCCCAACCCAGGGATTGAACCCTTGTCTCCTGTGTCTCCTGAATTTGTAGGCAGATTCTTTACCACTGAGCCACCAGGGAAGCCTAGTCAGGGCATAGACTTAGATTACTCTGATATTGTATGGTTTGCCTTGGAAATGAACAGAGATTATTCTGTTTGTTTTTGAGATTGCATCCAAGTACTGCATTTCAGATTCTTTTATTGACTATGATGGCTACTCCATTTCTTCCAAGGAATTCTTGCCCACAGTAGTAGATATAATGGTCATCTGAATTATATTCACCCATTCCAGTCCATTTTAGTTCACTGATTCCTAAAATGTTGATGTTCACTCTTGCCGTCTACTGTTTGACCATCCCAATTAGCCTTGATTCATGGACCTAAGCTGCAGTGTGTAAGCTTCTCATTATGGTGGATTCTCATTGTGGAGCATGGGGCTCTAGGACACGCAGGCTTCCATAGTTACACCACACGGGCTCAGGAGTTGCGGCACACGGGTTCAGTTGCCTTGTGGCATGCGGGTTCTTCTTGGATGGAGGGATTGAAACCATGTCCCCTGAATTGGCAGGCAGATTCTTAACCACCACCACACTGGACCACCAGGGAAACCCAGGAAGCGGTGTTTTTAACAAGAATCCCAGACAAGTCTTATTATCAGAGAATTTGGGGAAACACCATCAACCCTAGTCATACCATTCATTGATTAGTGATAACAAGCTAGTTTTAGAGTACATTTTAAAAATTTTAAGTAAAAATTTACTACAAAGATGATCTCCAAGATTAAGAGTTATTTAAAAAGGATCTTCTGACTGGTCTTTGGAGGAAGAATGTATCATTATGCTTTTAGGAGAAAGATGCTCTTTCATCCCTCCCTGCTTTGGCTGTTGCAGTTCTCTCTGAAATTCTCTCTACCTTGTCTACCAGCCAAATCCCGCTCCTTCTTCAAGGTTCAATTCAACAGTCACTCTCTCTAAAAAGCTCCCAAGATTCTCTCAGTTGAATCAGATGCTTCGTCCTGTCTGTGCCCTTTTTGCCTTGGTGTTACGTCATTTATAAGGTGAATCACATTGTTTCATGGGTTTGTTTTGTTTCTCTTCACACTAACTTTTGCATATAAATATCAAGAGGGTGGGTTCTGATATCAAAAGTGTCTAGATTTGAATCTCTCTGAAGGATTCCAGCAGACAAAACAGAAAAAATCACCTTGAATTGGGTGTTGGAAGATGAGCAAGAATTGCCCAGGTGGAGAAAGGAGATTTCCAGTGAACAGCAAGTGCAAAAGTGTGGAGGTCACAGAAAAGCACACTTTCCCCATCTTGAACCATTTTTAATGAGAAACTCAGTTTTTGCAATAATACATTTAAGATCTTGAAAATTTTCCATTAGGTCACTTTTGGTGTCTTTTCATTAGACTTTATTTACAAAGGCCATAAAAAGAACTATTGTAATTCTGAAAATAGTTTTATATTGTCAAGTCAAAGAGAGTCTGGGTTAGTCCTCAGATACTCCATACACTGTATGATTTTGCAAAGCACCATATAACACTGTGTGTGAAAGGCGTTGGTTGCAAATATGCCTGGTTCAGAGCATCTCTCTTCCACTTATCACTGGGTGACTTTGAGCAAGTAATTTACCTTCTCTGAGTTTCTCAAGTATAAAATAGAAAATTAATGATCTTTCCCTCTACTCTCTCAGAGTAGAAAGGATCAGTTAATAAATAGACAATTCTTAGATAGATTTTAAATAATCTTGATAGACCAGGGAAGTGGGCTAATACTACTTACAAAAAATTAATAAAAAAGTCAAGTCCAGAATTTAAGATTATATATAGAATGGAACTACTGGCTTGAGGAAAATTAGTGCAGTAGCAGCTCACATCAGAAACGCTAGGAAAAAATTTTAGAAATCAAATTCAGTTGGTTCCAACAGGGTGCTGGGGCACTAGAAATGTGATTTTTACTTTGGTGTCATAACTAGGTTGGCAAGCAATTTTTAGCTGTGTAATGCCAAGTGTTGTTGGGGAAGAGGGGATCAGGACCCCTCATGCACTGTTGGTGGGAAGGTAGACTTATGTAGTCATTCTGTAGAACAATCTGCTGGCAAACTTGAGGAAATTAAGTTTGTAAGTGGGCCTTAGAAAGCATCACTACAAACAAAGCTAGTGGAGGTGATAGAATTCCAGTGGAGCTATTCCAAATCCTGAAAGATGATGCTATGAAAGTGCTGCACTCAGTATGCCAGCAAATTTGGAAAACTCAGCAGTGGCCACAGGACTGGAAAAGGTCACTCTTCATCCCAATCCCAAAGAAAGGCAATGCCAAAGAATGCTCAAACTACCGCACAATTGCACTCATCTCACACGCTAGTAAAGTCATGCTCAAAATTCTCCAGGCCAGGCTTCAGCAGTACGTGAACCGTGAACTTCCAGATGTTCAAGCAGGTTTTAGAAAAGGCAGAGGCACCAGAGATCAAATTGCCAACATCTGCTGGATCATGGAGAAAGCAAGAGAGTTCCAGAAGAACATCTATTTCTGCTTCATTGACTATGCCAAAGCCTTTGACTGTGTGGATCACAATAAACTGTGTAAAATTCTGAAAGAGATGGGAATACCAGACCACCTGACCTGCCTCTTGAGAAACCTGTATGCAGGTCAGGAAGCTACAGTCAGAACTGTACATGGAACAACAGACTGGTTCCAAATAGGAAAAGGAGTACATCAAGGTTGTATATTGTCACCCTGCTAATTTAACTTCTGTACAGAGTACATCATGAGGAATGCTGGACTGGAAGAAGCACAGATTGGAATCAAGATTGCCGGGAGAAATATCAATAACCTCAGATATGCAGATGACACCACCCTTATGGCAGAAAGTGAAGAGGAGCTCAAGAGCCTCTTGATGAAAGTGAAAGAGGAGAGTGAAAAGGTTGGCTTGAAGCTCAACATTCAGAAAACAAAGATCATGGCATCTGGTCCCATCACTTCATGGGAAATAGATGGAAAAACAGTGGAAACAGTGTCAGACTTTATTTATTTGGGCTCCAAAATCACTGCGGATGCTGATTGCAGCCATGAAATTAAAAGACGCTTATTCCTTGGAAGGAAAGTTATGACCAACCTAGACAGTATATTCAAAAGCAGAGACATTACTTTGCCAGCCAAGGTCCGTCTAGTCAAGGCTATGGTTTTTCTAGTGGTCATGTATGGATGTGAGAGTTGGACTGTGAAGAAAGCTGATCACCGAAGAACTGATGCTTTTGAACTGTGGTGCTGGAGAAGACTCTTGAGTCCCTTGGACTGCAAGGAGATCCAACCAGTCCATTCTAAAGGACATCAATCCTGGGTGTTCATTGGAAGGACTGATGCTGATGCTGAAACTCCAATACTTTGGCCACCTCATGTGACGAGTTGACTCACTGGAAAAGACTCAGATGCTTGGAGGGATTGGGGGCAGGAGGAGAAGGGGACGACAGAGAATGAGATGGCTGGATGGCATCACCGACTCGATGGACATGAGTTTGAGTGAACTCTGGGAGTTGGTGATGGACAGGGAGGCCTGACGTGCTGTCGCAAAGAGTCGGACATGACTGAGCGACTGAAATGACTGACTGACTGATGATCCAACAGTCCCACTCTTGGTTTCTGGCAAACTCTCTAGATTGGTTTACCCAATTTCCTTCTGCCTCACTTAGAAGTTGATTTCCTAGGGGAAAGAAATGCAAGAATCTGTATCTTCCAGATGCCCTTATTGTTCAGGTTCCATTAATGACCTAGCTTCCTCCAAGGAAAGCATATATGGGATATTTTTATTATATATAATGTTCGGAAGGTGAGAGTGATTATCACAAACAGAGGTCTTGTTTCTGCTGTGTCTGTTATTTTTGTTGGTGTGTGTGATCACAAAGACTTTAAAATAGCCACAGTTCATTTATCAGAAGATGTAGCAGAGGTTCTGATATCTGGTCCTAATATGTTAATGTCAAGAAACTGGGCAATCGACATCCCTAGTTTCAGAGAGGTCGTGTTGGTTTCTAGGTCCTTTGGCCCCATTGCTCCCTGGTGAGCCAGTTTTGCTGTGTAGTTTCAGGTGTCATTCTTGGAAGCTCAGCATAAATCTTTCTTTCTTCCAATTATTTAATGATAAGAATTCTCTTTGTTTTACATATATATATATAAATATTTATATATAAAATTATATATAATATAAATATATTTATTTATATAAACATAATATACATAAATATAATATTATAAATACCGGACATGACTGAGTGACTGAAGTGAACTGAACTGAAACAATTTCAAGGAGTTTCTGGTAAGTAAAACTGATCCAAGGGAATTTCTCTTAAATGGAACATGAATGAGGTGCCCATCACAATATTGTATGTTTATCATCATTGAGGAGATGGAGTTAGAAAATGAGTTGGATTATAGTCAAGAAAATGGTTGTCTACATGGTAATGTAGAAAGATCTTAATAATAACCTTTACTTTTTTGAAAAAGGAAATGAAGTCTCTAGCATAATACCATATATGAAAATTGAAAGATACATGCATAAAAAGCAACTACATGGTCGACAGTGACATAAATACTCATCTCATCTTTCTCACATCAGAATGAGTGCCTAATCAGGAAAAAGACATAAAAGTCAGGAATGCAGAAAATGAGGATAAAAGAACCAATGTCATGTATCACAAGAGAAAATCTCCCACATCTATACTGTAGTATAAATGTTTCTGTGCTATACATGAAGAAGGAAAATGATAAAAACAAATGCCTATAAGGTGGGAGAGAAGATGGTAAGAGATCACACATGGGTCACAAGAGCGATGATTGAAGATCATGGGGTTATTCAGCCTGGAGGAGAACAGAGAGGGAGATAGGGTGACCAACCAACTTGGTTTACATGGCAGTTTCCCAATTTTAGCACTGATATTCCAGTATCCTAGGAAACCCTTGAGTCCTGGGCAAACCAGAATGGCTGGTCACCCTAAGGAGACATCACTGGTGTCTCCAGCTATATGAAGTACTTTCCTAGAGAAATAGAGGAAGTAAAAGTATGACTCTCTATCTTCAAAGGGCAGACTTTAGACCACTCATAAGAACAAAGTTTGGTTCAGTTCAGTTGCTCAATCGTGTCCAACTCTTAGTGACCCCATGAATCACAGCATGCCAGGCTGCCCTGTCCATCACCAACTCCTGGAGTTCACTCAAACTCATGTCCATCAAGTCAGTGATGCCATCCAGCCATCTTATCATCTGTCGTCCCCTTTTCCTCCTGCTCCCAGTTCCTCCCAGCATCAGAGTCTTTTCCAGTGAGTCAAATCGTCGCATGAGGTGGCCAAAGTATTGGAGTTTCAGCTTCAGCATCAGTCCTTCCAATGAACACGCAGGACTGATCTCCTTTAGAATGGACTGGTTGGATCTCCTTGCAGTCCAAGGGACTCTCAGGAGTCTTCTCCAGCACCACAGTTCAAAAGCATCCATTCTTCGGCAATCAGCTTTCTTCACAGTCCAACTCTCACATCCATACATGACCACGGGAAAAACCATAGCCTTGACTAGACGGACCTTTGTTGCCAAAGTAATGTCTCTGCTTTTTAATATGCTATCTAGGTTGGTCATAACTTTCCTTCCAAGGAGTAAGCGTCTTTTAATTTCATGGCTGCAATCAGCATCCGCAATGATTTTGGAGCCCCCCAAAATAAAGTCTGACACTGTTTCCACTGTTTCCCCATCTATTTCCCATGAAGTGATGGGACCAGATGCTATGATCTTTGTTTTCTGAATGTTGAGCTTTAAGCCAACTTTTTCACTCTCCTCTTTCACTTTCATCAAGAGGCTTTTAGTTCCTCTTCACTTTCTGCCATAAGGGTGGTGTCATCTGCATAGCTGAGGTTATTGATATTTCTCCCAGCAATCTTGATTCCAGCTTGTGCTTCTTCCAGCCCAGCGTTCCTCATGATGTACTCTGCATATAAGTTAAATAAGCAGGATGACAATATACAACCTTGACGTACTCCGTTTCCTCTTTGGATCCAGTCTGTTATTCCATGTCCAGCTCTAACTGTTGCTTCCTGACCTGCATACAGGTTTCTCAAGAGGCAGGTCAGGTGGTCTGGTATTCCCATCTCATTCAGAATGTTCCACAGTTTATTGTGATCCACACAGTCAAAGGCTTTGGCATAGTCAATGAAACAGAAATAGATGTTTTTCTGGAACTCTCTTGCTCTTTTCATGATCCAGCGGATGTTGGCAATTTGATCTCTGGTGCCTCTGCCTTTTCTAAAACCAGCTTGAACATCTGGAGGTTCACAGTTCACGTATTGCTGAAGCCTGGCTTGGAGAATTTTGAGCATGACTTTACTAGCGTGTGAGATGAGTGCAATTGTGCGGTAGTTTGCACATTCTTTGGCATTCTTTCTTTCTTTGGGATTGGAATGAAAACTGATCTTTTCCAGTCCTGTGGCCACTCTGAGTTTTCCAAATTTACTGGCATATTGAGTGCAGCACTTTCACAGCATCATCTTTCAGGATTTGAAATAGCTCAACTGGAATTCCATCACCTCCTCTAGCTTTATTCGTAGTGATGCTTTCTAAGGCCCACTTGACTTCACATTCCAAGCTGTCTGGCTCTAGGTGAGTGATCACACCATCGTGGTTATTTTGTTCATGAAGATCTTTTTTGTAAAGTTCTTCTGTGTATTCTTGCCACCTCTTCTTGATATCTTCTGCTTCTGGTAGGTCCATACCATTTCTGTCCTTTATCGAGCCCATGTTTGCCTGAAATATTCCCTTGGTATCTCTAATTTTCTTGAAGAGATCTCTAGTCTTTCCTATTCTGTTGTTTTCCTCTATTTCTTAGCATTGATCCCTAAGGAAGGCTTTCTTATCTCTCCTTGCGAGTCTTTGGAACTCTGCATTCAGATGTTTATATCCTTCCTTTTCTCCTTTGCTTTTCATTTCTCTTCTTTTCTCAGCTATTTTTAAGGCCTCCCCAGACAGCCATTTTGCTTTTTTGCATTTCTTTTCCATGGGAATGGTCTTGATCCCTGTCTCCTGTACAATGTCACGAACCTCCATCCAGAGTTCACCAGGCACTCTATCAGATCTAGTCCGTTAAATCTATTTCTAACTTCCACTGTATAATCATAAGGGATTTGATTTAGATCATATTTGAATGGTCTAGTGGTTTTCCCTACTGTCTTCAATTTCAGTCTGAATTTGGCAATAAGGAGTTCATGATCTGAGAATCAAGGCTTTTTTTTTAACACTGATTGGGAAGGGGGTGTCACTGTTATTTCAAACTTCTTGGTGTTGGAATCCTTTGTTCTTGCAGCTGTCTATGTAGGTCAGATCATGATGTTTCTGTAAACCTCCAACAAGAAAAATGTTATTCTCTGTTCTGCAACATTCAATCTTTAGACAAATGGAAAAGTATTGTATCCTTATTTGTCAGAACCTTGACAGTAAACTATCCAATATAATTTGGGCTATAGACAACATTCTTAACTTGAAGCAAAAGTTAAAGAACACAAAGATTACAGTAAAGAAACAGATCCAATATGGAGTAAGATCTCTTCTTCCCTATTATACTTCAAGTTACATAATAATCTCATTCAATCTTCAAAATACTGCACTAAACTAATGATGAAATAAAATAACATTCCCAAGGGCAGAGAATTAGGGGTTTAAACTTAGGGCTGTCTGACACCAAGAAGTACAATCATAAGCATTTTTTTTTCTATTCCAAGATTGTAAAATTAAGTGTTCTGTGGTATGTTGCTGCTGCTGTTGCTGCTAAGTCGCTTCAGTTGTGTCCAACTCTGTGCGACCCCACAGACGGCAGCCCACCAGGCTCCACCATCCTTGGGATTCTCCAGGCAAGAACACTGGAGTGGGTTGCCATTTCCTTCTCCTCTGTGGTATGTTACAGACTAGCAATTCTTAGGAGTTCAAAGGTGAACTTCTAAGAAAGCGGGTCTAGTCTGGGACTAATTGTGACTTGATGTGGAAAACACTTAGTTCCCCTAACAAGTCTAGTAGTGGACACCATCCTGAGAATCTGCCTCTGCCTGGAACTCTCAAGGACACTTGATAAGGAAAGAGCTCTGAAGAGGTTGTCTCAGCCCAGCACAAACCCTCCTGTTGTTGAAACTAGAAAAGAAAACAAAAAACAAAACAGGTGCAGCTAACCAGGATCATTCAGTTCAGTTCAGTTCAGTTCAGTAGCTCAGTAGTGTCCGACTCTTTGCGATCCCATGAATCACAGCATGCCAGGCCTCCCTGTCCATCACCAACTCCCAGAATTCACTAAAATTCATGTCCATCAAGTCGGTGATGCCATCCAGCCATCTCATTCTCTGTCGTCCCCTTCTCCTCCTGCCCTCAATCCCTCCCAGCATCAGAGTCCTTTCCAGTGAGTCAAATCGTCGCATGAGGTGGCCAAAGTATTGCAGTTTCAGCTTTAGCATCAGTCCTTCCAATGAACACCCAGGACAGATCTCCTTTAGAATGGACTGGTTGGATCTCCTTGCAGTCCAAGGGACTCTCAAGAGTCTTCTCCAACACCACAGTTCAAAAGCATCAATTCTTTGACGATCAACTTTCTTCACAGTTCAACTCTCACATCCATACATGACCACTAGAAAAACCATAGCCTTATAAATGGGCTTAATAATATTAATAACAAGTACCATTTTTTTTGTACATATACTATGTGCTAAGCATGGTACAAAGTGCTTTACACATACCCAGAGCCTATCACTGAAATATGGTAGTGATTCAATAAATATTTTATGAGCAAATTAATTTTCTCATTTAATTTTCTCCCATACAACTATACCTGGAGACTTCACAAGTCCTCATGGCAGGTCCTATTATTAGGCCCACTAAATATATGAGGATCTGAGACTCAAGAAATCATATTGCTACGATTATATTCTTTTATCTACTACTGTCCTAAAGATAGTAAGTTAGAAATATGTGGATTTAACAGATTTAGCAAACCAGGTCACACAAATTATTTTCTTGTATAATTCGTAAAGCCCAGCTTTTGCATGTTTTAATGTTACTAATCATTACATTTCTCCTTTAGTTTTCAACACATTGTTCTTGTCAGTGGAGGTATTTCGAAGGTTTGCTCTCATTTTTTTCCTTAATTTTATTTATTCAGTTTTAGCTAGAGATACTTTAAAATTGACTGTATTCATCTGACATCATTTTCTAGATCCTTGTCTGAATTCAAGGATAACCTGGAGCTCTTATTAACAACTGTGATTTCTAGGTCAGTCTCTTGAGATTCTGCTTCAAAATCTGTGATAGCATCTGTCACATTGTATAATTTGTTACATTGTATAATCTGTCACATAGTATAATTAGCTATTTACTCTGCAGTGAGCTTCTCAAGGGAAAGAATAAAGGGCTCAATAGTTATTTATTGAATGGATGGATGTATTTAATGAGCTTATCTTATGAATCCTTATCAAGTAATTTGTATAACTGTTAATCAGGAAAGCAAAGAAGTGATGACAGCCTTCTCCCTGCAGACTAATCTTGATATATTCATTAACACATAAATTTAACCAACTAAAATTTGTCTAAATAGCATTATCTTTCTACTAATGTTTTTCTCTTTTCATATGGACCTTATACATGGTTTGTTAAATACTTGAATGGGAGAGAGTTTGGGAGGATTGATGATTTGATAAACTACGCATTACTATAACCCAATGGTCACTTCTTTGCTTTAAAATGCTCCTAAATTTTGCTAATAATCTGTTATAAGTTAATTTGCTGATGGTATTAAATTCACCTTCAACTGCCTTTTGAAAAACTAACACTTGTATCTATCTCCTGTTTATGGCATTTGTCTAACTCTCCAGTATTTTAGAAATTCTTCAAAATATTCCTAGTATTTCCACTCAGGAGCATAATTCTCTTCAATTGGATTGGTTGAGTAACTTAGATGTTGGTTAAGCACTCATTCATTCATTCCTTCAGTTTTACTGCCTTTGTTGAGTATTTACAGTCCACCAAATTTGTGCAAGATACCAGGGATGTGGCAATGAGTGAGATAGGGTTCTCTCAGTCGAGGCAGGGCTAACAAAATTTAAAAGGCAATTATACTATGATGGAGGTAACCTCAGACTACTTACAAGAGAACAGTGAAGAGCTTCTACATCAGGTGATGTCAGAAGAATCTTCTGGAAAAGCAGATTCTTAAGCTGGGGCTCAATGGACCTGGTCCGGCAGGGATGTAGGGGAGGAGCATTTTAGGCAGGAGCAGAGCATTTTCCAAGCTTGGAGACAGGGAGAAATGAGGGGGCAACTAAGGACTGGAATTTGCAGGAATCTGGGACCTTTATTTCCAAGACCCAATGTAGGATCTCTTAGACCATGTAATCATTCAATGATCATCCCCCTGTCCTCTACTTGGACAGCAGCAGAGGGAAATTCCAGGCTCATGAGGCAACTAACTCCCTACCCCTAACAATAGATTGGCATGATATTGGGAATTGTGTGGAAACAATATTATTCTGACCAATGAACTGGCAGATGTAAACAGATGTCCATGGGGCTGATGGGAGAAAATGAGAAATTTTATAAATTGGACTCTGAGGAAGACCCTATTCATTTAATCTTTATTACAAGCTCATGCCTTATAATAAGCTCGTGCCTTATATAATCACACTCGTTAGTGTTGTGTGCTCCGTATCCCTCTCACAAAGCCTTCTGGAAAGCTAGGATTTATATTCATCCATGGCTACTCTGTCTGTAATCAAGAAGCTTTGCTTTTGACTCCTGCAGACATTTCCATTTAAATAAAAACGAAATTGAAATCAAAAGCTGCATTTGAAGCTGCTCTACACCCTTTGTATTTGCTAATCAGCCTTCTCATTATTTAACCTCAGAAATCAGAGCCTCTGAAACTGATAACTGCATACCTGCCGTCCATATGCAGTTACTGACTCTGCTTATTCCTGAGCTCTCCTGTGAAACTGGCCTGCATGACTGTTTAATAGAGAAATGAGTTGCTCAGTGTGGACTCCAAACCCTGTGCATAGGAATCATTGGGAAATTTACTAAAAACGAACATTCCCTAGACCCCACACAGACTTTCTGATTCAGCAGTTCTAGAGTTAAGGTTTAGGGGTAGCATTTTAAACAATCTCTGGTTGATTCCTGTGAATATTCACCTATTATACGTATTAACTCTCAGGATTGGCTATGTACCATTGCTTGGGGTTCAAAGTTGAATAAGACACATTTCCTGCTACCAAGCTACAGTCTGGTGACTGTGAGACAAATGAACACCCCCATTTCATTCAGACTGATTAGTTCAAGGATGGAACACACACAGCATAAGTGGTGACCAAATGTGAGACTTGGTTTGGTGGTGGGTGAAGGATGCAACATAGTATTTTTTTTGCTATTAGTGGAAAAAATCAAGGATTGCAAATATTTTTTAAACAAAATACGTATTAAGTCTGAGTTTAGATTTTCCCACATTATTAAAAAATTTTATTATGAAGACTTTCCTATATACACAAAGTGTATGAAAGTAAAAGTGTTAGTTGCTCAGTCATGTCTGACTTTTAGCGACCCCATGAAGTGTAGCCCGACCTGCTCCTCTGTCCCTGGGATTCTCCAGACAAAAATATTGGAGAGGGTTACCATGCCCTCCTCCAGGGGAATCTTTCCTACTCAGAAATCAAACCCAGGTCTCCTGCATTGCACGCAGATTCTTTACTGTGTGAGCCACCAGGGAAGTTCAAAGTGGTGAGAAAATAATAATAATGGTACAAGAATAGTACTGTATAGCATATCTTCCCAACCCAGGAATTGAACCTGGGTCTCCCACACTGAGGCAGATTCTTTACCATCTGAGCCACCAGGGAAGCCCATAATATAGAACAATAATGTGATAAACTACGTATAACCAGTATGCATGTTTGTGTACATATATATAAAACATCAGTATTTTGCCTCTCTTGTTTCATCACTTGCCCACCTACCCCAAATCCATCAAATTGTTTGCTTTTTCAAATCCAAAATCTCATGTCTTTTCACTTATGAATAGTCCAGGGTATGTCTTAGAGGAATATGGACGTTTTCTGGGCTAACCACAGGGCTATTATCATACCATATTCTAGCATATCATAGAAATTCACTGTTATGCCTTGGTGTAGTACTTAGATTTCTCTAATCATCTCAAGAATGTGATGAAACCTTTTTCACATCAAGATATAAATAAAATTCAAACATATTGCAATCAGTTGTATTTCTTAAGTCTCATCTAAGCTACAACAGCCCTTTTTCCCTGGTGTCTTTCCCTGATTCCTCCCCTTTTATGCTGTTTTTCTTATTGAAGAACCAGGTCTTATAGGAAATCCTACATTCTGAGTGTGTCTATTTGCATCATTGTAGTGTCATTTAACTGATTTCTGTGTCCGTTCTGTTTACAGTAAGCCAGAAGCTAGTTAAGTCTTGTTGTGATTCAAGTCCAGGGTTTTTCTCAAAGAGCATTTCATTGTTGGTGCTTTTATACTTTATGCTGTGTCACATTAGAAGGCACAGAAAGGCTGACCGTACCATTTTAATAATGCTAATTTAATCAGAATTTTCAGATAGCAACAGCAATAATATCTCTATTCCAAGATTTCCTTTCAGTTCAATTCAGTTCAGTTGCTCAGTCGTGTCCGACTCTTTGCGACCCCATGAATCACAGCACGCCAGGCCTCCTTTAGACTTTCAGCAAATGGTTTCATCTACAGACAATCTTTGCTTAAACCAATTATTTTGTTGGAGTTGAAGATGGGCACTTTTTCTAGTTCTCTTTTCCTTTCCTATGTATTGGCTGGAATTCTTCTGTATGGACCCATTGTGCTGACAAACCATGAATACCTGTTTACTCTGAATTCTTTTTCATTGAGGAAAGGCAGGATAAATGATTCGGTCCCTTTAATGGCTGATGTTCAGTTAGGAGTTGGTACCCAGTTACTACTAGTGGTGAACACTGAGTGCTGAGGCTATTTATTCTTCTACTGGGCATCACTTTGAGCACATGGGTTTTATATGCAGCATATTTTAAGACATTTGCCATAGGTCCTTTTATCATATCTTCAACATTCTTTGATAGCTTCCCTCCATTTTGGTACAAGAAGTCTCTGGAAATTCTTTGGTCCAGATCATCATCATCCTCTCTTCAGAGGAGTCCATGTTCCTTTTGGAGAGGAATGGTCTTTAGAAGCCACAATTTGGGTGCTAGGGCTGCTCACTGCCATGTAGCTGTAATTGCTTCTAAGCCCTTTTAGTGGGCAAAGCTAACAAAAAAAAAGCCTATTTAAAAAACTATATTCAAGTTAATCACTGACAATCCAAATATAGTAATAGTAATATAGAGTCTAACGTTACTAAATTTATACTTGTTTTTCTTTTCCCATACACTAAAAATCTTGGTTCCTGAAGAAATCAGCATACTTTGATATATCAGAATATATTTCTTTGTGGACAAGAAAACAAACAAACAAACAAAAATTTGATATGATTTCAGTTTTCTCAAGTGTATAAAGACTTGTATTCTCTTTTCACTTTCACTTACGTGCATTCTGCTATAGTATAATTTTTTGAGTGGGAGGCAAAGCAGTGAAGTTTCATCTGGCAGCGTGCTGGCTACCATTTGTCGGGTGCTTATTATGTGGTGGGAAAATTTTAAATGGCTTGTGTTTAAATGATTAACTCAATTAATCTTTATGCCAGCTCCATGAGATAGGTACTATTATTAGTCCCATGTTACAAGTGGGGAAGCCAAGGAAACAAGGCACTTAATACCTTGCTCAAGAGCACACCAATGGTGAGTGGTAGAGCTGGACTTTGAACTGTTGCTGTTGGGCTGCAGAGCCCCTACCCTTACCCATGAGAAACTGCCTCTCTGAAGCCACCTGCTCTAGGTCACAGTAAACAAAGAGCTTGGGAAATGTAATCCCCACGGTTCTCCCATCATACTCACCACTTCTTTCTCCTTCAGCTTCACCTTTAGTGACTGCTTCAGTTTCACTAGCACTAGCCCATTCTGTGCTCTCTGCTACGCCTTTGGAGACAGTAGACATTTCATAAATACTTTCAGATTTGTTTGCAAATCAGTAACTCTGAAGCACAATCTGATTCGTATGTAAACAGGAAAGAAAATCTATTTTGGTTGTGATTTTTAGGAAACCAGAGTATTCCAGTTTGAATATAAGCTTTGTGCTGTTGTTTTTTTTTTTTGGGAGAACAAGAACACATTCCAGCACAAAAATATTCTTGTGCCCTACAAATCCCCTATGGCCTTATTAAACCTTAGAATGAAGGCCGGGTGGTACAGTGAAAAGTGCCTGGAAGACTGGGGTTCTCATCCTCACATAAAACAAGCTAGGTGGAGCCCATTAGAGGCACTGACCACAAGGAATGCCTTGTGGCTGGAGGCTTCTGGGACCAGGTTTTAGAAAGGGAGAGTGTGCATTCAGTATATCTTCATGTGGTAGAGCTTAAGTGATAGTGAGGGTCCCAGAATCTTTGCCAAGAAGGAAGAGTGCAGCATTGAGCCATCTTGTTAAGGCAAAGACAGTGTTGAGAAAATCACAGGCAAAGTCAGGAAAAATTCAGTAGCAGGACAGAGTCAGGTGCAAGTGATGGGCAAGGGAGACCACTCTGGACTAAGGTGGTGGATGAAGGAAGGAAATGTGCTTAACTCTCATTTATGCGGTGTGCAATTTCCAAGGTGGCTCTGGCTGTTTAAAAACTTGCTACTCAAAACATAACTCACAGATCCTGATCACTGGCTCAGCTCAGACCTACTGGGTCAGAATCTCCTTCCAAACAAAATTGCCTGGTAGGTTACGGAGCACAGAGTTGGAGGAACGGCGGTCTGGTGGACTTTGACAATGGCAGCAGTGCGGTGGGGAAGTCCATTTCCCTCTCTGGGCCTCCAACTTTTCATTTTAAAAGCAGGTTACATTTAAGCTATCAAATATTTTTTTAAAATTGAAATCTCACTTACTCCTGCTCTGTATTACTGATGCTGTCTTCTCCCCAGCACAGTCAGAGCCCAGCATGACGAGGCTGGAGTGCTTTGGTGCCACTGTGGGTGATGGAGCTCCTTGAGCTATCAAGGGTCAGGTCCACAGGCCAAGTTGGACCACACAGAGGTAACTTTCCACTGGGATAGATAAACCACTTCCTGATCAGCTTTTGAGGGGCTCCATGATATGACTCAGAGGGGAGGGGAGTTAGCTCCTTATGAAGTAAACCCTGATCAATAGGAAAGGGAGACCAGGAGGGCCAAGACAGATTCATTTCTCTCTTTCCTCCTGTCTGCTGAGTTGCAGCATCTACGTGAAAATTCTCTGGAAAGTCATAGTGGCTAAAGGGATAAACATGCCTTTTGCAGGGTCAACATCTCTTTGTAGCTCACCCTGAAGAGTGAAATAATGGTGACGTACGAATCACACATTGCTTTAATTTCTGCTTTTCTTCCTCACCTTGGCCTCCCTTGGCTTCTACCTCCAACTAGATGTCCCAGCACTTTAATCCTTGCCTCAGACTGCTTTATAGAAGATAAAGACAAAAATCAAATGTTAAATACATCATGTTGTTTAATTGGGGAAAGTACTGTCATCTGATTTTATAGGCTATAGACAAATGATGTGCATGAGTTGTCCAAGGCCATGTGACTAGGGAGTGCCAGAGCTGGATCTTTATCCTAAGTCTATTGGCTCCAAGTCCATGTACTTCTCTACTCAGATAATGAACTGAGATTTATGGAACATAACATGCCAATTTTTCCACTATATTCTTAACATCCATTCTGGGTAGTAAGGATCATTGCTCTCAATTTACAGATGGGGAAACCAAGGTTTAGAAAGTTATTGGATTTGCCTGAGATCACACAGCAGGTAAGTGGGGGAATTAAGACTTAGTCTGAGTTCAGCTTCATTATGGAGCAGCTACCAAATAATTCCTAGTGCCCATGTGCCTGTGTGTAAAAGGCTTTGTAGCCACGTTACTGTGAGAGCTAAGGCTGATTAGAAAATGTGAAAATCACTGCAACAGACATCTTTCTAAACCCTCAGCAAAAAGACCTAAAATAATTTTTAAACAAATTTTTCTCATGGCTATGACTTTCATTTCACCAAATTGTTTCCAAAAGAGTTCTTTATGGTCATGGAAGACCGAAGTGTGTCCTTCAACCCTGCTTAAAAAGTCAAACAACTGGATTTCTCAAAATACAACAGTTCAAACCTATGGAATGGATTTTGATGTATAGACTTTAAATCAACACCAATCTATTTTCAGGGTCATCTTTAGCCACCCTGTCCCTTCTCTATGAATGGTGCAGAATTACCCAAACATTCACTTGGCATATCATTGGTGGGGGTAAAAAAAATACCCCACCCCAGCTGTACTGCTTTGAAAAGCGGCAAGTCTTGAAATCTGCCCCGGGCTAGAAGAAAAATAAGAAAAAATGACCTAGATAGGTGAAAATGACCTTAAAAGAGATCCATAATCATTTTCATCAGGACAAAGTCTTCTACCATAATGGATCTGTGGAATCATTCCTCACACACCAGCTACAAGATGAAACTGAAGCCACAGTGGAATGTAAGAGGCCAGGCTGAGGCCATGCTGATGGCCTTACTGACTGGGCCACAAAAGTCCCCTTTTACATGGAGTCAAACAAGCTACTCCATTTGTAGCTTGATGGAGAATGGCGTGTGTGCCTTTCTGTATGTACTTTTCATCTGTCTCAGTACCAGGCCTCACTACCTGGATGTTGCACCAGCCTCCTATTTACTTTTCCTGTCCCCCAGTATGGCCTCTATGATCTGAATCGTGTCAGAAGACCTGCTAACTTTCCTGCAGAATAAAATTCAAATGTCTAAGTATCTCATGCGACATGTCAGGCTGTATGAAGCACAAGCTGGAATCAAGACTGCTGGGAGAAATATCAATAACCTCAGAGATGCAGATGACACCACCCTTAGGGCAGAAAGAACTAAAGAGCCTCTTGATGAAAGTGAAAGAGGAGAATGAAAAAGTTGGCTTCAAACTCAACATTCAGAAAACTAAGGTCATGGCATCTGGTTCCATCACTCCATGGCAAATAGATGGGGAAGCAATGGAAACAGTGGCAGACTTTATTTTTGGGGGCTCCAAAATCACAGCAGATGGTGACTGCAGCCATGAAATTAAAAGGCACTTGCTCCTTGGAAGAAAAGCTATGACCAACCTAGACAGCATATTAAAAAGTAGAGATATTACTTTGCCAATGAAGGTCCATGTAGTCAAAGCTACGGTTTTTCCAGTAGTCATGCATGGATCTGAGAATTGGACTGTGAAGAAAGCTGATCGTGGAAGAATATATGCTTTTGAACTGTGGTGTTGGAGAAGACTCTTGAGAGTCCCTTGGACATCCTAAAGGAAATCAGTCCTGAATAGTCATTGGAAGGACTGATGCTGAAGCTGAAACTCCAACATTTTGGCCACCTGATGTGAAGAACTGACTCATTGGAAAAGACCCTGATGCTGGGAAAGATTGAAGGCGGGAGGAGAAGGGGACATCAGAGAATGAGATGGCTGGATGGTATCACTGACTCGATGGACATGAGTTTGAGTAGACTCCAGGAGTTGGTGATGGACAGGGAAGCCTGGTGCGCTACAGTTCATGGGGTCGCAAAGAGTAGGACATGACTGAGCTACTGAAGTGAACTGAAGTATCTCATTTAAAGACCTTCTTTTACCTAACTCCTGTTGCACTTTCCAGCCTCCTTTGGTTTTGCTTTATATTCTAGCAACATGAAGCTTGTGCTGGTCAGTTTAAGTTATACAGCCAAAAAAAGGTCTCTGTGGTGTACGGAAACAATGTCTTGATTATGCTATGTGTTCACTGAGTGCTCTCTGGGCCCCTGATCTGTGTCTCTCACTCACTAACCAAGGGTCATGGAGACCCGACCAGTTACCTCAGCCCCGTTCAATGTGGTAGTTACCAGCATATGTGACTCTGAACATTTGCAAAGGGCCTAGCCCAAACTGAAATGTTCTATAAGTGTAAATTACACACTTTGAGCACAAACAAACACGTAGTGTGAAAAATAATATAAAATATCTCATTAATGCTTTCATATTGCTTATACAGTGAATGATTATGCTTTGAATATATTAGATTAAAATATTTCACCTATTATTAAAATTAATTTTTCCTGTTTGTCTTGACCCCCCCCCCCTTTTTTTTAATGTGGCTAATATGACTGCTGGAAATTTTAAAATCACATCTATTTCTTACAGAGGGCTTCCCCGGTGGCTCAGCAGTAAAGAATCTGCCTGCAATGCAGGAGATGAGGGTTTGATCCCTGTTTCAGGAAGATCCCTTGGAGGAGGGTATGGCAACCCACTTCAGTATTCTTGCCTGGAGGATTGTACAGACAATCAGAGGAGCCTGGTGCGATACTCTCAGTGGGGCCACAAAGAGTCAGACATAACTGAAGCAACTGAGCATGCAAGCACAGCTTAGAGAAATGACAGCAGTCACTTTGGCTCACATTTCATAAGCCAACGCCAGCCATAGGCCCCCCCTAACTTCCAAGAGGAAGGGCAGTGCTGTCTTAACGTGTGCTTGAAATGGGGGGAGGAGGGGTTACTGGTGACCATCCTTAATGACCACCTAGAAGCCTTCTGCACAGGACATAGATGCCTTTTGAAAGGCTGTTCCTTTGACTGAGAGGTCTTCCCTTCCCACAAACACTTAATCAACTCCTAATTATTCAGGAAGTGGCTCAGATGTAGCCACTGGGAGGCTTTCCTGCACCTCCATACACCTACTCATTCACCCAACGCACAGACACTGTGGAGGGCTGATCACACTCTTCTCTTGGGGTCTGACTCGGCCTTGAGCACATCTTATCTGGTTTTCCAATAACATGCTTCTGCACATGTTGCCGTGACAGGGCTGCAGATCTTTAGGACAGGCTTGCTTTCACCTGTAGCTCCTCTCACATTGCCTGCTATGGGGTAGACACTCAGTAAATGTTAATGACCAAATGGAGGAATGGATGTGGAGTGCAGTTTGCCAAACTATTTTTACATTTCCTCATCCCGCGAAGCTGAGGCTCCAATACTCTGGCCTCCAGATGCGAAGAGCTGTCTCATTGGAGAAGAGCCTGTTGCTGCGAAAGATTGAGGGCGGCAGGAGAAGGGGGCGACAAGAGGGTAAGATGGGTGGATGGCATCATCGACACGATGGACGTGAGTGTGAGCAAACTCGGAGTGATAGTGAAGGACAGGGAAGCCTGGTGTGCTGCAGTCCCTGGGGTCACAGTGAGTTGGACACGACTGAGTGACTGAACAACAACATCCCATGTGAGCCTCATGGCACCCATGATGGGAGATTGTACAGGGTTTATCACTTCCATTTTACAGAAAAAAAAATAACAATAAAAAGATTCAGAGCAGTGCAGAGATTGGTTTAAGTCACACAGAAAATAGATTGGAAAATCGGGAACGAAGTATATTCCTCCTGGTGTAGTCCTCTTTCCCAAATTGCCAAATTTCCTTTCATTTCAAAGGGTATTCTTTAAAAAAATTTTTTCTTCCAGTTTTATTGAGATATAATTGATAATGCATTGTGTAAGTTTAAGGTGTGCAGCATAATGATTTGATTTACATACATTATGAAGTGATTGTCACAATAAATTTAGTGAACCTCCAGCATCTCTACAGGTACAAAATTAAATAAACAGAAAGGATTTTCTTTTGATGCAAACTCAGGATTTGCTTTCTTAATAACTTTTGTATATAATATACAGCAGTGTTAGTTATTTTTAATATGTTGTACATTGCACCCTTAGTATTTATTTTATAACTGGAAGTTTGTACCTTCTGATGGTCTCAGGCTATTCTTGAAATGGCAGATTTGGATCTGCTCAGTGTAACACAAGTGACAATTCTTTCTATGTCCTCAGCATCTTCACACTCACTGTTTCTCACCGCTCACTCATCTCTCCCTCCATCCATTTTTTTCACAGATTTTTTGGAGTACCTATTGTACTAAGCCATACATACTGCTTGGAGAAATAAAGGCTCTTGAATCAGACTAGCTCAAACAGTTCTGCCACTGTGTGATCTTGGATGAGTTTAACCATTCTTTGCCTGTTTTTCATCTCCAAAATGGGAATTACAATAACTCTTTCTTTACAGGGTTGTGTTGATGATTTTCTATTGCTGAAGATTTCGTACCTTAAAAAATCATCCCCATTTATTATTTCAAAGGGGGCATAGCCTGGCTCAGTTGGCTCTCTGCTCTGGGCTTCACAAGGTTGAAATGAAGAGGTCAGTAGAATTGTCCTCTTTTCTGGAGGCCACAGGAGAGTAATTTCCTTCTAAGCTCTTTCAAGTTGCTGACAGAATTCAGCTCCTTGTGGTCACAGGACTGAGGTTGCCATTTCCTTTCTGACTGTCATCCTCAGCTTCTAGGGGCCATTTGCATTTCTTGTATCCTTGCCCTTTTCCTCCATTTTCAAAACAAGCCATGTATCAAGTCCTCACACTTCAGATATTCTGTCTGACCTCACCTTCTGCCTCATTTCTCCTGCCTCCCGCTGGAAAAATTTCTGTGCTTTTATGGTCTTATGTGATTAGATTGAGCCTATCCAGATAATCCAGAATAATCTTCCCATCTCAAAATTCTTAAGTTAATCACATCTGCAAAGCCGCTTTTGCCATTAAGTTAATATTCACAAATACTAGGGATCAGGGTATGGACATCTCTGGGGGCCATTATTCTGCCTACCACAAAGATTAAATAAAAAATTCATCTAATACACTTGATAATGTGCCTAGCCACATTGTAATCATATTCAATTAGTATAGATACTATAATTACAGTTGTACTATTAATTTTATCATTAGTCCTATGAATAAGTCAGGGAAGAGCATGTTACCTTATATGATGGACAAGGAAATAGATACCCAGAGATGTGAACTCTGATGGTAGGGAGCATCACTGACTTTTCATCTTTCCATCTCCAGAGCCTAGCATGGCATCTCGTAAGCAGTAACAATCACCACTTTTTAAGAACTTGCTGTATTTCAGATGCAAAAGTGTTTCTCATTCCTATAATAGCTCTGTAAAGCAAGTATTATTAACCCATTTTATAGTGGGGAAATGAAGGGTCAAAGAGTTAAGTGAGATCTCAGCGTCCCTGAGCTTGTAAGTAGTGGAGCTGAGACTTGAACCTGACTGCGTTTAATTGTAACTTAGGCTGCAGTGCGTGGGGTCGCTAAGGGTCAGGCACAACTGAGCGACTTTACTTTCACTTTTCACTTTCACACATCGGAGAAGGAAATGGCAACCCACTCCAGTGTTCTTGCCTGGAGAATCCCAGGGAAGGGGGAGCCTGGTGGGCTTCCATCTATGGGGTCACACAGAGTTGGACACGACTGAAGTGACTTAGCAGCAGCAGCCCCTGCATGCTGGCCCACTGGCTTGCTTTAGTTCAGTGAACCTGGGTACTCTTGACACTCCCTAGTAGTCTGTGTCCCACCAGAAATTTTATTTTTGACGATAGCCTGGAATTCAGAGAATTTAAATGACTCACCCAAGGTCACCCAGTGGCAGGGGTGGGAATCAAAACCAGGTCAAACCTAATGCTGAGGTTCTTGCTCCTCCTTGTGCCTAGCTGCCAAAACAGGGGGCTCAACACGTGTACTGAGTGAAGGAAGCTATCCATTCCATGCCCACCTCCATCTCCTTATTTCACATGAAGGACAGTCAAGGGGTGCAGTGGACCTCATGAGACGGGAGGGCAGCTGGTTTCTGGAATGCTGAGAAAGATGGACATTTTCCCCTGGGAATGAGAATTCTGTGGAGTACTCTGAATCTCTTCTGAGATTTGATTCTGGGCCGCCTTGGAGTTGCCCTTCATAGATGCTAATAGGACGCTGACTAGATGGTTCTTCAATTGTTTGGGCTGCTTTAAAAGGCCCAAGAAAAGGTGTTTGAGAGGCTATGGAGCCCTTGCATTACTATGGCTTTGTGACCTTTTCTATCCCATTTCTGTCCATGAAAATGCAGAAGGCTAAGGACTCTGGTGGAGAAGGCAATGGCAAGCCACTCCAGTACTCTTGCCTGGAAAATCCCATGGACCGAGGAGCCTGGTGGGCTGCAGTCCATGGGGTCGCTAAGAGTCGGACACGACTGAGCGACTTCACTTTCACTTTCCACTTTCATGCATTGGAGAAGGAAATGGCAACGCACTCCAGTGTTCTTGCCTGGAGAATCCCAGGGACGGCGGAGCCTGGTGGGCTGCCGTCTATGGGGCCGCACAGAGTCGGACACGACTGAAGCGACTTAGCAGCAGCAGCAAGGACTCTGGTACCTCCATTCAGAGAAATGGTTTCAGGTGGTTTTAGTGATCAAGGGAACTGAACTGCTGCTGACTGACTTTAAAATATGTTGAAGGCTGTTAACCTCTGAAATCTCAGCTGATCCTCGAGCACCCAGTAATGAGTGGGGCACTGACTGTATATTGGCTAAGGTCACACTAACTAAAGCCATCAGACTGGCTTGAATCCTGCTTCTGTCATTTACCACTTGTCCTTAGGTGCCTCACTTTACTCCTCTATCCTCAGTTTCCTTACTACTCTATACAGAAAATGACATCTAACTAGTTTGAGAATCACGTGATCAAATGTAACAATAGTGACCGGCTCTGTGACTGTGCAGACGCTGTCAGTCAAGCGCACTCTTCATTTCCGGGAGGGCAGGGTCCACAGCAGTTGCAGAGCAAGTCGGCTCTTGTTCCAGAGGCTTTAACTCAGATCTGTACTGATTGCAAACTGGAATCCTCTCCTCCGAGCCTGTTCCATTTATCATCCTCAGAAAAGTGGAGACATTTTCTGAACCATAACCATGAAGTAGGTTGCATGAGGCATATCCATCTCCTGGCATCTCTCTCCACTGACATGGCCCAGTTTAGATCGGCAGACTTAACCTAGGTATTTCCAACCCACTCTTAACTGCTTTCCCATTTTCTCTTAGCCACACACCACTGCTAGAGCATCATGCCGTAAAGCAATATTACCTCTTTAAAGGTTCCTTACCCAGCAAACTAATACTGAACACACTCCAGGCTCACAGTGTGAAGCAGGGTCTCTACTTCTGTTACCCCACCTTCACCTTCTAGTACTGGTTGAGGGGCATGAGCTTCTCCCCAAATCTTTGGAATGTAAATAGTCCATCCACCCCTCTAGACTCCCTGGGTTCTCTTCTGAAATCAGCTGGGCCATCAGAAGTTCAGAGGACTGCACTGTCCGGGAGACTTGTGGAGTCAAGTTGTGTTTTCTCCTCCCTGCTCTGCCTCAGGGACATTGTCATGGATTAAATTGTGTGTTCCCATCCCCAATTTATATGTTGAAGTTCTAACCCTCAATACCTCAGACTGTGACTGCATTTGGAAATAGAGACCGTCAAGAAGTGTCGACTAAAAAAAGATGCACAATTTGAGAGTTGTGAGTTAAGTTTATTTGAGGCAAAATGAGGCCTGCAGCCCAGGATGGAGCACCACAAATAGTTCTGAGAGATTACTCCAAAGAGGCACTTGGGGAAGGTCAGTATATAAGATTTTGGTGAAGGGGGAGTTCAATGCAATCAAGTGCTTATTTTACAAAAGATTTTCTGCTAGTCACAAGGAGCTGATGTCACCACGAAGGGATTTAGGGCTTCTCTAGATATGAAGAGATGCAAAGATTAGAATCATGAAATCTGTTCCTGAAAATATCCAAATATCTAAAGACCTGTCCCACCAGGGTCCCTGGTACACAGTCTGCTTCACTCCACCCTGACCTCCCTCAGGGAGGACTGTGAAGGTCAACAGCTGCAGCAGTACAGGGCTCAGTCTCCACAGAGGCAGATGGCAAATGCCCTTTTTGTTGTTGCTGAGTCGCTGGCAATGCTCTTGGCAAGTGCCCATTTGTAGTTGATAGGTAATTAAGGTAAAATGAGATCATATGGGTGGGCTCTTGTTCTATATGACTGGTGTTTTTATTAGGAGAGATCAGGACACAGATACGCACAGGAAAGACCATGTGAAGACAAGATTTGAAAAAAAAAAAAAAAAAAAGCCATTTATAAGCCAAGGAGAGAGTTTTCAACAACAGCAACAACAAAAAGGCAACAAAGCAGAAAAAAAAATCTCTGCCAACACCTTGATCTCTGGCTTCTAGCCTCCAGAACTCTGAGAAAATAAATTTCAAATTAATTTCTGTTGTTTAAATCACCCAGTCTGTGGTTCTCTCTTATGGCAGCTCCAACAGACCAATCTGGACCCCACTGTGGATATGTCCACTCTGTCACGTCTTGTCTCCTTTGTGAAGCTGGTGGAAGAAATTTTTTTGGAACTGTCCTGGGAAAGTAATTACAAATTGGTTCTCCCTTCTGCTTTGGCTGCCAGGAAACTGGACGTCAAACTTGAAACGAAACCATCCCAGCCATGTGAGAGTTTGTGGTCTGGGTATTTGTGTTCCTTCTCCTATATTAATCAATGATTCTTATGCATATGTTCTCTCATTTTCTCTCTTGATACACATTTCCCCAGTTACTGGAAATAATTATAATTCAAAGTAAAGTGACAGGGGTTGTAGAAGTTGATGTTTCAGGTAATTATTGTAATAATGATAATAATTAACACTTACTGAATGACTGCTCTGTGGGAGGCATTGTTCTTATTCTTTATTTGTATTATCTCATTTAATTCTCACAGAAACCCAATGTGGCAGGTGATATTATTGACCATCTTTACAGATGAGGAAACTGAGGTATGAGAAAATAAATTATTTTCCCAATGTTACATAGTAAGGAAGCAGCCATGACAGGCTTGCAAGGTGGGCCAGTCTAACTCCAAAACCCAAGGTCTGAACCATTACAACTCAGTGAAGGGAAATAGATGCAGCCTGTTCAGGCTTTGGGCAACTTGTCTTTGCTTATGAGGGTTGAGAGATGTGGCTTAGGTAAGCGGTTGCTGAGGCCTGGTTTACTTATTGGAGCAATTAGGGAAGCTGATGTATCTGAGTAAGGCGGAAGGCTCTGGAGGGCTCCAGCAGCCTCCTGGATGTCTCACTGTGCCCTGGAGTGAGGACACTCTTGAGCAGAGCCAAGTAAGTTATTTTTGTTCCGGGAGCTTCTTCCTACACATCTCGCTTACCCCTGAAACTCGAAGCTTCAGCCAGGCCAATTATTTGCAGACCCACAACACTGCCAACTCGCACACCCTCCTGTCCCTGGGTGTGAACATTCTACTTCTTGTTCACCCCCAAATTTTGCCTGGTAGACTCCAGTCCATTTCAGAAAACAGCTCAGTAGTTCCTGCCTCCGGAAGCGCTTTCCTGGGTTAAGTGCCTCTGTCACGTTCTCCAAGCTTACAACTTGATGTCTTTTCCTTTCCTGTTGTGCTGAGCACAGGCTTTTTTACATTTTTAGAAAAATATTTATTTATTTGACTGCATTGGATCTTGGTTGTGGCATGTGGGATCTTTTGTTGTGGCACATAGGCTCTAGTTCCCTGACCAGGGGTTGAACCTGTGTCCCTTGCACTGGAAGGTGGATTCATAACCCCTGGACCACCAGGGAATTTCTTGAGCACACTCTTAAAATGGCATCTTTATTATTCTGCTGTCTCTTCTAGACTATGAGATCCTGGGGGCAGGGACTTGTTTTATTCACATTTATATACTGCCTCCAGATTTGGTCCAGTACAGAATCCACCTGCCAATGCAGGGGCTGCAGGAGACAGGGGTTCGATCCCTGGGTTGGGAAGATCCCCTGGAGAAGGAAATGGCAACCCACTCCAGTATTCTTGCCTGGGAAATCCCACGGACAGAGGAGCCTGGTGGGTTACAGTCCATGGAATTGCAAAGAGTCAGAGATGACTGAGCGATTGAGCATGCACACATAGGGGTTTAGTAAGGGCATGTTGAGGTGATTGCTTTTATGGATGTGAGATTGGTGTCCACAAGGTTTGTTTGTGCCTGCAGAGTCTTCCTCCATGAAGATCTGACAAATGGAGGATTTAATCTCTTTGGCACTGATATCTGGATGACTCTGCAGTATTATTTCACTGTGTGTGGTCTCACTTTGGCCTTATTGCGAAATGAAATAGAGAAGAAGCAAGCCAGTGAATACACCAGTACATATAACTCATATTTGCATAATGCTTTACTGTTGAAGAAATCCTTTCTTATAGATTATCTCAGTGGTTATAGCATTCTCATTTTATAGATAAGATCAGAGAACATGACTTTCCTCACGGTTGCCCAGTGGACACAACTGAGCGACTGAACTGAAGGTGGTTTGGGGTGGGCTACCATCCAGAAGATGGGCCTGTGATCAGACAGGTCCTGGGCATGAAGTTTTTCTTGGTCACTTATGAATCTCATTGAAATTCATTTTTCTTATTTGTAAAATGGAATAATAATAGGAGCTAGGGAGTTGTGCAGATCAAAGGGGTTAAGTACAAAGAATCTGCAAATGCTTGGTGAGTTAATAAATATATGACTTGACTCTGTAGAGGATTTCCCAGGTGGCACTAGTGGTAAAGAATCCACCTCCCACTGCAGGAGATGTAAGAGACTCGGATTTGATCGGGAGTCTCATCTTCTCATCCTGGGTTCAGCAGATTCCCTGGAGAAGGGCACAGCAACCCACTCTGATATTCTTGGGTGGAGAATTTCATGGACAGAGGAGCCTGGCAAGCCATGGTCCACAGGGTCACAGAGAATTAGACAGGACTGAATTGACTGAGCGTACACACATGACTCTATAGAATGCTTTGCAACAAACTTCGTGCTGTAAGAAAGCAGTGAAATTCCTTGTGTTTTCCTGACCACACTCATTCTTCCCTTTAACTTTCTTTCATTTACTTCCCTCTAGTTACTGCAGTTGCTGAGAGTCTTAGTTCTTGCCACGTGGACTTTATTTCATGATTCTCAGCCTTGCTTTGGACTCCCACTCTCCCCTAGCTCTCTCTCTCCAAAACTTGTTCTTTTGCTGAGTTGGAAAACTTTTTTTTCCCCTCTTGCACAACTTCTCTGATTCCACAGCTGTGAGGCTCCACCTGGCAGGGAGCTCTGCGGTGGAGACAGAACTGACTTGGGAGCCTCAGCCAGGAACACAGAGACCTCACTGCCTTGGCCTGGCGGAGAACACCTTCCTCCGATTCTAGGCAACGCACAAAAGAGGACCTGCAGCATCCCAAAGCCAACATTTTTTCAGGCGTTGGACAAGTTGACGGTGGAGTTCATCCCTCCTCCCATCTGGCCTGGCTCATTGGGATCTGTCAAGTGGCCTTGGGGCCAGAAGGAGTGCCAGATTGGGTAATTTTCTCAGAAAAGAGCTATAAAGATGAGGGTTTCCAATGTGCTTTCAGCATGACTCATGTCACGGACACCGAGGCCAATGGGAAGCACATGTCCACCAGTCGGGGTGGGGCAAAGCAAGACCAGGGTTAGGTAGGACATCCTTGGGGCTGTCAAATTGCAAAGGAGAGTTCTTCACCTGTAAGTTTTGAGTACTTGTTTTATGTATCAATTTTTCTAGCAGCCCGTTAGATTGAATTCATATTAGTATTCATTTACCAAAGAATTATTGGACCTTGAAATAGATATGGTCTTGGTAGTCTAGTGGGAAAAACAGACATGTAAAGTGACAATTACAATACAGTGAGAGAAGGACCATGGTGAAGGAAGTCTAGGATAGTGCAGGATACTGCAGGAAACACCCTCAATCCAGACTTAGTGAAGCTGGTGAAGTAGAGGGTGACAGGTGTTGGGCTAGTTTTGTCAGATGAATTCATCTTGTAGCTGAGATCTCAGGGATGAGTAGAAATTAGCGACTTAAAGAAGGGAGATACAGTGTAATCCAGGAGGAGGATACAATATGCGTTAAATCCTGGAGGTGAAAGAACAGGACTTGTTTGAGGAATGAATGTAATTTCCCGTGGATGTAGGGTAAAGATGGAGTGAACACAAGTGAGATGAAGAATCTCACTCCCCACTTTTCCTCTCTTCTCTGTATTCCAACTCATGTCTGACTGAGGTTTGCACAAGCAAAATGCGCTCAAGAATATGTTTAGTGGTAAATTCCTTATCATTTATAGATTCATACATTCTTTAAATTTTTTTTATTGGAGTATAGTTGATTTACAATGTTGTGCTACTTTCAGGTGTACAGCAAAGTGAATCAGTTATGCATATATATATATCTACTCTTTTGAAGATTCTTTTCCCCTTTAAGTTATTACAGAAAATTGAACAGAGTTCCATGTGCTATACGGTAGGTCCTTATTAGTTAAGTATTTTATGTAATGTTTAGTCGTGAAGCTGTGTCTGACTCTTTTGCAACTCTGTGGAGTGTAGCTCTGTCCATGGGATTTTCCAGGTAAGAACACTAGAATGGGTTGCCATTTCCTTCTCCAGGATCCTGACCCTGGGATCAAACTCACATCTCCTGCATTGGCAGGTGGATTCTTTACCACTGAGCCACCTAGGAAGCCCCATTTTATATATAATAGGGTACATATGTCAACCCCAATCTCCCAGTTTATGCTTCCCAACTTTCCCTCCCATCCCTCTGGTAACATTCTTAAAGTTCTGATGGGATTTTAAAAGCTCCCCATCTGCGCCCATGTTGTTGGTTCTGTCACTCCTTCTCTGTAGATGTCTCTGTTTGCCCCAGTGGTTTTGACTCTACTCTGTTTACCCCAGTGACTTGACTCCAGTATAATTGTGAAGTACTCATACGACTCTGAATGACATCACAAGAAATTTGAACTTTAATCTGAAGTCAATAAAGTGACATCAGAAGTTTTAAAAGAAAAACAGTCAGTTCAAAGGAATAGGTTGGTAATATGAGAGGAAATGAATCAAAGGAGGTAAGTCCAGAGGCAGAAGAACTATGTAGAGAGCAACATCAAAAGTCCAAGGAGAGAAAATGACCGCATGAACCAGAGCATTGACTATGGGATGGACAGGGAGGAAGATTCCGGAGAGATGGCTGAAGAGGGTTACGTAATAACCTCAGTCAGACTCACCTGCTTGCTTCTTCATTAATCAGGGCATTGGTCCCCATCCCTGGCTACACATTAGAATCTTCTGGAGGAGATATAGGCCCAGGCTATATGTCAGATTAATGGAATTTAAAATTGTTGAGATTAGGGCCCTGGTCCTTTTTGTGTGGCCACAAACATCATATTGAAAATTATTACCTTAGGGAGAGTTCTCTAGGCCTTTGATCTCTGGTCTGGGAGAGATTTGAGATTTATTTCCATCAGGAAAATTAGAAAGGGGAAAGTGTACTGTTGTATGGATGAATGAGTACAGCGTGTTAGTAGAAACCTAGACAGAGCTGTCTATATTAAGATTGTTTTGTTATATGATTTACCATCCAGACGGGGACACTTTTGACCAGGGCATAACACTCGCCTGCAGGTGCAGACTGGGATTTCAATAGCAGACAAAGGCACATGGTGACCCTGTCTATGCTAGGTCACTAGTTCCTTTCCTCCCATTTGCTCAAAGACCTTCCTCTAATCAAGCTTGTGTGCAACTGTTCACAAAACCTTGTTCAGATCACAAGTTTCTACATTGTTAGAACTGATGGTCAATCGTGCACATTTAATTTGGCTCAACAATTGGCATAAGTGATTCCTTCATCACTTAGTTATACACCACCCCCCTTGGTTTTTCTCCTAGCTTGCTGGCCACTTTTTCTTTGTACTGTTTCCTCTTAAATTCTTGGATTCCCTTAATATCAGCTTTAGCCCCAGGCCCTCTTCTCTTATCTGTCTTTACTATCCCCCTTGATGAAATCATAAGTTGAAATCATATTATTAGGTTGACACGTCCCAAATTTATAGTTTTAGCTCTGGCTTCTTCTGTGAACTCTAAATTCTTCTTTCTAACTGCCAACTTTACATCTCACCTGGATGATAAAGCCATTTCAGACTTCAATGGCCCACAACTGAAATCTTGAATCCTTCTTCTTCCGCAAGCTCTATTTCTCTCACAGTGAGTTTATCACTTCACAGGCATTAGGATGGCTACTATATCAAAACGACAGACAACAACAAGCGCTGGCTGACTGTCCACCTCTTAGCCTACACCTGCAGCGCTCTGTCCAGAGCCTTCTTCATTCCTAGTTTATAGCACACATTGGTCTCTGTCTGTTTCTGCTCCCACTCCCCTTTGATGTCTCCTCAACACCACAACCAAAATTTACACTTTAAAAAACATCTTAGTTGATCTCATTTTGCTGTTCAAAACCTTCCGACGGCTTCCTAGTTCACAGACAGGGAAGCTCTAAGTCCTTACTATGACCTCTTAGGCTCTATGTGTGCTCACAGCCCATTTCCTCTTTATCTACTCACATTCTGTCCCTTCGCTTATGCTCTTCTACCCACACTGGTCTCAGACTTGATCCTAAATACACCATTGCAGAATAGCTGGTCATTTTCTCTAAACTGGATTGTGGCCATGGGTGCCACCTTGGGGCCTCGGTGCTAGATATTCCTTTGTCTGGTGCGCCTCACACTCTCCTATTTGCCTGCTCTTTTATTTTCTTAGAGTGTGCTCCACAGTCACCTTTTATTAGAGGACTTGTAGGTACACTCCTTAAAATATCACCTTACCTCCAGGAGGCAATGTCTTCTCTATCCCTCTTTGTACTTTATATTTCTCTACAGTATTTTTCATCATCTGATGCACTTCATAGTACACTGAGTCTTCTACTCACTTAAATATAAGTGCTTTGAGGACAGAAATATTTTCTATTTTTTGGTATCTGCAGTAACTTGAAAAGTGTCTAAAATCTGATAGGTAATAAACATCTGATGAATAAGTAAATTAGCAGAGATGGGGGAAGGCTGCAGTCTATTTTTTGAGAAGACTTTATCTTAATGCTCTCCAAGTGACCCACCACAGGAAGCAAGGGATAGTAGAAAGGGATCCCTGGGTGGATATATCAGGCTATTTAGTCCAACAAACATCTACTGAGTGTTTACCTTATGTTGGGAGCAGTTTTGGAGCTGCCTCTGATCTAGAAGTGTTCGTCAGCTACTGAAAGATATGCAGATAGGAACCGTGGTGTGAAGCAAAACGACTTAGGAGCACAAAAAGGAAGTATAAGCCTGTGGGGTGGATGCAGAAAGGGAGGAGATATTCCTTCAGAAGAGGAAGGGTGCTTTGCCATAGACGCTTCCTTAGGGAAGATGGCATTTGAGTCGCACTTGAATCAGAGGACAGCTTCAGCAGAGGGAGAATGGGGGAAAGTGCATGGCGTGGAAATGGGAAAGGGCAGGATATGCATCTGGTCAGTGGGGGATGGCCTCTTCATTATGATTGCTTTGTAAAGTAAGTGGGTGGATTTACAGGGAAATACATTACAGACAAAGGGTTGAAAGCCAGATCATTTCGGGGGGAAGGGGTAGTGCCATGCAGGAGAATTTGGCTATTTTTCAGTAGGGTGTCCACTGCATTTTAGAGATGTTAAGTGATGTCATATAACTGACTTTGTAGGGTGATAACTCTTAGCCTGAAAAACTAAAGAGACCAGAAATTTTGAGACCTGATAGGAGACTGTTTCCCAGATAAGAGATCATGAACTGGAGATGAGGCATCTGCTTGTCCATTTTCTTCACCTTTCACCCACCTAAATCCTGACCACGCTAAAGACCTCATAATTCTAGGAGGCCATTCCGAGCTCCTTCTTCCCATCCATTTATGTGCCCTTTATCTGTTCATTGGTTCATTCAGTTAGCTTACAGGAATTTTTTAAGTGTTGTTATGATGATTTTAGCTTTATTTTATTATTTACTATTGTTTGCTTTTTTATTAGAGTCCAATTGCTTTGCAACATTGTGTTAGTTTCTGCTGTACTACAGTGAGAATTAGCTATATGTATACATATATCCCACCAGGCTTCCGTGGTGGCTCAGAAGTTAAAGCGTGTGCCTCAGATGCAAGATGCCCGGGTTCGATCCCTGGGTTGGGAAGATCCCCTGGAGAAGGAAATGGCAACCCACTCCAGTATTCTTGCCTGGAGAATTCCATGGACGGAGGAGCCTTGTAGGCTACAGTCCACGGGGTCACAAAGAGTCAGACACAACTGAGCGACTTCACCTTCACTTTCATGCATGTATATCCTCCCTCTTGAACCTCCCTCCACTGCCCCCATCCCACCCACCTAGGCTACCATAGAGCACTGAGCTGAGCTTCCTATGCTATGCAGTAGCTTCCATTAGCTGTCTGTTTTACACATGGTGATGTATACATGTTGGTTAAGCAACTGATCCTTTCAAGGACTGTGCCACATGTGCTGAGAAATGCAATGAGAAATAAAATGGTCCTAGATTTTGTTAAGGGATGGGAAGGAAATAGAAGAGAGCGACACAAGGAAATAAGTAAAGGGAGAACTTCATTCAGTTCATGGGAGGCAAGTTCTCTCTATAGACGTCACATTTGGGTTCTTGGAATGAGGAATGGAAGTTGGCCAGATGAAGAGAGGAGGGGAAGGCTGTCCCAAGAAGAAGCCACAGAGGTGTACAGACTCTGCAGTGGGAAAAATTTTGTTGGTCTTACTTGCCAGAATGTGAACCCTGCATCTTAATACCCAGAAAAGTAGCTGGGGCATAGTAAGTGGTTAGTAAATATTAGTTTGATGAATGAATGAAAGCATGAGCCAAGAGGAAATATGAGTGGCTATTTAATAGACACCCCAGAATTTGTCTAAATCCAATGTAGCTTCATTCCAATGTAGTTTATGAATTATTCATCTGGGCAATAACACTTACCACACCTATTCTTGGGTACAATCACTCCTATTCTTGGGTACAATCTACTGTTAAAGTAAAAAAAAAAATCTTGTTCATGCTGTTTTATTGTTAAATCATTCTTCTTGGAAAGCATAGAATAAGGGGCTCAAAGCTAAATAGATCTTATAGACTGGGTCCCCCAAAAGCTTTATTATAAACTGAGACATAGAGAGTCTTAATATCTCATCTCTGGCTGCACAGTGGTTACGTAAAAATGGTGGAGCAGGGTATTGGAGGCCAGAGGAAGTTTGCAAAGTCTGAACAGTAGTTCCCCAATTCTCAAAAGGCAGAGAAAGAAGTCTAGGGGGAGGAGGAGGGTTGGTGGTGGCAAATGCTAAGACAGAACAAAGCAAAAAGGAAGTTTCAGATTGGGTCTTAAAAGAAAAAGGAACTAAAATGAAACTGAACTTTTCAGATATGACCTTTTTGCCTCCAAGGAATTTCCAAAAACCTATGTAAATTGAATTTTTTCACAGATCTTCATAGGAACTTTCATTAAACTTGTCACCAGCAGAGTGGATCCTCCTGTCCTCAATCCACTTCATTCTTCTGTAGATTGTGCCTGTCATGCTGGATCCCAGGAAACCTTCACTAGCGCAAGATCACAAAGGTTTTCTCCTGTGTTTTCTTCTATAAATTGCATAGTTTTAGATTTTACATGTAGGTCAATGGTCCATTTAGAGTTAATTCTTATTTATGGAACAGAAAACAGATTGAAAGTTGTTTTTTATTTATTTTTTCCACAAGCATATCCAAATCTAGCACTATTTGCTGAAAAGACTACTCTTCTTGACAGAATAGTCTTTGTACTTGTATTAAAAATCATATATATATATATATATATTCATGTCCTTGTATCTTTGGACTCTATTCTGTACCATTGAGCTTATTGTCTATCTTCATACCAATACAACTGCTTTGATTAATGTAATTTCTAATAAGTCTTAAAATCAGATAAAATCAGAGATTGTCTAACTTTGTTCTTTTTAGAAGTTCTTTTGGCTGATTTAGATTCTTTCCATTTTCATATGAATTTTTGAATCAGTTTTTCAATTTATTAAAAAAAATTCTGTTGGCATTTTGACTGGGATAGCATTGAATCTATCCATAAATTTGGGGAGAATATCTTTAATATTGGGGATTGAGTTGTCCAGCATATGATTATACTAATCTCACCATTTACCCAGATTTTTTAAACATTTTTCAGCAATGTTTTACCATTTTTCAGTGTATAGATATTTCACAGATTTTTCAGATTCATCACTAAATATTTCATATTTTTATGCTATTGACAATGATGTATTTTTAAAATGTAAAACTTCTGATGTTTTACTGCTACTATATAGATATATAATTGGTCATTATAGACCTGCTGAAGTCACTCAGTTCTAATAGTCTTTTCTTTTCTTTTTTGTAGATTCTGTTAGATTTTCTATATAGGTGATCTTGTCATCTGTGACTAAAGTCAGTTTCACTTCTTCCCATCCAATCTGAATATCTTTCTTTCCCTTTTTGGGAGTCTGGAAATTATCTCAGTTGAAGCAAGAAACTGAGGCAATTGTGAGACTCAAATTGTTTGCTTCTTACACATCAGTGACCACTATCCTTTTGGGCCTGATACTCAGTTCCTTAAAAATCATTCTCATGTATGTGTAAATATATGTAAACATATGTATATAAATAATTTATATGTGTATGTATATCTATAAATCCATATGCAAATAACATTACTGCTGTTTTTAAGTCATTCAGTCGTGTCCGACTCTTTGAGACCTGATGGACTGTAGCACTCCAGGCTTAACTGTCCTTCACCATCTCCTGGAGCTTGCTCAAACTTGTGTCCATTGAGTGGGTGATGCCATCCAATCATCTCGTCCTCCGTCATGCCTGTCTCCTCCTGCCTTCATTCTTTCCCAGGATCAGGGTCTTTTCTAATGAGTTAGCTCTTCACATCAGATGGACAAAGTATTGGAGCTTCAGCATCAATTCTTCCAGTGAATATTCAGGATTAAATTCCTTTAGGATTGACTGGTTCAACCTCCTTGCAGTCTAAGGGACTCTCAAGAGTCTTCTCCAACACCACAGTTAAATGCATCCATTCTTCAGTGCTCAGCTTTCTTTATAGTCCAACTCACACATCCATACATGACTACTGGAAAAACCATAGCTTTGACTACATGGACCTTCGTTGGCAAAGTAATGTCTCTGCTTTTTAATATGCTGTCTAGGTTGGTCATAGCTTTTCTAACAAGGAGCAAGAGTCTTTTAATTTCATGGCTGCAGTCACCATCTGCAGTGATTTTGGAGCCCCCCAAAATAAAAAGTCTCTCACTGTTTCCATTGTTCCCCCATCTATTTCCCATGAAGTGGGAACTGGGACTGGATGCCATGATCCTCATTTTTTGAATGTGGAGTTTTAAGCCAACTTTTTCACTCTTCTCTTTCACTTTCATCAAGAGGCTCTTTAGTTCTTCACTTTCTGCCATAAGGGTGGTGTCATCTGTGTAACTGAGGTTATTGATATTTCTCCTGACAATCTTGATTCCAGCTTGTGCTTCATCCAGCCTGGCATTTTGCAAGATCTATTCTGCATGTAAGTTAAATAAGCAAGGTGACAATATACAGCCTTGACATATATTCCTTCCCCAATTTGGAACCAGTCCATTGTTCCATATCCAGTTCTAACTGTTGCTTCTTGACCTGCAAACATGTTTCTAAGTAGGCAGGTAAGGTGGTCTGGTATTCCCATCTCTTTAAAAATTTTCTAGTTTGTTGTGATCCACACAGTCAAAGGCTTTAACATAGTCAATAAAACAGAAGTAGATGTTTTTCTGGAATTCTTTTGCTTTTTCTATGATCCAGGGGGTGTTGGAAATTTGATCTCTGGTTCCTCTGCCATTTCTAAATCCAGCTTGAACATCTGGAAGTTTTCAGTTCATGTACTGTTGAAGCCTAGTTTGGAGAATTTTCAGTATTACTTTGCTGGAGTGTGAGATGAGTACAATTTTGCGGTAGTTTGAACATTCTTTGGTGTTGCCTTTCTTTGGGATTGGAATGAAAGCTGACCTTTTCCATTCTTGTGGCCCTGCTGAGTTTTCCATATTTGCTGGCACATTGATTGCAGCACTTTCAGAGCATCATCTTTTAGGATTTGAAATAGCTCAGCTGGAATTCACCTCCACTAGTTTTGTTCATTGGAGAAGGATATGGCAACCCACTCCAGTGTTCTTGCCTGGAGAATCCCAGGGACAGGGGAGTCTGGTCGGCTTCCATCTATGGGGTCACACAGAGTTGGACACAACTGAAGCCACTTAGCAGCAGTAGCAGTAGCAGTTTTGTTCATAGTGAACTAAGGCCCACTTGACTTCATACCTCAGGATGTCTGGCTCTAGGTGAGTGATCATACCACTGTGGTTATCTGGGTCATGAGGATCTTTTCTGTATAGTTCTTTTGTGTATTCTTGCCACCTCCTGTGAATAACATACATATAGTCTATTTCTTGCTTGTACCCAGCAGGAGGGTAAATACAGTCCCTGCTATTTCACCCAGTAGCAGAAATTCTTCCCACTTGGATTTGAGATAAAGGCAAAATATGACTTTAAAAAAATTACCTTCAGACCCTTTGTCAAATTCATAACCACTGCCCAAAAGCTTTCTGAATTGTCTATGGTTAATTTCACGTGGGAGCAGACCAGATAAAGAGATACTGTTACTAAGGGAAAGACAGAGCCCAAAAGATCTAAATTATTTTCAGGTCAAAAACAGTTCTGAGCATATTTATTACCTTTCATGGTTTATAAAGTGTTTTCACCTTCATGAACTCATTTGGCCCTTAGAGTATCATTTGGAAATAATGAAAGAAGATTATCTCTACATTATTTTTAGGGAAATGGAAGCTCAGAAAAGTGAAGTGAATTTCCATGGAATGGTTAAAGAGAAGAGATATGGGGGCTGCTAGTTGAATCCAGGGTTGTCTGATCTCTTGTCTAACTATTTAAAAAGTTTTTATGATGAATTTCAAACATATACTAAAGTAGCCTGAACTGAATAATCAATGCCCATATACTTATCACCTAGATTAGACAGTTATCAATTCATGGATACTTTTGTTTCATGTCTAGCCCCACCCATCTATTCCCATTCTGTATTAGTAAATCTTAGCTATAATATCAGCTCAGGCTTCCCAGGTGGCTTAGTGGTAAAGAATCCACTTCCAATGCAGGAAAAACAGGAGATGCAGGTTCAATCCCTGGGTCAGGAAGATCCCCAGAGGAGGAAATGGCAACCCACTCCAGTATTCTTGCTGGGAAAATCCCATGACCAGGGGAGCCTGGTGGGCTAAGTCCAATAAGTTGCAAAGAATTGCACATGACTGAGCATCTTAGCAGGCACACACACACATACACACACATGATATCAAATCACAAGAAAATATTTCAATATGTACCCTAGAGTCTAAGAGTCTTTTAAAAATACATAACTATAATAACAGTTCACACCTAAACATAGCTTTAATTTTTTAATTTCATTATCCTATCAGTTTATACATTTCCCAAATGATAAAAATGTCATAATTTTTAAAGTAGTTTATTTGAATCAGGATCCAAATAAGTTCCACTCATTGCCTTTGGTCTCTCTTAATGCACGTGCTTCTTCCCCACCTCTTTTTTTCACCTTCATAATTTATTTATTGAGAAAACCAGGTGTTTTCCTACAGTGGTTTTTCCTAGTCTGAATTCACAGATGACACTTCTGTGCTATGGCTTAACATGTTCCTTTGTCTTCTGTGTTTCCTGAAAATTGATAGTTGAAATAAAGTCTTGATCAGATCAAGGATTTTTCTTTTTAATTTAGCAAGAGAGTTTCCTAGGTAATCCATTCCTCCTCAGTAGACATATAAGATCAAATTGTTCTGGGTTTTTTAACGTGAAAAGCCACAGATGCTTGAAGTCTGCATCTACTAATTCATGATGGATTGCAGAATGATGATATTGTATCACCTGTCTGGGACACTTCTCCTTATATTCTCATACACTTTTCTTAACAATCTGAAAACTTAAACCAGATCATCTTGAAATCAGTTAAATAATATAAATACAAATAATAGAACAAAAGTTGAATGCTCTTCCATCTGTATGACATAGCATTTTATCCTTTATAAAGTGTCTCTAATTATATTAGCTTCAGTTCAGTTCAGTTCAGTTCAGCCGCTCAGTCGTGTCCGACTCCTTGCGACCCCATGAATCACAGCACGCCAGGCCTCCCTGTCCATCACCAACTCCCGGAGTTCACTCAAACTCATGTCCAATGAGTCGGTGATGCCATCCAGCCATCTCATTCTCTGTCGTCCCCTTCTCCTCCCACCCTCAATCCTTCCCTGGATGTTTGCAAATAGCCCCAGAGGCAGGACGGATGTGTGCTAGATTGGTAAAAAAGCTCCCCACCCCCATATCCATGAATCCCCATGAATCATGCCTCGCTGTAGCAATGTCCCTTTTTGTAATTTGACTTTGCCTTCACCCCATCAAAGGGTCTAGTCTGTTTCCCCAATCCTTGAGTCTGAGCTGACCCTGTAACTTGTTTTGACTGATAGAATATGAGGAGAGTGACCCTGTGTGAGGCTATGCTTTAAGCAGCCCTACAATCCCACCTCTCCTCTCTTAGAACAGCATCAGCATGTAAGGAGGCCCAGTCTAGCACCTTAAGTGTACAAGACCCTGTACAGAAAGAGAGGCTCAGAGTCCATGTGGCCCAAGTCCCGGCCGACTCCTCAACTGAATGCTGCTCCTTGAGTGAGCCCAGAAAGATGAACAGAACTACCCACCAGCTCACATAATTGTGGAAAACAAGCTCTTGCTCTTTTACATCACTGAATTTTGAGGTGATTTGCTCTATGGCAAAGGTTAATGAAACTAGGAGAGATTATCCACATTTTACTGAGAAAACGAAAGTCCAGATAGGGAAGATGTTCAAACTAGAAGACTATAGAGCTAGGTCAGAATTTAGGATTTCTGATTCCTGGTCCAGTGTTCTCACCATCTATATGGTTCTTTCTTGTTTTGCAATTTACTCTCCATCTTAAACTCCCATTATCTTAAAGCGACCTCTAAGGTTGAGCTTCCCTTTATCTTGAGAAGCCCTGTGAATTGAGCTGCATTTAATAACTCAGTTATGAGCTAGGACTCTAGAAACTTCCTTAAGGGAAATAGAAACTGAAATCTTGAGTGAAGTTTCAGCCTTAGCTATATTTTGAATTCCTATTGTTACTCAGTTTTTGGGAAAATAAACTTGAACATTCTCAAATTGGGCGTGAATTTGGAGAAAAGACTTTGAATATCCATAGGGTTAAGGGCTTAAAAATACCCAAGCATAACAACTGCTTTTTGTGTAAGTCAAGTAGGTGCTGACTGATTCTATCAATCTGTAAATCCAAACAACTTCCATATGGTTCTAATAACAGTAAAAATATTTTATATTTGATTAGTGCCTTTCAGTTTACAAAGCAGTTTTGCATCTGTGTCCTTATTCCAACCCCATGATGGAAGAAAATAGGCCAAAGATTATTGGTTCTATTTTCTGGATGAAAAAACTGAGTCTAGAAGGGGAGGTGACTTGCACAAAACCAATGTCTAAACAAGTAGCAGAGCCAAGATTTAAATCAAATATGATTTCATGGTCAATGAATTTTCCAGCTCACTGCCCTTAGTCTTGTCCACAGTTTCCTCAAGAATATTCTTCATCCATTTCCATTGTATCATCAACAATGAAAGGGGCAGCTATTATGTAGTAAGTCCAGGAAGAAAGGACACAAAGAGGAGGAGCTCAGAGTCTGGCAGAGTGATGGAAATAGAGACAAATAATTGCAACAACAATAATGCTTTTAATAATTATGAACAGTAATGGAGTACTATGTGTCTAATCCTATTCTAAAAGACGTAGACACCTTAGTTAATTCTCAAAACAATCCATCCTGATCCATGCTGCTATTATCCTCATATAAAAGAGGTGCTAAGTAATATCTTGAAACTCAGCTAGTAAATGATGGACTGGGACTGTAAGTTCCAAGGGGAGGCTTATAGAGGTGAAGGAGATCAGAAAAACATCCCTAGTCTCCCAGGAAAAATCCAGGAAGTCTTCATGCAAGAGGCCATGAACCAGGCCATGACGAATCTTGGATTTGTCAGGAGACATGGTGATGGGATTGTTGTTCAGTTGCTCAGTTGTGTCCGACTCTTTGCGACCCCATGGACTGCAGCACACCAAGCTTCGCTGTCCTTCACTTTCTCCCGGAGTTTGCTCAAACTCATGTTCATTGAGTTGGTGATGCCATCGAACCATCTCATCCTCTGTCATTTCCTTCTCCTCTTGCCTTCAGTCTTTCCCAGTCTCAGGGTTGTTTTCAATGAGTCGGCTCTTTGCATCAGGTGGCCAAAGTATTGGAGCTTCAGCTTCAGCCAATGAATACTCAGGGTTGATTTCCTTTAGGATTGATAAATAGGTGGTATTAGGGAAGAGCATGATGATGGAGTCACATGTAGTTTAATGTGGTGAAGCTAAATACGAAGGTGTTACCACCCAGGGATGTATACAGACAGATAACTATATGCACCATTGCAAGCCAAATACCCATATAACACTAGGTGCTTTTGGTATTTATCAATCCCTTTCCCTTCAGCATGGCAGCACTCTCAGCCGGGAATAGTGTGGCTCATCTGCTTGTTTTGTTATTAGCCTGCTTCTGGGTCCCTTTGCCAACTCTCACTTGTGTTATTTACTTCCCAGTTTCATGTGAATCCACACCCCATGGACCACTTCTCAGTATCAGGGCCAATTATCATTATTACTGACAATTTTAATTAGTGTAATTACTCTCAGCCTGCATTTTGATTAATAGCCATTAACAGTTATTTTTAAGGTTCATTATTATAGCTGAGATTTAATTACTTAATTAATATAACAATGAATAATAACATATTTTTATGGGGCTTGATAGTTTGCAAAGTGGTTTCAAATATAAAGTCCCATTTGATCTTCCTCGAAACTCCTGGTGGCAGGCAGACTTATTATCCAGATTTTATACAAGAAACCTTGTGAACAGAGCTGCAGAGACTCACCTAGTTTCCTGGTTTCCAGTCTAGTCCTATTTCTTTCTTTATCTCTGCGTCTGCAGTTGCTCAGACTTTCACTCCAATGTGATGTGAAAGTGAAAGTTGCTCAGTCATGTCTGACTCTTTGCGACCCCATGGAGTATACAGTCCATGGAATTCTCTAGGCCAGAATATTGGAGTGGGTAGCCTTTCCCTTCTCCAGGGGATATTCCCAACCCAGGGATCGAATCCAGGTCTCCTGCACTAGAGGCAGATTTACCAGCTGAGCCACAAGGAAAGCCCTATGCAATATTTGAGACAAAACTTATGGCATGAGTAGCAGTCAGCCAGCCAGTCAAAGAAAGGGAAGAGTATCAAAGGCTGCAGGAAGAGTGATTACAAAGATGATGGTAGGGTATAAAGGGCATGGCTCATTCAGAGAACTGCCAATATTTCAGAATGTTCATGTGGCAGAGTACAAAGAGTTTGGGAATCAGATAGACCTGGATTTGGATCTCAAATTTGCCACCTGTGAGATTAGCTGTGTGATCCTGGGCAGCTTCTTTACATGTCTGAATCTGAGTATAATAAAAGTATAAAATATCTTGTAGGATGTTTCTGAGAATTTGTGAAAAATTGTTCTATAGACTCAGACATGCAATAAAAGACGTGATAGTAAGTATCATTGTCATGATAAGTAAGGTGGATCCTGATGGTGTGGTAGGCCAGGGTGGCAATGGGATGCTGCTAGAAGGATGTGCAGATGTCAAGTTATGGAGGACCTTAAGAAAGTGAGAGTGTTATTTGCTTACTCATGTCTGACTCTTTGCAACCCCATGGACTGTAGCCTGCCAGGGTCCTCTGTCTATGGAATTCTCCAGGCAAGAATACTGGAGTGGGTAGCCATTCCCTCCTCAGGGGATCTTCCTGACCCAGAGATTGAACCCAGGTCTCCTGCACGGCAGGCGGATTCTTTATCGTCTGAGATACCAGGGAAGCCCGTGGAGGAACATATTATCTAGCAAATGGAAGCCACAGAAAGGTAATCAGCAGGGCTGATGTGGTCAGAATCTCTGTTTTATGAAGATTACCCTGGCACCATTGTAGAGGTGGATGACTAATTAGGAGGCTTTTTGAACAGTCCCAGGGTGGAAGTGTGAAGGCCTGGGCTGAGGCTGTGACACAGAGTGGAAGGGGATCTAGACAGGAGGCGGGCTGGGGAAGTCCATCACCCAGCCTAGAGCCTGACTTCATGCGTGGGTTTAGGAGTAGGAGGATTATGCCACAGTTCTTAGTCTGGGCAAATTTGCAGCTGATGGGCCATAAAGAGAATGTTGGCTGACGAAGGCTTCCGATAGAACCTTGCAGTTATTTCCTAAGGATGGAAATTATTCTGCAGAACCGTAGTTCCTTAAAGGATTGCCATCTGAGACATTGCAGTGGGGCAGAACTCATTGCCTAAATGAAAGGAAGATTTCATTTTCTTTGTTAATAAGTACATTGCAGCAAGAGAAAGTTCAGCAGAAACCAATTATAATCTCATGTCACAGAAACAGGTGAAAAGAAAAAATAAGCAGAAACCAGGTGGTGTCAGCACAGAAGGAATCCAGAGGAACAAAATTAATGTCTGTTTTGAAAAAATCCAAGAGGAGCCTAACATTTGGATCCAGGATAAATTAACTCTATTTTTGTTTCCTCAGTTAAAGTCTGTCAATCTGGAATTATTAAAAAAAAAATAGTGTAAAATATTCAAGTCTGTCTATTGGCTCTTCACAAACATACTCTTATTTCAAAGAACAGATTTTGCTTTACAGGACGTTTCAAAACCATGGCATACTGGAATCTGGAGGAATAAAATGATAATGAAGCCTCACCTTCATTAGCATGAAGTTCTTTTCTCGGTTCTTTCACTTTCAGTCTCACTTAATCTTACGATTATAAAAGTGAGCAGTAATTATTAACCTTATTTTGCACACAATTAAACTGGAGAGCCAAAGAAGGCACTGGCACCCCACTCCAGTACTCTTGCCTTGAAAATCCCATGGATGAGGAGCCTGGTAGGCTGTAGTCCATGGGGCCGCAAAGAGTCAGACACGTCTGAGCGACTTCACTTTCACTTTTCAGTTTCATGCATTGGAGAAGGAAATGGCAACCCACTCCAGTGTTCTTGCCTGGAGAATCCCAGGGACGGAGGAGCCTGGTAGGCTGCCATCTTTGGGGTCGCACAGAGTTGGACACGACTGAAGTCACTTAGCAGCAAACTGGAGAGCTTAGGGATTTTGTCCAAGGTCATACAGCTTGACAGTGCAGAGGTGGATCCCAGGACTCCTCGATTTTACCACTGTCACTTTAGTTCCCAAGGAAGCCAAAGTAGGTGTGATTAGGTTGAGAGTTAGAGGCATGGATTTGGAGTCAGTCCAGGATTCAAATTTTGCTCCAACCACTTCCTAGCTATGGGACATTGATCAAATCAATAGGTCTCTCTGAACTTCAGCTTTTCTATATATAAATTAGATATCCTTGCTTCTCATGGTTGTTAGGAGAATCAAATAAATTTATCAAAGAACAATGTGAACAATGTTCAGAGCTTGCCATGCCTTAAATATCCCATTAGTGGCAAATATTGCTATGACTTTAGTAGATCCTCTTCGGAATGGCTTCTTGATGCACCAAGAGTTTGGGAGAATGACCCCCAAATCACAGGGGTGATCCCTTGGTAGCCATGTTTGTGTTACTGGTTGTGGCTGATTGAATCATGAGTGGACACCACCCACACTGGGCCAAGCAGAAATCTTGCCCTAAATTTAAAAACTGAAACAAAGAGCGTGTCCTTCTGCAGTAGAAAGCCCCAGAACTATGGGTGACCAAGCTCCCGCTAATATGGAAGAAGGAAATGGTTGGTAGTGAGAGAGAATAAAGCTTATGGGTAGAGAGTTACAGAGGAGAGACGGAAGGCCCTAGTGAATTTAGTAGTTTCTGAGGCCCAGGTGAACTCCTGCCCCTCTTATGCCCCAGTGCTAAACATTTCCTTATTTATTTCCTTAATTCTGACATAGCTACTATGTCTTATTTACCTAAGCTAGTTGAATTTTGATTCTTGTCATTTACAGATAAGAGTCCTGACTCAGGCCAGTCTTGATCACCCGCTTGGGTAATATTCTGGAGGGATGAGGAAGCCCTTGGAAACAGAGGAACGAGACAGTCCCGGGAGTCAGGGAGGAAGAATAAAGCACAGCCAATTTGCTTCACCTTCCGGTGCATCTGTAGAATGGAGCTCTACCTGACTGTGTCTGGCAGCTAGTAGGTGCTCAATGAATACCAGTTCCTTTTCTGACTCCTTTCCTCTTCCCCACTTCTCTCCCTTTTATAATGCTGGCATCCACCTTGTTAATGTCCGCAGGACACATCCCATACTCTGACTGCACATTTGCCATCAGAATGACGCTCCTCAGTACTATTTTTATTCAGCACCAGTGCTGCTCCCTTGAGCATCCTTACCCTCATCCCAGGCATATCTTTGTTCTCTTAGTCCCCACAACACATACGAGCACTTGTAGTTTCCCAGACAAGTCACATGCTCTCTTGTCTTTGGACTCATGTGTGTTCTGTTTCCTCTGTGTGCACCAAACTGCCCCTTCTCTGCTGGATTCTGGTGCAGCCTCAGTTCTCAGCTTAGACATCACTACCTCCTGAAGGTGTTCTCCAGCTACCCCTGCCCTCAGACAGGTGAACTCCACTTCCTCTCTGCTTCCGGCTTCGTGGCTTACTTGACTGTAATACTGAATCTCTCTCCTAGAGTTGCCTGCTTTACTTGTCCCTATTCCTCTTGGTTTTCATCAGTCCTTCCAGCTTATCTCCCTCATCCACACTGTTACCCCGTCTTGCCCAGGAACCTCTTTGGGGCCTCCTCTGACTTGAATGGAAGCACCGAGTCCTGTCTCCCACTCATTTTGTCTAGTCTAGACTCCATGGCATCCACTACAGTGTGAGGGTATTTCATGAAGGTCCCTCTCTGCTTTTCGCTCACCCCTTTAGCCTCAGCACTTTGCATGTAATTGGCCCTTGCAAATATTCAGTGACTGACTAACTTACAGAATGAAGCAATCTCCAAATGCTCTGGACCCAGCAGAGAACCTGGGATAAAGAAGGTACTTTCTTGCCAAAGAATTGGCATATATGCTAGCCAGTGGACATCCAAAGCAAAGTAGTAGAACCCAGAGCAAAACAGTGGCAAAATTATGATAATTCCAATCAGCTACTAAGTGATGTGTACAAGTGGAGGTTTGGGGCGCAGAGAGTCCTGGGTAGGAATACTCTATATGATCTCTGCAAAGCAACCAAATCTTTCTGAGACTCAGATCCTCCTCTGTACAGAGGCAAAGAGGGATTGTGGAGAGAATAAGAATCTATATATAAAGAGTACCTGCAGAAGGGCAGCAATGGAGACACAGACAAAGAGAAAAGGCTTGTGGACATGGTGGGGACGGTTAGGAGGAGGGCGTGGGATGAATGAGGGAGTAGGATAAAAGCATATACACTACCATATGTAAAACAGAAAGCCAGTGGGAATTTGCTGTATGACTCAGGGAACTCAAACCAGTGCTCTTTGACAACCTAGAGGGGTGGGGCATGGGAGGGAAGTTCAAGAAGGAGGGGGCATATGTATACCTATGGCTGATTTATACTGATGTATGGCAGAAACCAACACAATACTGTAAAGCAATTATCCTTCCATGAAAAATAAATATATATATGTTCAAAGAGTACCTGCAGAGCAAGCACTTAATGTTGGCTCTTATGACCTGGATAGCTCCTACCGCTACGTGGCCAGTTTGGCCTTGAGATTTGGATAACTTTCTTTATTTTTCACTGTGTTTGGCATGGGCAGGCACTTTTTCCACCAAGCTCCACCATGGATTTTCCATGAAAGCCGTTTTACTGAACTGGAACTACTTTGACTCTAAGCACCACGGGTCAGCATATCCCCGTGGAAAGAAGCTGAGATGGAAATTGTTTCTACTCTGGGTGTCTAGAATAAAGGGAGACCCAAATGATGAGAGCTTCTAGAAATCCACAGGCTGTAAAAGTGAGTTTTAAAAGAGAAAATGGTTCCTAATAGATTTTTATCGTTCTGACTTCTATGGAAGATGTAGGGGCTTTATCCAGGCCACCAGTTGTGTGTGGATTTTTATTATTGGATAAGCATCAGATCGGAGAAGGCAATGGCACCCCACTCCAGTACTCTTGCCTGGAAAATCCCATGGACGGAGGAGCCTGGTAGGCTGCAGTCCATGGGGTCGCTAAGAGTTGAAAACGACTGAAAGACTTCCCTTTCACTTTCATGCATTGGAGAAGGAAATGGCAACCTGCTACAGTGTTCTTGCCTGGAGAATCCCAGGGACGGGGAAGCCTGGTGGGCTACCGTCTATGGGTCGCACAGAGCTGGACATGACTGAAACAACTTAGCAGCAGCAGCAGGAAGCATCAGATGGTCTCACTATGGCCAGGTTGTTAGGAGTCAGAAGCAACATTGAGGCTCACATATCCTTAGACAAGGCTGTGGAAGATTGGTAGTGCCACTAAGCATTGATCGAACACGCATTGTAACTGTGTACTTTTGCTTCTGCTGGTTTTTTTCCCTGCCCAGAACAGTATCCCCAAATTACCCACATGCTAGATTCTTGTACTTACTTATGGAAGGCAGTATGCCAATAGTCAAAGAGCTGGGTGTAGGAATTAGATTGACCTGGATTTGAATCTTAACTCTGCCATCTACTAGCTGTGTGGGAAAGTAACTAACCTCTTTAGGCCTGTTTCCTTCATCTTAAAAACAGTGACCAGTAATGGTGCCCACACAAGAGGGCTCTTGTGAAGATTAAATGAGATGATGCATAGAAAGTGTCTAGCACATTGTCATACATAAATGCTAAATGCATGCATGCTAAGTCAGTTCAGTCATGTCCGACTCTTTGTGGCCCTATAGGCTGTAGCCTGCCAGGGCTACAAATGATGAGAATCCCTGTGTCCACGGGATTCTCCAGGAAAGAATACTGGATTGGGTTACCATTTCCTTCTCCCGGGTATCTTCTGGACCCAAGGATTGAACCTGAATCTCTTGTACCTTCTGCGTTGGCAGGTAGATTCTTTGCCAGCTGAGCCACTGGGGAAGCCCAAATGCTATATTGTTGTTGTTCAGTTGCTCAGTCATGTCTGACTCTTTTTGACCCCATGGGCTGAAACATGCCAGGCTTCCCTGTCTTTTGCTATCTCCCAGAGTTTGGGCAGCCCACCAGGCTCCCCGATCCCTGGGATTCTCCAGGCAAGAACACTGGTGTGGGTTGCCATTTCCTTCTCCAATGCATGAAAGTGAAAAGTGAAAGTGAAGTCACTCAGTTGTGTCCGACTTCCAGCGACCCCATGGACTGCAGCCCACCAGGCTCCTCTGTCCATGGGATTTTCCAGGCAAGAGTACTGGAGTTGGGTGCCATGGCCTTCTCCAATGCTACATAAATAAATGACAGCAACTTTTACTCATTCTTCAAATCTCAGCTCAAGCTCTGTCTCTTCTTTGTATCTGGTCACCTCAGGTATCCCCCTTTCATATTCCCACTGCTTCTTGTCCAGCTTTCTCTCTGAGCACTTACCACACTTTATGGTGACAGTCACGATTGTACAACACAAACCTTACTCACCAGGAGCTTAGGCTGTTTTATGATACCAACCTCCTTACTATATGACTTTAACCCGTCTCCTCCTACTCCCTTCTGATGATCTATTTCACAGTTTATAAAATAAGGCTGCTGGACTCTTCTTTATGATCTAAAACCTTGACCCCGATGATGATGGGATGTCAATAGCCCCTTTCCCAAGTCACCAAAATATCTTTCCTTCTGGAGCATTTATTTATACATCACTGAGCCTAGATTGACCATTTTTCAAGAGCTGCACAAAGTGAATTCTCCATCATGGGAAACAAATGAGCGATTGAAAGGGATTTCACGCCTGAATGCTCTCATTCTGCTCATGCCTGGACATCATGGCTGCTACCTCTCTGTGCATTATCAAGGGAACTGGGGTTTGTCACTTGCACCAGACCCTGGCCTCTCCCAGAGAACCTCCAGAGAAGGCCTCAGCGGTTACCGTAGAAACGTCTTCCTTCCTGGATTCAGACTCATGAAGGCTCAGGCAGCCACGACCCAAGAGGGGCCTTGTTTAAACAGGAAAGAGCAGACAGTTTAATGGGCAGCTTTGCAGCTCAGATTCCTACACAGTTTACAGTAGTTGGAGTAATAAAATTTATAATGAATGTTTCTTTATTTAACAGCTAACTTTTTTTTGTTTTTTAAATTTTCTTTTGTTTGTTTGTTTTTATTTATTTTTTTTCCTGAACACTAACTGATGGTAGGCAGGGAGAGTTTTAATTTTCTTTCATTTTAAAGACCATGGAAATAACACTGAAAAAAATTTTGCCGTATGTACATTTTTCTCATTCATTCTTCATCATATTTTTATTACATATATAATTAGTTGGGAAAACTGAGAGTCAGAGAACATAGGTTACCAGCTTAGGGATACATGGAAATTTGTAAGAAGTGCAGCTTTCAAATGGATAACCATGAAAAAAAATTTTTAGTTTCATTAATTATGAATTAAATGTGGAATTTCCCATAGATAAATAGCATTTGTAATTTGACCCATAGGGAAGTGTAACATCTGGCTTGCAAGGAACGCTAATGAGCTACTAGTTCAAGGAAATAGAAAAAGAAGCTAATTATTAAACTGTGTTTGTGAATTCTGCCTTTGGTTGCCTTTGGAGACTTGAGATTTCAACATTTGTCAACAAGCACGCACTTCAGTTTGGTTGAAGCCAAAGAAGAGCTAGAATAGCCACTACACACCTACTGTATTACATTTCAAGGGTTTTGCCCATATTATCTTATTGGATGCTAGTAATAAGCCTATTGGGGAGGCCCGACTATCTCCATTTCAGTGATCTATAAATTGAGTCTCAGAAAGGTAAAATCATTCAAAAATCTAACTCAGCTCTTTCAGATGACCAAGCTTGGTGCTTTGCTGGTGCTTCATACTGTGTCTCCTCAAAGGAAATTCTCATAAGAAAAAAAAAGATCTACTGTCTCAAGGTGGATGGCATTTCTTTCCATCTCAGAGACAGGTAATCTATTAAGAGTTGGGCCTGAGCTGTAAGAAGTGCTTCTGTGATCCTGAATAGGAGCTGGAATACTGCAGTATCAGTGACATGGTGGATGGAGACTAAACTCTCTCCCATTCATGAAGCAAAACGCAACCCTCTGAAAGGCAGCTGTTACCCTGGAACAGTCCAAGGGAAGAGCAGTGGGCACTTATGAACTGTGAGAACTGCCTGGAGTCAGGAGAGCAGATAGTTTTAAAAAACAGAGGAGAGTTTTATCAGGCCAGGGGGAGTTTTGGTTGACGGAGTATCTCTTATACTCAGGACAATTACTATTCTCTTCTGTGCTCATTAAGTCAAGAGAAAGAAATTACTGAGTGTGTGCAAGTGAGGATGTGTGTGTGTGTGCGTGTGTAAAAGAAAGCAGGGGGAGAGAGAAAGAAGAGGGAATGAGTAGAGGCTTGGAGGCAGGGTGGCTTGGAAGGACCCATTGAGGTATCCCACATACCCAGATCCCAGTGTAAATGCTATTCAATATCTGTCAGATGACTGAATGAATTAACTCCAGTGTTCTTGCTTGGAGAATCCCAGGGACGGGGGAGCCTGGTGGGCTTCCGTCTATGGGGTCACACAGAGTCGGACACGACTGAAGTGACTCAGCAGCAGCAGCAGCAGCAGGAAGGAAAATGACAGGTCCCAAGCTTTGGGAACACCACAGACCCTCCCATTTGTGCTCAGTTTCTATAGTGTTGTGAAGAGTTGGACACAACTGGAGCAACTTAGCATGCACACATGCACCAAGTAAGGCATGTCAGCAGGCGTCCAAGCTCCCCACCCTGCCCCAAGCGTCCACACTGTGAACAAGCCTTGTCCTATGTCTGGCATGTCCTCTGCCGTCCTCCTCCCCAGACTTGAGTCTCCTAAAGATGTCTCCTTCTCCTTCTATCTCTTACCTCTCTATTTTCCTTCTCTGTTGTGTGTACTGCCCTGAAAGCAGAACCAGATCATGTTCTCTATTTGTCTGTTTGTATGCCTTCATTTACATGACAGTGTCAGCTCCTGGAAGGGAGAGATCAAAGCTTTCCTGTCTCTTCTTGCACACAGGAGGATTTGCAAATGAATGAATCAATGGATGCACTAGGCAAACCCACTTACTTCAATCTGTGGCCCAGGCTTAAAACAGATAGGCCCTGTGGTTACAGAAAGAATATTGATGTGAAGCCCAGGAAACTGGGTTCAGGGGTCACATGTGCCCCCAGCTTACTGACTGATTTTGGGAGAATCACTTCTCATCTCTGAACCTCACACCTGTTGGCCTTAGATAATGATCAGTGCCTTCTTACCTCCTGGGTCCTAGAACTTAAAGTTTTAGCAAGAGTCTCTGTGGGTTAGAAGCTAACTCTGTATCCAAGTTACTATAATTGAGACCATATCTTTGCAGTTCTGTGTTGTGGAGTGCCAATTCTTCAAAATGTTATTAGGTCTTCTGCAGAAAGAGAATGATAGAGCTTGAAAATAGCTGAGAAAACAAAGTTAAGGATATGCCTTTGTTGCCAGTCTTTTTGGTTCACTTGGTCTGAAAATGGACATTGTGATACCTCAAGCGAGACATACCATACCTGGAATCGCATTAGTTAATATCCTGTGGGACAAATGATCTGTAGAACTCATGCTGGGAAAGTTCTGTGCTGGGTGTGTAAGGAAATCCTTCCACTGCCAAGATTCTAGGAATTCCAGGTTTTGACCCAAACCGGGTTATAATCTCTTTGTAAAGGAAGCTGTTCATAATGGAGTAAGTTAGGATTTCTCTGTGGTATCAGAGGGGTCAGGAAAGGAGAATTAGGATGCTGAACTGGTTGTAACGGGGATCCAACTATGAGCTATTGCTCTATAGTGAGCCAGTCAACAGGGATGGGGCGTCATGATTTGACACTGTGACCCTTGAAACCCCTCACTTGCAGGTGGAGTGAGAGGTCCAGGGAATATGGTGAGACATAAAAAGGGACAATTAATAAATATTGAACAGCTCCTGCATCCTTCACCTCATTTAATTCTCACAGATCTAAGATACTAGTGTTGCTCTGCCCACCATTTTACAGTTGAAGTGACTGAGGCTCAAAGAAGTTCAAAACATGCCCAAGGTCACACAAACAATGGATGGCAAACCTACAATTTGAACTTGGATCTTTTGGATTCCAAACCTTGAATTCTTCCCATACAACATGCCTATCAGAGCAGAGCACTTGTTTTTGTTTGTTTTATTTTGGTCTTGATTGTTTTAACCATTGCTCACCTGTCCTGCTCCATTGTTTATGAGCCTCATTACTTATATGAAAAACAGGAATAAGATTTTCTCTGTTTCAATAAAGTTGTCAAGAGATTAAAATAAACATGTTTTCTTCCTTCCTCATACATTTCTTTCTCATTTGGTTCTTTAAATGGAGACTCAGTAAAAGAAAAAAAGAAAAAGGCTGAATATGTCATTTGTTTTTGTGTAACAGTGTCAATCCTAAGCAAGTTAGTGTAAATGTAATTTACAGCTCCCATGACCTCCCATGAATATTGGGAGAATAGATACACATTACTGGTTTTATTAAAATACATAAGTCAAACATATGGTAATCAAACATAAAAATTACCCTATTCTGCCTTTGAAAGAGTTATAAGTGCAAGTACCAAACCTTGTCCTTTTATTTGTGTTATAAATAAAATTTATGAGAAAAAATAGTTCAAAGGGCTGATACTATATATGTTCATTTTTTGCTGTTCCTACCAGGAAAGCTTGTGAATGGTAGAAATCCCTGAGTGCAGAATTCAGGATGGAAGCAAAAACTAATAGAAAGGGAGCAGAAGTGAAAATCCTTTATGTTCTGGCAGGATAGCAGTGCGCATTATTGTTCGCATCTACCATTGCTTCCCTGGAGAAGGAAATGGCAACCCACTCCAGTATTCTTGCTTGGAAAATCCCATGGACACAGGAGCCTGGTAGGCTGCAGACCATGGGGTCACAAAGAGTCGGACACGACTGAGCGACTTCACTTTCACTTTCACTTTTTACCATTGTTCACGACTGAATGACTTAGCAGTAGCAGGGCAGAATTGAAGTAGGCTAGATATCACAGTGACCTGGACCTCATTTAAACCTTCTCTTCATTCTTTGTGCAATCACATGAGTGCCTCCCTCCTTTATGAAGTAATGCCTGATTAAATCTCCCCATATTGTTTTCAGCCTCAGGAAGATCTTGTGTCCCAATTAAGGGTTATCATATAAAACAATTCACTCTGCAATGACAGAATGTCTTTCCTGAACAGACACATTTATTATAATACTTAATAGAAGTCCTCATAGGCAAGGACCAACACACTTGATCTTTGTGTGTCCAAGGTGTGGTGTGGTGCTGAGTATACAGTAATGTTGGAAAGGATAACAACCAGAATTCCTGGATGCTTAAAATTGCCAGACACACTTAACACAGATTAACTCATTTGGTCTTCACAACACCTCTATGAGGTAGGTGTTACTCTAATTTCCATTTTGTAGATGAAGAAACCAAGAAAACATACCATTGAGTGACTCATCTAAGGGAGACCAGAGAGTGGAGGTCAGAACCAAACCTACGCAGTGTGGCTCAGAACCCATGTTCTTGGTTATAGTACTGTTTCTGGTTGGGCTCCCTGGAGGCAGGTGGGGAGATAAGAGTTCAGGGCCCCTGTGAGGAAGCAGGATGGGGAGGAGGGAGAACTCAATTTGGGCAGAGCTGGTGAAGAATGCTGGAATATATTGCTCATTAGAGTTGATATGACCTGGGCTGGGCTGGCTGGACCTCTATATTTCTTCCTTGCCTGGTCTCCAGATAGGGCTTCTCTGGGGAAGGCAGGACCACAGGCAAAGCGACTCCTTCCAGCTAACGCACTCTGATGTTGCTGGTACCTCCACAGCTGGTCAGAAAGTCCTTCCTTGAAGGCAATCTGGATGACCCATGTCCATGTCAACTATAAATACTAGTTTGGCTCTTGGCAAAAACATAATAAACATTTGCTAAACTAACACAGTTTTCATTAATTATAATTGTAATAATGGCTGTCACTTCTTAATCGGTAATTACATACCATATAAAGATGGTTACAATTTATTAAGCCATTAATCATCAGCAGAGTACACTGAAGTTAATACTGTATTACATAACCTTATTTTACTAATGATGAAATAGAGATCTACAGATGTTAAATAACTTGACCAGTTTTATATAATTAGCAAGTAGGAGAGCTAGGTTCTCTTACATGTCCTTTGGACACTGGAGTCCATAACCCTAACCTCTGCGTTAGTGTATATGTATATTTATCTTCCCAACTTGATTTCTGTGAGCTTCTCTACAGCAGATGCCATGGCTCTTTCAGTTGTGTGACTCAGCCTGACACGCAGGATACATTGAATATACATTTGTTGAATGAATAAGCTGGTCTTCCATAAAAAATCATGATCTTGATGGAAACTGGAAAAATAATTAAAACAGTAATTTAATTACTCTAATTAGAAGCAACTGAGTTTTTAATAAGACATAGTAAAACCACAAATCTTTGCTTATTTAACAAGTCTTGTCAAGGCTGAGAGTTGTTAGCAGAAACAACAGGAAGAACACACACATGAAATATGCATAAGTGGCTGGTGTGTTGGGTAAATCACTCAGAATGAATGAGAGGCCACACACTGTTAGGGCCAGAGCACTGGCCTAGAAATAAGAAGGTTTTCATCGCAGGCATTTCACTAATGTGAAGTTTGTTGTTGACAAGTTGCTTCGATACTTCCATCTGAAATGAGGAAACTGTAGAAGATGATCCTTGAGTTTCATTTGATGCTTCTATGCTGTTTCTGTAAAAAAAAAAACCAAAAAACAGAAAGAAAAGGAGAAGAAGAAGAAGAAAGAAAAGCAAGCCCTGACATTCTGTGAAGGAACAGAGAGCGGAACTGGACTGGTTGGTGGTAGATACAGTATGAAGATTTTGGCTGACTATGATAAAGGACAGAGAAAGTATTTCTCCTCAATTACAAGTGTTCAGGCAGAAGCTGACTGTAGTCAAGGGTGCTCTGGGTGGGCTCTCTATGTGGGGTCAAAGGCTGGATGAGCTGATTACAAAGGTCAACCAAACCTAAAAGAGCTTGAAAACATAAAAGGCAAGAATTAAATCGGATTTTACAGAAGTGTGAGAGAGGAATGATAAACTGTACTGAACAATGCCTAGAATATAGTAACTGCTCAGGGAACATTTGTTGAATAAATGAATATTCAAATCCAGTTAACAATGATCACTGCTTCAAATCAGGGTTAAATATAATTGATACATACAGTCCTGGATAGTTTGAGATTAAAATGAGAACATCAATGTGAAGATGTTTAGCAAATTTTTAATGTTATTGTTTGGGTTCCCTAGGAAAAAGAACCCAGTAATAAGAAAAGAGTGAATAAAAATTGTTGAGTACGTGTAATTGGTCCTAAGTAGGTGGTAGTCATGGCAACTGTTTCTACTAAAGAACGAGGATTTTAATGAGGATAAAGGGGCTCGGGCAGAGGAAAGAGTATTTCAAAAGGACTGAATGGGACAGAGCTGAATATTCTCTTGGAAGCAAAATTATTTTTGCTTGCTACTAGGAAAAGGAATTGAATGAAGCTAGAAATGCCTGATCATGAAGGCCTTATGAGCCAGACATGAGGTGTTTGGACAAGTTTAAATATATTGAACAAATGCAAAGCATCTCTAAAACTATGTATGAAAACAACAAAGTTGAACTCAATAAAAGACAAAGAGAGTGAAAGATACCAATGATGAAAGTCCCATGAAGAACAAAAGCTCAGGCATGAAGATGCAGAAAAATATCTAATCCAAAAAGAATTGGGCATTTTTCTTCTTTATCTTTTTCCCCCTGTTTTCTTTTCCTTTGTTCTTTCTCTTCCTCCCTTCCTCCCCTCCTCCTCCAAAACTCTGTGTCTTTTCTTTCAACAACATTAAACATATTTGAGGGGCTACAGCTGACAGATTTTAATCTGACCCTCTACTTCCCATTGGAGATTTCTTTCCAGTTAATGCCTTTGTAATTAATATGACAGAAACACTTGTAGTTAAGCTGAAGTTCAGAGGTAGTTTGATGTGCCTGTAGTGCATGCCAAAACAAACATCTCAGACAGGATCTCAGATGATTATTAGGGATTATGCTTGAATGATAAAGACCACTAACAATCAATAGCACTTTATTGATAAAATTCCCATCCCAGTGCTGAAATATTGAGCTCCTTACAGTGTTTTCAAGCTGCCATGCTGGTTCATACTTCTGTGCTTTTGCATATACCCTTCCCTTTGGATCAAATGCCCCACAGATTCCACCATCCTCTCTTCACTGCCCACCTGCCCCACCCAGCTAGATAGCAACATTATATTTTGTCTAGCTTACATTCTCCATAGCGCCTTGTACTTATCTTAGTGCTGTCCTGAGCCCAGTGCCTCTCAATCTTCAACATGCATAGGAATACCTTAGAGCCTTGTGAAAGTACCGGTGCTGCCTTAATAGGTCTGAGTGGGGAATAAGATTCAGCATTTAAAAAAGCTCTTAGATGGTGATGTTGCTGCTGGTCCATGGACCACACTTGAAATGACAAGATCTTAGCCCACCCTATTGCAATAATCAGTTTATTTGTCCTTTGGGATTATTGAGACCAAGACATTTTTAAAATTTATATTTTTATTGAGGTATAGTTGATTTACAAGGTTGAGTTAATTTCTGCTGTACAGCAAAGTGAATCAGTTATACACATAAATACATCCTTTTTATATTCTTTTCCATTATGGTTTATCCCAAGACACTGAATATAGTTCCCTATGCTCTATAGAGAAGCCTGGCGTGCTGTAATCCATGAGGTCACAAAGAGTTGTACACAACTGAGCAACTGAACAACAATGCTGTACAGTAGGACCTGGTTGTGTATTCATTCTATATATTGTAGTTTGCATCGACTAACCCCAAGCTCCCAACCCTTCCTCCCTCACCCCTCTCTCCTTTTGTAGCCACAAGTTTGATCTTCATGAGACCAAGGACTTTTTTGATTGCTATTGCCCAATAGTCTGGCACAGAATAAGATAGTAATTTTCTGATGAATGAATGTATTAAGCACCATCTCATCAGTTCATTATAACAACCTGAATTATTAGAACAATTATTTGTCTTTTTCTAAGGAAGAGGTGAATACTATGATATGTCCTATAATGGACTAAAAAGTTCCCAGTCAGAGAGTGATGAAACCAGAGCTCCAAGAAAGTTCTGATAACTCCAAGCTTTGTGTGCTTTCCGTTCCACCATTTGCTTTCCAAAACCCAGACTGCAATGTGGGTTAGGTCTGACTAGTGTAGAACTTTAGATTAAAAAAAAAAAAAAATTAATAGAATGCAACTATTCCTAATGCTGTGTTTAAGAGATTGGAATTTTACAATCTTAGTCTTAGAGAACACAGACAATATAGAGTTGCAGGAAATCCTTGGTCTTGAGAGATTTGGACCACACTCCAGACTTTGACGTTCTACACCACTCTCACAGCTGAACAAATATGACATATATAATTGTCAAGCCCACCACTGATTTTATGAATTAATTCTTGGGATTTATGGTGTTTTGCACTCCCTTTTCAAAGCACCTCACAACCGTTAATTATTTAAGCCGCCTTACACCCCTCAGAGGAAGGACAGGGATATTATTCTGCCCTGAGCCTGGGGGGAGAAGGAGGTCAAGAGAGGTGGAATACCAGTGGTTACCAAAGTCAAGGGGAGAAGAGATCAGATTGCACCTGAGTGAACTCAGAGGGCTTTATTATGGAGGAAATCCTGCTGGCAAGACCGGACAAGACTTCTCTTGTGGGTTTTTGAATCAGAGATGAGAAAGCAAAGGCCATTGTCACTTAGCAATGAAAATAGCTATCACTTATTGAGTACTTACTGTGTAGTAGGTAGTGTGCGATGCCTTTGCATTGTTTCATTTAATTTCACAAAGGAGATGTAAGTTGGATAATGATGACAATGTATTGAGAATTCATGCCATGCAGGTATTTAACCTGTCTTGCCTTTTTAGATCCTCACAGTAACCTCAAAATGTATGTGATTCCTATATGACAGAAGGGAATTAAGAAATCATAGTCACTTCTTTGTTGTTGATCAGTTGCTAAGTGAGGTCCAACTCTTTGTGACCCCATGGACTACAGTATGCCAGGCTTCCCTCTCCTTCAGTATCTCCTGGAGTTTGCTCAAATTCATGTCCATTGATTCAGTGATGCTATCTAACCATCTCATCCTCTGCTGTCCTCTTCTCCTTTTGCTTCAATATTTCACAATATCAGGGTTTTTTCCAATGAGTTGGCTCTTTGCATCAGGTGATGAAAGTATTACATAACAAAACTGAGATTTGAATCTAAGGCTTATCTACCTCCAGAGTTTAGGCTCTCTCTATTTAGTTCTACTGGCATATTATTGCATCCCTCTGAACCGCAGTTTCCCTAGTTGTAAAATGGGACTAATAATAGCTCCATAATGAGGCATAATGAGGATTCTCTATGATAATATCCCTGGTAATTCATAAAGATGTTTTAGCAAGATCATGAGCTTTCAGGCAACAAAGTCCTAAGTCTGAATCACATCTTAATATTTAAGAACTGTAATATGTTACATTAGTTTTCTGAACCTCAACTTCCTGATTTGTAAAATGGGATGATAATATCTATCTTACAGATTTCAGTGAAGATTAAATGAAAGGATGTTTGTGAAGTGCCTACTTCAGGGGCTTGGAACATAGAGGTGTTTACTACAATTGATTTTCTCCCTTTTCCCCTCCCATAATCCACTTTCTTCTTGTTAAATTGTCATTCAACCAGTAACACCACTGTCTTCTCAAATACTAAGTAGAATCTTAGAGTTCTTATATAGATATTCTTATTTTTGTAATTCACATTTAACAACTATCAATCATATTCAGTGCATTATATCAGGAATAAAACTTTTTCATCCAGCACTTTCTATAGCCCCATTCTGATGTCAAGTCCCTCCTAGTTGTGAGTCTAATTCTTAGTGGCTTATGGTCTAGGAATCCCTGTCACTTATTTTCTGTGAATTGCCTGGAGGAGGAGGGTTGCTAAACTTTTAAGCCAGGTTCTCAGTATTTTATTGGGGAGTTGTCTTTTATACTCATTCAAATGAAAAAAGAAAGAACATGTACTTGAGATACATCATTCTAAGTGTGTATGTTAGTAATAAATACTGTTAGACTGATACAATAGACTCTAATTTTAATTCCCATTCTCTTACTATTAACAGAGTGGCTTTGGGGTTCCACGAGATCAGAGAGTTTGAAATTTTGTCCACCTGTCACTGCTTCAAGTAGTCCAGAAACTTCTAAAACTTGCTTTGTGATTGCTGAAGGGAATTTTGGCCCCATTGCCAGTTTTCAGTTTCTGTTCTCTGAGCCATGACAACCTAGGATTTTTCTCCTTGCAGTGTCTCCACTGGACAGAGTGAGCTGAACCCAGTCGTTCATTGACTGATACATCTGGTGGCTGTTGATGAGACCCTGGGCTGAGAACTGATTAAAATCTTTTCCCCCAAATACTGAAATGTTCCAGATGAATAGTTCCCATGAGAGTTTTGATTAAGTGATAGATAAGATCAAGGAAAACCATTTTCCGTACTTTGACTTAGAAAAAAATATTGGAGAACTAGACTTCACTTTTATTCGAAATATCTTTCTGTTCTAAGCAATTTTTGTTCCTAATTTTTCACCATTTAAAAGTAATAATATAGTAACAATTATGATATTGTTGGCTAAAGGTATACCAGAAACTATTAGAAGCACTTTAAATACATTAATCTATATAATCCTCACAATTATTCTATGAGGCACACAAAGTATTATTATCCTATTACTGGTATTCTGATTCTGATTATTGATATTCTGATTTTGAGATTAGGCCACTTTGCATGGATATTTAGAGTTTACAATGGATGTTTTCATGTATGATCTCATTTTATCACCACAAGAATCTGCTGGAGTAGTCAAGGGATAATATTATTCCTTCATCATTGGGAGGTTGTAGGATATAACAGCTGAGAGCATGCACTTTGAACTCAGAATGATATGGGTTTGAATTGTGGTTCTGAAATCTGAGCCTAAGTTACTTCATCAGCCAAATGTGTATTGAAATATCATGTCATGGGACTTTCATGAGGATTAAATGACTTAATGGAAACAAAGCACATCACATTGCATTGAATAAATGTTGACAATTGTTAGCTAGTTTTCCTTCCTTACATCATATATATTTTTATTAATATAAAATTAATTGTATTAATGATCAATAAATAAAATTAATAGTGATTAATAGTGTTATATTTTGTTAATATAAAATTGATGATTAATAGTGACATGTTATTCAATTTATATATTATTTTTATATACACTATATGTAAAAGTTTTCTTTAATCCCTAGTGTATTGCATTCAGGTGATGGCATGGAAAAGTTAGATTTGAGCTCTATTTATTTGAAAGGATTAGTTGTATAGTTCAAAAATATTTACTTATCTTTGTTATTTTTTTAACTTTGTATTTTATTTTTTAATTAATGTATTTATTTTAATTGGAGGCTAATTACTTTACAATATTGTGGTGGTTTTTGCCATACATCAACACAAGTCAGCCACGGGTGTACACATGTCCCACCATCCTGAACCCCCTCCCACCTCCCTCCCCACTCTTGGAGTATGGCTGATGAACAATGTTGCGATAGTTTCAGGTGTATAGCAGAGAGACTCAGTCATACATACACATGTATCCATTCTCCCCCAAACTCTCCTCCCATCCAGGCTGCCACATAAAAAGATAATAATATTGAGCACCTCCTCTGAGTTGTCCATTGTGCTAGGAAGGCACTGGGGATGCAAAAGTGATGAAAGGCGATCCCTTCCTCCAAGTAACACATAGACCCTGAAGATTAGAAGGGACAGAACATACAACACACTGAGAACCTGCTCTGTGCCAAGCGCTGTGTTTTGTACAGATGACCTCACGTGTGATCTCATTTGAGGTGAGGAGAGGGAGGATCCAAGAGAGGGAGGGAGGGAGAGAGAGAGATTCAATTACTTTTCCTAGATCATTGCTGTCCAGTAGAATTTTCCATTAATGAATATATTTCATCTGTGCTTTCCAGTATGGCAGCAGCTAGACTACTGGTGATCTGACATGTAGCTAGTGCAACTAAGAAACTAAATATTAAGTTTTATGTCATCTTAGTTTGCATTTAAATAGTGCCCGGTAACTGGTTGCTACTTCATGGGACAGTGCAGCTTTAGGAGATAACACAGCTAGCAAGTGGCAGACTTTGAATCTGAGCCTTGGTCTTTGTGAGTCTGAGTCCAAGTCTGGGCTTCCCTGAGGCTTTCCTGGTGGCTCAGGTGGTGAAGAATCTGCCGGCAATGCAGGAGATGCGGGTTCGATCCCTGGATTGGGAAGATCCCCTGGAGAAGGGAATGGATTCTCACTCCAGGATTCTTGCCTGGAGAAATTCCAAAGACAGAGGAGCCTGGAGGGCTACAGTCCATGGGGTCACAAACAGCTGGACACAACAGAGGAACTAACATTTTCAGTTTTCACTTTTTGTGTGATTACAAAACCAGGATCCTTTCCATTGTGTGAATAGACACAAAGGGGCTCTTCTGTTCTTTTATGGTCTATTCTCTCGCTTGAGGGCCAAAGGGACCCCTCCACTGGCTCAGGAGGACCAGCCCTGCAGGTGGAGGGCAGCCTGGAGAATACCAGCCCATACTGCCTCTTCTCAGAACACTAGAACAGGGAGTGTGGGCACTCATCCTTCTACACTAAAGCCCTGATGATCAGCACTAAAACTCATCCTTCCACTCTGAGTGGAATTCCCTTTGATGCAATGGTAATTCTTCTAGAATTCTAGTGTTGCTGTTATAGCTGGAAGGCCAACTAGGGCCCCAGGTAAGGAGGACTCCTGAAATCTTTTAGTGAGAAAATAGGAAAAGCACTGCTCATTATTAGGGTGAGGCCTTATAATATCATGGGCCAAAGGGTTTCAGGTTTTCTTGTTTCCATGTGCAGGATTTCAAAAGCCACATCACCAAGAAAGTGCTTGTTGCCAACTTGAATATATGGATCTGATGACTCAGTTCTTCCCATGGTCCAGGTGGACACAAAGGCTTTAAAATTCTAAATAGTAGCATTTCTTCTTTGGCCTTTATTATGCTGTCATTGTTAATATTAATAAGGCATTTAGTTTCTACAGGAAAGACTAGATGGGGCAGATTTTAGAGGCAGGGAGATGAACTACCACACATGCAGAGAATTTGTATGTGAGAGGAGTTATCAATATTTATTGAATGAATGCGTAAAACATCCTTTCCAGAAATAAAAAAGAAATTTATTGTTTCATAACAATTGGGATTATGGGGTGAGGCCTAGGGGAGGATGGAGATTATATTCCAGGCAGAAGGAAGGCAGAAGGACCAGCATATGCAAAGGCCCTGGAGTTAGAGGGGGCTTGCACTTGGGAAAAACTGATGTATGTATCAGATTAGTGTGGTTGGAGCTGAGGGAGAAGGGGCATGAGGTGATAAAAGGTTGAGGAGAGGTCAGATTTACAAATCAATTTAGACTACGTTAGGGTTTTGGTCTGTAACTCAAGAGCAACAGGAAGAACTTGAAGTGGTTTTAGTAAAGAAGTAGCATTGCTATATTTGTGCTTTTTAAGAGATGTCACTACTGCTATGTGAGAAACAAACTGGAGGGTGGACTCAAAGAAATCATCTGTAGCTAACGATAGTAGCCCAGGTGAGAGACTGATTAGACTCGGGGTAAAGGATTCCACTCAGGTGGAAGAAGAGGATGAATTCGAGAAATAAAGAGAAAAACAGATAGGACTTCATGATGATGTGAATGAGGGGATTTGATGAAGAGAGAGTAATCAAAGCTCATGGTGGGTTCAGGATCATAGCAACTCCTTAAGCTTCAATCATCTCAAGAATGGACATAATGGGTGTGAAAGTGCTATGTAATGTGCTATTTCATTATACGTGGAATAAAATGCTTTAATTATTGCCTATGCTGTTTTATATCCAGGATTGAACTCCATACCAATAAGTAATGATCACAGAACCTGTTTCCCAGGAAGATGGTGAGATCCTTGAGGTCAGAGACTAAATGTCTACGGTTGCAGGTCTCTAGTTTGTGTGATATTGCACCTATCACGTGCTCATTAGTTTTGCCCTCTGTGTTGGTCCTTGGCCAGCTTGCCTTAAGATGGATTCCTCATCCTTCCCTGCTTGTACTTATATTGCAGCGGGGCTGACCCTGAAGTCTGTTTCCCAGGCTCCTATGCCAATCATCTAACTTCTGCCTGGGTTTCCCCAATGGGATGTACTGGTGAGAGATTGGAGAGTGGGGAGAAAGGAAAAGCCAGAGTGTTCCCCTTCTCTATGTATGCCTTTTCTCTCAGACTGTGGCTTTATCTCTTCCATGACCCCCAGCTCATGATGATTCCAGCTTTAGTCAACTGACATTGGCTCTTGGACAACTTGCTTTGTCCTTCCAGTTTATAGAGGGTAGCAATGTCCTGCCATGGCTAACATGTGGCGTGCCCGCCCTGGGCATCCACGTAGCTTCTCTTTTTATCTTCTGTGTAACCAATTCCTTATATTAGATTCCTTCTATTTTAGACACTTGGAGTAGTTTTGTTTAACAGGTTAGATTCTGAGTCATGTATAAACACACACAGACCAACTTTCATTAGTGATCAAATAGTCTCCTTTGCAACAGAGAAATATTTTCACATAAATAAACTTTAAAACTTTAAAACACATAATAGAAAAGAAAATGTCCTGTCAATACAAGCACACTTCAGAATCATCAACAAACTTAGAATGGTCTTCATTGTGATTTAGCAATAACAAAATTAATTGTACTTTTTTCAGCTTTATTTTTTCAGCTGACTGAGCTTCAGAGCTGAGATAAATGTTGTCACTCAGTGTTCTTTAAATAGTTTTTGGCTAGTTTTAATTTGAAGAAAGAACATTCTTCAGTAGAGACAGGATAGGAATTACCAAAAAATAATATAAACAAGTAACATACTTTGGAAAAACTTACCATTATGTCATAGTATTACATACTATTTTGGCAAATTTATGGATAATTTTAATTTTTTTTCAGTTTCACTTGGTAATGGTTTGACACAAAACAGTGATATCATTGGCAATGATTCTGTTATGCTGTTTGAAAATTTATTTGGCATCTTCTCTGTATTTCTTACAATAGACTTTTTTTCCAAGATGTTATTAGTTGATTTATTGATGCACTTATTGGTTTATTAAAAACATTTATGAAATAACTACTTTAATTTCTTTAAAACAACTCAAAATATTTAGATGTAGAACAGTCCTTTGAAGGACCTTCTTTGAACATTATTGAAGCTGTCAATCTATTGAAAAATAATTTATTGAGATGAAATTCACACCATAGAATTAACCATTTTTTTTAAACAGAAGCTTTTTATATTATCATTTTTTTCAGTTTTTGGCCTTGCCATGTGGCATGCAAGATCTTAGTTCCCTGCATGTGTCCTTAGTCACAACAGTCCTGTCTGATTTTGTGACCCAATGTACCATAGCCCTTCAGGCTTCTGTGTCCTTGTGATTCTCCAGGCAGGAATACTAGTTGACATGCCCTTCTTCAGGGGATCTTCCCTACCCAGAAATCTTAACCTCATCTCCTGCATTGCAGGCAGATTCTTTACTGCTGAGCCACTGGGGAAGCCCCTTAGTTCCCTGACAAGGTATCAAACCCAGCCCCCTGCAGCAGAAGCACAGAATCTTAACCACTGGACTGCCAGGGAAGTCCCTAGAATTAACCATTTTAAGGTGAACAATTTAGTGGCATATAGTCACTGTGTTGAGAATGACCACCTTTATCTATTTCTAAAACATTCCATCACTCCAAGTAAAACCTCTTACACCTTAAGTAGTTTCTCCCCATTCACCCTTCTCTGTCCCCTCCCCAACCCCAAGCAACCATCAAGCTTCATTCTGTCTATATAAATGTATTTATTCTGGATATTTCTCATGAGTGGAATAATACAATATGTGATATTCTGTGGTTGGATTTTTTTTCCACATAGCATAGTGTTTTCAAGTTTCATTCATGTCATAGCGTATATTAATATCTCTTGGTTTTTTTATAACTGAATAACATTCTATTTGCATCTCAGTTCAGTTCAGTTCAGTTGCTCAGTCGTGTCTGACTCTGTGACCGCATGCATTGCAGCACACCAGGCCTCCCTGTCCTTCATCAACTCCCAGAGCTTACTCAAACTCATGTCCATCGAGTTGGTGATGCAATCCAACCATATTATCCTCTGTTGTCCCCTTCTCCTCCTGCCTTCAATCTTTCCCAGCATCAGGGTCTTTTCCAATGAGTCAGTCTTCACATCAGGTGGCCAAAATATTGGAGTTTCAGCTTCAGCATCAGTCCTTCCAATGAATATTCAGGACTGATTTCCTTTAGAATTCACTGGTTGGATCTCTTTGCAGTCCAAGAGACTCTCAAGAGTCTTCTCCAACACCACAGTTCAAAAGCATCCATTCTTCAGTGCTCAGCTTTCTTCATAGTCCAACTCTCACATCCATACATGACTACTGGAAAAACCATAGCCTTGACGAGACAGACATTTGTTGGCAAAATAATGTCTCTGCTTTTTAATATGCTGTCTAGGTTGGTCATTGCTTTTCTTCCAAGGAGCAAGTGTCTTTGATGTCATGGCTGTAATCGCAATCTGCAGTGATTTTGGAGCCCCTGAAAATAATGTCTTTCACTATTTCCATTGTTTCCCCATCTGTTTGCCATGAAGTGATGGGACCAGATGCCATGATCTTAGTATTCTGAATGTTGAGTTGTAAGCCAGTTTTTTCACACTCCTCTTTCACTTTCATCAAGAGGCTCTTTAGTTCTTCACTTTCTGCCATAAGGGTGGTATCATCCACGTATTTGAGGTTATTGATATTTCTCCTGGCAATCTTGATTCCAGCTTGTGCTTCATCCAGCCCAGCATTTCTCATTCTGTACTCTGCATTTAAGTTAAATAAACAGGGTGACGATATACAGCCTTGACGTACTCCTTTCCCAATTTCGAACCAGTCTGTTGTTCCATATCCAGTTCTAACTGTTGCTTCTTGACCTGCATACAGATTTCTCAGGAGGCAACGAAGGTGGTACTGTTATTCCCATCTCTTTAAGATTTTCCACAGTCTGTTGAATCTATGTGCTGCTGCTGCTTCTGCGTCACTTCAGTCGTGTCCGACTCTGTGCGACCCAATAGATGGCAGCCCACCAGGCTCCCCCGTCCCTGGGATTCTCCAGGCAAGAACACTGGAGTGGGTTGCCATTTCCTCCTCCAATTCCTAAAAGTGAAAAATGAAAGTGAAGTTGCTCAGTCGTGTCTGATTCTTCACGACCCCATGGACTGCAGCCTACCAGGCTCCTCCATCCATGGGATTTTCCAGGCAAGAATACTGGAGTGGGTTGCCATTGCTTTCTCCGGAATCTATGTACCACAATTGGTTTATCCTTTCATCTATTGATGGATGTTTGAACTGTTTCCATCTTTTGGCTCCTGTGGGTACTACTGCTATGAGCATATGTGTACAGGTACTTGCTTGTGTACCTGTTTTTAACTCTTTTGGATATGGTAATTCTTATATGGTAATTTTATGTTTAACTCTTTGAGGGTATGCTAAATTGTTTTCCACAGAAGCTTAAGCATTTTACATTCCCAATAGCAATATACAAGTGTTCTGAGTTGTCTACATTTCCCCCAACACTTGTTATCTTCCACTGTTACATTTTAAAAAAAATAACCATTCTAGTGGGTGTGAAATAATACTTTATTGTGGTTTTAATTTGTATTTTTCTAGTGACTAATAATGTTGAGCATCTTTTCATGTGCTTGTTGGCCATTTGTATATCTTCTTTGATGAAGTGTTTATTCAAATCTTTAGCCCCCTTAAATTTTTTTTTTCTCTATAGTTTAAATCATGGGAGTTTTAAAATATTGTGGATACTAGACTCTTATCAGATACATGATTTGCAAATATTTTTCCCATTCTGTGGGTTGCCTAGTCACTTTCTTGATAATATCCTTTGATATAAAATGGTTTTTAACTTTGAAAATGTCCAATTTTTTATTATCTCTGTTGCTCATGCTTTTAATATCATATCTAAGAATTCATTGCCATATCCAACATCATGAAGACCAATATATTTTTAATGTTTGTACATTTTTTGTATGTCTTTTAGATCATGTACAGTTTGATAGACATGTAGCTATGTATACGTGTGTGTATATGTATTTGCACACACATATATTAATATTTGACACCTGTCCATTTACAAAGCATTTTAAAATTTGTTAATTGATTTGATCCTTTTAGCAATGCTGTGAAGTAGAAGAGACAATAGTGATATGTTTCTTTTCAGTTCAGTTCAGTCGCTCAGTCATGTCTGACTCTCTGCAACCCCATGAATCACAGCACGCCAGGCCTCCCTATCCATCACCAACTCCCGGAGTACACTCAAACTCTTGTTCACAGAGTCGGTGATGCCATCCAGCCATCTCATTCTCTGTCGTCCCCTTCTCCTCCCGCCCCCAACCTTTCCCAGCATCAGAGTCTTTTCCAGTGAGTCAACTCGTTGCATGAGGTGGTCAGAGTATTGCATTTCCAGCTTTAGTATCAGTCCCTCCAATGAACATCCAGGATTGATCTCCTCTAGAATGGACTGGTTGGATCTCCTTGCAGTATAAGGGACTCTCAAGAGTCTTCTCCAACACCACAGTTCAAAAGCATCGATTCTTCGGCGATCAGCCTTCTTCACAGTCCAACTCTCACATCCATACATGACCACGGGAAAAACCATTGCCTTGACTAGACGGACCTTGGTTGGCAAAGTAATGTCTCTGCTTTTTAATATACTATCAAGATTGGTCATAACTTTCCTTCCAAGGAGCAAGCGTCTTTTAATTTCCTGGCTGCAATCAGCATCTGCAGTGATTTTGGAGCCCAAAAACACAAAGTCTGACACTGTTTCCACTGTTTTTCCATCTATTTCCCATGAAGTGATGGGACCAGATGCCATGATCTTTGTTTTCTGAATGTTGAGCTTAAAGCCAACCTTTTCACTCTCCTCTTTCACTTTCATCAAGAGGCTTTTGAGTTCCTCTTCACTTTATGCCATAAGGGTAGTGTCATCTGCATATCTGAGGTTATTGATATTTCTCCCAGCAATCTTGACTCCAGCTTGTGCTTCTTCCAACCCAGCGTTCCTCATGATGTACTCTGCATATAAGTTAAATAAGCAAGGTGACAATATACAACCTTGACGTACACCTTTTCCTATTTGGAACCAGTCAGTTGTTCCATGTCCAGTTCTAACAGTTGCTTCCTGACCTGCATACAGGTTTCTCAAGAGGCAGGTCAGGTGGTCTGGGATTCCCATCTCTTTCAGAATGTTCCACAGTTTATTGTGATCCACACAGTCAAAGGCTTTGGCATAGTCAATAAAGCAGAAATAGATGTTTTTTTGAAACTCTCTTGCTTTCTCCATGATCCAGCGGATGTTGGCAATTTGATCTCTGGTGCCTCTGCCTTTTCTAAAACCTGCTTGAACATCTGGGAGTTCATGGTTTACATACTGCTGAAGCCTGGCTTGGAGAATTTTGAGCATGACTTTACTAGCGTGTGAGATGAGTGCAATTGTGCGGTAGTTTGAGCATTCTTTGGCATTGCCTTTCTTTGGGATTGGAATGAAGACTGACCTCTTCCAGTCCTGTGGCCACTGCTGAGTTTTCCAAATCTGCTGGCATATTGAGTGCAGCACTTTCACAGCATCATCTTTCAAGACTTGAAATAGCTCAACTGGAATTCCATCACCTCCACTAGCTTTGTTTGTAGTGATGCTTTCTAAGGCCCACTTGACTTCACATTCCAAGATGTCTGGCTCTAGGTCAGTGATCACGTTATCGTGACTATCTTGGTCGTGAAGATCTTTTTTGTACAGTTCTTCTGTGTATTCCTGCCACCTCTTCTTAATATCTTCTGCTTCTGTTAGGTCTATACAATTTCTGTCCTTTATCGAGCCCATCTTTGCATGAAATATTCCCTTGGAATCTCTAATTTTCTTGAAGAGCTCTCTTGTTTTTCCTATTCTGTTGTTTTCCTCTATTTCTTTGCATTGATCACTGAGGAAGGCTTTCTTATCTCTCCTTGCTATTCTTTGGAACTCTGCATTCAGATGCTTATATCTTTCCTTTTCTCCTTTGCTTTTCACCTCTCTTCTTTTCACAGCTATTTGTAAGGCCTCCTCAGACAGCCATTTCGCTCTTTTGCATTTCTTTTCCATGGGGATGGTCTTGGTCCCTGTCTCCTGTACAATGTCACGAACCTCCGTCCAGAGTTCATCAGGCACTCTATCAATCAGATCTAGTCCCTTAAATCTGTTTCTCACTTCCACTGTATAATCATAAGGGATTTGATTGAGGTCATATCTGAATGGTCTAGTGGTTTTCCCTACTTTCTTCAATTTAAGCCTGAACTTCGCAATAAGGAGTTCATGATCTGAGCCACAGTCAGCTCCTGGTCTTGTTTTCGCTAACTGGATACAGCTTCTCCATCTTTGGTTGCAAAGAATATAATCAATCTGATTTCGGTGTTGACCATCTTGTGATGTCCATGTGTAGAGTCTTCTCTTGTGTTGTTGGAAGAGGGTGTTTGCTATGATCAGTGCATTCTCTTGACAAAACTCTATTAGCCTTTGCCCTGCTTCATTCTGTACTCCAAGTCCAAATTTGCCGGTTACTCCAGGTGTTTCTTGACTTCCTACTTTTGCATTCCAGTCCCCTATAATGAAAAGGACATCTTTTTCGGGTGTTAGTTCTAAAAGGTCTTGTAGGTCTTCATAGAACCGTTCAACTTCGGCTTCTTCAGCGTTACTGGTTGGGGCATAGGCCTGGATTACTGTAATATTGAATGGTTTGCCTTGGAAACGAACAGAAATCATCCTGTCATTTTTAAGATTGCATCCAAGTACTGCATTTCGGACTCTTTTGTTGACCATGATGGCTACTCCATTTCTTCTAAGGGATTCCTGCCCACAGTAGTAGATATAATGGTCATCTGAGTTAAATTCACCCATTCCAGTCCATTTTAATTCACTGATTCCTATAATGTCTATGTTCACTCTTGCCATCTCCTGTTTGACCAGTTCCAATTTGCCTTGATTCATGGACCTAACATTCCAGGTTCCTATGCAATACTGCTCTTTACAGCATCGGACCTTGCTTCTATCACTGGTCACATCCACAACTGGGTATTGGTTTTGCTTTTGCTCCATCCCTTCATTCCTTCTAGAGTTATTTCTCCACTGATCTCCAGTAGCATACTGGGCACCTATCGACCTGGGGAATTCCTCATTCAGTATCCTATCATTTTGCCCTTTGTTACTGTTCATGGGGTTCTCAAGGCAAGTATACTGAAGTGGTTTGCCATTCCCTTCTCCAGTGGACCACATTCGGCTGTGGTCCATGTGATCAGATCGGCTAGTTTCCTGTGATTTTAAAAAATGCTAACTTTAAAAGGGGAAACTGTCAAAGTCTCATGGGTGGTTCAGTTCAGTTCAGTCGCTCAGTCCTGTCCGACTCCTTGTGACCCCATGAACTGCAGCACACCAGTCCTCCCTGTCCATCACCAACTCCCAGAGTCCACCCAAACCCATGTCCATTGTGTCAGTGATGCCATCCACCATCTCATCCTCTGTCATCACCTTCTCCTCGTGCCCTCAATCTTTCCAAGCATCAGGGTCTTTTCAAATGAGTCAGCTCTCCACATCAGGTGGCCAAAGTACTGGAGTTTCAGCTTCAACATCAGTCCCAATGAACACCCAGGACTGATCTCCTTTAGAATGGACTGGTTGGATCTCCTTGCAGTCCAAGGGACTCTCAAGAGTCTTCTCCAACAGTACAGTTCAAAAGCATCAATTCTTCAGGTGGTAAATATTAGATATAAGATACAAATTCCACTTATCTTACCCTACTTGTGTGTTTGCCCCATTCCACCATCTTGCTCCGTAAAATGCAGTAATATGTTTGCTAAATGACGTGACCCAGAGAAAGGAGGGGAATATTTGTTGTATTTCTGAATGTACAAGGCTTTATTAAGGTACTTCTGTGTGCATCATCACAAAGTTCTTATACCATCCTAAAGGCAGAGTTTGATATTCTGACTTTAAAATGAAGAAAGCAAGGCTCAGAGAAGCAACCAGAAAACCAGTGACAGAGCCTTTATTCAATCCCAAATCAGCTTGACTCCTTGTGGTAATTTAGCACAAGGAAAGCCCAGGGGCAGGGGACTGTTTCAAAGACATATAATAATAGAATCAAACCAAAAAGTGGAAAATGATATTAGAAATTTTGTGTGTCCTCAATTGCCTAGGTGCAGTGAAAGCTGAGCACCTGTTTCTTACTCTTACGCTTCATATGGTTAAATGATAAGCCCTGATTTTTCCCCCCTTTTTAACCACTCCTTCAACTATCATGCTTGACAGTATGAAACATTCCACCACAAGGATGTGGAATCATTTTTCCAAAGTTTCAGCCTCCAGACCTAGCTAGCCAGGTCTGTGGTACAGCTTTCCTATGACCGTGAATCCTCATCTGGGATTTAGCAAATTGTACCCTCCCACAATACCCTGTCCCCTTTCTGCCCTTGGCACACACACAGGAAATTAAGGACTAAGGAAAATTCACTTCTGACCTTTAATTCACTTTTTAATAAAGGCATTCAGAATCACTTACATGCTTCAGGCCAGACATAAGAGAGAGCCAGCTTAATGGCCCTTTCAAGGAAAACCCATCCATCCTCATGCATTGACATTTTTTAATAGTGTCAACCCTCAAAGGCAAGTGCTAGCCCTATGCATGTTCGTGTGAGGACTTTTCCCATTGCTCTTACACATTGACTGTGCTCAATAAATGCAATCAGTGTTAGATGTTCTTTTTTTTTAGTCAAAGTATAGTTGACTTACAATATTATATTAGTTTCTGGTACAACATGGTATTCAATATTTATATACATTATGAAATCATCACCACAATAGGTCTAATCACCATCTATCACCATGCAAAGTTATTACAATATTATTAACTACATTCCCTATGCTATACATTACATCCCTGTTATTTGTTTATTTTATAACTGGAACTTTTTACTTCATTCCGTTCCACTATGTTGCTGATGTTCACTCCTGCCTCTGGCAACCACCATTTTGTTTTCTCTGTCTATAAGTCTGTTTATCTATTTGTTTTGTGTTTTATATTTCACTATGTCAGTGAAATCATACAGTATTTGCCTAACTTATTTCACTTAGCATAGTACACTCTGGGTCTATCCAAGTTGCTGCAAACAGCAAGATTTCATTCTTTTTTATGACTCAGTAATATTCCATTGTGTATATGTGCTGCTAAGTCACTTCAGTCGTGTCCAACTCTGTGCGACCCCATAGACAGCAGCCCACCAGGCTCCCCTGTCCCTGGGATTCTCCAGGCAAGAACACTGGAGTGGGTTGCCATTTCCTTCTCCAATGCATGAAAGTGAAAAGCGAAAGTGAAGTCGCTCAGTTGTGTCCGCCCCTCAGCGACCCCATGGACTCCAACCTTCCAGGCTCTGCTGTCCATGAGATTTTCCAGGCAAGAGTACTGGAGTGGGGTGCCATTGCCTTTGTGTTTATCATTTTATCCATTCATCTACTGATAAATATTTAGGTTGTCTCCACATCTTCACTATTATAAATAGTGCTGTAATAAATATTGAGGTTCACATGTATTTTTGAAAGTGTTTTCATTTTCTTTGAATAAATACATCAAAACAGAGTTGCTGGATTATATGACAGTTCTGTTCTTAGCTTTTAAAATTTATTATTAAATTATTGAGTTCAGTTCAGTTCAGTCGCTCAGTCGTGTCCGACTCTCCGTGACCCCATGAATCACAGCACGCCAGGCCTCCCTATCCATCACCAACTCCCGGAGTACACTCAAACTCATGTCCACAGAGTTGGTGATGCCATCCAGCCATCTCACTCTCGGTTGTCCCCTTCTCCTCCCGCCCCCAAACTTTCCCAGCATCCGAGTCTTTTCCAGTGAGTCAACTCGTCGCATGAGGTGGCCGAAGTATTGCAGTTTCAGCTTTAGCATCAGTCCCTCCAATGAACATCCAGGATTGATCTCCTTTAGAATGGACTGGTTGGATCTCCTTGCAGTATGAGGGACTCTCAAGAGTCTTCTCCAACACCACAGTTCAAAAGCATCGATTCTTCGGCGATCAGCTTTCTTCACAGTCCAACTCTCACATCCATACATGACCACGGGAAAAACCATTGCCTTGACTAGACAGACCTTGGTTGGCAAAGTAATGTCTCTGCTTTTTAATATACTGTCAAGGTTGGTCATAACTTTCCTTCCAAGGAGCAAGCGTCTTTTAATTTCATGGCTGCAATCAGCATCTGCAGTGTTAAATCTTAATACTGCTTCCCATAAGGGTTGATAAACTTACATTCCCAACAGCAATGCCCAGGGTTCCCTTTTTCCACATCCTTGCTAATACATTATTTCTTGTCTTTTGATTAATATCCATTCTGACATGTGTGAGGTGATGGCCCATGTGGTTTTGAGTTGCGTTTCTCTGTTGGTTAGTGATGATCAGCACTTTTTCATGTGCCTATTGACCCTCTGTATAGTTTTTAAGAGAAAATTAGATTCAGATCCTCTGCTCACTTTTTCATAGGGTTGTTTGGTTTTGATTAATACTGAGTTGTGAGAGTTCTATATGTATTTTGGATATTAGCTTATTAGACTTACTATTTGAAAATATCTTCTTTTATGCACTCAGTTGCCTTTTCATTTTGTTAATGGTTTTCTTTGCTGTATAAACGCTTTTCAGTTTGACATAGTCCCATTTGTTTATTTTACTTGTGTTGCCCTTGTAGGATAGATATCCAAAAAATATGGCTAAAATTGATGCCAAAGAGTGTATTGCCTATATTGTTTTTTATAGAAATTTAATGATTTCAAATCTTACATTTAAGTCTTCAATATATTTTGAGTTTCTTGTGTATATGGCATAAGAAAGTGGTCTAGCTTCACTCTTTTGCAAGTATTTGTCCAGTTTTCCCTACACCATTTATTGAAGATACTGTATTTTCTCTAATTTATATTCTTGTCTTCATTGCCATAGGTTAATTGGCAGTATAAGTGTGGGTTTATTTATGAGCTCTCTATTCTGTTCCATTAATTGGTGTGTCTGTGCCAGTCTCATTCTGTTTTGATTACCATAGCTTTATAGTATAGTTTTAAATCAGGAAATGTGATACCCTCAGCTTTGTTCTTTCTCAAGATTGCTTTGCCTGTTCAGGGTCTTTTGTGGTTTCATACAGATTTTAGAATTATTTATTCTGTTTCTGTGAAAAATGCCGTGGATATTTTGATAAGGATTCAATTTGTAGGTTGTTTTGGGTGATATGGACATTTTAACAGTATTCATGAACATGGTACAGCTTTCCATTTATTTGTGTTGTTCTCAATTTCTTTCTTCAAAGTCATATACTTTCCAGAGTATAGGTCTTTTACCGCCTTGGTTAGATTTATTCCTAGGTATTTTATTCTTTTTGATGCAATTATAAATCAGATTGATTTCTTAATTTCTCTTTCTGATAGTTCATTATTAGTATATATAAATGCAATATATTTCTTTGTATTAATTTTGTATCCTGTAAATTTACTGAATTCCATTTATTAGTTCTAACAGTTATTGTGATGGATTCTTTAGGATTTTCTATGTATAGTATCACACAATCTGCAAATAGTGACAGTTTTACTACTTTCTTTCTAATTTGGATGTCTTTTATTTGTTTTTCTTGCCTGATTGATAAGCTTGGACTTTCAGTTCTATGTTGAATAGAAGTGGTATGAGTGGGCATCCTTGTCTTATTTTTTATCTGAGAGGGAAAGCTTTTTAACTTTTCACCATTGAGGATAATTTTGGCTGTAGGTATATCATATGTGGCCTTTATTATGTTGAGGTATGTTTACTCTATACCCACACTGTTGAGAGTAATTTATTAATTATAAATGGGTCTTGAATTTAGTCAAATGGTTTTTCTGCATCTATTTAGATGATCATATATTGAATGTTAGTTTCTCTTGAAAAGCAAATGATGGTACTCTTATCATACACAGCAAAATTAATTAATGGATTGAAGGGTCCAAATTTTATGTTTTTCCCTATCAATTTTTCTTAAAACATTGGTAATTTTGATATGATAATATGTATTAGAATTACTTTTTTGGTTGTTTAAGAAGCACATTGAAACTGACTTAAGAAAACAAAGAGGGAAATTAATTGGCTCACCTACCTGACATGGCTGGACTTGTATTATCTTTAGCAACTTGCCTCATTCCTTATCTTGACCTGCTTTCCTCTTACTGGCTTAATTCTCAAGCAAATTCTCTTGGCAACAAGATAATATTTTCATATCCTTTAAGCATATATTTTACTAGTTTGAACATATCAGCTGGAAGACAGAGATGGTGTCCCAATAATCTAACTCAAATCCAGGGATTGCCTGTTACACGCCCATATCTGGGCCAATATCAGTGTCCAGGATGCTGTTGTATTATCATTTGTTGGTGGATAACACTGTCGTCCTTGGATCCAGGAGTGAGGGAGGATAAGCATTCTATGACAAGACAAGACTGGAGTAAGGGGGTTCCTGAAAGAAAATTGGGGTGACATGTATAGATGACAAGAGGAAAGGGAATGAGGCAAAATTACAAATGTCTAGCACATATCTAATATGATAATTTAGGAATTATACATTTGCTATATGAAATAACAAGTTTGATTTCGTGGTGTTAAGCAAAATTATTTTTAAGCCTTCTATAATTGAAACATAAATTCAACATGGTTTTAATTTTTAACTAGAATATACATTCAAACAGCTTCTTTTGAAGCTCCCTTTATGTACATATGAGTAAAAGTTGTAGGTGCTTAAAATGATATTTTTACTCATTCCAATTCATTGTTTAGTTTCCACCTTCTCTACTACACATTGACTGATGGCTTACTATGTACCAGATATTGTGTCTTACATTGAGAATAGAATGTGAAGTAAGTAAACCATTTCCATTTTCATGGAGGTTATAGCCTACAGGAGCTTACAAGCTATCTTTAATTCACTTATAACGTGACTTATTAGAGTTATTGCATTAATGCAGTGAAGCTGTTATATTTTCGAAGAATGGATATGTAAATATATCCATTTTACATAAAAATTTAATGGTTAGCTGAATGGGTTGAATAATAATTATTTGCTTTAATAGTATTGGGCATGTTATATACTGATGGTCACTTTTATACTTAAAATCATTTTGTAGTTCTTTTTTATAGATAAAGTGAGAGAAATCGGTCCACTGTCCCACAAGACGATGAGAGAGCTGGGTGTTCAACCAGGTTTGACTTTGAAGCTTTTCAAGGACACCAAGACTGTATTGGATGATCTATGACTTTTCGTAAGTTATGAGCACGAGTCACACTTGGAAATATGTACACATATACAGTATATTTATAATAGCCATTGGAAAAAGTTCTCAAGAAGTTCTGGGAAAGCTGTGATGACAATATCATTAGTCGGATCTTGTGCCCTTTGCAGATTCTCTGTACCTTCCTCAAGTCTCCTGTCCATGTTTTCTTCACTCCTAGGGCATTATAAATATAGCAAAAGGACGTTTATGTGTGTGTTTACTTGTGGTTGTAATAGGGGGCTGGTGGAAGGCTGCTGGCCCCAGAAGCTGTGAGCAAGTTATTGGTAAGGGATTTGTGGCCTACAGGGAGAGTCCACGGCAAGAGCAAGCAGTGCTGCCCAGGTGGAAAGTCATTGGACAAGAAGTCCTATGATCTGGCTTTGAGTCCTATCCTATCCCTGCCACATAGGAATTGCAGTTAGGTAACACTTCAGGTTTGGAGAAGGCAATGGCAAGCCACTCCAGTACTCTTGCCTAGAAAATCTCATGGACAGAGGAGCCTGGTAGGCTGCAGTCCATGGGGTCGCTACTGGTCGGACATGACTGAGCGACTTCACTTTCACTTTTCACTTTCACACATTGGAGAAGGAAATGGCAACCCACTCCAGTGTTCTTGCCTGGAGAATCCCAGGGATGGCGGAGCCTGGTCGGCTGCCATCTATGGGGTCGCACAGAGTCGGACACGACTGAAGCGATTTAGCAGCAGCAGCAGCAGCAGCAACACTTCAGGTTATATTTCTATTACTGAAAGTAAGAATCTACTTTCTGACGTTTCATACCTCCCAGGTGTTTTGTGAGAATCAAATGCAACAATACCTGTGAAAATTGCTTTAGGCAGTGTAGAGATTTGTAATTTGTAAGACTTTATTTTGTGTATCACGACTCTATCTGCTTCTGCTTGTCCTCTCCCACACATATGCCTTGTGATTTCCAGCATTACAGAGGTAGCATAGCTCATGCATAGTGTCAACATGTCTTTGCTTCCATTTTCTGCTTTTTAAATTATTCTTACCCTTCAACTATTTCCTCAAGAGTCTTCTATGTTCTAGATACTGTAGTAGGTGTTAGAGATAAAGGGGAGAAGCGTGAACTGGGTAAAGAATATGAAGTTTGGACTCGGACAGGGTGTGAACTCTGATTTCTTCAGTTGCACCATTTTGAATAGTCAAATAACCTTTCTAAGAATTCCATTCCGGTCCGTCGCTCAGTCGTGTCCGACTCTTTGCGACCCCGTGGACTGTAGCCTACCAGGCTTCTCCGTCCATGGGATTCTCCAGGCAAGAATACTGGAATGGGTTACCGTTTCCTTTTCCAGGGGATCTTCCCGACCCAGGGATCGAACCTGGGTCTCCCGCATTGGAGGCAGACGCTTTAACCTCTGAGCCACCAGGGAAGCCCTTCTAAGAATTACATTTCCTCATTTTATTTTATTAATATTTATTTGGCTGACATTGGGTCTTAGTTGTGGCATGTGAGATCTTCATGGTAGAGAGTGGGCTTCTCTAATTGTGATCATGGGCTTCTTTGTAGTTGTGGCATATGAGCTTATTAGTTGCCCTGCAGCATGTGGGATCTTAGTTCCTCAACCAGGTATCCAACCCATGTCCATTGTATTGGAAGGCAGATTCTTTACTGCTGGACTACTCGGCAAGTCCCACATTTCCTCATTTTAAAACAGGAATCATAATCATGATTTATAGAGGCTTTACTGAGTGCTGGAGGGAACATGCTTCCTAAGGCCCACTTGACTTCACACTCCAGGACATCTGGCTCTAGGTTAGTGACCACCCAACTGTGGTTATCTGAGTCATTCAGACTTTTAGTTTTTTTTTTTTTAATTTATCTATTTTTTATTGAAGGATAATTGTTTACAGAATTTTTCTATTTTCTGCCAAACCTCATGTAGTTCTTCTCTTTATTCTTGCCACTGCTTCTTAATTGCTTCTGTTAGGCCCTTGCTGTTTCTGTGCTTCGTTGTGCCCATATGTTCATGAATTGTTCTCTTAATAACTCTAGCTTTCTTGAAGAGATCTCTAATCTTTCCCATTTCTTTGCATTGCTCACTTAAGAATGCTTTCTTGTCTCTCCTTACTATTCTCTGGAACTCTGCATTCAGTTGGGAATCAGTTCAGTTCAGTTCAGTCGCTCAGTCATCCTACTCTTTGCGACACCATGGACTGCAGCACGCCAGACTTCCCTGTCTACCACCGACTCCTGGAGCTTGCTCAAACTCATGTCCATTGAGTCGGTGATGCCATCCAACCATCTCATCCTCTGTCGTCCCCTTCTCCTCCCGCCTTCAATCTTTCCCAGCATCGGGATCTTTTCCAATGAGTCAGTTCTCAGGCAGCCAAAGTATTGGAGTTTCAGCTTCAACATCTGTCCTTCCCATGAATATTCAGGACTTATTTCCTTTAGGATGGACTGGTTGGATCTCCTTGCAGTCCAAGGGACTCTCAAGAGTCTTCTCCAACACCACAGTTCAAAAACATCAATTCTTTGGCGCTCAGCTTTCTTTATAGTCCAACGCTCACATACCTACATGACCACTGGTAAAGCCATAACTTTGACTAGACGGACCTTTTTTGGCAAAGTAACGTCTCTATTTTTTAATACGCTGTCTAGGTTGGTCATAGCTTTTCTTCCAAGGAGCTGCTGCTGCTGCTGCTGCTAAGTCACTTCAGTCGTGTCCGACTCTGTGTGACCCCATAGATGGAAGCCCACCAGGCTCCCCCACCCCTGGGATTCTCCAGGCAAGAACACTGGAGTGGGTTGCCATTTCCTTCTCCAATGTGTGAAAGTGAAAAGTGAAAGTGAAGTCGCTCAGTCGTGTCCGACCCAAGGAGCTAGTGTCTTTTAATTTCATAGCTATAGTTACCATCAGCAGTGATTTTGGAACCCCCAAAACTAAACTCTTTCAATATTTCCATTGTGTCCGCACCTATTTGCTATGAAATGATGGGGCTAGATGCCATGATCTTAGTTTTCTGAAGGCTGAGTTTTAAGCCAAGTTTTTCACTCTCCTCTTTCACTTTCATCAAGAGGCTTTTTAGTTCCTCTTCACTTTCTGTCATAAGGGTGAGGTCATCTGCATATCTGTGGTTATTGATATTTCTCCCAACAACCTTGATTCCGGCTTGTGCTTCATTCAGTCCAGCATTTCTCATGATGTACTCTGCATGTAAGTTAAATAAACAGGGTGACAATATGCAGCCTTGATGCACTCCTTTCCAGCTTTGGAACCAGTCTGTTGTTCCATATCCAGGTCTAACTGCTGCTTCTTGACCTGCATAAAGATTTCTCAGGAGGCAGGTAAGGTGGTCTGGTATTCCCATCTCTCGAAGAAATTTCCACAGTTTGTTGTAATCCACATAGTCAAAGGTTTTGGCATAGTCAATAAAGCAAAAGTAGATATTTTTCTGGAACCCTCTCTCTTTTTTGATGATCCAGTGGATGTTGGCAATTTGATCTCTGGTTCCTTTGCCTTTTCTAAAACAAGCTTGAACATCTGGAAGTTCATGGTTCACGTACTGTTGAAGCCTGGCTTGGAGAATTTTGAGCATTACTTAGCTAGCATGTGAGATGAGTGCAATTGTGCGGTAGTTCGAGCATTTTTGGCATTTCCTTTCTTAGGGATTGGAATGAAAACTACCTTTTCCAGTCCTGTGGTCACTGCTAAGTTTTCCGAATTTGCTGGCATATTGAGTGCAGCACTTTCTCAGCATCATCTTTTAGGATTTGAAATAGTTCAACTGGAATTCCATCACCTCCACTAGGTTTATTCATAGTGATGCTTCCTAAGGCCCACTTGACTTTGCATTTGGGTGTACACAGTTTGGTTTATCTTTCCCTTTTTCTCTTCCCTTTTGCGTTTCTTCTTTTTTCATTTATTTGTAAGGCCTCCTCAGACAACCATTTTGCTTTCTTGCATTTCTTTATCATTGGGATGCTTTTGGTCACCGTTATGAACCTCTGTTCATAGTTCTTCAGGCAGTCTATCTGGAGGCCTAGTAAGTCAACTATTATTTTCTTCAAAACATTTTCCATGCCATCAGAGAACTCAGAGTTTAGAAATGGAGAGAAGACCATTTGTAAAGACTATTCTAAACCCCCTTTCATTGGTTGAGTGGTTATCCAAAGACACCCATTTCTACCTGGTAGAATACTGTCTTGAATCCATATTTCCTAGGAAAATTTCAATATGATATACTTCTTTAGGCTTACCAAAATATTGCTTGCGTACTTATTTTTAAGAACATTTCTGGACATTAGTGACCTTTCCAGTGAAAAGATGAGCTGGTAAATCCTATGCCAGTGTAAGGGGCATATGTGTAGTACTAGTGGGGAAGAAAAGTGTGTCTTGTCTTTTCCTTAAAATAGTGAAGTGTATTGTAGGGAATTGAATGGGTCAGAGAAGAATTCTGGCACCAAGAAGTTGTTTCATTTTACAACAAAGTGTTACTGTCATAAAGATACTCATTGGCTGGCCAGTCTAGGGCCCCTCAGTGGTTTTGGCGGGTGGAGTCCTTCAACCAATCCATGTGATGCACTTGTGTGTTCTTCCAGGGAGCAAGCACTCTCTCCATTATACAACATTTTCACTGCTATCAACCTCTTTCAACATTTTCCTTCTGCTTCCCTCCCTTTCCCCTATAAAATACCCACAGTGTGTTTATGTCTGCTTGGCCCTTGTTGTTTATGATGATGTTCTTGAGAGATTGCCTTGAATGTCCTCATGAAGCATGGTTTTTAGTGTTTCTCTGTAATAGACTGAACACCAGCTCTCCCTGCCTGCCCTCCCCCTGCCCCCCGCCCCGAAGATATCACCTTCTAATCCCTGGAATACATAAATGTGAACTTCTTTGGAAAAGGGTTCTTACCAATGTGATTAAGTTAAGGATCAAAAGATAGGATATCCAGGGTTATCTGGGTGGACCCTAAATACACTCACAAATGTCCTTATGAGTGAGGCAGAGGGAGATTTGACATGGAATAAGAGGAGAAGGCAACGTGACCACAGAAACTAGAAGCAGACTGAAGGGATGTAGCGTAAGCCAAGAGCCACCAGAAACTGATAAGAGTAAGGAATGGATTCTCCTCTGGTGAGTATGGAGGGAATAAAACCCTGTCAAAACCCTGATTTCGAAGTCTCCAGAGCTAAGAGAATAAATTTGTTATTTTCAGCCACCGCTTGTGATCATTTGTGTCAATGAACTTAGAAGGTTAATGTAACATCATCTCCTTTCCCTAGCCATTCTACTATTGAGAATGTTACTATGAACATTAACACTTTTCCCATAGTCACTTAATATGTTTTTATTTTAAAAGTTAATTTTTTGTTTTGCAAAATGAAAAGAATTCTGGAGACTGGTTTCACAACACTTAGTATATTGTACACTTAAGATGGGTATGATGACAAATTTTATATGTATTTTTCCACTATTAAAAATTTTGTTTTGTTTTTCTACATCTTTTAAATTAATTAATTAATTATTTTCCATGTCGTTATTTTATTTTTAGAGTTTTTTTTTAAGTTTATCTTTAATTGAAGTATAATTACAATACTGTGGTGGTTTCTTCCATATATCAACATGAATCAGTCATAGGCATACATATGTCCCCTCCTTCTTGAAACTCCCTCCCACCTTCCTCCCCATCTCACACCTATAGGTGGTCACAGAGCACTGGCTTTGGGTTTCCTGCTTTATGCAGCAAATTCCCACTGGCTCTCTATTTTAACGCATGGTAATGTATATGTTTCAATGCTTTTCTCTCAAATCATCCCACTCTCCTCCTCACATTGCGTTCAGAAATCTGTCCTTTATGTCTGTGTCTCCTTTGCTGACCTGCAAATAGAATCATCAGTACCATCTTTCTAGATTCCATATATATGCATTGGTACACGGTATTTGTTTTTCTCTTTCTGACTTCTGGTTTTCTCAGGGTATACGCCTAATAGTGGGATTTCTGGATCATATGGTAATTTTATTACTAGTTTGTTAAGGAACCTCCATACTATTCTCCATAGTGGCTGTATCAATTTAGGTTCCCACCAACAAGGCAAGGGGGTTCCCTTTTCTCCAAACCCTCTCCAGCACTTATTGTCTGTAGAATTTTTGATGATGGCCATTTTGATTGGCGTGAGATGACACCTTCTTGTAGTTCTGCTTTACATTTCTCTAATAGTGAGTGATGTTGAGCATCTTTTCATGTGTTTATTAGCCATGTGTATGTCTTTGGAGAAATGTCTACTTAGGTCTTCTGTTCACTTTTTGATTACGTTGTTTATTTTTCTGGTATTGAGCTGAACACAGCTCCTTGTATATTTTAGAGATTTTAATCCTTTGTCAGTTGTTTCATTTGCTATTACTTTCTCCCATTCTGAGGGTTGTCTTTTATAACCTTGCTTATAGTTTCCTTTATTGTACAGAAGTTTTTAAGTTTAATTAGGTCCTACTTGTTTATTTTTGTTTATATTTCCATTACTTTAGGAGATGAGTCACCAAAGATCTTACTGTGATTTATGTCAAAGAGTGTTCTACCTATGTTTTTCTCTGAGTTTCACAGTTTCTAGTCTTACATTCAGATCTTTCATCCATTTTGAGGTTGTTTTTTTTTTATATGCTCTTAGGAAGGGTTCTAATTTCATTCTTTTACACATAGCTGATCAGTTTCCCCAGCATCCCTTGTTGAAGAGACTGACTTTCTCCATTGTATATTCTTTCCTCCTTTGTCTAATATAATGTTCAAGAGGACAGGGGTCTTATGTATACTCATGGCTGATTCATGCTGCTGTGTGGCAGAAACCAACACAACACTGTAAAGCAATTAACCTCCAACTACAAGTAAATTAAAAAAAACTTAATTGTAATTACTTTACAATGTTGTGTTGGTTTTTTCCATACAACGACATGAATCAGCCATGAGTAAGCATGTGTTTCCTCCCTCTTGAACCTTCCTTCTACCCCCTACCCCATCCTACTCTTCTAAGTCATCACAGAGCACTGGGTTGATCTCCCTGTGTTATACAGCACCTCACCATTAGCTATCTATTTCATATATAGTAAAGTATATGTTTTACTGCTACTCTCAGTTCATCCCCACCCTTTTCCCCTGCCCCCTAGCTGGGTTCACAAGTCTTTTCTCCATGTCTGCATCTCCATTGCTGCCCTGAAAATAAGTTCATCAGTACCACTTTTCTAGATTCCATATTATATGCATTAATATACGATATTTCTTTTTCTTTTCCTGGCTTACTTCACTCTGTAAAACAGGCTCTAGGTTCACTCGCTTCACTAGAACTAAATAAATGATCTTATAAAATAAGCCCATCCATATTCCAGTAAATCATGAGAGACAACATGTGATGAACTGAAAGGGTCTTTGGAATCCACCTCAAATTTCCATTATAAGGTTGGGGAGACTGAGATGCAGGCAGAGAGGGTACTTGCTTCTGATCACCCAATAAGTGAATAGTATAGCTATTACCTAATGCAAGATTTGAGCTTCTTGTTTTAGCCAACTGCTTTATCTACCATAGATAAGGGGGCATAACTATGATGATTTCTGCCTCAGGAAGTAGATATGAGAAAACCTACTTAAGTTGAAGAATGTGACTACTTTTGAAAGAAAAAAAAAGCTACCATATATATTGATAAACTATTAATAGATAACCAAAAAGAACCTATTGTAACACAGGGACTTTTTGTATTAATATTTTGTATTAACAATAACCTATAAGGAAAAAGAATATAAAAAAATAGGTATATATGTATGTATAAATGAATCACTTCACTGTACATCTGAAACTAACACAACATGGTAATCAGCTATATACTTCAAAGAAAAAAATAAATGCATTTTCAAATTCTCAAAAAAATGAATTATGGTTTGGCCCCTTTAGTTAACTAAACCTAAGAAACATATTTGGGAATAGGAGAAGACAACAACCTTTTCTTCAAGAAGGAAATATGATTGAATAATTGAAAAATACTCTGATGCTAAAAAAGATTGAAGATGAAAGAAGGGAATGGCAGAGGAGGAGATGGTTAGATAATATTGCTGACTTTGGGCAAACTCCAGGAGGTAGTGGAAGACAGGGGAGCCTGAAGTGCTGCAGTCCATAGAGTCGCAAAGAGTCAGACATGACTTAGCAACTGAACAACAACATGTCTGACTTGGAAAGACACCCCTGATGCACAGTAGCAGTTAGGTGTGTACATTCTGGATCTCGGGACCTGCCCAGAATTCTGTTTCTGCCATTTGCTAGCTCTGTGAACTTGGGTATGTAACTCTCTGGGCGACTCTGTTTTCTCAGCTGTAGACTAGGCATAGTAACAGTACTTGTGGAAGACTGTGTGAGGATTAAATGAGATCCTCATTTAAAGTGACTCACCCAGTGCCTGACAACTAATAGAGAATCCATAAATGTCAGTAAGTATTTTGTATTATCAAATAAAAGAGTAAGTTGAAGCAGAGTATACAGTAGGTTATCTTTTAAAAATTTATTTGGCTATTTCACAGTGATCCTGGAATTTCTTTAGTAATCAGGAAAAACAGTAAAGATGAAGAACAGGTCTGACTCACTGGGAGAGAGCCTGTCGTGAGGCACTGGGGTCTTTGGTGCAGCTGCTGCTGAGGCTGTTATCAAACTCCCAGAGCTGATGGAAATCCTCTGACCTCTCTTCTGGGAAATGCACAGTTATAAATGTACATTTACATAAACATGAATACACAAACGAGATCAAAGACTGCTTGATCCTTGAGGAGTGAGGTGAGCTTATTCCTGTAACTCTGAGTTACACAATGTCCTGAAGCTGCCTAGAGTCCTGGAGATGGCGGTCAGGAGACTAAACTCCATCCAGCCCCACCCCAGCTTCTCTGACATGGGCAGGTCAGTTTTCAAGCCTGTTTCCTTATCTACTCAACATATAGGCTTCTTATGAGGCTTCAATAAGGTTAAGTACTCATTAAAAAGAAAACAAATCCAAAGGGGATCCTATTACACACCCTATCAGTTACACTCAACAGAATGTACTTCTGAAATATATTTCAGTTCTTTTCATTCTGTTAAAATGGTCCCTGTTGAATTTGTTTCTCATTGCCTCTCTCTTGTCTATTATCATCTTAACTGATCTTCCTGATTCTGATTTTTTAAAAAACTACATTCTCTTCTCTTTCTCTGTCTTTCTTTTTGCCACCGTGCATGGTATGCAGAATCTTAATTCCCAGACCAGATATTGAACCTGTGCCCCCTGCGTGGAAGCATGGAATCTTAACTGCTGGACTCCCAGAGAAGTCCCTGGTCTTCCAGATTCTTTTGTGGTTTTTCTCTGTCCTAACAATAATCTTCCTTAAATACACCTTCTACCATGATATTCCACCTGTGTATTTATCTATAGCGACCCAATACCTGCTGTTTGAAATGCTTGGCCATATAAGATGAAGGAAAGCTTTTGTCAAGATACAGAGCCACCAGTTTTAACTGAACAGCACTGAGGAGAGCTGTGAACTTTATTTTTCTAGTCTTGTTATTGGGATGCCTGTGCTCTGGCCCCTAGAGGGGGTTTGAGTGACCCACCCTGCTGGAAACAAAGGCTCTGGGTCTTCTCCCCTCCCCTGGGGTCCTACTCCTGGCTCCTAGCCCCAGTTTAGACCTGACAACAAATGGTTTACATCATCTGACCAACTGCTGAGCTCTTGGTCATATTTTTGTACTTCTTCCTGGCTACTTCTGGTAAGTCTCCTTCTGACTGATGGGTTGACACTCTCTGACCCTGTCCAGACTTCTTCATGAGAGGAAAGTTTTTGTTCTTTCATTCTATATATGTCTTGAGTGCTAATGGGCACTAGGATTTATGCTATTCGAATATGGTCCCTGCCTTTATGGAATTTATAGCTTAAAAAATAAAACAGCAATTGATAAAGCTATTATGAAAATGAAGACTATTACTAAATAGGAAGGGCAAGATGTTGTAGGAACATGTAACAGTAGAAACCCTAATTTAGATAGAGATGTCAGGAAAAACCTCTTGAGAAAATGACATCGAGCTGTGATTTCAAATGAATTGGAGTCAAATGCCAACTGGGATCAGTATGTGGGGAGAAATGGAGTTTCAATTCAGTTCAGTTCAGTTGCTCAGTCGTGTCCGACTCTCCGCAACCCCATGAATCACAGCACGCCAGGCCTCCCTATCCATCACCAACTCCCGGAGTTCACTCAAACTCATGTCCATCAAGTCGGTGATGCCATCCAGCCATCTCATTCTCTGTCATCTCCTTCTCCTCCCGCCCCCAATCCCTCCTAGCATCAGACTCTTTTCCAGTGAGTCAACTCATCGCATGAGGTGGCCAAAGTATTAGAGTTTCAGCTTTAGCATCAGTCCTTCCAATGAACACCCAGGATTGATCTCCTTTAGAATGGACTGGTTGGATCTCCTTGCAGTCCAAGGGATTCTCAAGAGTCTTCTCCAGCACCACAGTTCAAAAGCATCAACTCTTCGGCGATCAGCTTTCTTCACAGAAATGGAGTTTAGCAATATCTGAAAGGGACCCCCCGCCTTACTTCTTCCACTCACCCAGATCAGATATCCTAGATCATCCCCCAGAATGTTTGTGGGTACCAGCTTGCAGATAGAAATCTGGGCTGGCTGGAAGCAAAGGTGTGAACACTAAATCATTATATTGTTCTGTCTCTGCCATCATGGGCTGTGGGATGTTTGGTGAGTTACTTATCCTTTCTTATCCATAGTTTCCACATCTGGGAAACATGATAATCCTTCAAGGTCATTGTGAATGACTAATGAACACAAAAGTAGTTTGGAAACTGACAGCTATGTGAATGAGAAGGAGGACGTTGATCCTAGGGTATCTGACCCAGCACTGAGATGGAACACGAATAGAACATGTTGACCCTGTCAGGAGCCAGTCCTTTTAGTCTTGCACTATCTTGAAATTTCAGAAGTTCCATATATGTTAAGGATACATGTGCTCTCTATATTTTATTTAAAGGGATAAGAGCAGTTTTTTATATTTTCTACATGGCTAAATTGTCCCAAAGGAGACAGCCCTCTCCATAAATTATATCAGTGGAATTTGGGTTGCCTGGCTTATTGGAAACCCGTGCCTCTGTAAATCTCTGGGGCTGGATGGCTATGTCCTACCCTAGTAGTGTATAATGACATGGGTGGATTGTTAATGCTACCCTTTGACAGCAAAAGCCCACAACTTTCATCATACCTGACGGCCAGTGATAGGTTAGCAGAGAACATCTGGCTTGGTCTCTAGAGAAATGACTCTGCTTTTGGAGGAATAAAGCTATATTTACTGATTATAATCTGGAGACAAGAGTGCCAGGCATCACAAGGGCTCTGGAATGACTGAACTTCTGAGAGATAGCAGGCATTAGCAGTATGATGAAATGGCAAAGACTTCCATAGCCCCTGATCCCTGGATGCCCACCTGTTACTTTTTGGAACATTTTTGTCAGTAAGACTTGCACCCATGGTGTCCTTTGGCTGATTAATCACTTGTCACTTCCAGTTTGAGACACAATTGCTCTTCTAACTGCTAGTGACCAAAGCTGGAGCGGGGAGTCCAACTGTTGGATGGAACTTTGGCAATAGAGAATATTGGGGGTGGCTGCTCCCCCTGCAACCTGATTGCTTCAGAGCTGTATCTGATCAGATGTGTTGCAAGGGTTAAATGCATCCTGTAAGCAATGCACCAAGATGGTGCCTGATAGAGGGTGAATGTCCCGTATATACTTTACTTCTTAGTTATTTGTTAGCAACCATCACCCGTGAGCATGGAAATAGGGTTTAAACTCACCAAAGAACAAAAGGTTTTAGAAAAAACAGTACATCCCTTTTCCTCAAGTTTCCCACAGTGTTTCCTCAGAAACTCTTTGGACTGACCACCAGGGCTATTTTCCTAGTTACAAAGGTCAAATCACAAGAGAAGACAAGAGCAGTGAAGACACGCCATCCTTGGAATCTCGAATGGCAGCTGTCCAAATGCCCAGTTTAGGGTATGTGTGTGTGTGTGTATGTGTAGTATTGTGTCAGTTTGTGGTGTGTGTGTGTGAGTGTACCAAGCATTTGAGATGGAATTTTCAGATCCATGTCCAAAGGCCATTCTGGCTGTGAGTGCTATGTTTGATACCATTTGTATTGCACAAGTTCAGAGAAAAGAGAGCTTAATAGTGAGGAGGACAATCTATAGTCCTCCAACCAGTTCAGAATCAATTTCCATGTGGTGCTTGCTATATTACATAATTTAACCTCAAAACTATCCTCTGAGACACAGAGGTATACTTCTTTTTTTTTTTTTTAAATCAGTGGGAACACTGAGGCCCGGAGGTGAATAGTTATCCAAGGTCATATAACTAGTAAGTGATAGAGCCTGGTGTGGATAGTAAGTGATAGACATTGACTGGTGATCAAAGTCAACCTGTACCTGAGAAAGTGAAGAGCTCAGGGAATGGGACTGCATAAAGGGGGCTACAAGCAGAGGAGGTAGTAAAAAGTTGACAGTGAGGTTTACAGGCTGGTGTGAGACCCTGGAGATCCCAGCAGAGGTCTTAAGGGAATAACATTCTTTAAAGCCCTCTTATTTTGGCCTTCTCGGAAGACTAAGGGGGAAGAATAGGAAAATGAGCTCCCAGAAACAGGTCATTCCAAATCTGTATTTAGCATCAATGGGTTGATGCAAGTGAAGAATATTTGTGATTAAATTCCCCTGGGTGTCACTTTCCAAGGACAAGTTTTAGATTCTATATCGGACAAGAGTTTAGACTTTTTTTTTTATTGTTACGACCGGACTTTGATTGCTATCTGCAAGGGAAACAGACAGTGGAAACTATTTCATCAGGACTGATGGGAAAAACACATTTTCACAGTGCCCTGAATAGCAATGCCTAGTGTTTGAAGTCATTATCATAATAAAGGGTAAGCTGGGAGGAGGAAAAGGCACTACAAAAGACTTTTAAAGAGAGACAGAGGAGAGAGAAAGATAATCAGGAAAGTCAGATTGTGTGTTGATTGTTGGTGGGAAATTTCCAGTGAAGTTTAATCTTCTTCAATAGACTGTCAGCCTCATTTTATTTGTTCATCTGTGCTATGTTAGCACTAAGTTCATAGCCTGGCACTCAGGAAGTGTTGAGAGAGTATGTAATGAATGAAGAAATGATTAAATGAATTAACGAATAAAAATAAAGAAAAGAACCCATGAGGTATTCAGTCCATCAGGCGGCCCTGGCAAGTCCTGAATACACTGTATCCAACAGATGTCTAATAAAAATTTTGTGCAAATGGAGTAGGTTTCTGGTTTCAAACTAACTGACACTTAATTCCAGGATTCGCCACTTAAACCATACTACCATCCAGTCCTCATTGCTGTCTTTCATCCCTCAGACCATCCCAGAAGACTTTATTCAATGTAGAGCTATTCACATATTAGGCCTGGTCTAGTTAGTGATTTTTATCAGCTAGAGAGCAAGACTAAATGAAGACTGTTTGATTTTTCTGAATTTCTGATAACCACATTTCCTTTTGTTTTGGGTCGTTGCAAAACATATTCTAGACTTCTTTCATCAAACTGTCCAATTTTGTGTGAGTTCTTAGTGATAATAGTGCTCTTTGTAAAAACACTCGGCTTTTCAACACTAAGGAACTATTGTTGGTATGGAGCTGAGTTGCCACTTAGTTGAAACTCTCATTACCCAGGAGGGGATACCCAGATCCCAGAGAGTCTGTAGCAGAGCTGGTACTGCCATCTCGTGCCCTCTGTCCCATCTTGGGTTGCTTTGCCCATCTACTGGCCAAACCCATTCTCCTCTTCCTAAGGAAAGAGGCTAGGGGATATGTGAATTGGAACTTTTCACGTCAATCTGGTATTACAACACCGCCCTGTGATGAGTTAAGTGCAAATGAATCAGAACCAGATGGGCAAATTTTACTGAAAACAGTGTGATTAAAAAGTAAAGGAGGAGAGAAATTTTTGGTGAAATTATATGATATGTGGCTACATCAGATGGACAGCACTTTGCCCTGCTTTCAGCTCCTCCCATCATTACCACCTGGAGAAAATGACATGTCAGAGCTTCCAGGGACAAACAGAGCAGTCAGAGGCAGGGATGGTACCCACAGTCCTATAACTAGCAATGCTGTCTTCAGCCCTCATTTTTTCAGAGGTCATTCTTGGCAGGCAAATGAGGTTTGGATGAAAAAAAGCAATCATAAGGAATTAATTCTGGAGAAAAATCTAGGCTTAGACTTTTAACATGCGTTTCTCTTGGACTGCTATGAGATTCACATTTTCAGATTTGACTAAATTCTCTTGAGTACTTATTAAGTATAAGATTTTGTGCTAGGCACTCCTGTGGTTCTTTTCTCACCTTGTCAGTCCAGTGAAGTTGTGAGGTGGCAGGATCTAGAACAGATGAGTGATATTAGGCTCAGAGAAATGAAGTGACTTGTTCAAGGTCACACAGCTAGGCAAAAAAGAACTGTACTGTCCAACTTAGGAACCACTAGCTATGTGTGGTCATCTAAATTTAAATGAGTAATTCTAACTAAAATTGAAGACTGAGTTGCTCAGCTGCACTAGCCACATTTCAAGTGCTCTATGACTGCACATGGCTAGTGACTACCATACTGGGCAGTACAGATATAGAATACTGACATCATTATGGAAAGTGCTGCTATAGAAAAGCTGCTAGAGTGCTGGCTTTCAACTAAAATCTTTATGACACAGTTCTGTGCTCCTTGCATTATATCAACCTGAGTTGTCTCATGCAATACAAACATCTAAAATGGAAGACAGTTTCTCCTAAGCACAACTAGAAGCTTCTCCCTCCTCACCCTGGATGAAGTCTACACGGAGACTCTTTTTTTAGACTGTTTCTTTATTAGGTTTTCTCTGTTCTGTATGTGGCCAGTGTGAAACAGCTATGGGCCAGGAGTCAGATGGGAATCAGATGGTTGTACTGTGTCGCTGTTAAACTCATCCACATTTCAGAGGCATCCTTGGACAGCACAGGAGACTGTTGCTATGGGATGTGCTAACGCGCAGCAAAGATAGGAAGGGAATCAGCACCATTGGAGTGGAAAGATGGTGCAAATCGGGTTGGAAAAATGGGAGTCTGAATTCCATAGCCATGTGGGCTTGAGCAGTTGTGAAGAGGGTGTAGATATAAGACACTTTTCATAGTTCAGTTCAGTCGCTCAGTCGTGTCCGACTCTCCGCGACCCCATGAATCACAGCACGACAGGCCTCCCTGTCCATCACCAACTCACGTAGCTCACTCAAACTCATGTCCACAGAGTCGGTGATGCCATCCAGCCATCTCATTCTCTGTCGTCCCCTTCTCCTCCCGCCCCCAACCTTTCCCAGCATCAGAGTCTTTTCCAGTGAGTCAACTTGTCACATGAGGTTGCCAAAGTATTGCTCTTTCAGCTTTAGCATCAGTCCTTCCAATGAACATCCAGGATTGATCTCCTTTAGAATGGACTGGTTGGATCTCCTTGCAGTATAAGGGACTCTCAAGAGTCTTCTCCAACACCACAGTTCAAAAGCATCAATTCTTCGGTGATCAGCTTTCTTCACAGTCCAACTCTCATATCCATACATGACCATGGGAAAAACCATAGCCTTGACTAGATGGACCTTTGTTGGCAAAGTAGTGTCTCTGCTTTTTAATATGCTGTCTAGGTTGGTCATAACTTTCCTTCCAAGGAGTAAGCGTCTTTTCATAGTAGGTGTCCATAAAAGTAGCGCCTTTAGCCAGTCACATCCCCCTCTTTCTGTTTCTCCCTCAAGCCCTTTCCTGGTGGAGTTACCACCAATTCCATAGTATTCAAAGAACACTCTTTGACTTCAATGCTTTTCTCCCATTTTCAAGACTAGTTATCAGAAAAACTGCTGATAATTGTTTTTTTTTTTATAATATGTACGAATTAAAGCAACCTTCCCAGGATGTATCTTCCCTTTTGTAAGGTGTTATTTAATCTTATAAAAACAGGTATCTCTATTTTAATCCTCACACTAGGATAGGTTTGAAAATGACTTGAGATTTACTTCGAATAGATGCAGACAAAGCCAGTGAGTTTTAACCCGGAGGACTTCTGTCCACTCTCACCTGTGTATTGAATATCACTATCACATCTCATCCAGTAAAGTATTTGCAGCAGCTTCCTCAGTGTGGCTATACTAAAGCGGTCAAGCAGAAATTTAACATATTTCATATTCAGAACCTGGGAAAACATAAATCAGAATAGAGGTTTACATTTCAGATTATAATATAATCTATAAAAAAATTCTATTCTAATTATAGCATAGATTATATACTAAAGCAGTCAAGCAGAATTTTAACATATTTAATATTCAGAACCTGGGAAAACATAAATCAGAATAGAAGTTTACATTTCAGATTATAATATAATCTATTAAAAAAATTCTATTCTAATGATAGCATAGATTATATTATAATCTAGAAATGGAGGTCATAGGGAAATATACTGCATTGAAATGATGACATTTTATAGTTTGCATAATTAACCAGTACTTCAATAACTAGTCAATAATATAATGTTTATACCTTATGTTTGGCTAACACTAACACTTTACAGAATGATTCACAGAAACCTGCCACGTAAGGGAGGTTTTGTGACTGTTTCTTGAGCGATGTGAGGAAAATGAGTCTCCGAGAGGTAAATCATTCGTGAAGGTCAACCCAGTCACTTAGTGGCAGTCAGGATTCAAGCTCTGTGTCCCCCGGCTCTAATTCACCGCCTTTTAGGGTGATGACAGCTCATGTTTATTCAACACTAAAATTATAAAAGGCTCTTTATTTCTGGAATACTTCTGTCGAGCTTCCCAACAATCCTGCGAGGTGGGCATCATTACTCCATATTACAGGTGAGAAGTGACTCACACAACACAGCATAGCTTATATGGAAAACAATAAGTACTTAAGTTCTGATAGTTTCACTTTAAGTCCAGTGGTTTGCTTTTTCCCCCCTGCCCCACCACAGCCCAGGCCTTTCACCCTGTTCCCAAAGGAGCAAAAGTAAAAATAAAAAGTAAAATATAATATTTCCAAATCAGGATGTTACATATCCACGGGTGATCTGGTGGGTGACAGTTCCATTTCCCAATAACAGAAAAAGAAACACAAGGGAAGTCCCCACTGATCGGTAACTCTTGCAGACCCTTGGAACGAATGTTCTAGTATTTGTTTAATTAAAGGGCATTTAGGTTCTGAATGTCACTTCAGGGCTGATTCAAGGATAAGCCTGTGTGTCTTGGTATATGGAGCGTGTGAAAGAGTTCAAGAAATGCTCATGGCCATGTCACCAAGGTTGCTCAATGACTGCATCAAATCAGCTCTTCCCAACCGGTCGTTTCTTAAAGATGTTGTTGGGGTGGGATGTGCTAATGTGCCCTGGGCATGTGTGTCTTGCATGTTTTATGTGTGTCTCTGTGTGTTTAGGGTGATTTTTTCCAATGTGTGTTGTGCTTTTTATGATCTTCACAAATACAAGACTCTACCGTAATAAGAATGGGGGTGACTAGTTTTGGGGAGCTGAGGAAAGAGGTGAAATTTAAAGGAGGTAGGAAACAGAACTGTGTAGATCTTATTGTCCTCCTTTAACAGCATTTAGCTCTGTTTTTGGAGAAGGAAATGGCAACCCACTCCAGTATTCTTGCCTGGAGAATCCCATGGACAGAGGATCCTGGTAGGCTACAGTCCATGGGGTCACAGAGTTGGACATGACTGAGTGACTAAACACACACACACAACCCTGTTTTCATGGAATAGCAATAAAGAGACTCCTAAAGGTAAACCATTTCTCACTATTACTGGGCCAGGAGAAAAAGTTTCATTGTTATTCTTCCTTGGAGCTCGTATGGCCATGCCAGTATGGACTCCATCTTGCCTCATGAATTCAGTATTTCATTGAAATTATCTGAATATTGGCTGAATTTATAATGATGATCCCACCTATTTGCAAAAAGATTCAGTTTATAGAACATTGGTCTGTGTTATTCCATTTGCTATGTTATCTCCAGAATAATCCCATGAAGTAGCCAGTGCAGATATTATTTCCGTTTTCCTAAGGAGAATACTGAGGCTCAGAGAAGGTAAGTGACTTACTAAAATCATAGGCAATACCAGGCCTAGAAAGGAAGAGAGGGCATTAATATTTGTTGATAATCAATTTGTGCTTCTTGTGCTGAAAGAGAAGCCAAATCTCAGAGAGGGGTCATAATTGGCCTAGTCACTCAATTTAGGCTCCACCACCAACTTGGGGAGTCAGAATCAGAAACTGAGACTGCCTGTCTCTAAAACTGGCGGTCCTTTCTATTGCACCGCAGAATCTCTGTGTATAATAGCCAGTGGGCAAATTTTGAAAAAAAAGATGTTGGCATCGATTATCTCAAACCACTGACAAACCAAACATTATGCAAATCAGGACCCACCACGTGAATAATAACTCACATGTGTAAAGCACTTTCAGAAGCACTCTGTGTAGATCTTTCTTTAACCCTCACAGCAATCCTGTGAGCTAGATATTCTTATTATTCCCATTTTACAAATGAGGAAGTAAAGGCTCAGGGAGGTAAGGAGATTGAAGATCTCACAGCCGGTGGGTAGCAGAGCTGCAATTCCAACACAGATCTGATTGGAAAAGATTATCCCCCGTTCCTGTTAACCTGTGCTCTGTACAGGCTAATTCTTCTGGCATTGGGTCATTTTATGGTCACATGTCTTAAACTGAACCTACTCCATCCCATTATTATTACCTACAGCACAAAACTCAAACTGCTTAGCTTGAAGTTCAAGATCCCCAGGCTTTCTGAATTCGTTTCCCACTACCTCTTGACACGCTCACGCCCCAGTCACGTTTCAGCGGATGCTTTTCCCTCACACATCACTCCACTTTCCGTTGTGTTGTTGTCATTCTGCCTCCCCTTTGAGGATCCTTTCTCTCTTTCATGGACCACCTCAAATGCCATCAATTCCAAGTACCCTTCCAAGAACCCTGATTCACTGACTGTAATGTCCCCACGGTGCTCCCCTATGACTTAGAGCATCCTTACCTTGCCTTCCTATCCCTCCCCAGATTCCACCTAGAGTGCCCTGGCAGGGTCTGATTCACTGCTTTATCCTCAGCATGGACCAGTGTCTGGCTCATGCTGGGCACAGTAGATTAGCAATGAGCATTTTCTTTAGACATGCAAAAATTGACTTCTACCCTGTAATATACAAGTTGCTTCCTATCATTCCTTTTGATGTAGGAGAACAACTCAGGGCTTTGGAACCAGGTAGGTGTGTGTGTGTATGTGTGTCTGTGTGTGCTCAGTTGTACCTCTTTGTGACACTATGGACTATAGCCCACGAGGCTCTTCTGTCCAGGGAATTTTCCAGGGAAGAATACTGGAGTGGGATGCCATTTCTTTCTCCAGGGGATCTTCCCGAGCCAGGGACCAAACCCACATCTCTTGCATCTCCTGTACTGGCAAACAGATTCTTTACCACTCCATCACCTGGGAAATCCTCGGAACCAGGCAGATGTGGCTTCAAGTCCCAACATGTTTACTTCTCAGTTACAAACTTGGGCATTACTTAGTTAGACTTCCTGACCCTTAGCACTTTCATGTGTTAAAATGGTGATAGTGGAGTCATTCCCGCAGAAAGAGTAACGGTTAGGATTGAACAAGATGGAGAACAAAGCATTCAGGATGGCACTGAGCACAGGGAGCACTCAGTAAATGTTAGCTGTTAGGCAGGAATGTTATTATTAGAATACTTTATAGTATCTCTCAGCAACGTGGTTAGATTTTCCTTGGATCTGAGTATGCCATCCTATTGTTTGGGAGTTTAATTCCTCACCTTGACCAATGCTCAACTGTTTTGCATTTTCCACGTTTGTTTTGCTGTTGCTGCTATTATCTATTTAGAATTGTAGTTTTGTAAACCATTTCTTAAAATGCTCCTGTCCTTTAAGAGATAGTATATTGGGGAGAGAACAGCAGGCAGAGGGAATAGGGAAGGATGGGAACAGGGCTGGAATCCATTTCTCAGCAAAGCCACTCGGCCACTCTGGGACATCTTCCCACATACGCCAGTTGAGGAGTGATGGCAAAAGTGAGATCACTTAGTGCTTAAATGCACTGTGTGTATAAACCCTCTGCTCTTCAATCCTGGGACAGTAGATACTCTTCAGCAGAGAGATGTATATTAAGGGCATCTCTCCCTACCCTTCCTCCAGAACACACACACCCCCCAAATGCCCAGAGGAAACCTGCAGCTCTGTTGTTTGAACATGTTGTTTTCCTTAACCAAGTGGTTGTTTGCAAATGTTTTCTGATTGTAACAGCAGTGAGGCCGCTTCTCCTAGAGGAGATTGAGTTCTTTCTCTTTGAATGATACTGTTTACTGAAATAAATTCCACCTCCTCCTTTGTTTGGCTTTTCCTCTGTAAGTAATCAAAGCCAACTGGCAGAACCGGCAAGCTTCCTCAGTCCAATGTGGCATCTGGCTTTCTTTTCTTTTTCCAAGTTGAAGTGCAGCCTGCGTTGTGAGCCCCACATTTCTTTGCAAATGCAATTAGTTTTGTAAGCACTGACCAAGAGTCCACCACACAGAAAGACCCATGGGAAAAAGAGGAAAAGGCGGTCGTGAAGTTGGCTTAGGATGGTGGAGGATCAGGGCCAGGTACGGAGAGCATCAGTGATCACCTAGTCCTATGTTCCCCAAGTGTTTTCACACAATCCTTGTCCTATTTATAGTTCCTGAGAAAAAAGCTGCGTGGCAGATGAAACTGGAAAAAGAAAAACATAGCAGAGCTTCTAATCTGGATTCACAAAGGACCTGAGCATATGAGCATATGAACTGTACAAAAAAGATCTTCACAACACAGATAATCACGATGGTGTGATCACTCACCTAGAGTCAGACATCTTGGAATGTGAAGTCAAGTGGGCCTTAGAAAGCATCACTACGAACTAAGTTAGTGGAGGTGATGGAATTCCAGTTGATCTATTTCAAATCCTGAAAGATGATGCTGTGAAAGTGCTGCATACAATATGCCAGCAAAATTGGAAAACTAAGCAGTGGCCACAGGACTGGAAAAGGTCAGTCTTCATCCCAATCCCAAAGAAAGGCAACGCACTCATCTCACACACTAGTAAAGTCATGCTCAAAATTCTTTAAGCCAGGCTTCAGCAATACATGAACCGTGAACTTCCAGATGTTCAAACTGGTTTTAGAAAAGGCAGAGGAACCAGAGATCAAATTGCCAACATCCACTGGATCATGGAAAAAGCAAGAGAGTTCCAGAAAAACATCTATTTCTGCTTTATTAACTAGGTCAGAGCCTTTGACTATATGGATCACAATGAACTATGGAAAATTCTTAAACAGATGGGAATGCTAGACCATCTGACCTGTCTCATGAGAAACCTGTATGCAAATCAGGAAGCAACAGTTAGAACTGGACATGGAACAACAGACTGGTTCCAAATAGGAAAATGAGTACATCAAGGCTGTATATTATCACCCTGCTTATTTAACTTATATGCAGAGTACATCAAGAGAAACGCTGGGCTGGAAGAAGCACAAGCTGGAATCAAGATTGCTGGGAGAAATATCAATAACCTCAGATACACAGATGACACCACCCTTACGGCAAAAAGTGAAGAGGAACTCAAAAGCCTCTTGATGAAAGTGAAAGAGGAGAGTGAAAAAGTTGGCTTAAAGCTCAACATTCAGGAAACTAAGATCATGGCATCCGGTCCTGTCAGTTCATGGCAAATAGATGGGGAAACAGTGGAAACAGTGTCAGACTTTATTTTTTTGGGCTCCAAAATCACTGCAGATGGTGATTGCAGCCATGAAATTAAAAGACGCTTACTCCTTGGAAGGAAAGTTATGACCAACCTAGATAGCATATTTAAAAACAGAGACATTACTTTGCCAACAAAGGTCCGTCTAGTCAAGGCTATGGTTTTTCCAGTGGTCATGTATGAATGTGAAAGTTGGACTGTGAAGAAAGCTGGTCACCGAAGAATTGATGCTTTTGAACTGTGGTGCTGGAGAAGACTCTTGAGAGTCCTTTGGACTGCAAGGAGATCCAACCAGTCCATTCTGAAGGAGATCAGTCCTGGGTGTTCATTGGAAAGGCTGATGCTGAAGCTGAAACTTCAATACTTTGGCCACCTCATGTGAAGAGTTGACTCATTGGAAAAGACTCTGATGCTGGGAGGGATTGGGGGCAGGAGGAGAAGGGGACAACAGAGAATGAGATGGCTGGCTGGCATCACCAACTCAATGCACATGTGTCTGGGTGAACTCCGGGAGTTGGTGATGGACAGGGAGACCTGGCGTGCTGTGGTTCATGGGGTCGCAAAGATTCGGACACGACTGAGCGACTGAACTGAACTGAGCATATGAAAGGTTCTGAGACTTGAAATTTGAAAAATTGTATTTAATTTTGTTTAATTGAATTTCCCAAGTATGACTAGATGATATGTGTGTGTGTGTGTGTGTGTGTGTGTGTGTAAACACATGTGTGTGGTGAAAATTGTTAGTCTCTCACTTATGTCCGACTACTTGCACAGGTTATACTAATCCATGGCAGAAGCAACTTTATACCAAGGTATTTTGACCTCAAAGCCCCGCTCTCTTGCCAGTCCATTGGTTGTACCTGTCAAGTAGTTGGCCATTCAAGACAGGCTTATAAATGAGCCTGTAGCATCTGGCTCATTTATAAGAGTTTGATTGGCCCCTTATAGTATTTACTTCAGAGAGTTTTACATTTTTAAATAATTTATCAGCATTTCAAAGTTAGGGGATTTCCTATTAAAAGCCAAGATTCTTGTTTTTCTTGAAAAATTAGAAGAGCTGGCAATATTTGGTTAGAGTCTATCATGGCGACAGCAGGAGTGCCGTTGTTTCCTAGGTTGAGGCTCTGGCTCTCGTTCACCACATTCCCACCAGGACTGACTTCATTCACTGTGTCTCAGGTGTGGCTTTGCTGGCATCTGAGCTGGTTCAGAGCACACCTGGTGAGGCCACCGTCGCTCCTTGTACTCTCCCCTCCTCTCTTCCAAGAGCCTACTTCAGTCTCTGAACATCTGACAGGTGAAACCCGAGCATGCCTGGCATACGTAAACCACTATATATAACAACAAAGTCAGTATTTATTGAGTGTTTATACTGGAACAACCTCTGTTTTTAGCATCGGACATGACTGAGCGACTGAACTGAACTGAACTGAAGGATTCCCTTATTTAACCTTCATAACATAATCTTAGGAATTATCCTGACCCTTTTCAAAAAAATTTTTTAACGGAGTATAGTTGATTTATAATATTGTTTTCATATGGACAGTGAAGTGAATCAATCATACACACTTTTTTATGTTCTTTTTCCATGTAATGGCATTCATTTCTGAGATGAGAAAATTGGAGCATAGAATAATTAGTATAACTTGTTCAAAATGACACAAGTAGAAGAATCGGGGTTTACATAGAGAGAACACACTCTTCACCACTATACTACATTTCATAAACATTGTTTTATATAAATGACATAATAGTTTTTTTTTAATTTTATTTTGAACTAATAGTAGACTTACAGAGAAGTTGAAAAAAAATACAAAAAAGATTTCCTTATATTCCTCACCCTGCTCCCCTTAACATCTTAAATACCTTTAGCACAATTATCAAGTACGTGAAATTAACCTTGTTAACTAAATTACAGACGTTTTTCTCATTTCACCAGTTTTGACATAGGTGTTTGTCTGTGTTTATTCCAAAGTTCTATTCATCATCTCACATTGTGTATCTTGTTATTTATCCTTTGTCTCTTCTAGTTTTTAACAGTTCTTCAGTTTTTCCTTGGCTTTTATGTCCCTGACACTTTTGAGGGATACTGATCAGCTATTGTGTAGAATATTCCTCAATCTGTGTATGTCTGATGTTTTCTCGTGATGGAAATGAGACATATTAGTTTTTGGCAAGAATATGAAAAAATGATGCGTCCTTCCCAGTGTGTCATATCAGTGAGTTAAGGACGTGGATTGCCTTATTGCCGGTAATGCACCTTCATCACTGGGGTAAGTTGGTATACGCTGCTGCTGCTGCTAAGTCACTTCAGTCGTGTCCGACTCTGTGTGACCCCATAGACGGCAGCCCACCAGGCTCCCCCGTCCCTGGGATTCTCCAGGCAAGAACACTGGAGTAGGTTGCCATTTCCTTCTCCAATGCATGAAAGTGAAAAGTGAAAATGAGTTTGCTCAGTCGTGTCCGACTCTTCACGACCCCATGGACTGCAGTCCACTGGGCTCCTCCGTCCATGGGGTTTTCCAGGCAAAAGTACTGGAGTGGGGTGCCATTGCCTTCTCCGTGGTATATGCTAAGTTTCTCTATTTTGAAGTTGCTATTTTTCCGTTTTCAGTTGACGAGTTTTTTGGGGAAGATAATTTGAAACTATGTAAATCCCTTTTCTTCTCAAACTTTTGTGCACTAATTTTGGCATCTTTTAGTTGATCTTATCTGCCACTATGTGCTTCTTTTGCTTACTTACAAAATGAATAGACAATATTGGAAGATTATAGCAAGAATCACAATTTTAATGCAAAATATTTGGCGGTGACATTTTAATAATATTGCCTTTTCATTTTATCATGGAGTTGATATATCCTAACTTCACATGTGTGAATTTTGTGACTTTGAACAAGCACTAGCCATTTGGAATTTCAGTTTCCTTATTGTTAATAGGGACAGCAAAGTGGTGCTGTATAGATAGAAAATCGTTAAGAGTGGACTGACTGCTCCAGTCAGACTAGCTCGGCTAGACGCCTGAAGCTGTTATTCATGAACTGTATGATTTTCAGTGGATCATATAACCTGGCTATGCCTCACTTCTTCCTAGAGCCAGTAGAAGATTAAATAAGATAATAGATGTCAAGTGCTCACTTAGCACAGTAATGGGCATATAGTAAGTGATCACTGTGTATTTGTAGAATATTTAAACATTTAACCATATTTGCTTTATTTAACCATTAACCTTAGAAGTAACACTTGTTAAGGATTGTAGAAGGTCTAAGACTTTCTTCAACCTCCAAGCTAATAGGTTACTCTGCTGCAGTTTCATGGATACTGATGAAAGTCATAAGACCCTTGGGTAAGAGACAAAGTATGCCATTACTCAAAGTACAACAAATAGCATGATCTTTTGTTTTCATTGGCTCTGCTTGACTCCCAAATCCCTTGAGGGTGATGTGGCATGACCCAGATGGTTTGCTTCACAGCTGAGAATTCCTGAGCCAGGAAGCCTTTATATTGGACAGCAAACAAACCTACTCCCCTCTCCAGAGAGAGACACTCTATTTTCTCAGGTTGTTTACTGTATAAATATCCTTGATAAGTCAGTTCAGAACAAAAGACGTCAGCTCCTTTGCACAAAGATGTACAGAAATGGGAGCGACTCATGGAGAACTGTCTCCCCTCCAAACACTAAGTAATAGTGCTTCCTTTTGGAAAAGAACAAATAGGCCTATATGCATTTTTACCAGGGTCTCAGAAAGTAGTCACAAGGGCTTCCTTTGTGGCTCAGCTGGTAAAGAATCCAACTGCAATGCAGGAGACCTGGGTTTGATCCCTGGGTTGGGAAGATCCCCTGGAGAAGGGAACCGCTACCCACTTCAGTATTCTGGCCTGGAGAATTCCATGGACTGTGTAATCCATGGGGTTGCAAAGAGTCAGACATAACTGAGCGACTTCCACTTTCAGAAATTAGTCAACTCAGTTAATTTCATAACTCCCCCTGGTTTCTTAAGACTCTGTTGCCACTATATTTCAGCTTCTGTAGGGTTTTCCAGCATATAAATCCTATATTAATGCTTTTTTCCTTATAAATAGGCAGCATGAGATTCCAGCCACTGTTTCAGGTCTGAGTGTTAATTGTGTCTCAGAGCAATCAGCTCCTGAACCAGTGTTTTTTCTTGTATACATGGAGAAAAATAATCTCCATATATTTGGAAAGGTGGGCAGCAACAAGCTTTCGCTTAGTAAGATCAGAGGTATGTCTGTGAAAGTACACGGTGCCCTTCAACCATGCCCCAGCCCCATCTTTGTCTCTCTTCTGCTTTTTACAATGGAAGCTTTTAAAATGTTACATCTGTTTCCAATCACTTCCTTTGGTCTTCCTGTATGATCAACTCAGCAACCTGATTCCTAAAGGGATCCAGACTTCTGCAAGACAACCAACATATGTGAAAGAAAATTGCCCTTTTAATATTCCAATTGCAAAACAAACAAACAAACACACAAGAAACGTTTTCTTTAGTGTTTACACTCAAGACAGAAAGAATGAACTGCTCTTTTATGACAAAGGGTTTATTGCTTGACTTAACCACAAAGAAAGATGTCTAAAGCAATATATTATGCCTTTTAAAAAGAAAATATTTTTAAAATTTTGAAACACTTCATGCAGAGAAAATAATCTGGCAAATGCTTATTATCTCTGACAACGTTTAAACACATCTTAACATTTTGACAAATTTGTTTCAGCTCTCTCTAAGACAAAAAAGAGAGAAGGAAAGAAACATAGCTAATGCCAACCCTCTTCCTTCCTTTTTCTAAAGGTGTAACTTCTATTGTATATGTTTTAAAAATAATCATAATTGATATATTGGTAGTATGCTAGAGGCTTTTTACATTCAACATTATATTTTAGGCATTTATCTCAAAGATATATTTAATCTAATTTATTCATTTTAAGTGATTTAATAGTATGTTAAATTGAACTCTTATCAGATTTTCTGGATTTAAAATCTGAGCACCACTATTAACTAAGCACATGAAGTTGGGCAATTTATGTAATCTTCAATTTATATATCTTCATTTTCTATATGTCATATGAGAATAATAATATCAATATCACTTAATTGTAGTAAAGATTAAGGAGGTCATGCAGTTAGTGTGTAGAATGGTATTTTAGTTCTAGAGCTGCCATAACAAAATACTAAAAACTATGTGCTTAAATAGTGGAAGTTTATTTTCTCACAATTATGGAAGCTGGAGAGCCTGCCAGGTGGCTCACGTGGTAAAGAATCCACCTGCCAATGCAGGAGATGCAGGCAGGAGACATGGGTTTTATCCCTAGGTTGGGAAATTACCCCAGAGAAAGAAATGGCAACCCACTCCAGTATTCTTGCCTGGAAAATCCTATGGACAGAGGAACCTAATGGGCTACAATCCATGAAGTCACAAAGAATCAGACATGACTTAACAACTGAGTGCACACACGTGGAAGCTAGAAGTCCAAGATCAATGTGCCTGTTTCTTCTGAGGCAGGAGGCTGTCTTTTTGTGTTGCCACATGGTCTTTTCTCTGTGCTCATGTGTTCCTGGTGTCTCTTTTGTGTCCAACTTTCTTCTTCCTGTTGGGACACGAGTCAGATAAGATTAAGGCCCAAACTTAACTTAGACCTTGGGCTTCCCTGGTGGCTCAGATGGTAAAAAATCCATCCGTAATGAGGGAGACCTGGGTTCGATCCCTGGGTTGGGAAGATCCCCTGGAGAAGGGAATGGCTACCCATTCTAGTATTCTGGCCAGGAAAATTCCATGGACAGAGGAGCCTGGCAGGCTACGGTTCCCTGGAGAAGGGACAGGCTACCCACTCAAGTATTCTGGCCTGGAGCATTCCATGGACAGAGGACTCTGGCAGGCTACAGTCCACAGGGTCGCAAAGAGTTGGACGTGACTTAACAACTTTCACTTAACTTAGAAGGCCCTCATTCTAAGTTAACCATCTTTTAAAGGACCTATGTCCAAGCGTAATCACATTCTGAGGTACTAGGGTTAGGACTTAACATACGAGTTTGGGGGTGACACAATTCAGCGCATAACATATGGGAATTATTATTATTTTACATTACGTGAGTGCTCCATCATTTCTATCCCTCTTCCTACTGTCACCACTGAGAAAGAGTTGGGATTCCCCCTTTTGACAATTCCAAACAGTTCTACAATAAATATCTTGGTACAGATCTCTTTGGACATATGTAAGATAGTTTTGTTGTTGCTATTGGTTTTGTTTTTTAGGATAGAAATCTAGAAGTGGACTTTCTTGGTTATAGAGTATATGAGTCTTTTTATCATGTGTTGTCAAATAACTCTCCAAACTGATGATATTAATGAATGATTCTACCAATAAGGTTTAGGTCTTTCTCTTCCCCAAATCCTTGCCAACATAGGTGCTACCAGATTTATCAAGTTCTGCAAATCTTGATGCTCTAAATTAACATCTCATTGTTTTAATTTGTATTTTATTTATTATTTTAATTCTTGTATTGATTTTGTCAATTACTTACAAAAATTATTTACTACTAAATTCTAATAAATAAACCTTACATGTCTTATTATAAGCCTGTCATTTAGCTTCCCTGTTCCCTATGAACCTATTTGCCTCCCTTTGCCTATTTTTCTGTTGGGTTGTCTTTATATAAATTTGTAAGATCTATTTATGTATTCTGAATAATAATCATTGGTTAGTTAAATATGCTGTGATTATATTTTTTGAGTACTTAGTTTGAGTTTTCATTTTTTTGATATCTTTTGTCATATGAAAGGTTTTAATCTAAATGTAGTGAAATTTCTTAACGGTCTCACTAATAGTTTGTAGTTTTTTTATCTCAAGAAATCTTTCCCTACCACAGTTCAGCAAGATACTATCCAGTCTTTATATGCAGCAAACTGAATCCTGCTTCTTTATTTTCCTGTTTCTGCTTTGTTTTGGTTATACTTTGGCCATTTATTCTTCTGTATGAATTTTACTATTAGCTTATTAAGTTCTTTGAAAATTCATATTTGGATTTTGATAATAGCTAAGTTTATGACAGTGTACAGATTACTTACAGTAAAAGTTGCTATTTTATATAAATTTTCAAGGCTTGTATTTTCGAAAATGAGTTATGAAACTTTTCGATGTTTTATTAATCTCTGTCATTCTCTGGAATAGTTTATGACATACAGCTTATCTGTTTCTTGAAAGTTCTATAGAAGTTATCTCTAAAATAGATCCATCCTGTTTATTTACTTTGTTATAATTCATTTTTTAATCTGTTAAATCAATTTAAAGAAATATCTTTCTTTTTTCTCAGTTTTGTTTCTTATATTTTCTAAGTTGACTAATATTTAAGTTTTTAAATTATATTACTCTGTTATGATTTTCAGAATCTGATTCAATAGATACTTTTATTACTAATATTTTTAATGCATTAAATCTCTCTCTTTTTAAATAAACTTTGCAAAAACTTTGTCTATTTTGTAAAAAGATACTTTTGTGTTTTTTTTTTTACAATTACCTCTCATATGGGATATAAAGTCACATTTTGGTACCATGATTTAGAACACATCCATAATAAATTCTTGCAAGTAGTTAATCTTTCAGTAGACCTACTATAAAGATTCGTTCAATTAATTTTAAGGACTATCTATAGCCATGAAATTAAAAGACGCTTGCTCCTTGGAAAGAAAGTTATGACCAACCTTGATAGTGTATTAAAAAGCAGAGACATTACTTTGCCAACCAAGGTCTGTCTAGTCAAGGCAATGGTTTTTCCTGTGGTCATGTATGGATGTGAGAGTTGGACTGTGAAGAAGGCTGATCGCCAAAGAATCGATGCTTTTGAACTGTGGTGTTGGAGAAGACTCTTGAGAGTCCCTTATACTGCAAGGAGATCCAACCAGTCCATTCTAAGGGAGATCAATCCTGGATATTCATTGGAGGGACTGATGCTAAAGCTGAAACTGCAATACTTTGGCCACCTCATGCGACGAGTTGACTCACTGGAAAAGACTCTGATGCTGGGAAAGGTTGGGGGCGGGAGGAGAAGGGGACGATGGAGAATGAGATGGCTGGATGGCATCACCGACTCTGTGGACATGAGTTTGAGTGAAGTCCGGGAGTTGGTGATGGACAGGGAGGCCTGGCGTGCTGTGATTCATGGGGTCGCGGAGAGTCGGACACGACTGAGCGACTGAACTGAACTGAACTGAACCTTTGATATGTTTTTACTAACAGCACTTCTGACACTAAATGTGTGTGGATTTTTGTCACACTAACCAATTCTCAAATTTTTCAGACACCAACAAGGTGTCCCATAATTCAACTCAATTCTGACACTAACTACCCAGAGTTAGTGTCAGTATCCACTTTAGATGCCAGTGCCAAGTATTGGCTTCCCAGGTTCAGTTCAGTTCAGTTCAGTCGCTCAGTCATGTCTGACTCTTTGCAACCCCATGAATCACAGCACGCCAGGCCTCCCTGTCCATCACCAACTCCCGGAGTTCAACCAAACTCATGTCCATCGAGTCGGTGATACCATCCAGCCATCTCATCCTCTGTTGTCCCCTTCTCCTTCTGCCCCCAATCCCTCCTAGCATCAGAGTCTTTTCCAATGAGTCAACTCTTCACATGAGGTGGCCAAAGTATGGAGTTTCAGCCTCAGCATCAGTCCTTCCAATGAACACCCAGGACTGGTCTTTAGAATGGACTGGTTGGATCTCCTTGTAGACCAAGGGACTCTCAAGAGTCTTCTCCAGCACCACAGTTCAAAAGCATCAGTTCTTCAGCGCTCCCTAAATGGTGAAGCTTTCTTCACAGTCCAACTCTCACATCCATGCATGATCACTGGAAAAACCATAGTTTTGACTAGACGGACTTTTGTTGGCAAAGTAATATCTCTGCTTTTTAATATGCTATCTAGGATGGTCATAACTTTCCTTCCAAGGAGTAAGCACTTCTCAGGTTACTCACATTAATATCTGACTTGGTTGCAAAGTTAGGGGTTCTCATAGACCCCTCCTCCTCAGGTTTAATAATTTGCTAGAATGACTTGCACAACTCAGAAAAAGTCTTTATTTAACTATTACTAGCTAGGCTGCAGTCCATGGGGTCACTCAGTCGGACACGACTGAGCGACCTCACTTTCACTTTTCACTTTCACGCATTGGAGAAGGAAATGGCAACCCACTCCAGTGTCCTTGCCTGGAGAATCCCAGGGACACGGTGCCTGGTGGGCTTCCATCTATGGGGTCGCACAGAGTCAGACACGACTGAAGCGACTTAGCCGCAGCAGCAGCAGCAGCATTATAAAATGGCAAGCCACTCCAGTACTCTTGCCTAGAAAATCTCATTTACAGAGGAGCCTGGTGGGCTGCAGTCCATGGTGTCGCTACTGGTCAGACACGACTGAGCGACTTCACTTTCACTTTTCACTTTCACACATTGGAGAAGGAAATGGCAACCCACTCCAGCGTTCTTGCCTGGAGAATCCCAGGGACGGTGGTGCCTGGTGGGCTGCCGTCTATGGGGTCGCACAGAGTTGGACACAACTGAAGCGACTTAGCAGCAGCAGCAACAGCAGCATTATAATAAAAGTTACAACTCAGAAACAGTCAAACAGAAGATGCCTAGAGCAAGGTACAGGATTGGGGTACTTCCTTGTTCTCTTGAGGCACATCACTCCCCTCAACACCTCAATGTGTTCACCAACCTGGAAGCTCTCTGAACCCACCATTTAGGGAGTTTTATGAAAGTTTCGTTCCACAGGCGTGATTGATCATTGGTAATTGACTTGGTCTTTAGTCCTTTCCTCCCCAGAGGATGGGGAATAGAGCTGAAAACTCCAACCCTATAGTCATGCCAGAAATATAGGGTATTTCTGGCAACTGGCTCATATCCTGAAGCCCTCTAGAAGTCTCTAGCAACCAGTTATCTCATTAGCATAAATCCAGGAGTGGCTGAAAGTGGATAATCATGAATACTAAAAAATTCTCTTTTTACCCCATCACTCAAGAAATTCCTGGAGAAGGCAATGGCAACCCACTCCAGTACTCTTGCCTGGAAAATCCCATGGATGGAGGAGCCTGGTAGGCTGCAGTCCATGGGGTCGCTAAGAGTCAGACACGACTGAGTGACTTCACTTTCAGTTTTCATTTTCATGCATTGAAGAAGGCAATGGCAACCCACTCCAGTGTTCTTGCCTGGAGAATCCCAGGAACGGGGGAGCCTTGTGGGTTGCCATCTATAGGGTCGCACAGAGTCGAACACGGCTGAAGTGACTTAGCAGCAGCAGCAAGAAATTCCAAGGGTACCAGAGGCTCTGTGCTTGGAGCCAGGAAAAGATTAAACATACATTTCTTATACCACAATATCACAGCATCATACGTTAAATTGGGCTATTAGGGCTTTTGGGAATTTGTGGTCTGTCTTTGATGACTGATCATCTAATGAAATGGTGGTCACAGATATTAATAATGGTAATATTATGTGAAAAATGCTGAAACTGAACTCTTGATTCCTTCTTCTGCAAAGGTCTCTGTGTTAGTGAATGGCACTGTAATCTGCTTCATGTTCAGGCCAAAATACTTGAAGTGATCTTTGACCCTTCTCTTTGACTCTTTCACACTTTGTATCTATCCATCAACAAATTCTATTATATTCTATATTCAAAATATATTCTGAATATTATGATCATTTGTTTTATGCATTTAGGTCCTTCTATACTGGGTGCATATATACTTACAGTTGTTATATCTTCTTGTTAGATCGGTCTCTATACCATGTAATATCCTTTTTTGTCATTTCTTAAAGTCATTGTTTTCAAGCTTATTTTGTGTGATGCAAGTACTACTAACCCGGCTTTCTTTTCATTTCATTTTCATGGAATGTCTTTTTCCATCCCCTCACTGTTGGTCTGTATGTGTCAACATATCTGAAGTCAGTTTCTTGTAGGCAGCATATATATGGATCTTATTTTTGTATTTATTCGGACACTCTGTCTTTTTTTTTTTCTCTTCTCATTCTATGTCTTTTGATTGGCACATTTAGTCTATTAACAGTTAAAGTAATTATTGATAGGCATGTACTTAACCAAGATTGCTGGGAGAAATAACAACTTCAGATATGCAGCTTATACTACTCTAATGGCAGAGAGTGAAGAGGAACTAGAGAGCCTCTGGTTGAGGGTGAAAGAGGAGAGTGAAAAAGCTGGCTTAAAACTCAACTTTCAAAAAACTAAGATCATGGCATCTGATCCCATCACTACATGGCATGTAGAAGGGGGAAAAGTGGAAGCAGTGACAAATTTTATTTTATTGAGCTCTAAAATCACTGCAGCCATGAAATTAAAAGATACTTGCTCCTTGGAAGGAAAGCTATGACAAATAGATACTGTATTAAAAAGCAAAGACAGAATAGCATGGAAACTAGATAAGCATGATATCTAGAAACCAGATATCTATGTAAACTAAATAACCAATGGGAATTTGCTGTATGACTCAGGGAACTCAAAAAGGGACTCTGTAACAACCTAGAGGGGCAGGATGTTGAGGAGCTGGGAGGGGGTTTAAGAGGGAGGGGACATAGGTATACCTGTGGCTGAATCATGTTGATATTTGGCAGAAGATAGCAAAATTCTTTAAAGCAAATATCTTTCAATTAAAAAATAAATAATTTTTTGGAAAAAGCAAAGGCATCATTTTGCCAACAAAGGTCCACATAGTCAAAGCTATGGTTTTTCCAGTAGTCATTTACAGATGTGAGAATTGGGCCATAAAGAAGGCTGAGCATCGAAGAATTGATGTCTTTGAATTATGGTACTGGAGAAGACTCTTGAGAGTCCCTTGGATTGCAAGGAGATCAAGCCAGTCAATCTTAAAGGAAATCAACCCTGAGTATTCATTGGAAGGACTGATGTGAAGTTGAAGCTCCAATTCTTTGGCTACCTGATGTGAAGAACCAACTCATTGGAAAAGACCCTGATGCTGGGAAAGATGAAAGGCAAAAGGAGAAGAGGGCAGTAGAGGATAAAATGATTAGATAGCATCGCTGACTCAATGGACATGACTCTGAGCAAACTCCAGGAGATAATGAAGGAGAGGGATGCCTGACGTCCTGCAGTCCATGGGGTTGCAAAGAGTCAGACATGACTTAGTGACTGAACAACAAGGATGGTGTTCTGGATGTTTAGATTCCTTTCTCTTTTTTCCCATACATACCTGTTACATATTTGGGTTTCTAGTTACCATGAAGTTCATATAACATTTTTAAGGTTTATATATAACACATAAATGATATTTTTAGGTTACTGATCTCTTAAGTTCAAACGCATTCTAACAGCTCTATGTTTTTATTCCCCACTGCTCTAAGCTTAGTGTTTTTTTAAAACATATTTTACATGTTTTTTTGTGTGTATCCCTGAAGAAGCACAGGCTGGAATCAAGATTGCCTGGAGAAATAACAATAACCTCAGATATGCAGATGACACCACCCTTATGGCAGAAAGTGAAGAGGAACTCAAAATCCTCCTGAGGAAAGTGAAAGAGGAGAGTGAAAAGGTTGGCTTGAAGCTCAACATTCAGAAAACAAAGATCATGGCATCTGGTCCCATCACTTCATGGGAAATAGATGGGGAAACAGTGGAAACAATGTCAGACTTTATTTTTTTGGGCTCCAAAATCACTGCAGATGCTGATTGCAGCCATGAAATTAAAAGACGCTTACTCCTTGGAAGGAAAGTTATGACCAACCTAGATAGTATATTAAAAAGCAGAGACATTACTTTGCCAACAAAGATCTGTCTAGCCAAGGCTATGGTTTTTCCCGTGGTCATGTATGGATGTGAGAGTTGGACTGTGAAGAAAGCTGATCGCCGAAGAGTCAATGCTTTTGAACTGTGGTGCTGGAGAAGACTCTTGAGAGTCCCTTAGACTGCAAGGAGATCCAACCAGTCCATTCTAAAGGAGGTCAATCCGGGGTGTTCATTGGAAGGACTGATGCTGAAGCTGAAGCTCCAATACTTTGGCCACCTCATGCGAAGAGTTGACTCACTGGAAAGGACTCTGATGCTAGGAGGGATTGGGGGCAGGAGGAGAAGGGGACGACAGAGAATGAGATGGCTGGATGGCATCACCGACTCGATGGACATGAGTTTGAGTGAACTCCTGGAGTTGGTGATGGATAGGGAGGCCTGGCGTGCTGTGATTCATGGGGTCACAAAGAGTCGGACACGACTGAGCGACTGAACTGAACTAGTTATTGTGTCCCTATAGCTTATTTTACTACTTTTGTATATTAACCTTCCTACTGGCTTTACAAGTGGTTTATTTACTACCTTTATGTTTACATTTACTGAAGAAACTTTTCATAATTTTCATATTTCTAGTTATGGTCTTCTTTACTGTTTCCGTGAGTCCTTTTAACATTCCCTGTAAATCCCATTTATTGGTGCTTAATTCTAACTTTTTGCTTGTTTCTAAACTCTTTATGTCTACTTAAAATCTAAATTATACCCTTGTACCATATTCTTAGTTGTATGTTTTTTAACTTTCATTACTTTGTATGGATCATGCCACTCCTTTCTGGCCCAAAAAGTTTCTGCTGAAAAGTCAGCTAATGATTTTATGGAAGTTTCCTTGTATACACATAGTTGCTTGTATACAATCTTGTTGCTTTTAAGATTCTCTTTTTATCATTATTTTTTTCATTTTAATTATAATGTATCTTGGTGTGTACCTCTTTTGAGTTCATCTTGTTTCAGATTATCTGTGCTTTTGAGACTTGGATGTCTATATCCTTTCCCAGGTTAGGGAAGTTTTCAGCTATTATATTTTCAAATAAAATCTCTTCCCCTTTCTCTTTCTCTTCTTCTTCTGGGACTCCTATAAATGTGAACATTAGTATACATAATGTTCCAGATGTTTATTAAACTATCTTCATTTAAAAAATATATTCTTTCTGTTCACTTGAATAATTTCTACTGCTCTGTCTTTCAGTTTGCTGTTCTGTTTCTCTATATCATTTAGTTTACTCTTGACTCCTCCTAGTGTATTTTTAATTTCCTTTATGTTTTTCTTCAGTTCTATTTGGTTATGCTTTGTTAGAAAGAGTTTATCCATTAATCCAAGTTCATTGAGCACCTTTATGATCATTACCTTGCATCTCTTTTGGGAATATTGCTTAACTCCACTTTGCTTATTTCTTATTCTGGGGTTTTGTCTTACTCCTTTGTTTGTAACATATTTCTCTGTCTCCCCATTTTGCTAATCCTGTGTGTTTATTTCTCTATATTAAGTAAGTTATAGATGCTGACATTGGAGAAGTAAGTTTATGTAGGAGACTTACAATGGGGCTGGCATCACACTCCTCTTGAATCCCCAGAGCTATGTGCTCCAAATGTCCCTCTATGTGGACTGTGTGGGCCATTCTTTTGTAGCAGGGCTGACTATTATGGGTGTACTAGCAGGGAGGACTGGCCCCCAACCTGGTTGGCTGTCGGGTTCTGTCTTGGTGGTAGCTTCTAGGCCACTGGTGGGTGGGTCTGGGTCTCTTTGCATCTGGCTGCTCAGTCCATGGGGTCCCAGGACTGGTGCCAACCCTCTGGTGAGCAGGTAAGTCCTTGGCATTTATAGGCTATAGAGAGGGCCCCAAAGTGGCCACTGTCAGCACCTGTATCCTTGGGTAAAATGGGCTCCCCAACATGGCTGCCTCCAATATCTGTGTTCCAAGGGGAAACTCCACCTGTTTCTGTCTCTCTGGGAGGCTTTTCAAAATCAACAAATGGACTGACCCAGTTTTGTTTTGAATTACTGCCTCTGTTCTGGGACTCAGAGTATATGAGATCTTGTGCACACTCTCTAACAGTGGGTTTTCTGTTTCCTATAGTCCTCCCTCTGACTCTCCTCTACACAAGCATGACTGGCCTTCAAGAGGCTTATCTTCTTATTGAAATTCCCCACAACCCCCTGGCTGGGGAGCTCAATGTGAGGTTCAGAGTCCTTGCTCCTTGGGGAGTGTTTTGCAATTGCGATTATCCTGCTGTTTGTGGGTAACCTATCCAGGATAAGAACTTGACTATATGGCCACCTCATGCGAAGAGTTGACTCACTGGAAAAGACTCTGATGCTGGGAGGGATTGGGGGCAGGAGGAGAAGGGGATGACAGAGAATAAGATGGCTGGATGGCATCACCAACTTTATGGACATGAGTTTGAGTGAACTCCGGGAGTTGGTGATGGACAGGGAGGCCTGGTGCGCTGATTCATGGGGTCGCAAAGAATTGGACACGACTGAGCTACTGAACTGAACTGAACTGAACTGATACCATGTCTCTGCCCCTTCTACCTAACTCATTGTCATTTATTCTTTATATCTGAAGTTGTGAAAAACATTGTCTGCTAGTCTCCAGGTATTTCTTATACACAATTACTCTGTAAATGGTTGTATTTTTGATGTGCCTGCTAGAGGAAGTGAGCTCAGGGTCTTCCTATTCTGCCATTTTGATCATGTCTTCCTAGAGAGAATTTTATCTTTGTTTCCCTTCTCAGACCTCCAGCACACCTCTATCCTCTTCTCTCACTCTTTTCTTCATGACCTTGTTTCCAGTTTCATTGAGAAAGTAGAAATTTTACATACTTTCATTGCCGAATCTACCAATGCACCATACTAGTATTCCTTTAATAATTAGTATTCCTTTAATATAGATGTACATTCATGATCTTATCAAAGGCTAGTCTTTCTCCTTGTGCACTGGATCCACCCCCTTTGACCTATTCAATGACCTGTCTCTAGGATTATACCCTCTCCTAAATCACTAATGCATCTGTCCTTTTCTCTCAACTTGGATCTCTCCTATAAGGATATAAGCATGGTGTTAGATATTTCATCTTCAGAAGTAATCCTCCCTTTGCCCCATATTCCCCTCCAGTTACTTCCTTATTTCTTTTCTTCCCAAATAGTCAAACTATACAGTTGCTTCTAAATTTCTCTTCTTTGGAAAAGCAATTTGAAAATGAAACTAAGATACTCGGTTTTAGTGGATCTTAGGTGAAGTCAGGAAATTGCATTATATGTTTTTAAGACTCCCTTGGTGAGTGTGTTCAGGAATGAGAACAATTAATTTAAGTTTTTGTGTTAGGAACTATTCCTAACTGAAGATGACCATAAATGAAAATGAAACTCTCCAATTTTACTGTCAGTAGAACAAAGCATTTGATTTAGAAGACATATTTAATTTACCAGGAACATGGTCTTGATGGAAAAGTTAATATTATTTCCCCGTTTATAAGACTCATAGAAATCTGGGATGAGTAACAGGAGTAACAGGAAATCTTAACATTAACTTTGTCTCTGTAGGCATACACTTGCCTTTTCCAGCCTTATTGATGTGGGAAGCAGGCAGCTTATAATGTGGGAAGAAGAGGTGGGAAGGAAAATTACAATTTCTCTACTTACTAACAGTATTTTCCAGACAGAGATGAAGAAGAATCATAAATATTCTAGTGAAATTTTCACAATATTTAACACCTTGCCTTTTATGTGGTAGCTGTTCAGCACACATGAATTGAGTAAATGAAAATAGGAAGCTGATCTTGTCCACAGGAATCTCCATGTTTGCAATTCCAGAACTCTTAGGAAGTTTATAATGTCGAGCCAAAGATGGCTAAAAAGCAGGATAAATCCTAACTTTAGTTCCTTTATATAATTATTCATCTTTTCATTCACTCACTCAAAAGATTTTTATTGAGTGCCTCTCACATATTGGGCACTGGGATTGGTGCTGTGGATGCAGATTTGATGTCCACCCGGTGACACTAGTAGTAAAGAACACACCTGCCAATGTAGAAGACATGAGAGACTCAGCATTTGATCCCTGGGTCCAGAAGATCCCGTGGAAGAAGGCATGGCAACCCACTCCAGAATTCTTGTCCAGAGAATCCCATGGACAGAGGAGCCTGGCAGGCTACAGTCCATAGGGTTGCCAAGAATTGGACAAGATTGAAGTGACTAGAGATTTTAACCTAATGTGATTATAATCCAGGCAATAGTCTGATGCCACTGATCTCTATGTTTTTTTTTATTATTATTTATTTATATTTGATTCTACTGGGTCTTTCATTGCTGCATATGAGCTTTTCTCTAGCTGCAGCAGGCAGGGGCTATTCACTAGCTGTGATTCGTGGGCACCTAACTGCAGTGACTTCTCTCGCTGTGGAGCATGGGCTCAGTAGTTGTGGCACATGGGCCCAGTTCTCCACAGTATGTGAAATCTTCCCAGAGCAGGTATTGAACCTGTGTCCCCTGCATTTTCAGGCAAATTCCTAACCATTAGACCACCAGGGAAGTCCTGGCTATATGGTTTTGTGAAAATAATTTCCTTGGTCTGTGCCTCAGTGTCTCCATGAGGAAAAAAAAATGCATTTCCATGGATTGAAATGAGGATTAAACAAAGAATCATATAAAATATTATTTATAAACTATGAAGGATAGCATAAGCCTTACTTACTACAGATAACAGTTCACACCCTACATTTTGGTATATTGGAAGAAGAGCGAATTTAAGGGGTGAAGTTAAATTATTTTGCTGTCAAATGAGGCTTGAAAACTGCTAGTTTTTGAGAAGAGTCCTTTAAAATGAATATATTCAGTTGATGAGATGGATATAAATGTCATCATGGCCAAGCCTAAGCTGAGAACTGGTCTTCAGACTTCCCATATCTATATGATCTTTTTAATTTCTGAAGTTATCAACCTCTTTCCCTGTCAGAGGGGTCTTTTTAGGTTTTCTGCTATTAAAGCTGGCTGTTGTGAATGAAAGGTCTACTTTCTACTTCAGCCCTCAAGTGCAAGGGCCATTACCTGATACTGATCAAGTCTGTCTTGTTGGGCTCACAGTGTTGTGGGAGCAGTGTGTTGTTGGTAGGGCTCTTCAAACCTCAAGCACTCTGTTGGATGTGGATGGCTCCCAAGCAAAGTAAGTTGGTAATCAAACATTGTCTTTAAGTATCAGATCTCCTTGGTTGGGGTTCCTCTGTGATGTTGCGCTCCCAGTGGTAAACCACTGAATTAAACTCCCCCAGAATATCAGAAACATTATGAACTGCTACCTATCACTAAGGGACCATATTTATTTTAACAAACATGCTCATGTTGCCTTCAGAGAGGTTGATAACTTCAGAAATTTAAAGAAACATATATATATGAGATTCCAAAAGACCAGTTCTCAGCTTAGGCTTGGTTACGATGACATTTACATCCATCTCATCAGCTGAATATATTCATTTTAAAGGACTGTTCTTTATTCTTTCATGACATATCAGATTGATAGTGAGAACAGTATGGTAGTTTTCACACACACACAGCCCCTCTTCCCCAACACACACAATCTCTGAAATCACAGCTTTCTGGGAACCAGTTTCATAGTTGAGGGAAATGAAACTGTTGAAACTCAAGTGTTATAATTTCCCTGAAATGACCTAGTCCTCACTTAAATTCCAGGTGTCAACCTTAGGGCTACTAATTAATAGCTTAGTGTCAGCTAAGGAAGCAGAATTACATATAATGAGAAAATTGGTTTTCACATGTTAGAGAACTCCCCACTTTCAGAGAAATTTGGGCAATGCAGAGCCAATGTGCCTCACTGTTGTCTTGCATTTTGGCTGAAAGACAGTTTATGTAAACCATCGGTACCCACACATTTTCCACTCATTCATCCTTAAAAAGAAAAATAAACAACATTGCCAGGAAAGGCTTTATAGCATATAGGGAAGGGAATTATATTATATGTGAAGATGGTACTTGTGATACGTTAGGACATGGACCCAGTTCTGCTTTGTTATTGGCAATGTCAGTTAATACCTTGAACAAATGTCTTTATCTGTAAAGCCCTTCTTGACCTGCTAACCTTCATTCAAGAATAAAAAGAGAATACACATATGAAAATGCTTGGTAAATTGTATTATCTTCTACAGATTGAAACAGTGATTTTTTGATGGTAAAAATTTAAAGTTACTACCTTTTGTTTAATAACAGGCCTAGCTCTGAAATGGGTTAAAGAGACTCTGAAGTTGTGTGTGGTTATATGTTGGCAGGAGAAAGAGGTGTCTGAACTTTCATAAATGTCAGAACAAGGACCTCCTAAAATTTTATACCTTAGGCATGCTGTAGTCCTTGGGGTTGCAAAGTCAGACACGGACACGAATGAGTGAATGAATTGAAATGAGACATCTTCTTGCCTCACCCTGTTCCCAGCCTGTGTTTTCTTGGGTGAGATGGCTGTCTTCAGCTGAGGGCAAGTCCCAGAGAGAGATTTAGTTCAGAGCTGTTGGTTGCCAACATTTCTAGCAGATGAGGGAATGTGTGCTTTAGTCCTGGAAGGGGGAATCTGGGCAGCATACCACAGCAGCACTAAACCACTGTAGAAAAGTGCTGGCAGTCTTTTATAAAATTAAAATACACCTACCCCGTGACCCTGTAAATTCATTCTTATGTATATTTCTAAGAGTAGTGAAAGCAAGTGTCCACAAAAATACTTGCACAAGAGTATCCATAGCAGCTCCAAATTGGAAACAACCCTTTTGTCTAGACAGGTAAATGGATTCTCAGCAATGAATGAATTTCATGGTTAAGTGTCTTAAGGACTATGCTAGCCTAAAAAATGTGGGTAAAATAATATATTACACATAACTCAATTTACTTGAGGTTCTAACACAGGCAAAAGCTACTTTGTTAAAGCAAATAAATTTTAGAATGGCTCTCTTTGACATGGGAGATTACCTGGTGAAAGGGCAGTTGATTTCTTTCTGGGCAAAGGAAGCATTCTATATTTTGATAGAAATGTCAATTATAAGGTTCACACATTTGTCCAAACCTACCCTATTGTTCATTTACTAAATATAAATAGAAACTAAAAAGAAACTCTCACTTATTTTTGTCTACTTGGGAAAATGCTAATTTTTAAGGCTTTAGGAACTGATTAAGAGGTGGGGGAGCCTGGTGGGCTGCCGTTTATGGGGTCTCACAGAGTTGGACACGACTGAAGTGACTTAGCAGCAGCAGCAGCAGTCACATGAAAAGAATTTCTAAGTGTTTCTTATACTATTAGAAATTTGTGTTTCTCATACTATTATATTGTCCAACAACACAAGAGAAGACTCTACACAAGGACATCATCAGATGGTCAATACTGAAATCAGGTTGATTATGTTCTTTGCAGCCAAAGCTAGACAAGCTCTGTACAGTCAGCAGAACAAGACCGGGAGGCTCAGATCATGAAGTTCTTACTGCAAAATTCAGACTTAAATTGAAGAATATAGGGAACCACTAGACCATTCAGGTGTGACCTAAATAAAATCCCTTACAATTATACAGTGGAAGTGACAAACAGATTCAAGGGATTATATCTGATAGACAGAGTGCCTGAAGAACTATGGACAGAGGTTCGTGACATTGTACAGGAAGGAGTGGTCAACACCATCCCCATGAGAAAGAACTGCAAAAAGGCAAAAATGGTTGCTTGAGGAGGCCTTACAAACTGCTGAGAAAAGAAGAGAAGCTAAAGGCAAAGGAGAAAAGGCAAGATACATCCATTTGAATGCAAAATTCCAAAGAATAGCAAGGAGATAAGAAAGTCTTCCTCAGTGATCAATGCAAAGAAATAGAGGAAAACAATAGAATCGGAAAGACTAGAGACCTCTTTAAGAAAATTAGAGGTACCACAGGAATATTTCATCCAAAGATGAGCACATAAAGGGCAGAAATGCTATGAACCTAATAGAAGCAAAAGATATTAAGAAGAGGTGGCAAGAATACACAGAAGAACTATACAAAAAAATCTTCATGAACCAGGTAACCATGGTGGTGTGATCACTCACCTAGAGCCAGACATCCTGGAATGTGAAGTCAGGTGGGCCTTAAGAAGCATCACTACAAACAAAGCTAGTGGAGGTGATGGAATTCCAGGTAAGCTATTCCAAATCCTAAAAGATGATGCTGTGAAAGTTCTGCACTCAATATGCCAGCAAATTTGGAAAACTCAGAAGTGGACACAGGACTGGAAAAGGTCAGTTTTCATTCAAATCCCAAAGAAAGGCAATGCCACAGAATGCTCAAACTACATCACAGTTGCACTCATTTCATATGTTAGCAAAGTAATGCTCAAAATTCTCCAAGCCAGGCTTCAATAATACGTGAACTATGAACTTGCAGATATTCAAGCTGGATTTAGAAAAAGCAGAAGAACCAGAGATCAAGTTCCTAGCATCCACTGGATCATTGAAAAAAGCAAGAGAATTCCAGAAAAACATCTGCTTTTTTGACTATGCCAAAGTCTTTGACTGTGTGGATCACAATAAACTGTGGAAAATTCTTCAAGAGATGGTAATACCAGACCACCTGACCTGCCTTCTGAGAAATCTATATGCAGGTCAAGAAGCAACAGTTAGAACTGGACATGGAACAACAGACTGGTTCTAAATCAGGAAAGGAGTACGTCAAGGTTGTATATTGTTGCCCTACTTATTTAACCTATATGCAGAGTACATAATGAGAAACGCTGGGTTGCATGAAGCACAAGCTGGAATCAAGATTGCCAGGAGAAATATCAATAACCTCAGATATGCAGATTACACCACCCTTAAGGCAGAAAGTGAAGAAGAACTAAAGAACCTCTAAATGAAAGTGAAAGAGGAGCGTGAAAAAGTTGGCTTAAAACCCAACTTTCAGAAAACTAAGATCATGGCATCTGGTCCCATAACTTCATGGCAAATAGATGGGGAAACAATGGAAATAATGACAGACTTTCTTTTCTTGGCCTCCACACAATCACTGCAGATGGTGACTGCAGCCATGGAATTAAAAGATGCTTGCTCCTTGGAAGAAAAGCTATGACTAACCTAGATAGCATATTAAAAAGCAGAGACATTACTTTGCCAACAAAAGTCCATCTAGTGAAAGCTATGGTTTTTCCAGTAGTCATGTATGGATGTGAGAGTTGGACTATAAAAAAAGCTGAGCACTGAAGAGTTGATGCTTTTGAACTGTGGTTTGGAGAAGACTCTTGAGAGTCCCTTGGACTGCAAGGAAATCCATCCAGTCAATCCTAAAGGAAATCAGTTATGAATATTCATTCGGAAGGACTGATGCTGAAGCTGAATCTCTAATACTTTGGTCACCTGATGCAAAGAACTGACTCATTGTAAAAGACCCTGATGCTTGGAAAGGTTGAAGGCAGGAGCAGAAGGGGACAACAGAGCATGAGATGGTTGGATGGCATCACTGACTTGATGTACATGAGTTTGAGTAAGCTCTGGGAGTTGATAAAGGGCAGGAAAGCCTCACATGCTGCAGTCCATGGGGTCTCAAAGAGTTGGATATGACTGAGCAATGGAATTGAACTGATACTATTAGAGCACAGGCATGATAGGGAAGCTTTCAGCTTCAGATAAAAATAAATATTGACTACAGAATGGCTAAGGAAGATAGACTAGAAAGAGATGATTTTGCATAACCAAGGAAATAAAGATTGGTACTGTCCCCAGGGTAAGTGACCAGTGTTAGACATTTTAGAGGATGTCTCTGTATGGTGCCTAATCTCCTAAAGAACAATTGATACTGATTTGGTTGTAAAGTTTCAAGCAATTGTATATGGTCAGGGAAATTAGAAGTCTGCTTAAGTAGTAATAACAGCCAAGATACCAAAAGTGACACCTTCGCATAATAAAGTGCCATAGAAGTTGGGCAATGCAATTCAGAGCAGGCTGGATGATGGACCCATTGGCTCTAAGTCAGGTAGTTTTTAAAAGCAATTCAATTATTACTATTGTTTGTAATATGTCATCACAATTGTTCTTAAATTAACTACATAGGAAACAATATATGGGTCTATTTGATAATGTAATATGGTCAATCTCCAAGAAATCCACTTTAAGGAATAATACTAGGACTGTCACTGATAAATAAACCACATTTGATTGTTCTAATAAAGTTGAAGGACGAAAACCACTTGAACAGCTTTCCTTGTGGAATGTCATTTAACATGGCCTCTTTATGTCTGAATCTATTCACTGGTATTGCCTTGTGTTTTAAAGAATTTTAATTTAATAAAGTCAAACCCAACCTAAATGAAAATGTTATATAAAATTCCCCAAATTTAATCAAGTTCTCATCCCACAGATTGTCCTGGTTTATTTCCTGCTGTTAGTGCCTCTGAGAGTTCTTCTCAAAATAACCATGGCTATTTGTATTTTCTATGGTTATATTGGGTGAGGGAAGGGAGAAGGAGATGATTTGCTTAAAATCTTTGCACAGAAATGTGCCCCAGGTCTAATAAAAATCAGAGTTCTGATTGCTGAATGGTCTACTCCCTTTGAAAAAGTCACCATTTCATAATTTTTCCTGCTAATTATATGAGAAATTTTGATTTCCTTTTCATTCGTTGATTCATTCAAACTTTAATACTTAAAATACTTATTGAGAATCTATTAGAGGGCACATATTAGCAATATGAGGAGAAGGGAATGGCACCCCACTCCAGTACTCTTGCCTGGAAAATCCCATGGACGGAGGAGCCTGGCAGGCTGCAGTCCATGGGGTCGCTAAGAGTCAGACATGACTGAGAGACTTCACTTTCACTTTTCACTTTCATGCATTGGAGAAGGAAATGGCAACCCACTCCAGGATTCTTGCCTGGAGAATCCCAGGGACGGGTGAGCCTGGTGGGCTGCCATCTATAGGGTCTCACAAAGTTGGACACGACTGAACGACTTAGGAGAAGCAGCAGCAGTATTAGCAATATGATGCTAATATGACATAAAGAAAAGTCATCATTGAGTCAATAAATCAGAACACAAGGAAATAACACAATGTTAATTTATTTGAGTGCAATTGTGCGGTAGTTTGAGCATTCTTTGGCATTGCCTTTCTTTGGGATTGGAATGAAAACTGACCTTTTCCAGTCCTGTGGCCACTGCTGAGTTTTCCAAATTTGCTGGCATATTGAGTTCAGCACTTTCACAGTGTCATCCTTCTGCACTCATCTCACATGCTAGTAAAGTCATGCTCAAAATTCTCCAAGCCAGGCTTCAGCAATATGTGAACCATGAACTTCCAGATGTTCAAGCTGGTTTTAGAAAAGGCAGAGGAACCAGAGATCAAATTGCCAACATCTGCTGGATCATAGAAAAAGCAAGAGAGTTCCAGAAAAACATCTATTTCTGCTTTATTGACTATGCCAAAGCCTTTGACTGTGGATCACAATAAACTGTGGAAAATTCTGAAAGAGATGGGAATCCCAGACCACCTGACCTGCCTCTTGAGAAACCTATATGCAGGTCAGGAAGCAACAGTAAGAACTGGACATGGAACAACAGACTGGTTGCAAACAGGAAAAGGAGTACGTCAAGGCTGTATATTGTCACGCTGCTTATTTAACTTGTATGCAGAGTACATCATGAGGAACGCTGGGCTGGAAGAAGCACAGGCTGGAATCAAGGTTGTCTGGAGAAATAACAATAACCTCAGATATGCATATGACACCACCCTTATGGCAGAAAGTGAAGAGGAACTCAAAAGCCTCTTGAGGAAAGTGAAAGAGGAGAGTGAAAAAGTTGACTTAAAACTCAACATTCAGAAAACTAAGATCATGGCATCCAGTCCCATCACCTCATGGGAAATAGATGGGGAAACAGTGGAAACAGTGTCAGACTTTATTTTGGGGGGGCTCCAAAATCACTGCAGATGGTGATTGCAGCCATGAAATTAAAAGCCGCTTACTCCTTGGAAGGAAAGTTATGACCAACCTAGATAGCATATTAAAAAGCAGAGACATTACTTTGGCAACAAAGGTCCATCTAGTCAAGGCTATGGTTTTTCCCGTGGTCATGTATGGATGTGAGAGTTGGACTGTGAAGAAAGCTGTTTGCTGAAGAATTGAGGCTTTTGAACTGTGGTGTTGTAGAAGACTCTTGAGAGTCCCTTGGACTGCAAGGAGATCCAACCAGTCCATTCTATAGGAGATCAGTCCTGGGTGTTTATTGGAAGGACTGATGCTAAAGCTGAAACTCCAATACTTTGGCCACCTCATGCGAAGAGTTGACTCACTGGAAAGGACTCTGATGCTGGGAGGGATTGGGGGCAGGAGGAGAAGGGGACGACAGAGAATGAGATGGCTGGATGGCATCACCGACTCGATGGACATGAGTTTGAGTGAACGCTGGGAGTTGGTGATGGAGAGGGAAGCCTGGCATGTTGTGATTCATGGGGTTGCAAAGATTTGGACACAACTGAGCGGCTGAACTGAACTGAACTGAACTTAATTTATTTGAACACAGAAAAATAATGTTGAAGCAGAAAGCATAAAAAGTATATTTTTGTGTGAGTTGGGAAATGGCCTGATGTAAACCTTAACACCTATATCATTCATTCTTTCATTTCAATCTCCAGTTAATTAGTGACATGGATTATTTATGAGTTATCATTACTCCTCTTCCTTCACCTTCAATCTTTTCTCGCTGCTCTCCTAACTAGTTCTAAAAAATGGAACACACACTCAAAGAATTTTGCTACCAAGTTTGATTATTTGGAAACACTATTATTTTCACGTTTGGCCCATAACGTTGGCAAAAGCTTTCTGCATGTCATGAACTCTCAGATTTCCTGTGACTCTCCACACAATTTATGGAGACTGACACTGAGGAGTACTCTTCCATCAGTCTTTATCTATTCTACGAGTACTTTCTTGATGCAGAGATCCCATCACTTCTGATGCTTCATCTTCTGCCTTGAGGGAATCTGGTTGCTTTATCAGTAGCTACCAGCCTGCCTTTCAGTGCTTAAGTGTGCCTCTATTCCTTATACTGGAATTCTCAGGTTGCATACTGAGAATTGGGACTGTCCCTGAACCAGAGATGGAAAGTTTATTTCTTTAAGCTCTCAGTTTTCATTGTTCTTTCTTTCTCTTGGATGTCTCCCAGTTTATGCCTTTACTTCCAGGCATAGGGTTATTATTAGCCTCCAATGGAGGCATTTTTTTCCACCCTAGTCTGTTGATTTATTGTACCTTCAATTCTTTCCATAGTGCATTTGATAAAAATAATAATTGCAATCAATCAGGTTTAGGCCACATGCCAGGAATTGGCCAGTTGTTTTACACACAGTATATGTAGCCCTACCAGTAATCCTGCAAAGTGGGCATAATATTGTCCTGGTCTCACAGTAAGGAAATGAGTCTCAGAGAGGTTAAATAACTTGTCACAACGTGAATAAATGGACCTTAGACTGAAGCCCAGATCGCTTGACTCCAAATGCTAGACTTTTCCCAGGTTACCATTCTGCTTTTTCTTGGGGAACAGTGCCAGGAACTTGCTAGGTATTTAATAACTCTTTGTTAAATTAATGTATAAGTGAACATGTGGAATCTCCTATATACTTTTTGCTAGAATGAAAAGATAAAAATATTTATAATTAGTATTATAGCTTGTTCATTGGTCATAAGCAATTAGAAAATCTGAACAATATACATGAGTCATCTATTTTCAGACACAGGAAAACATGGAATTTTACTAAGAGAAGATAAACAAATGAGGTGAACCCTACAATCAATCGATTTTCAGTCTGGAGGTATTCTCTGACGTGTAGGACAGGAACCCAAGCATAGCTTCACAGTTTCACTGACCTGAGAAAACAGGTAGATGTCTAGAGGAGGGCTCACTGACTTGAATTGAAGGGCTGAGTGCCGTAGAGGAGGAAAGAAAGCCTAGAAAGAGATCCAGTAAAATGCATAGGGATCCTTTTGAGTCTGGCTGAATACTATCCTGTGCATGTACAGGGTGGGAGTCTCTAAGGTCAAGCAAGAACCAGTATCTGGCAAAAAATATATTTCAAGGAGGTATAAGTCAAACAATTCATGGATACCTCAAATGGCTGGGAGTTTCAAGTGCCAAAGTAGAGAACTTATTGAATATCTAGGCCATTCTGTAGAGACCCAACAAAGTTTATGCAATAGTAGCAGAGTATTCTAGATTTCCCCTTACGAAGTTTAAAAATAAAGCTTGAAAACGTCAAGCTGATTCACAAGCAAATTAAATTCCTGACAACACAAACTTTCACACTCTTTAAACAGAGACAATAAAAGCCAAATATTTAATAATGTGAAGCTTATAATGTCCAGCATCCAATAAAGTTTTACTAGACATGCAAAGTAACAAAAATGTCACCCATAGCTGGAAGAAAAGTCAATCTGTAGATATAAGCCCAGAAGTTACAGAAACAATAGAATTAGCAGACAAAGACTCTACAGCTATTATAAATATTTTCAATAATTTAAATAATAATAGAGACATCTGAGTCAAGAAATAAAAGATATAAAGAAAATTAAATGGAAATTCAAGAGATGAGAAATAAAATATTGTAAATAAAATATCTAATGAATCGGGTTACTAGAAAGAGATTAGCAAGCTTGAAACTATCCAAGTGAGAGCACATAGAGAAAAAAAAAAAACATGAGAAATAAAATAAACAGAGCCTCAGTGATATTGAGAAACATAAACTAATTCAGTATTCATATAATTAGTGAGGTTGACAGTGTGGTAGGTGATGGTAGAAAAATTATTTAAAGAAATAAATGCCAAAATTTCTCCAATGATTTCAATAGGATAAACACATGTGAAAGAAAAACCACTTAGGCACAAGATTGCCAGACTGCTAAATGCTGGCACTAAAGAAAAATTATTATAACTGGACAGAGAAAAAGACACACTATATACAAATAAAAGGACTACCAAATTCTTTTCAGGAGTGATGCAAAACAGGAGACAATGGAACAATTTCATTAATGTGCTAAAAGAAAGTTGTCAAACTAAAGTTCTACTTCCAGAAACAAAAATATCCTTCATAAGTGAAAGGCAATGAGAATTCTAGTTTCTGGTCTGATATATAAAGACCTTAGAAGTGATTACTCCCATTTTATAAGAAAAGAAAAACATTGAACAAACTGGAAATCAACAACTTGTCTTATATTGATGAGGCACGAGGTTATCTAATCTGCCACTTTGGAAACTTGAGTCATGTGAATTCAGAGACTCCAGGTTACCGGGAGAAGCAGCCCAGGATAACTGCTGGAGCCTGTAGTACTTACCACCATGTCAACTGGACTACTAAATAATAGAGGATTATAGCTAAAAGAATTGCAAACCTCAGACCTTATTTAAGGAGTCTCTGAGTAAATCCAAAACAAGGGAAACAAAAAAAGACATCACAGGAAGTTTTAACCTTTGACATCTACAGCTACATCAATTGGTAAACATAGCTTCACTCCTAGCCAGATAAACATTAAACCTGACACATACACACACCAATTCTTTTTCTCCTTTTTTCTCTTTCCTTTACTCTTAGTGTTTTATATAAGGAGCACTGGTGGCAGTTGCCTTTCTATTTAGCTTTAAGGTTATTGAATTTCCAGATGGAATTGACTCATGGTAGTTGACAAGGTTTTATCTCTCCTAATGTTTTGAAAAAGATGACAGGATCTTTGTACTAGAAAGAGGTTCATCATATTAGGTAGAATCAAGTGTCCACTATGATGGAAGTTAAATATGCCTAAGAGGGTGAGACTGCATCTGGGAAGCTGAAGGGTTAGTTTGCCTTTTGCTGCCAGCTCCCTCCCAAGTTTGCCATGCCCATGTCTGTACCACAGCAAGCTAGACCTCTGCAAGCTACACTTGCCCAGCTCCCTTGATGGCTTCCCTGCCTATTTAACCAGTGGGAGGAATTAGACTTGTGAGCTATCTAGCACACCCCTGTCTCTTTGGTCAAGCCTCCCCTACTCCAGCTCCCTGCCCACAGGTCTTTGAGTGTGTTCAAATAGATAACACATGCCTAGCAAACAGAATGCTGCAGCTGGGTTGCATTTATTAGGTACTGAGATGGTTTATATGACAGTAAATGTCCCTTATAATCCTAATATTTTAGAACATTGCTTTCTACTCTGGATCACTGTGAGATGCTATAGATTTTTCTGAAAGGGACTCATGAGCACAAGAATTTGTATGCTAAAAAAACGTCTAGCAACTCAAAGCACTATCATTTATTTTTTTATAGAAGTGTATTATATTGTTAGGATTAGTAAAACTGCAAATTTTGCACAAAATAATACACATACTTTTATAACAGCAGTTTTAAAAATTAACATGTGATTCATGGGGTCACAAAGAGTTGGACATGACTGAGCAACTGAACTGAAATGAACTGAACTGAATATCACTACTTTTCTCATTATGGCAGGATTAGTAGTACACAAAAAAATTTTTTTTTTATGTTTCAAAAGGGACACTTTTACCTGAAAGGGTTGGGCTTTTGTTCACAAGACAATTAATTATTTGAACAAGTGTAGTTTTTGTTTCCTTCTCAAAAGGAAATTTTAATTCTGCCCTAAGAAACCTGGGAGAAATCTTTGAGATTAGCAGTGAAATATGACTCTAAAATGAATTTAAGATATAGTTCTTTTTTTCCCATTGTCAATACAAATGCTGTGGTTTTATGTTAGATTAACTAATATAGTTATTTCTTCCATAAAAATGACTAGTGACAATGTATTGTAGGGGAAATACTGTTTACTCATGGCCTCCAAAGTCTATGATGTGGAACCAGGCCACACATACCCATGCATGCACACACACATACACAATTTTGTTTAACAGAGGCTCCAACAATGAAATAATTTGGCCAGAGCTAGACAGTTAATAGTAGAATCAAGATTTAATTCAGTGTTTGCTTAATTAAGAGCTAGATTTGACACAGAACGTCTGGGTTTGGTCCACCAATAATTACCTGTGTGACTTTGATATTATCACCATCTCTGGCCTCAGTTTTCCTCATCTGTAAAATGGGAACAGTGATACTGCCTCTATCTTGGGGTGCTTTGAAAATTAAATGTGAGAATGCATAAAATGTACATAGCATAGTGTCTGACACATAGTGATCACTCTAAATATTAATACTAGGCCCTGTTATTTTATCACACTCCATTTTCCTTAAAGTGAATATTAGTAAAATGGATGTTTCAGTCTAATTTGTCAGTAAGTTTTAAAGTTGTGAAGATTTTGAGTAAATTGCTTTCAAATTCTGACCTTCAGTTTTTTTTTATCAGTAAAATGGAGATAATAATTCTTTCCCAGGCTCTTTTGCAGGTTGTTATAAAAGAATTAAATTAAGAGTTCAAAACTGCTGTTCATGAATTAAGATGTTACAGAAACCTGAATGAACTTTTTGGCCAACTATATATATATATTATATATATATGCATAAAGTTTCACATTCCTAAGAGTTTGTCTATTTTAGGAATAAGGTGTTGCTTTGTTTAGTTTTGATTTACTTATATGTCTTATATAATTTTAAGTGTCTCCAGGAAAGGGTGTGCAAGTTCTTTTTGAAACTCATCACCGGTTTCAATGTTTCCTCTTTTTCACAGAGAAATACTCAATTTAGCAATAAAGCAAATTGGATACTTTCTCGCCATTTGTTTTTCCACACAAAGGAAGGCACAGTAACTTGCAGTCTCAAGCTGACGTAAAGGATGTTTCTTGATATCTTCAACTTCAACTTATCTCATTTGACAGGAGAGGCTGATTTATGTTGCCAGATCAGTTCTTTCAGAAAAAATCCACTTTTCAGATGCTACTCTTCATTTAGTGACTTTCCAGGCACTTCAAATCCTTTGTGGAAAGAGCTAGATCATGGATATAAATATAAAGAGACAAAAATAGCAAATTTCCTTGCAGCTGAGTACAACACTTTAATTCAGCATAGGCAAAATGAACTGAATTTGTCAACGCTATCCGGCCATATTATCTTTTAAATGATTAATTGAAAGCCAGAGGATACAGTACCCTTGCAAAAGAATTCTGAAATTTCCCTTTAATTTATCCTTTCTTTCTACCCTCTGGATTTGGGCCTTCATCATTTTTAATTCAGGTTATTGCTGCAGTCTCCTGAAGACACCCACCCTCTCTAATTATCTGTTTATAATCCAGTGTCCACCAGGTTGCCTGAGAGGGACATTTTTTCTGATACAGACCTGAACATGTTATTCTTTTAGTTTCTCTCCATTACCTGCAGGACAAAAATGCATGCCTTGTGCATGACAGTGCTCACAAGAAAGGCTAGCTTTCCACACCCCTTCATTGCTTAGTGTGGCACTGATGTCTTTCAGTCTAGTTCTGCCTGCTCTGATATTTCATTTTCCTCTGCCATTTTCCACATTTACAAATTCTTAGCCATCCAGAATATCTTGATGTTTCCCAAAGAAGGTTTAAACTTCCATATTTTTATGCCCTTTTCCATTATTTTCCTCTCTTCCCTGCCTGGCAAATTTGTCTCCATCTTTCCAGAGTCAGCTTCTTTGTGCCATGATTATGTGAAGATTTTCTTGCCTGCCCTCCCACCAGAGACATGCAGCTTCTCAACCTTTTGCTTTCAGAGCACTCGATACAAAGGCACGTCTAAGATTCTTGAAGATTAGCCTGCCGTGTTGTATACATATCTATTTCTGTCTTTAGATGGTGAGTTCCTTGAGGGTAGAGACTGCCTGTTTTCTTTTGAGTCATTAGTGAGGAAAATATTTCCTGGCACAGAGTGTTAGACTGTAGTGGCTCAGTGCTCTAATTGCAGTTCAGACAGACTTGGGTGGGAAGTCCAAAGTTATTACTCACTAGTTGTGAAATCTTGGGAAACTTACCTAATTCCACTTGATGTTAGCTTTCTCGTCTGTAAAATGTAGACAAAATACCTATCTCATAAGAATGTTGTAAAAATCATATGAGTTAATATATGTAAAACTTAGAACAGCATCTGGCATGATGACTCTGAAGTCACTATTAGCAATGATTGTTTATAGTTTTTATTATTATTACTCGTTCTCACAATTGTTGGAAAGATTGCAAAAGACTGATCAAACCTACGAAGTGTTTGGCATAGTAGCTGGCATAGAGTACATGTTCAATGCAGATTGGATATTTTTATGATTATTACTTTCAGTATTAAAAATTGTTGAAGAGATTAATTTCCTGTTTTCTTAGCCGTTGTCCCTCAGAAAACATTCCTGGAAATTATACTAGCTCCAGGACTCAGTATGTCCAAAATTTATCTTAATATTTCCCCTAAACCAGCTGATGTGAAAATGCTCAGTAGAGTAGCCACTTAAACACTTTCTTCTTCCCTCTATCCCTCTCTTCCTCTCCCCTTCCTTTTCTGATTTCTTCCCTAATTATCCCATTTCAGTCACCTTGCTCTTGGTGTTTTGAGTTACAATCCCTGAAGTTATTTTAAACTCTGCCTCTCCTTCCCCTAGACATGATCTTTTACTGGTTCCCATAATTTCAGTCCTTGAAATATGTCTGGGATACATATGCTTGTTTCCTTTTCCATTGACATTTCTTTGTTGAAGTTTATATCACCTGCCACCTGGATCACTTCCTATTTTTCTGTAGTCCCTCCAGGGCGGGGACCAAGAATAACTACAGTGCAATGCACATGATCTGGAAAGGGTCAGAACCTGAAATGCCAAGGGGGCACACAAGAATGTTAATGAGTGTAGCCAACCAGAGAGCCATGGTGACCATGACATATGGGAGTGGTCATGTCTTATCCATAGCAGAGTATTCCTGACGGTAGGTATTGCGAGGGGGCATCAGAGGGCAGACACACTGAAATCATAATCACAGGAAACTAGTTGATCTGATCACATGGACCACAGCCGAATGTGGTCCACTGGAGAAGGTAATGGCAAACCACTTCAGTATACTTGCCTTGAGAACCCCATGAACAGTATCAAAGGGCAAAATGATAGGATACTGAATGAGGAATTCCCCAGGTCGGTAGGTGCCCAGTATGCTACTGGAGATCAGTGGAGCTGGGAAAGGTTGGGGGAGGGAGGAGAAGGGGACGACCGAGAATGAGATGGCTGGATGGCATCACTGACTCTGTGGACATGAGTTTGAGTGAACTCCGGGAGTTGGTGATGGACAGGGAGGCCTGGCGTGCTGTGGTTCATGGGGTCGCGGAGAGTCGGACACGACTGAGCGACTGAACTGAACTGAACTGAACTGAACTATACAGGAAAGGGCCTGCCCATTACTTCCATATGGGAATGCTGGCATTGTTGGATCTTCTGATATTTTAGGGGAAACTGCTAATCTGTACATGGAATTTGCTGATGTGTAAATTATGGCAATTACTTCAAATTTAAAAATCAAATTGTTTGGACTAGACAACCCAGGTCAGTTCTGGCTTATAGGTCATTATGTCTAAAAAGATGTTCAAGAGATACTTTCAAGAATAAATGGATCCAGGACTCATTCTCTGGTCCCCCCTCTCTCCCTCAGGCCTCTGCTGAATCTCTTCCTACCTCCCAGATTTCCCCTCTTATTTAATCCCACCTCAAAATTCTGTTTATGTTTCTCTTTTTTCATACCATTCATGACAATTGCTCACACCAACTGAGAACCTACTGTGTTCTAAGCACTGAAAGTGAATTGATAATAAGGAAACATTATCCCTGAAACTATTGACAGGATCACAGACAAAACCACGTTGTTTATGGTAGTGGTAAGTAGAACAATAATCTAATCATTTTGAAAAATCTAGTTTTCTTTCATTGCCCTTGGAGGATAATTATAAATTAAATTTTATGTCTATGATTAAACTGTAAGTATTTCAAATTTTACAAATGTTTAACCAGACCGTGGGTTCCTCAATGGCAAGGAACACCTATTAAATATGATTTATATTCAGTGCTCCTGTAGATCAGCAAATAGGCAGGTATATAAATGACAACAAATAATTAATTACTAGTCCAGTTAGTACAGGGAGATGGTTAGTTATTAGATCAGTTAGGAAGGGAATTTTATTAATGCAAAATTCACATAATCTTTCAAAGTAGAGCCAAGATCTTTGCTTGGCCATGAATCCATTGATTGGGAGCTTCTCAGATGGCTCAGTGGTAAAGAATCTGCCTGCAATGTAGGAGATGTAGGAGACACGGGTTTGCTCCCTGGGTCAGGAAGATTCCTGGAGGAGAAAATGGCAACCCATTCCTGAATTCTTGTCTGAAAAATTCCATAGGCAGAAAACTGGCAGGCTATAGTCGCTGGAGTCACAAAGAGTTGGACACAACTGAGTTACTGAGCACACACACACACTGAGTGATTGATCACACACTGATTAGAGATCACAGTTGACTCTCTTGAATGGTTGTGCTCATAAGTTCTAATATTTTCAGTTTCTTTAAACTGAAGGAAGACATAAAGGACATTTCAAAGAAACTTGAACATGTAGGCTTCCTAGATTTTTACACTTTTCTTCTGGTCTTTTACAATGGTCTTGTTGATGTTCAGTTGCTAAGTTGTGTCCAACTCTTTGCAGCCCCATGGACTGCAGCACGCCAGGCTTCCCTGTCATTCGCTGTCTCCTGGAGTTTGCTCAAACTCATGTCTATTGATTTGGTGATGTCATCCAACCATCTTATTCTCTGTCACTCCCTTTTCATCCTGTACACAATCTTTCCTAGCATCAGGGTGTTTTCCAGTGAGATGGCTCTTCACATCAGGCAGCCAAAGTATTGGAGTTTCAGCATCAGTCTTCCCGATGAATATTCAGGGTTGATTTCCTTTAGGACTGACTGGTTTGATCTCTCCAACGAAGAGTCTTCACCAGCGCCAGAGTTTGAAAGTGTCAGTGGTCTTGCTCACTACTAATTTGATAATAGTGTCTTTTACCACATTGTCTTTAAAGTAGTTGCTATATAGCAATCATCTGTATTTTCATATAAACAACAATCAGCTATATAAAAGCACATTTTTATTAGTTTACATGCAAGCCACTCCAGTACTCTTGCCTAGAAAATCCCATGGATGGAGCAGCCTGGTAGGCTGCAGTCTGTGGGGTCGCTAAGGGTCGGACACGACTGAGCAACTTCACTTTCACTTTTCACTTTCACACATTGGAGAAGGAAATGGCAACCCACTCCAGTGTTCTTGCTTGGAGAATTCCAGGGACAGGGGAGCCTGGTGGGCTTCCGTCTATGGGGTCACACAGAGTCGGACACGACTGGAGTGACTTAGCAGCAATAGCAGTAGCTGCTGCTGCTGCTGCTGCTAAGTCACTTCAGTCGTGTCCGACTCTGTGTGACCCCATAGACAGAAGCCCACCAGGCTCCCCCGTCCCTGGGATTCTCCAGGCAAGAACACTGGAGTGGGTTGCCATTTCCTTCTCCAATGTGTGAAAGTGAAAAGTGAAAAGTGAAGTCGTGTCCGACCCTTAGCGACCCCATGGACTGCAGCCTACCAGGCTCCTCCACCCATGGGATTTTCTAGGCAAGAGTACTGGAGTGGCTTGCCATTGCCTTCTCCAATAGCAGTAGCACATGATATTAAATCAGTTTTTCTAACAACATTAAGAAATACAACTAGAATAAAGAGTATGGGGATGAATATCACTGACTTTTGATCAGCTTATCACTGAACGAGGGAGAAGTAAGTTTTTGGTGTTCTAGGAACCAGTCCACCGGCCTTAGATATTCTCTGTGTCATGGTGTGGCTTCATCTTTTACAAAATGAATGGAAACTATTGATTTTTATCAGGTCAGTTAGGTGAAGTTTTAGTTAAGTCGGCTCTGTTGCTGACTGAATTCAGGTAGCATTTGTTGAATTCTTTATAATGTTATTACTACTACAAATAATATTAATTTCTCACCTATTTCCATGTTCAGTGGTACTTTTAAAGTGCATTTATTTATATTATTATACTCTTATGAATCCCTCAGAGTAAGACATTTTTCTCTTTTGACAGATGAGAAATATAATTTTCAGAGAGGTTGAAATGACTTCCTTAAGGACCTGTAGCTTGAAAATAACAAGAGTGGAGGCTCATGCCCTGTTGCAGTCTGATCAAGTCCAGGACTCTTCTTGCTTCCCTAAGAAGCTTCCTCCAAACCATGCTAACTGAACTCCAAGGATTCTTTCAGCTCTAACATGCTCTGATTCTGTGATATATTAGCAATATCCTGTGCACATCATCCATTCTACTGCTAAGACCTAGCCATGTCCTTATAGCTCTGTGGTCACTGGCTTGACAAGGAAGGGAGAAAGAGATTAAGTCAAGGGTCCAATTAGTTTCAGACTGGTGGGGTAAATGTTTCACAACATTTGTGAGCGAGTCCCTCTCTCCTTTGATGAATGATTCTTGCCTCTTTTTGACAGATTGATCTTGAGTGCTGGGTATTTTTCTCTCAGCACATGAGCTGCCAGTTTTTTAGGCTTTCCCCCCCAGGACAAAGATGAGGTGAGAGGTAAGTTGTTTGTACGGATGACTTGACTAAGCAATGCAACCAGGCTGAATGTTCAGAAAGTCCTTCTGTGCTTGGAGACTTCTTTCATGTCTTAGAAATCTTGATTTATTTCAGGACAGGGAAAATCTAAGCCAGCTCTCAGAGTGGAAATTAAAATCTTAAAACTATGTATGAAAATTGAATATTCCAAATGGCCTGGTTTAAACATCACTCTGCATCGTTGATCAAATGTAAAAGTTCTTGAAAAGAAGCAGGGGGATTTATGACTAGGTGTAGGACTGGGGAAAGGCTTGGAGAATATTTATGGGTAACTTCAAGGAATTCCAGTGACTGTACTTTCACCTGATTTTGTACCCTCAAGTTTCTGCTTTGGCAATTTCAAACCTGCAAATGCTTATGGATTGAAAAATATTTTGCTTTGGCTGTATTCTGTTAACTTCTGAATTTAGGGGTGGGAGAGACACTATATATATTTATTTGGACACATTTATCATGCTGTGTGTAAGTATGTGAACATGTGTTTTTATTCTTTTAGATTTATCTGTGACTTTCTTGAGGACAGGACCTTTGCTTTCACTATATCTATACCTTCAGACCTAACATAATCTCTGGAAAATAGGAGGCTCCCCATAAATGCTCTATTGATGCATATTGTTTAGTTAACCTTTGTTGAGCACCTTTTTATGCTGAGTCCCATGCTGGCTTCTGAGGGGTTATGTAGACAAAAGGAGGGAGTGGGGAATTTAAAAATAAACTATACTTTAAAACATAATAGAATATATTTTAAAAGGTGAAGCATAAAGACAGCTTCCCTTAGACATTACGGCTGACTCCTGAACGACTTGGGGCACTGACCCTCTGTGCAGCTGAAAGGCCACATTTAACTTAGAGTCAGCCCTCTGCACCTACGCTTCCTCCATATTTGTTGTTCTAGTTGACTTACTGGAAAAGACTCTGATGCTGGGAGGGATTGGGGGCAGGAGGAGAAGGGGACGACAGAGAATGAGATGGCTGGATGGCATCACCGACTTGATGGAGGTGGTTTTGAGTGAACTCTGGGAGTTGGTGATGGAGAGGGAGGCCTGGTGTGCTGTGATTCATGGGGTCTCAAAGAGTCGGACGCGACTGAGCTACTGAACTGAACTGATTCATGGATTCAAACTGCAGAGGATCTTGTTGTGTAGTACTGTAGTATTCACCACTGAAAAAAAAAATCTGTAAAAGTGGCCAGTACAGTTTAAATCCATATTGTCCAAGGGTCAGGTGTAATTTCCTTTGGCAGCCTTCAATAACTAGCCCTACAGGTCCATGGGGGTTCATCATTTCATGTATTTATCTCAGGTGTATTGCAAAGAGTCAGAGAAGCCAATCAGTGTTTATTCTCCTTTCAATTGATGAAGAAAGAGATTGGTGTACACGCACAACACTGGCTGTTGGATTGGTTGGTCACAATGGTGTAAACACCATCAACGAATTCTGAATCAGTTTTAGGCACTTATTTCCATGTAAATTATATTACTTAATTCTCAGAAATGTTTTATAGGATTGGCAGTATACACATATTTTTAAAATGCTGTTCCTCTTCCTAGAAGATCTTTCTTCCCTTTGCTGTCTGTTAAATACACCTGATCTTTCAGGATCCAACTCCAATGATTTTCTGTGATTCCTTTTCCTCCAATCCCAGCCAGATTCATAGGCTTCTTCCTTTCTGCTTCTGTAAGACCTTGCATATACATCGAGCATGGTACTCAAGCAGTTGAAATCCTTTCTGCATGTTGGAACATGAGCTCCTCAAAGCAGCTCCCCCATCATTTTCCTCATCACATGAATTGCACTTAAACCCACCTGGTTGCTCAATGTAGAATTTTAGGAACTTTTCTTGCTGCGTTCTCTACTTTTCATTCCATGTCACTGGCCCCAAAGCCTTTGCACTTTACCCCTAGCTAAACTCCTCTCACCTGTGCTGCCCTCGCTTCGGTTCTCCTCAATCTCATGTCTCTTCAGACTGTGGCAGCAGCTTCCTACCAGGGCTCATTGTTTCTACTCTCATGGGTCGGGTGGTTTCCCTGGTCAGGATAGTCCAGTGCATTTCCATGGCAGCTAAGCTAAAACTCACAGATCTTAACATCACATCTGGAACCCTGTGTGGTCTGGCTCCTCCCCACCTCTCCAGCCCCATCCTGTACCCTTGCTCACTGCACTTCAAACAGTTTGGCTTCTTCTTTGCCAAATGCTTTTCTACCTCAGGCTGCTCCCTCTGCATGGGATGCTCTTTCTGTCACTCTTCACCAAATCAGCTGTTGCTCAATCTTCAGATCCTAGCTCAGATGTTGCTTTCACAGAGTGGGCTTTATGAAGCTTCTAGGGTCTTCTTCAGAGAAGTCTATTCTTTTTCTTTATAGCATCAATCAGAACATGTATGCATGCATGTGTGTATGTTTGCTTATGTCTGTCTCCTCCACTGGAATGCAAGATTGGTTGGGGAAGAGATGTATCCATTTGTTGCTTTTTCACTATTATATGTATCACAATTTAATGCCTGAGGGTACACTGGACTTTTGCTGAGTATTTATAAAAATTTAAACGGATGTATGAAAACTGAATTCTTCATATGTGACTATCACATTGGTACTATTGAATGGGTCCCTTATTTTTGTTTAGAGTGTTTCTCCATGGTAAAGGTAAGCAAAGTATTCTTTGCTAAATATCCACTGGCTATCAGTTTCCTTTCAGTTCCACCTTCCTGGCACCAAACAGCATTTGGAAGGTGCCAGTTGCCCCATTTATGAGAAGCACCCATCCGAAAATGTCCCCCTCTTGCTGTTCGCCTATAAGTGGTCCATACTTTCACTCACCTGCCCCTAAAACCCAAGAGAGGATGGGTCTCTTTACTTCAGTGAGGTCTGTTCAGCAAATCATTTTAGCTCCATTTCAGACTGAGGAAACTGAGGCAAACAAGATATGACATGACTTGGCTGAGGTAGAGCAAGGTCTTCTGCTGCCTGTTGAAGAAGATAGACGAAACAGGTAGGGAAAGTGGAGAGACCACGTGTCTGGCAGGCTGGCAGCAAGGCCACTGCAGGTAACCACACTTAACCTCCTGTGCTTGATTTGAAGTGCCCTGGTGGTCTGAGAAGGGGGCCCAAACACATCCAACTTGGTGCCAATAGAGAAATTCTCACTCTGAATATTTCCCAAAGAAGATTTTTATTGAAAGAAACATAGCCAAATGAAAAGACACACAGAGGGGTTTCTTATTCATTTCCCTGCGTGCACGCGCGTGTGTGTATGTATTTTTCTCTTTTGTGTTCCTGACATTATAGTTTTATTTTGAGATTTTAAAGTAATTTCCCTGTAACTCATTCATCTTCCTGTCCTAAGGTAGAGTGACTGTTCACATTTTCCAGCCAGTCTTAATGTAGTAGAAACAATCAGAGGTACTGCTGTGTGTCTAGGTGCTGGAGGAGGGAGCAGAGTTGTAACAGGTGGGCTGGGCTAATAAACAGAGCCTGAAAACAGGAAACAGGAGAGGAATTTCCCCAGGTTGCCCTGTGCTGGAGCCTGGCCATGCTCTACTGTGAAACCTAGCCCAGCTCTGGTTTCCTACCCAATTCCTTCCTGGGATTGAGAAGCTGTTTCCATCTTGGTCCTTCATTGCTCTCTGTCACAGAACCCCGCCTCCATCCCCACACTGAGCGCTGCCTCCTGTGTGTAAGACAGGACTGTCAGCAAGCTCATTCCTGCTTCTTGCCCTGATGCTGGATTGTTGGTTAGGCTTATGGCAAAAACAGCATCAAATTTACAAACATGCATCCTCCCTATCCTCACCAGTTTGCTCATTTTTGCAAGTAAGCCAGAAGAGAGCTCCCTCTGAATATAAAACAAACAAACAAAAAGTCCCACATCCTCAGTTGGTCTTAAAGAATCTGGCATAATTTATTCCAACTTATTTTTTGTTTATTTCATTGTTCTAAATGTGAGCTCATGCAATCCACCTATAAACTGAGTTCCAGATTACCTTCCTGAAGCTTATCTCTGAGAATATCATTCAGACTCTTCCGTGATTTCGCTTGGGGCCTTTGCTGGATGCTATTTCCTTTGCCTTGAATGGCCTTTCCTAGGATTTTCCTGTCATTACCGAATTCTCTAGACTTAAATCTAATTTTGCTTCCTCCCCCAAGAAGCCTTCTCTGAGGCCATTAGGGAGAGAGCCCATGCTGTAGCACTGAAGTCTCTGGGTTTGAATCCCAAGTTATTCTCCTGTAAATTTGTGCAATGTAGAACCACTTGCTTTATCTGTGTCTCAGTTGTCATATCTGTATGATGAGAATGATATTTGTATCTATTTCATAAGACTTGGTAAGATTGAGTTAAGGAAGTGGTTAGAATAGTTAAGTACTCAGTCATCCTCTACACAATAACAATCAAGCTGTATTTCCATAATAATTACTGAGTTTTCATTCACCCCTTAAATTTTTTTCAAGGTTATTAATGTTCTGGGCACTTGGTTAGGTAGTAGAAAGAGCGTATTCTCAGCCAGGGATGCTGTGTCTGCAGTATTGCATATTTGTCTCTGGTTCTCGCTCTAGGCTATAAAAACTACAAAAGTAGATATTTCCCTTCCTTTCTGAAGCCCTCATGTGGTAGTTTCTCAGTGAATGTACTCTGGATTGAATTCCATTTTTCTATGGATTAAAGGAGTATAGACATGGACCCTGAAGGATCCACATTTTACCATCTGATTGGCCCTCATCGCATAGATGAGATGGGTTTAAGGATAACTTTTGATAACCTATGGAACTCACACTGCATGTAACAGGACAACATACTAACGACACAACCACCACCAATAGGACCAGCATCACTGCTGCCCTCACCCTCGTGCACATGCTACCTCTTCAGCATCACCATTACCTCCACACATACCACCACGGCCACAGTCACCCGTATATATCCTCTCACCACCACCGCCACAACCACCACAACCACCGCCAGCTCCACCACCATCGACATATGCACTATAGTGTTTGTTATAATACAGACAAAACAGGCTAATGGACATTGCTTACTTTCAAGATTACACAATAACTTTATGAATTATTTTTATCTGCACTTGATGAGTGAGAGAAGTGAGTTTCAAATGCAATCAGTTTCTTAGTTTATACATTTTCCATTTTAGAAATAAAAATGCTACAATGATTTCACGGCATGTATTCTCTTTTCCCTCCGGATCCACTGTTCAGCCTTCTTTTCACCTGCTCTGTACCCCAGGAAGCTGACCTCAGCAGACTGAGTCATCTAGGTACCCTTCTTCTCTATCATTCAGCTACATTCAACCAATGGAAGCCATTAACAGGAGCCTGGAAGGAGGGGGGAGAGAGAGTCTATGTCTATTCCCATCTATTCCACACTTTTATAGACATTGTTATTCCTTTGGGACAATTTTCTCCAGCAGCTCCAGTTCTCTCTTGGTTCTAAAAACTGCTTCCTCCTCTTTCTTCTGACTTAGGAATAGTAACAACTTAAAGGTGTTGCTATACATCAAGGTCGGAGAAGGCAATGGCAAGCCACTCCAGTACTCTTGCCTAGAAAAATCCCATGAACAGAGGAACCTGGTGGGCCACAGTCCATGGGGTCGCTACTAGTCGGACAAGACTGAGCGACTTCACTTTCACTTTTCACTTTCACACATTGGAGAAGGAAATGGCAACCCACTCCAGTGTTCTTGCCTGGAGAATCCCAGGGATGGTGGAGCCTGGTGGGCTGCCGTCTATGGGGTCGCACAAAGTCGGACACGACTGAAGTGACTTAGCAGCAGCAGCACACATCAAGGTATTTTGTCATCTCTTTTTGCTTCTCCTTAATCCTGATCACACTCCTGTGAGTAGTCTTATAATTAAATACTTTTCAATGATCTCTTGAGCATGCCACTTGTTTCCTGCCTGGACCCTGAATAATGCAGTATAATATAAATAATGCAGTATAATATACAATATACTCAGTATCAAATATAAAATACCATCCTTTAAACAAGAAGGAAGGAAGAAAGAGATGAAGAAAATAAGGAAAACAGGAGGAAGGAGGAAGGATTCTACCACCAAAATAGAATCATTATTATAATCTTAGTGTGTTTATATTTAGTTTTTGTTTTCCATGCAATTTTTATGAGTTGTTATTGCAGCATGCATGAATTTATGCTTCCAAGTTTTTCACTTCATTAAGTTGTCCATTTTTTAATATTGCTTGGGTTTCATAAACATTACTTTTAATGGGTGAATAATATTCAGTTGAAAGATCTTTCAATATTTTTGGTTATAAGTGATGCTTTTTCCATATTTTAGTTTCACATATGATAGGTTTCCTGAAGTATGATTCTGGGGGTCAAAGGGAAATGAGTATATTTTTACTCTCAGTTTTATTTGCAAACTTCAATCAAGGGATTTTTATTTTAGAAGTTAATATTAATCTTATTCTTTAAGTTCAGTTCAGTTGCTCAGTCATGTCCGACTCTTTGTGACCCCCTGGACTGCAGTATGCGAGGCTTCCCTGTCTATCACCAACTCCTGAGCTTACTCAAACTCATGTCCACCGAGTTGGTGATGCCATCCAACAATCTCATCCTCTGTCATACCCTTCTTTTCTCACCTTCAATCTTTCCCAGCATCAGGGTTTTTCCAATGAGATATTTCTTCATGACAGGTGGCCAAAGTACTGGAGTTTCAGCTTCAACATCAGTCCTTCCAATGAATATTCAGGACTGATTTCCTTTAGAATGGACTGGTTGGATCTCCTTGCAGTCCAAGGTACTCTCAAGAGTTCTCCAACACCACAGTTCAAAAGCATCAATTCTTCAGTGCTCAGCTTTCTTTATAGTCCAACTCTCACATCCATATATGACTATTGGAAAAACCATAGTTTTGACTAGACAGACCTTTGTTGGCAAAGTAATGTCTCTGCTTTTTAACATGCTGTCTAGGTTGGTCATAACTTTTCTTCCCAGGAGCAAGTGTCTTTTAATTTCACGGATGCAGTCACCATCTGCAGTGATTTTGGAGCCCCCCCCCAAAAATAAAGTCTGTCACTGTTTCCGTTGTTTCCCCATCTATTTGCCATGAAGTGATGGGACCAGATGCCATGATCTTTGTTTTCTGAATGTTGAGTTCTAAGCCAACTTTTTCACTCTCTTCTTTTACTTTCATCAAGGGGACCTTTAGTCTTTACTTTCTGCCCTAAGCGTGATGTCATCTGTGTATCAGGTTATTGATATTTCTCCAGGCAATCTTGATTCCAGCTTGTGCTTCATTCAGCCTGGCATTTTGCATGATGTACTCTGCGTATCAGTTAAGTAAGCAGGGTGACAGTATACAACCTTGACATACTCCTTTCCTGATTTGGAACCAGTGTGTTGTTCCATGTCCAGTTCTAACTGTTGCTTGTTGACCTGCATACAGATTTCTCAGGAGGCAGGTCAGGTCGTCTGCTATTCCCGTCTCTTGAAGAGTTTTCCAGTTTGTTGTGATCCACATAGTCAAAGGCTTTGGCACAGCCAATAAAAGAGAAGTTTCTCTGGAACTCTCTTGCTTTTTTGATGATCCAGTGGATGTTGGCAATTTGATCTCTGGTTCCTCTGCCTTTTCTAAGTCCAGCCTGAATATCTGGAAGTTCACAGATCACATACTGTTGAAGCCTGGCTTGGAGAATTTTGAGCATTACTTTTCTAGCGTGTGAGATGAGTGCAGTTGTGTAGTAGTTTGAGCATTCTTTGGCATTGCCTTTCTTTGGGATTAGAATGAAAACTGACATTTTCCAGTCCTGTGGCCACTGCTGAGTTTTCCAAATTTGCTGGCATATTGAATGCAGCACTTTCTCAGCATCATCTTTTAGGATTTGAAATAGCTTAACTGGATTTCCATCACCTCCATGAGTTTTGTTCATAGTGATGCTTCCTAATACCTACTTGACTTCATACTCCAGGATGTCTGGCTCTAGTTGAGCGATCACATCATTGTGGTTATCTGGGTCATGAAGATCTTTTTTGTAGTTCTTCTGTGTATTCTTGCCACCTCTTCTTAATATCTTCTGCTTCTATTAGGTCCATACCATTTCTGTCCTTTATTGTGCCCATTTTTGCATGAAATGTTCCCTTGGAATCTCTAATTTTCTTGAAGAGATCTCTAGTCTTCAAGGAAACAAAGGCAGGTCAAAGGCTAACAAAGTTTTGCCAAGAGAATTCACTGGTCATAGCAAACACCCTCTTCCAACAACACGAGACTCTACACATGGACTTCCTTAGATGGTCAATACCAAAATCAGATTGATTATACTCTTAGTAGCCAAAAATGGAGAAGCTCTATACATTCTTTAAAGGAGAGATGAAAAACATATATGGTTATTTTCATAATTGTTTTGTTCCATATGTCTTTTGCTTTCTATGTATTTTTTCTTACTCTTTACCCCAATCTTTTGTTTTCTAAACTCAGTGTCTAGGTTTCTCTCATGACTTGTAAGCATTCCTTTGTTTTACTACACTTGTGACTTTCTTTCAGTTTTCTTGCAGTTTAAATGCATTTTAAACTAATAATTATAAGTAAAATCATATTTTTAAAATACTTTGTGCACTGTGATTTTTTATTGCATCAGTTTTTGTTTTAAAAAACATTGCCAAAAAAAAAAAAAACATTGCCTTATGAAATATTTTTTATCTTGATAATTGAGTTATTTGGGCATTCCCTTAAGTTCTGCTCCTGAGGCAAGCATCTCACATTCCTCATCCTAATCATGGCACTGAACCTCATCTCTTATTCATTGCGGCTCCTCCAGCCCTTAGCATGGCGCAGCACCTGAAGGTGTATGGTACTTCCTGTCTGCTTGTTGCTTTGGTTTATGATGTTACATCTTACATATGGAGAATTTTGAAAAACAGATTCTCTAGCTGGTTGGCATGAATCACTTCCCTGTCCACAGAAACAGACTTTCCCATGCCCTCCACTGCCCGCTGTCTGGATAAATGAAGCATTTCTGAGGCAAAGGCTTTTGTAAATGTGCCTTAGAGCACTCTGTTTGATTATGCTTGCCTTTCCTTACACAAATACTATCTAAATATTATGATGAGAAATGAAAACAAAACAAAAATACTGAAAGATGAAAAAGGAAAACCAACAATCCATTCTTCTTTCTCCAGGATTAAGCATTGAGCGAAAGTATAAAACAATTATGGCTTCACCTAATCGACTGCAGCTGTGCAAACAGACGAACACACTAGGAGACGGGTGTCCCCCTTCCTACACCATGAACATCTTGATATCTGGATTTGTTTCACTTTGCCCAAGGCAAGGTGTGTGTAGGAAGAATGAAACCAGGCCCCCTGGTTGAAAGGGGAAGGAATATATCCTTTCTGAACAGTTGAACTTGAGCTTGAGCCCATGGGATTTGATTATGTTGAGGATCTAATCTCCAGGACTCCCTTCTCAAGAGGAAAAGGACTATAAGGTGTTGGAACAAACCAGTGAAGATCAGAGCAATGGTCTGCTTTCTAGGTTTCATCTTATATGGGAAATTTTGTTTTTTGGTCAATGTATGTCAGATATTTTATATTTGTCTTGTGAAAGTGAGAAAGTCACTCAGTTGTGTCCGACTCTTTGTGACTCCATAGACTGTAGCCTACCAGGCTCCTCTGTCCATGGGATTTTCCAGGCAATAGTACTGGAGTGGCTTGTCATTTCCTTCTCCAGAGAATCTTCCCAACCCAGGGCTTGAACCCAGGTCTCCCGCATTGTAGACAGATGCTTTACCATCTGAGCCACCAGGGAAGTCCTCATTTTATGTCTTGCTCTCATTTATTCATAGAAGTATGTGTGGTTATCCTCATTCTTTAGATGAGGAGATAGGGGTTTAGAATGGTTGATAGCTGAAAGTTAAGCAACTTTTCTAATTAGTAGTGTGGAATTTTGGGTTTGGATCTTCATTGCTTAACTCTGAAATCCATAGTCTTTCTATGACATCATGCTCCATAGCCAGTTTTATATTCAGAGCTCAGGAATCCAGCTGCTATCCTTTCTACTTACTTCTATCTCCTACCTAACTTGCTAAACCTCCAACCTCTCCTCCACTGTCCTGCTCACAATTGCCGCATTGTCTTATCCTTGTTATATGCCTCTTTCAGCAAAGGATTCCCTTGTGGTCTGATTTTTTGTTGTTGTTTTAAGAGCCATGGAGATTTAAGGTTAAAAGGAGTTGCCAGATCGGGTTTCCACAAAGAGAGGATCAATGAATCTTTTCCATTTTTGTAAAATTCCTACCACTCTAGAGGAGCACTTGGTACATAAGAAGGTACCAAATACCTGTGTGTTAAATGAATAAAATTTAAAACACACACAAGGATCTTGATTTTTAAAGTTTTGTTTAATGAATTATTATAGTGATTTCATAGATTAAATTTTTACTAAAATTGTTGTTAGTGTTTTATCAGATCCTAGAATGATATATTACACTTAAGATTTCCTAGTTGAATTTTAATAAATAGAATCTTGGGTCTCCACCTGCTACAATGTTTATTAATAAGTATAATCAGGAAAATAAAAAATGGAACTACCATATAATCAAGCAATTCCACTTCTGGGTAATTTACATGAAGGAAATGGAAAAAAAAACTAACTGGAAACACTCTCTGCACCCATTAGAGCATTATTCACAATAGCTAAGACATGGAAACAACTTAAATGTGTTCCATAGATGATTGGATTAAGAATATATGGCGCATATATTCAATGGAATATTATTCAGCATAAAAAGAAGCAATTTCTGCCATTCACAGCCACATGGATGGGTCGAGGGCATTATGCTAAATGGAATAAGTCAGACAGAGAAATACAAATACCATTTGATCTCACTTATATGTGGAATCTAAGACAAAAACCAACCAAACAATAACAACTGAGCTCGTAGACACAGAGAACACGTTGATGGTTACCAGAGGTGGGGAATGTGTGGTGGGCAAAATGGGTGAAGGTGGTCAAAAGATAGAAACTTGCAGTTACAAAATAAATAAGTTATGGGACTATAATGAGCAGCATGGTGACTCTATAGTTAATAATACTGTATTTTATATTTGAACACTTGTATGGATGTGAGAGTTGGGCTGTGAAGAAGGCTGATCGCTGAAGAATTGATGCTTTTGAACTGTGGTGTTGGAGAAGACTCTTGAGAGTCCCTTGTACTGCAAGGAGATCCAACCAGTCCATTCTAAAGGAGATCAGTCCTGGGTGTTCATTGGAAGGACTGATGCTAAAGCTGAAACTGCAATACTTTGGCCACCTCATGCGACGAGTTGACTCACTGGAAAAGACTCTGATGCTGGGAAAGGTTGGGGGCGGGAGGAGAAAGGGACGACAGAGAATGAGATGGCTGGATGGCATCACCGACTCTGTGGACATGAGTCTGAGTGAACTCCGGGAGTTGGTGATGGACAGGGAGGCCTGGCGTGCTGTGATTCATGGGGTCGCAGAGAGTCTGACATGACTGAGCGACTGAACTGAACTGAACTGAACTGAAAAGAGTATATCTCAAAAGTTCTCATCACGCAAAAACAAATTGTAACTATCTGTGGTGATGGCTGTTAACTAAACTTATTATGTGATCTTTTCACAATATATAAATATATTGAATCATTTTGTTGTACACCTGAAACCAATATAATATTATATACCAATTATATCTTAATTTAAAAGAAGGCCCTCCCTGATGGGATTATGGCAAGAGGAGAGGCTGCAGAGTGACTGTGATAAAAGCGCTCTTACACTGGCAGAGGACAGTGCTTACTCCAAGGGGACCATCCTTGTTTGGCTTCTACTGGAAGTAACTCTGGAAGCAGTCTTGTGGAGAAAAGGATAGAGAAGCAAACTTCTGCTTAAAATGAGAAAGAGCTTTCCAGCAGGTATAGCTGCCCAAAGATGGAATGTGACAGCACAGAGAACAGTGAATCCATCTTCAAAATTATTTAAAGAGAAGCCACATAAAGACCTGCTGGGGAAGTTGGAGAATAAATTTCTATTGCAACTTGAAGTCCCTAGCTTATGAGTTCAAAGAATGACACCTCGCTAAAAAATACAAGTAAACCATGTGATAAAGAAAACTTTTAAGAAAGAATCGGTCCAGAATAAGCCAGGAAGGCTAAAGCATGGGTATGTATCTTGTCTATACTAGCCACTTAGCATCTGTGTGACATCAGGGCATGAGATACCGAGTCCAAAGGTCTGAACTTGGAATCAGAAGTCCCAACTCCTTTGAAATGCTTTTTGACCTTGGACCAGTACCTTGTCCTCTCTGAGCCAAAGTTTTCTCTTATTTTAAAATAAATGAGATGATTGAGACACATGGTATATGTCTCAGGTTCCACTGAACTCTAAAAAGCACTGATTCTGAGGTCAGTTCAGTTCAGTTGCTCAGTTGTTTCTGAATTTTGCGACCCCATGAATCGAAGCACGCCAGGCCTCCCTGTCCATCACCAGCTCCCGGAATTCACTCAAACTCATGTCCATCGAGTCGGTGATGCCATCCAGCCATCTCATCCTCTGTTGTCCCCTTCTCCTCCTGCCCCCAATCCCTCCCAGCATCAGAGTCTTTTCCAATGAGTCAACTCTTCGCATGAAGTGGCCAAAGTATTGGAGTTTCAGCTTTAGCATCAGTCTTTCCAATAAACACCCAGGACTGATCTCCTTTAGGATGGACTGGTTGCATCTCTTTGCAGTCCAAAGGACTCTCAAGAGTCTTCTCCAGCACCACAGTTCAAAAGCATCAACTGTTTGGCGATCAGCTTTCTTCACAGTCCAACTCTCTCATCCATACATGACCACTGGAAAAACCATAGCCTTGACTAGATGGACCTTTGTTGTCAAAGTAATATCTCTGCTTTTTAATATGCTATCTAGGTTGGTCATAACTTTCCTTTCAAGGAGTAAGCGTCCTTTAATTTCATGGCTGCAATCAGCATCTGCAGTGATTTTTGAGCCCCCCAAAATAAAGTCTGACACTGTTTCCACTGTTTCCCCATCTATTCCCCAAGATGTGATGGGACCAGATGCCATGATCTTTGTTTTCTGAATGTTGAGTTCTAAGCCAACTTTTTTACTCTCTTCTTTCACTTTCATCAAGAGGCTCTTTAGTTCCTCTTCACTTTCTGCCATAAGGGTGGTATCATCTGCATATCTGAGGTTATTGATATTTCTCCCAGCAATCTTGATTCCAGCTTGTGCTTCTTCTAGCCCAGAATTTCTCATGATGTACTCTGCATAGAAGTTAAATAAGCAGGATGACAATATACAGGCTTGACGTACTCCTTTTCCTATTTGGAACCAGTCTGTTGTTCCGTGTCCAGTTCTAATTGTTGCTTCCTGACCTGAATATAGGTTTCTCAAAAGGCAAGTCAGGTGGTCTGGTATTCCCATTTCTTTCAGAATTTTCCACAGTTTATTGTGATCCACACAGTCAAAGGCTTTGGCATAGTCAATAAAGCAGAAATAGATGTTTTTCTGGAACTCTCTTGCTTTTTTCATGATCCAGTGGATGTTGGCAATTTGATCTCTGGTTCTTCTGCCTTTTCTAAAACCAGCCTGAACATCTGGAAGTTCACGGTTCACATATTGCTGAAGCCTGGCTTGGAGAATTTTGAGTGTTACTTTACTAGCGTGTGAGATGAGTGCAATTGTGCGGTAGTTTGAGCATTCTTTGGCATTGCCTTTCTTTGGGAATAGAATGAAAACTGACCTTTTCCAGTCCTGTGGCCACTGCTGAGTTTTTCAAATTTGCTGGCATATTGAGTGCAGCACTTTCAGAGTGCTGCATCTTTTAGGATTTGAAATAGCTCAATTGGAATTCCATAACCTCCACTAGCTTTGTTCATAGTGATGCTTTCTAAGGCCCACTTGACTTCACATTCCAAGATGTCTGGCTCTAGGTGAGTGATCACACCATCATGATTATCTGGGTTGTGGAGCTCTTTTTTGTACAGTTCTGTATATTCTTGCCACCTCTTCTTAATATCTTTTGCTTCTGGTAGCACGTGTTTAATAATAGGCAGCATTCACACTCTCAGAGAGGGTGTATGTCATTCAGAAGGTAATAATGTAAAACATCCTCCTGCAAATGATTCCCTTCACACACATCCTAGATCTGGGTGAGCAGTGGTGGGAGTTTTTATCACCCTTTCATATCCCAGAAACCCACAAAGAGTGCCTTACCTCCTCATACCTAGTGACATTTTTGTGTGGAAACATGACTTGCAGGTTTTGAACCAAACCAACAGAATGTTTCAGGTTTGCTCTTGGCAAAGGCCTTCTTTCCCTGCTCCCTAATAAAGGATTAGAAAGCCAAGAGAGGTCTCACATGGCTCTTCTTGGCTGTTGCCTCCCTCTTTAAACAATGGCTGGATGCGTTCTGTAGGAAGAAAAGGAAACATATGGATTGAATTTCCCCCAAGTGCACTGTGGCCTAGGAGTGGATTGGGGGCTGGGTGTGGGGGCAAGTAGAGGGGAAGGCTTTGGCACAGCACACCGGGGAACTTAGTGAAACCTGTGTCCCATGAGAAGTGGTGGGGTGAGGGCTGGGGGTCAATAACTAGCTGTGGCCAGGTGTGCTCTCAACTGGCCGCAGTGGGACAGACATTTCCAGGGGACCCTTGGAAAAGGAGGACTAAGCATAGTGATGTTGTAATGGGAAACAGGGAGAGGATGCGGTCATCAAGTCAGGCAGAAGCATCCAAAATTTCTGGAGTCCTCCAGGGTGTGAATGTTGAGGGATCCTTCCTGAGGAAGGCAGGCCTGGCTATATCCTATGCCTTGTGCAATGGGATTGGAAGTTTGAAATTTAATTAGGTTTAATCAGAACATCATTAAACAATGTGTGTGAATCCTGCATGTCTATTCAAATTACTCAGAGCTCATGAAATGGAAAGTCATGATGGGGCCTCTCATTGGCACTGCAGATATATTTGCAGATGGCATCTTGGTGGGCAAGAAAGAGGAGTGGGGTTATTTGAGAGTTACAAGTTCATCTTTGTATTTTTGTATTGTACATTGTGCTTCTATCCACAAAGCCCTCTCATACTTCTCTGTCTTTGTGACCAAGTCTGCCTTCCCCTTTGTTGTTTGAGTTTCCCACCATGGGTGCCCATGCTAGTGAGATCATGATTCCCCCAGGATCAAAGAGCCATGTAAAGCTGCCTTGTCACATGTACATGAGATTTAGGATTAATCTGTAGTTTTACATGTGTATGTCTTATTCCAGACACCCATGAGCTTGAGGTTGTTTTCTCTTATTTCGGATACTGGATGCTTGTTTCTGTCCTACTTACAGAGTAAAAACCTAAAAGCTGAGAAGTTGGCTGTTTGAGTGATTCCATCCTGGTGCTTTCCCCTGGGGAACCTTGTATGTGACTTTTGTCATCTCCCTTAGAATGAAACTTTTTAATTTACATGCAGCTCAAAGAACAGAAAACGCCCAGAAGCCCGAATGACAAGCCTTGTTTCATTTCTTTGTAAAAGATTCTGCCTGGTCTTGGACTAGATTAAACCTTGCCCATCTCCTTTGGACTTGGTTTTGAATTGTCAATTCAAATGGGAAAAGTGCAGATTCTATAGACCAGAGTCCCCTTCTCCAGCTCCTAAATTTGTGTTCAGTTCACTTCAGTCTCTCAGTCGTGTCGGCTTTATCCCTTCTCAGTGGTGGGAGCTCCCAATATACCATGTCATCAAGGAACCCATCATTTAAGACATCCTAATGGTACTAGTCCTATGAAGTCTGTCTTTCCTTATTCCAGAAAATTAATGGCTCTGTTTCATGTGGTTCATATGTTTATTTTGCATTATGTTGTATTATAATTACCTAGGAACTACTTCCCAGGGAAGTAACTAGCATACTTTATAGTTGAATGTTTACAGTGATACAGCCCTATTTTCATTCCTTGATAGCTGCCAGAGGGTATGGCAAGACAAAGGATATCAAGAAAAGCTTCTTAAGTGAATGAAACATTTAATTCAATGTCGTACTATTACAGATGAGAAAATTGGCCCTCAAAGGAGATCAATGACTTAAACAGACTCTCAGTGAAATCTTTTAGGGAAAAGACCATGTCAGATTTATCTTTGTATTCCTGATGCCTAGGACAGCATCTGGCACATATTAGACAATGTACATATTGTACTGAGTTGAAACAGAATTCTGGAGACCGCAAATCTAGTTAGTGGCAAGTCCAGGGCTGTAGATAGGTATTTTGACTTTTAAACTCTTGGCCTATAGTCAGATTAAATCATAACTAAGATGCTCAAGATATTACAAAAAAATAATAGGTGACATGACAGCATCTCTTAAATTTTAGACTTGGCAGATAGCTCTTATCTATTTTTCCTTTAAACCGGATATCCCCTTTTATTGTCCAGTACAAATCATGCAAGACTTAAAATATGTGGTTGGCTTAACACTGGGAAAACCATTTCCTTTCTTTTTGATAAATATTGCAGATTTTGAAAAACACCTTCAAGTACCAAGTCTATAATGAGGTTTATTCAAGAAAGGACATCTATAAAAAGTAAAGGTTTTTCATGTCCCTCATGGCTATTTCTGAAAATATTAGGTACACACAGATGCTGAGAAATGTCTCAAGTAAGCAAGGTTAAATATAATATTTAGAGGGGCTAGGACTACAAGGGGGCATCCAAAAGGAATAACAAATTATTTTGCTATATTTCCTCCTGTACACCAGAGGGCTCTGTGCCAAATATGGCTGCCTGTTTACTTCCTGGCGATCAAAGCTCTACTTAAGCAATCTTCTTCTGTAAAGGGCCAGCAAATACTTTAGTCTTTGCCAGCCATGTGATCTATCTTGCAACTACTCAACTCTGTTGTTATAGCAGGAAAGTAGCTAGACTATGTGAATGAATAAACATGGCTGTGTTCCAATAAAACTTTATTTATGCACAGGGACACTTAATTTCATACAATTTTCATATATCACATAATAGTATTTTTTTTTTAATTTTTCTAAACCATTAAAAATGGAAAAATTGTTCTTATCTCACAGGCTATACAAAAACAGGCAGAACAGATTTGGTTTGGGGGCTATAATCTGTCGACTTCAGGTCCAGTTAATAATACTACTGATGACAATGATGATAAGTTACTGATTTCCTGTTATTTAGCAAGCACTATATATCAATTTCCAAAGGAGGAAACAAAAAGGCTAATTTGGTTAGTGTCATAAAGTTAGTAGGTAAAAGAGCTGAGAATGAAGCCCAGATTTGTAAATCTTAGAAGCTATGTTTCTCACCATTATGCCATATTGCATCTTATTTTAAAATATGAAGTTTTAGACAACTCTTTTACTAGTAAACTGTGGTTTAGTTTTTCAGTCTTTGGTGGAAAGAACCCTCTACTGGAAATTAAGCTACCAGTCATGCCAAAAACTCCTCATGTAACCTTAGCAAAACTCTTAAATTTTCTGAGTCTTGGTTTCTTCATCTGTGAGACAAAGGGGTTGGAGAGTGGCAGTGGTTTTCAAGAGCAGTGGTGATTTTGTCCCCCAAGGATGTCTGGCTTCATCTGGATACATCTTTGCTTCTATTTTCCCCATGTGATTGGCATCTAGTGGGTAGAGGACAGGGATGCTGCTAAATGTCATACAATGTATAGGACCCTCCCCACCCCCCCCCCAAGAATGACAAATTCTTAGTACTTATTCATTGCAAAATGTCAACAGTGCCAAGATTGAAAAACCCTGGACTGGGCACCAAAACACCTTTTTCTACTTCTGAGAATTGGATTTCTTTTCTATTCACTGAAATACAGTTGACCTTGAACAACATAAGGGTTAGGGGTGCTGACTCCAACTCCTGCACAGCAGAAAATTCATGTACTGTTATCTCTGCCTCAGAAACAAAGGGACTGATAAATGACTCATCCATGCCAAGAATCTGAAACAGTTTGGGTAGAATCAATACTCAGCCCCTACTTCTTTTGATTTCACATATTGTTATCTCTAATAGAACACAAACTTTGAAATCCCTGTTATTCAAGGGTCAACTGTATATATAGTTAAAATCCAAGTCACTTCTCTCTGAATCACAGATTCTTTTTTTGTAAAATAAGAGAATTAAACCATATAATCTCTGAGATTCTTTCCAGGTTTGAAAAGCTCAAGCCTATGATTAACAGGAAAATTTTAAAAATAAATGTTATGCTATTAAATCCAAGATAATACAAATCATTTTATATTTTTGTCTCAAGAACCAGTGTTGCCCAACTCCCTCATCCCCACAGGGCAAGGGTTGCAACTTTGCAGTCTTTGGGCTGAACCCAGCCTACAGATGTGTTTCGTTTGGCCTGTAGAATATATTAGATCTTTCTGAATTAGTGGCCAAGGTGGATATTTCCAGTAAACATTCACTTTTCTGGATTCTCTTAAAAAATTAGGAGACTGAGCAATACTGAGCTTGATTTTTGCATAGTGCTGGTGAGTCAAAATTGATTAGATTAAGTCCCTTCAGATGGGGCTGAGTTCTCCAGCTTACCAGAGGTCCCTGTTCGTGGGTTTGAATTAGAGACCTACCCACCTTTACTTATTTATCTTACCTGCATCCCTACCTGCCTGGTGGTTGAGTGTGCTATTCTTGACCTAGAATTCTCTGGCCACTCATGGAGTGCTCAGCAATATACAGGGTTGGCCCCTGGGAATTGTGGTTTCTTAGAATAAATTAAATAGATGTTAAGCCCTGAAATTGGGTCTCAATAAACAAGTAGATGAGAATAGGATGAGGGAAGAAGCCTTTGCAGCAACTTATGAAAGAAAACCATAAGAGTTTTAATGGACAGGATGAGGCATGGTGTTTTGTGCCTGCCAACTATCTAATGTGGTCCCTGGCTGCATTATTAGGAGTTCAGCATTTTGATGGAAATGAGGTAGTCCTACTCTTCCCTCTGCTGCTCAGATGCATCTGAATCATCATTTCTTGGCATGACACTCTAAGTGTGATTTTAAAAAGGAGTTGAGCAATGGATTGGTGAGATGGTTTGGAATATCTTTCCGTGAGTGAGATTGGCAAGAGCTGGGGCCACTGATTCTGGAGAATAAAGACTCAGGAAGCACAGGATGGATCTTTCCAAATACCACATGAGTTGTCATGAGGAGGGGAGTCAGATCAGCTCTATGACCTTCAACACATGCCTCAAACCCCTCTCTAAACTCACTAAAAGTGAGTTTTCTCACTTTTGTAAGAAATCCCTTCTACAAAGGAAAATTAATCTTGAAACAAACTATGTAACTATGCAAAATACATCAATTCAAATTTGATTTGATTGGGTCAAATAAATGAAATCGAATCCATGCTCTGGTTGGGTGAGTGCAGAATGTTCAGAGTGCCAGCTGGTTAGCTTTTCCCTTCAACTCTCTAAGGATGCATAGGAAAGCACTTTGCAGAGCTTCTGGGGCTCCATGACATGCAGTGTGAAAAGCCCTGATTTAGTTTTCTAAGATTCCTACTAACTCTAAAACCTTAACTTCCCATAACCTGTATGTTCTGGCTGCGAAACATCAGTACAGACTTTTGATATTAGTTTGAGGAAAAGATGGGCCATCAAAGGTAGGGGTTGGGGGAGAGATAGTCCAGTGGAAGGAGTAGCAGGAGCCAGGGAGACCTGGACAGTCGGTCTGAACACACAAATGTGTTGTGAGGTGTAAATCAAGACCTCATAACTGTCTAGTAAGAAATCTAGATGACAACTTTGTTTGGTCTTTGTTTCTTTAGGAATTCTTGAAGGCTGTCTCTTGTAAACACTGGGGTTTTCTCTTTAACGTCATTTGCCTCTTTAGTCCACCTCCTTTTTATAGTAGCCCTGCAGTTTGAGGATTATCCCCGGGTTGGAGCTGGGCCCTAGTTGGCTTAAGCAGTCATGATGATCCCTCCTTCTTGACAGTGATTGATTCAGGGACCCAGGCATAACCACTCAATGTACATTCATTTCAGTTCAGTTCAGTCACTCAGTCCTGTCCGACTGAGTCGGTGATGCCATCCAACCATCTCATCCTCTGTTGTCCCCTTCTCCTCTCACCTTCAATCTTTCTTAGCATTAGGGTCTTTTCCAATGAGTCAGCTTTTTGCATAAGGTGGCCAAAGGATTGGAGTTTCAGCTTCAACATCAGTCCTTCCAATGAACACTCAGGACTGATCTCCTTTAGGATGGACTGGTTGGATCTCCTTGCAGTCCAAGGGACTCTCAAGAGTCTTCTCCAACAACACAATTCAAAAGCGTTAATTCTTCAGTGCTCAGGTTTCTTTATAGTCCAACTCTCACATCCATTATATAGTCCAACTCTCACATCCATAGAGGACTACTGGAAAAAACTGTAGCCTTGCTAGACAGACCTTTGTTGGCAAAGTAATGTCTCTGCTTTTTAATATGCTATCTAGGTTGGTCCGGAGAAGGCAATGGCATCCCACTCCAGTACTCTTGCCTAGAAAATCCCATGGATGGAGGAGCCTGGTAGACTGCAGTCCGTGGGGTCGCTAAGGGTCGGACACGACTGAGCGACTTCACTTTCACTTTTCACTTTCACACATTGGAGAAGGAAATGGCAACCCACTCCAGTGTTCTTGCCTGGAGAATCCCAGGGACAGGGGAGCCTGGTGGGCTGCCATCTATGGGGTCACACAGAGTCGGACACGACTGAAGTGACTTAGCAGCAGCATCTAGGTTGGTCATAACTTTCCTTTCAAGGAGTAAGCGTCTTTTGATTTCATGGCTGCAATCACCACCTGCAGTGATTTTGGAGCTCAGGAAAATAAAGTCTGACACTGTTTCCACTGTTTCTCCATCTATTTGCCATGAAGTGATGGGGCCAGATGCCATGATCTTAGTTTTCTGAATGCTGAGTTTTAAGCCAACTTTTTCACGCTCCTCTTTCACTTTCATCAAGAGGCTCTTTAATTCTTCTTCTCTTTCTGCCCTAATGGTGGTGGAATCTGCATATTTGAGGTTATTGATATTATTCCTGGGAATCTTGATTCCAGCTTGTGCTTCATCCAGTCCAGCATTTCTCATGATGTACTCTGCATATAAGTTAAATAAGCAGGGTGACAATATAAAGCCTTGATGTACTCCTTTCCCTATTTGGAACCAGTCTGTTGTTCCATGTCCAGTTCTAACTGTTGCTTCCTGACCTGCGAACATATTTCTCAAGAGGCAGGTCAGGTGGTCTGGTATTCCCATCTCTTGAAGAATTTTCTACAGTTTATTGTTATCTACACAGTCAAAGGATTTGGCATAATCAATAAAGCAGAAATAGATGTTTTTCGGGAACTCTCTTGCTTTTTTGATGATCCAACCGATGTTGGCAATTTGATCTCTGGTTCCTTTCCCTTTTCTAAATCCAGCTTGAACATCTGGAATTTCACGGTTCACGTATTGCTGAAGCCTGGCTTGGAGAATTTTGAGCATTACTTTACTAGCATGTGAGATGAGTGCAATTGTGAGGTAGTTTGAGCATTCTTGGCGTTGCCTTTCTTTGGGATTGGAATGAAAACTGACCTTTTCCAATCCTGTGGCCACTGCTGAGTTTTCCAAATTTGCTGCAATATTGAGTGCATCACTTTCACAGCATCGTCTTTTAGGATTTGAAATAGCCCAACTGCAATTCCATCACCTCCACTAGCTTTGTTTGTAGTGATGTTTCCTAATGCTCATTAGACTCTTATAATGGGATTGTTGAGGAATATATGCACCGCCCAACTTGAACAATGAGAAATTCAAGGGAGTGTTTACTGACTGGCCCTTTGAAGAGTGTCTCCATTTATAAGATATCCAAATGGACAGTTTATTTCTTACTGTGGATCTTTGGTGTGGTGATATGTGGTTGAGAGACTGAGTTATTGCTGTCATTTCACTATAGCAGTTACTTTATTACTTTCCTTCTTTTCTTAGTAATTTAGGTAGTTTCCTTTGTGTTGTTGGCTTCTTAAAGCTTGATGATTCCTAACTGATATGTTGGGTCATTCAAGCTGGAAGAATTTCCTTATGGTGACAGAGGAGCATTTTGAAGAGTACATTAGACATATCTTTTGTACAACTTTGGATTCTCTTGGATAGATCTGTTTCTTGAACCTCTGACTATCTGCTTAAACTCTCAGACTCTGTCTGACCTGCAGAGTTAAACTACTTGAGACTTACCAACAATGTGTATGAAAGCGTTTATGTCTCACAGAACTCCTGGACTCAGATGAAGACCACGCTGCAGGCTTGAGAGCAGCTTCCTTAGCAGCTGCAATAGGGGCTGAGTAATGCAATCCTGGAGTGTAGAGTTAAGTCTCTGGAAGGCAAACTTAGAGTGATAGAACTCAGGAGATGTGAGGAATCTGGCAAATAAATTTACTCTCGTTTCCTCTCTCCAATAGACTGAGCCAAGGAGTGGTTTCCCCTCTGAATAGCCCATTTGGAGACATCTCATAAGCTGCCTCAAATAGGTGCCTTGCTGGAATGTATCACCTTGCATTATTTCCTATCCTTCTTTGCCTCACTTCCCTTTTTGCTCATTTTTGCAGCCGTACTATTGTACCTACTAAATAAGGCATTAGCACTTAATCCTTGCATTGGGCTCTGTTTCTAGGAGAAGTCACTAAGATAGAAAAGAAAAAGCCAAAGAAGAAATAATTGGTGGAGAGTTTGGTCTATTGGCTGGTGTGGTTTTAATATTTAGAAAATCTGATATTTTATGAAAATCAACAATCCAGGTGCAATGCAATTGCAATGCAATCTTGTAGTATAGCAATGAAGCGCTCAGATGTACATATGTTAAAGCCCTAACTCTTCACTTTACTAATTGTGTGCTCTTATTCATCAGGTTCACTTTTCTCTCTTGTAAATAATGAAGATCTTTCCTGCCTAACAGGGCTATTGTAAAGATTAAAGCGGATGGTGAATTTAAAAATACTATTACAGGTTTTATAATCTGAGTACTATAGACTTGTTGGGCTAGGTAATTTACTATCGTGCACTGTAGCGTATTTCCCAACATCTTGGACCTCCAACCATGGGATGCAAATATCTCCCACTCAGTTGTGACAATTAAAAATGTGAAATAAAAAACAAACAAAAAGCTGAGCTCTCCAAAAAACATCAGAGGAACCATACAGCCAAAACAAAATTGTGAGAAATTATAAATCACTGTCATTTTAAGCCACTAAACCTTGGATGGTTTGTTATGCAGCAATAGGAAACTGAAACAAATTGGTAACTAGAAGTGTAACGCTACCATAACAAAACCTCAGCTATGTAGCGTTGGCTTTGGAACTAAGTGGTGGGTGGAGGCTGGAAAGAGAAGAGAGAAGAGAGGCTAGAGAAGCAGAAAGGAAATGGTTATTGAAGACAAGAAAAGAAAGGGCAGTCCTTGGTATATGTAACTTGGAAGATAGAAATTACTGATGAATTTATTTGATCTGGCTAAGGAGACATTGGAGAAGGCAATGGCACCCCACTCCAGTACTCTTGCCTGGAGAATCCCAGGGACGGCGGAACCTGGTTGGCTGCCGTCTATGGGGTCACACAGAGTCGGACACAACTGAAGTGACTTAGCAGCAGCAGCAGCAAGGAGACATTAAGGCAGAAGGATAAAAATATCAAATGATATCTAAAACTGCACATATTGGGTTGGCCAAAAAGCTCATTTGGGTTTTTCTGTAAGATGTTATGGAAAAACTTAAATGAACTTTTTGGTCAACCCATGAACAGAGAGATGAGCTAATGAGAAAACTAGCATTTACAAGCATAATTTGAAGGAAATATAAAAGATTAAGGACTTGCTGGGTTGGAAAATAAAACTGCTTTATATTTTTTGTGTCTACAGCTAGCAAATATCTCCCAATATGAAACTGAAATTCACTCAGTCGTTTCCAACTCTTTGCGACCCCATGGACTATGGCCTGCCAGGCTCTTCTGTCCATGGAATTCTCCAGGCAAGAATACTAGAATGGGTTGCCATGCCCTCCTCCAAGGGATCTTCCTAACCCAGGGATCTAACTCGGGACTCCCACATTTCAGGATTCCCTACTGTCTGAGCCACCAGGGAAGCCCAAGAATACTGGAGTGCATAGCTTATCCCTTCTCCAGGTGATCTTCCTGACCCAGGAATCAAACTGGGGTCTCCTACATTGTAGGCAGATTCTTTACCAGCTGAGCTACAAGAGAAGCCACAGCTAGCAAAAGATTACCAAAACAAAACACAGCTTCAGGTCAAAGGTCAAATCAAGGGTATGGATGTAATAGTTTTTGCTGATATTGCATAAGATTTAAGGTTCTCAATTGTTCCTCTTTGCTTCAAAGGGGGCTTTCAATAGTCACAATAGCATTGTCCCCCAAAATTCTGAATTTTCTAAAGTACAAAAAGGTCTATCTCAAAAAGAATCATGGATTTGTCTTTTGGGAGCATGAAGTGAATGCTGAGATTAATGGGTAACCCACAAAGATTTCAAGAAAATTATATTTCCAGTAGCACTGGTAACTTTGGTGATTTGAACTGGGAGAGATGGAGATAGTTCAAATGAAAATAAGACTGTCAGAAGGAAGAAGCACAAGCTTCTGGAGAAAGCTACTTGGATATAAGCACAAAAAAAGAAGAGTGTTTTAGAAAGCTAGACCAAGAGCTCAGAGAGAAGAGAGAAGAGATGAGGAGAACAATGAGACCACTCGTAGGAGAAGAATCTCTCCTAATCAAGAAACATTTCTCACCCTCAGGGCAGGGAGCCTGAAAACATGTGACATCTGGATTTCAGAATTGCTATCGATCAGTAACTTTTATGTGTCTACCACTATCTCCTTATTCCATTATGCATGAGATTGTCAACTGTACGTAAGTTTTCTCTATCTCGGTGTTATATGTTGAGTATGTCTGGGGAAGATATAATATCTTTTTAGTTCACAAATCTGTGGAGATGCTGCTATTCAAGAGTACCTGAAAACCACACTTAAGGAGACCCATTCACATCCAGGCTGAGGTAGGTAATTAAATTTTGGACTTTAAGCTTGCTACCATAATTGATGTGGTAGTCAGCCTCCAAAAATGGCCTCTGATGACCTTGTAGAGTTTTTCCCAATACTCAATGGGGCTGAGTTGAATGAGATATTATAGGAACAACTATGTTTATCTTCCATGGCAAGGTCACAAATGACCTCTCTTATGCCGCTCACTCTGTGGAAAGCCAACTTGCCTATTGTGAGAACACTTAGGCAGCCTTGTGAGGAGGTCTGTGTAAGGAGGAACCGAGGTTTCTTATCCACAGGCTTGTGAATGAGCCACCTTAAAAGTGAATCCTCCTGTCCCATAACACTTCAAACGGGAACTACAACTCTGGCTGACATTTGACTAAACCTACATGAGAGAACCTGTGACAAGTATCCAACTAACCTTCTGACCAACTTGTGTTAGATAATAAATGTTTATTGTTGTTTCAGTCAGCTAAGTTTGAGGCTAACTTATCATGAAGCAATGGGACAATTGGGATGAGAATTGTGGCGGTCTTAGTTTGGAGGTGCTCACATTTTACATGTAGGAGGGATATGAATAATTTATGGCAAGCAGGAACACCCTAAAACATTGCTTAATGGCCCCATTCCAGTATTCTTTTCCCCTTTTGCAACATGAATGTGTTGCAACTCCCATGAAGACGTGAATTTTACTTGTAGATAGAATATGGCAGAAGTGAGATTGTGATGTCTGAAGCTAAGCATTGTAAGATCTTGCAATTCTTGCTTTTGCCCAGGAGAATACTGCCCTGAGATGTCCTAGGGATGACCTAGGGAAAGTCAGCCCTGCCTCCTAGAGGATGAGAGGCCACATGGAGGAGAACTGAGGAACCATAACACATAGTCAAAGCTAGCTTTGAGTTTTGTAAGTGAGGCCATCTTGGACCTTCCGTTCCAACCAGATCTCCAGCTGATTGCAGCTGCACAACTGCGCCTGGGCAAATCTATGTGAGGGACCCTCAAGCTAATCTACAAAACTAGTTGCCATTGTTTTGGGGTTGTAAGTTAAGTAGCAAAGATAACTGAGAAAAACTTTGTTATAGGAATTTATCATTGAGTATAGCTTTGAACTAATTGTTTTTCAACAATATCAAAAACTTAGTATCAAGAAATGATTAGGTATTGCTGACTTCCTGGACTGCTGCATTGAGGATGATTCTAAAACCACGCAGATGCTCATTTAGAAGACAACTGTTGTTAATCAGTAGTGTATTACACAGATCCAGATAGGGTAGAAAAAATGGTATCTATTTTCTGTGTGAAAGTGAAAGTCGCTCAGTTGTGTCTGTCTTTTTGCGACCCCCATGGACTATGCAGTCCATGGAATTCTCCAGGCCAGAATACTGGAGTGGGTAGCCTTTCCCTTCTCCAGGGGACCTTCCCAACCCAGGGATCAAACCCAGGTCTTCCTAATTGCAGGTGGATTCTTTACCAGGTGAGCCACACGGGAAGCCCAAGAATACTGGAGTGGGTAGCCTATCCCTTCTCCAGCGGATCTTCCAGACCCAAGAATTGAACTGGGGTCTCCTGCATTGCAAGTGGATTCTTTACCAAACAAGCTATCAGGGAAGCCCATATTCTGTACAAACACAATGAAAAAATGTGAATAACTGGTCTTTGTGGAGTCTCTTCTATATTTTGAGTACTTGCTTTGTAGTGTTCATCTGAGTACAAAGAAAAAATTTCCGAATATTCAATATTCAGTTAAATCTTACAGGGCTATTAAATTAAAAATTACAGTCCAATTTTTTAAAAGCCTTAATGAACCCCCAAAATGTTTATATTTGCTTTTCTTCTCTTATGTATGCAACTCTATACTTACATTAAAGCAGATCATCAAAGAAGTGCATATACACACATATATATTTAAATTTTGTTGAAATATAGTTGACTTACAATGTTGTGTTAGTTTCTGCTATACAGCAAAGTTATTGTTATGCACATACATCCTTTTCATATTCTTTTCAACTATAGTTTATAGCAGGATGTTGAATTTTGTTTCCTATGCTGTGCAATAGGACCTTGTTGCTTATCCATCCAGTATGTGACAGTTTGCGTCTGCTAATTCCAAACTCCCAATTTTTCCCTCCCCTACCCCACTTCCCCTTGGCAATCACAAACTGGAGTAGAAAATGGCAACCCAGTCTGATATTCTTGCCTGGGAAATCCCATGGACAGAGGAGCCTTGTGGGCTACAGTCCATGGGGTCGTAAAGGGTCAGACATGACTGAGCATATGTGCACACACACACACACATGCTCACACACACACACACACATGTAACAGTTTGCATCTGCTAGTTCCAAACTCCCAGTCCTTCCCTCTCCTATCCCACTCCCTCTTGGTGATCACAAATCTGTGCTGTATATCTGAGAAGCACATACATTATTTGATTTGGTTCTCACATCAACCCAATGATGCAGGAACAGTGGGTGTTATTTATCTTCATTTTATAGGTAAGGGCCAGTCATATAATGTCCTTCCACTAAGGATATACATTTAACATGAAGTGATCCACACCCATGTATTCCTTCTTTGCATCTTGTTCCCGTCCCACTATAATATGAGCATGTCTAGATGATTGGTAAGGTTCTTCCAGATCTAGCATTCAGTGCCTTGAATGAACCTAGTGTACACCACGCTGTAATTCATCTGAATGCCAAAAGAGTGTTAACTTTAGCAAGTGGTTACTGAGTTGCTTGGTTGTCTGGGCAGTTTGACTGGTGGTTGGAGATCCTGTTTCAACATCTGTCTGGGGAGGCAAACAAACAGAGCTTTACACCGTGTTGACATGTGTGTCCTGGGTGACTCAAGATTCTGACAGGAAGATAATAATTGGAGTCCAGTTAAACTACAACTGGAGCAATGTTCCACTTGATGTGGAATTCCTCAGAGAGGAAGGAGTGATGTGGTTGGTTAAATTATGGGCTCCGACTTTACAATGCAAATCAGAAGGATTGTATGCTCAGCGCAGTCACTTAGGGGAAAGGGTGTGTTCAAGAGACTGAGTCAGGTCTAAGGAGATGGAAGATGCAGGCTGGGGCAAATCATAATATTTGTTTTGCAGGGTGAAAAGCAATAGAGTATATAAACCACATTTATCTTGTCCTCTCTGCCACGTCCCCAAATACACACTTATAACTTATTTTCCAATGCTACAGGGCTCTTGCCATTCTCTGAATGCAAATCTTCTCATAAAGTATTTCAGTCTAGGTAGAAAGGCAGATGGGAAATATAATAATGCCTCTGCCACTTAGTGGGCTTCCCAATAGTGGTAAAGAACCCACCTGCCAATGCAGGAGACATAAAAGACTCAGGTTTGATCCCTGGGTCAGGAAGATCCCCTGGAGGAGGGCATGGCAACCTGCTTCAGTGTTCTTGCCTGGAGAATCCCATGGACAAAGGAGCCTGGAGAGCTACAGTCCATAGGGTTGCAAAAAGTTGGACACCAGGGAAGTGACTGAGTACACGCGTACTCAAGCCACTTAGTGGTTGTCCCCAGGACAAATAACTTATTCTCTGAGACTCAGTTACCTCATGTGTACAGTGGTGATGATAATATTATTTATTTAACAGAGTTTTTGTGAACAATAAAACATTTAGCAAAATGTCCAGTGTATAACTAATACACACTATGTATTCACTGGTTTAAAAATGAAATTACTTGCAAAAATCTAACAGCTGTGAAATATAGAACTTGGGCTAACTCTAATGAATGAACTTACACATACTGAGTTTCAGTTATGTGCAAAGTGCTTTGCTAAGCTCTTTCATACACACTTGTCACATGTAAACCTCATAAAACCCCCGTGACATTAGTATTTTTAAAATCATTTTATAGAAAGTAAATAACATGAGTAAACCATGATGGTGTACCATTTAAAATTTTTATTATATGAAAGAATATCTTAATAAGCACAAAGAAAATAATTTTTTTAATGTAAGACACAGCACACATAGAATTGACAAATTCTATCTCATTAAAATTAGATATTTCTATTTACCAAAAATATACCAAAACTAGAGTTAAAATTAAAGCCCCAAACTAGGAGAAGATATTTGAAATGTATATGCATAACAAAGGATTAGTATACAAAATGTATATATTTTAAAACTTCCATAAATTCATAAGAAAAATATGAAAAGGTTAGATGAACAGCTTAAAATGGGCAAAGATACAAAAGCAAATACAAAAATACAAATATAAATTTTGCAGAAGAGAAAACATGAATGCCCCATGAAGTTATAAAAAAGTACTCAGGCTCATTGGCAATTAAGGAATATACTTTAAAACTAAAGTGAATATATTTTCATGCCCACCAGATTGACAGCTAAGAAGTTTGACAATGAAGTGTTGTCCAGGATATGGAGAAAAGAAGCTATCATACCTGTGGGAGAGAGTGTGTGTTAGTAATAACTCTGAAGAACAGTTTGGCACTGCCCCAAACAGGAGTGTGTCTGTACCCTATGATTAAGCAATTGCAATCCTAGATATGTTCTACAGAGAAACTCCCACATGATGGTAAATGGAAACATGATTCAAATGCCACTGCTGCTGCTGCTGCTAAGTCACTTCAGTCGTGTCCGACTCTGTGTGACCCCATAGACGGAAGCCCACCAGGCTCCCCCATCCCTGGGATTCTCCAGGCAAGAACACTGGAGTGGGTTGCCATTTCCTTCTCCAATGTGTGAAAGTGAAAAGTGAAAGTGAAGTCGCTCGGTCGTGTCCGACCCCTAGCGACCCCACGGACTGCAGCCCACCAGGCTCCTCCATCCATGGGATTCCCCAGGCAATAGTACTGGAGTGGCTTGCCATTGCCTTCTCCGCAAATGCCACTACCAACAACAAATCCAAATGAATACCTATGGTAGATAGAGAAACAAATCATAATATAATCATATAGCAATATATTCCACAGCAATAAAAATGAATAAATTACAGCTATGCCAACAAGGTAGATAAATTTCAAAACAAGTAATATTGAGTAAAAAGAGCAAATCAAAAAGGAATGCATTGTATATGGTTCCTTTACATAAAGGGCAAAGCCAGGAACATGAACAGGATATTGTGCAGAGATGAAACAACAGCAAAAAGAACGTGATTAACATAAAATTTTGCTGTGAGAATTCTTTTGGTGGGGAGAGAGAACTGACATCATGGAAGGCCACTTAGGCCCTCAAAGTCCATGCACTCTTTTGTGTATGAGATGTGCTTCAAAAGAAAAAAAAAGGTTAAACAAAACAAAAACTATGTTCTCCCATCCCCCCTAAACCCTATAGTTGAGTGACAAAAGAAGCAGAATGATGTTTATAATAGCATATGATTTCTATAAAATTAAAAGCATACATGCATCTAAATCAGCACTATGTATTTTACAAGAATAGATCAATATTGAAGGATATATTTCAGACTCATTCACATGGAGACTTGTGGCAAGAAGGGGAATAGGAATTAGACTGGGGGTAAAGATGCAGAAGGTCAAGAAATTATTCACCATATATGAATTAATTTTGTATAGTTATGTAGGGTTATTCACTCACTCCCATCTTTGTTCTCAAAGGGATTTAAGGAGGCAGAAAGCCTACTGAACTACTCAGATCCATATTCCACCTTTTGAGCCCTTCAGTTTTCTAGACTCCAAGGAGGCCAGCAGGAGCAATCTGTATTATAAAGGAATCTAAATGATTTTGACAGGGAGCAATTCATTTTCTGAAGGCTAAGCTGAGTCTTAGGAAATGGCAGACATTGGATTGAGAAGGAGAAGCTGAGGACAGTACGTGTGTGGGGCAAGCCTCGGGCATTTCCACGCCTCATTCCAGTTCGGCAAGACCCTCATGTTTGTCTTCACCCTGTCAGGGCTGAAGAGAAGAAGACAGGTGCCCCATTTTCCAGGCTAATGTTACACCATCGGTCATGAAGGACAAAGTCCTTTGCCAACCAGATGGATTGCTGGCCTTTGGGCTGCCCTCTGTGAGCCAGAACTGATGGCTCATTATGGATCTTAAGCTTTATCCCACGGGCTTCTTAGGAGTTAAGTGGTGTGGGGATGGTGGTTAGTTGTCATGTCCGACTCTGCAAAACCGTGGACTGTAGCCTGCCAGGCTTCTTTGTCAGTGGGATTCTCCAGGCAAGAACACTGGGGTGGGTTGCCATTTCCTTCTCCAGGGGATCTTTGCGACCCAGGGATCAAACCTGGGTCTCCTGCATTTCAGGCAGTTTCCTGCATTTCAGATGGATTCTTTTCTGACTGAGCCACCAGGGAAGCCTGACAAGTGGAGTGAGTGAAGTCGCTCAGTCGTGTCCGACTCTTTACGACCCCATGGACCGTAGCCCACCAGGCTCCTCGGTCTGTGGGATTTTCCAGGCATGAATACTGGAGTGGGTTGCCATTTGAAGCCTGATAAGTGGAGTAGGAAGGCCCAAATTTCAGGACCCCCACCTAGCCCAAATATCTGCTACATGGACAATGGAGAAAAGGGATGACTGAAGGAGTGAGGATCCCTGAAAAGAGGCAAAGTCAACAGCATCCAAAGTGTAGGCAGATGAGTTTACCTTAATCAGAGAAAGGGGAAATCTCATTCTTGTTATTTCCAACACACAAATAACAGATGTAAGGCCTGGTATGTACACAAGAAGGTAACTTTATAGGTAGGGAAGGGAGGGAGCTCATGCATGAAGCCTTTAATTTTTTTTTTCTTTTTTGCATAATTAGGTACAAAGTTTGGTGCTAAGTACTGAAGGAGATGAAAAGACTAAGTCATAGGCCTTGACTCCTCGAGTTTGCAAGCTACTTTCAAGTGTTCAACTTACACATAGTACAGGGCAGCCTACACGTGTTGAATGGTCATTTAATAGGTATTCACAACAAGGAAAGAAGAACTCAGAGTGGCTGGGCAAAATAAGCGCTGCTGTTAGACACAACATGCATGCTCCATTTGCCCTTGGCCCCCCTCCAACTTCAGCCCCCTTCCAACTTTCAGCCATAGTTGTGACAGACCAGACTCAGCTCCCTCTGGCAGTGTTCTTGTCTTTCAGCATCTTACCTCAGGGCCTTCTAGATGTTGGGAGCTTTCCCAGCCAGCTGGCAAGCATAGCCTGGACCCCTGTCCCCTGGCTTGTATGGACCTGAATTCCAACAGCCGGTAGCTATAATTCTTTGCCTGTGGGCTTGCTCTGACAGCCAGACCCCACTTGGTCTGTGTGCGGGGGATGCTAGAAGTGCCAGGGCATTAAATTCTCACCCCCACCTCAGAGGCAGGCTTCAAACCTCCAAGTAGGACTGATGGAAGTGGTGCAGAGAGGCTCTTCAGCACCCTGTCCTCTGCAGGGAAAATTCTAGACGTGGTTGCACACTGGCTCCTAGAATTCCTCAGCAGGACTGAGCTCCAGGTACTCTTAGTGGCACTTTAGTTGTTGACTCTCCTTCACTGTCTCCCTTCCCTCCCAATGATAATTGCCTGCCCTCTTGCTGTCTTGCACTACTTCTCACATGACTTTCACTCAGATCCTCGTCTAAGGGTCTACGTCTAAGGGTCTACTTCTAAAGGAACTTAAGTAAACCCAGATATAGCTCTGGGGCATCCTTCATCCAGGGATGGAGACTAGGGGCAGGAGGGGAGGAGGTAGAGGAGAAGCTGGTGGACAACCGCTCCAGTCTTCCATCTGACTGGTGGATATTTCTGGGAGGCAAGTTGTAGGCTTCCAGGAGGTCCTGGCAAAGTCCACCTTCACAGTACACCTTATGTTGGTTTTTCCTTCGTTCTTTCACTGCCCACACTCCTCACGTCTACTTTCTGGGACCGATCTCAAATAACGTACCAGCATTCAGTCTCTGACTTGAGCTCTTGTTTTCTGGGGAATCTGAAACAAGGCAGAAAGCCTGGTGGGAGAGGAGGTGTGAAATGGGCTGGAACGCTAACTGTGGGCATGAGTTAGGGGAGTGCTCAGAGAGGATGCCAGGGAGGAAAAGGAAATGGCCAATGCAAGGAGGTGGAACTGGCTAGAACATTTTCTGTTGGCCCTCGTGGAAGGTTCTTGGTAGTGAGCCATGATGGAGAATACCAGAAAGGGGGCCTTGTTCCCTTTCTTGGCCTCTTGAGACGAAACCACCCCCATGAATGAGGTGGCACTGAAAAGACACACAAACCACTGCAGGTGCTTATCTTATACCCTGTGTACCAAAGTCCTCCAGAACTCCCTGTCATCTGTCCCCAAAGTGGCCTGACCATTTTAAGTTGTAGCCTTATCCTTTCTTGTCTGTTCTTCACAAGGCCCACTCACTTGACCACCCAGTGTGGACCTACCCTCCCTCCTGTGAGAAGAACCGGATTCTTGGGATCTTCTCTAGTTGGAGGGGGGTACACGTGATTGACTGAAGGCTGTGCCCTTCCTGCTGCTGGTTTCTGCCTTCAAAGGCGGGGGTGTGTGGTAAATAGGATGCTATCAGCTGTCTATCTGCTGAGGTCAGGGTTGATGGGTTGGCTGGGAGGAAAGGCAAGCTAGACAACAGAGCCTCCTGGGATGCTGGGCAGGTAGGTGCAGGAGGTCAATGGCGGTGTGTGTAGGATGTTGGAATTGGTGTGGTCACTGTTTAGCACAGATCAGGATCTTGAACAAACCACAGACTCCAGCAATGGAGCATTTCTGCACAATGTTCCCATTTCCCTCTCACCGCTGCCTCCAGCACACAGGAATGTAAGGTCTGTTCCTAATACTGACTGCCCTTGGGACTCCGCCTCAAAGTCTGTCTCAGGAACTACAGACTCCACCATCCTGCTTTCCCTCCTCACCTGATCCTGCTCAGACAATTATCCCGATCAGTGAAGCATGAATTCGGGGAGAGTTTGCTTCGCCCAGCTCGTTTGGGGAATCACTGGGGGTTTTCCCTGAACATTTGTTCATTGTTATGGGCTTCCTCCTGCCAGCCTTCATAGATGGCTGGATGTTGTCCATGTGCTGGGAGTCACTCCAGGATGACTTGGGGGAGAGAGAGAACAGCTGCAACTCGTAGGAGGGAATATCCATTGATGTGGTGGTGGAGGCCTGGCTTATAGCACCTACAAGGGACTGTCAGAGGGAGGAAAAGCCATCGGACCCCAAAGGTCCAGAGATGGGCTTGAGCTCTGGGGCCAACACTCTCTGTATCCTTCCTTGTCCCCTCTCTGGGCCTCAACTTTTCATAAACAAAACACAAACAATCCCAAAGCACAGTCACGCTTTATTGGGGGACCCATTGCAGAGTGTGACTCCTGTTCATATTGAGTTTGCAGATTTTATCCTCATTAAATATATTCTTCATTCAGGTCTCAAATATCTCTGACCTGAATGGGCAACAGCTTTTTAATGGGTTTCCTTGCCTTCCACCTGCTTCCAGGTTTTTTTTTTTCTTTTCACTTCTGCTCCAGTGACATTTCTAAATTAGAAATCTGATTATGGGTTCTTCCCAATAGTTTGTGTGTGCACTCAGTCACGTCTGACTCTTTATAGCCCTTTGGACTAAGGCCTGTCAGGCTCCTCTGTCCATGGGATTTTTCCGACAACAATAGTGGATTGGGGCTGCCATTTCTTTCTTCAGGGGATCTTCTTGATCCAGGTATCAAACCCATGTCTCCTGCACTGCAGATGGATTCTTTACCTGCTCAGCCATCAGGGAAGTCCGCATCCCAAAAATCACAAGGCAAAAATCTAAATGGGTGAGACATATGAAGCCTTTCAAAATCTGAGCTCCTTGTCATCTTTCAGCCTCAGCTCCCAAGCCTTTCCTCTAATGGCTGTATGTTTCAGTTACTCTAAACAGCTCACTTTTCCCTGAAGATACCATTCTTCCTCTCTTACCTTCATTTGAAAGAGAAGTACCAAAATACAATTTTAAGATGAGGAACATCCGGGCCCAGACCCAGCTCTGCCTCTTACTGCCTTTGTGAATTTGGATGTGTTATATTCCTTCTCTAAGCGACAGTTTCATTGTTCCTAAAATGTAATAGCAAAGGCTATGAAGTTCCTAGCCTAGTTTTTGGTTCATGATAACTGGTCAATAATTTACTAGAATTATTATTATAATTACTATCCTTTTTTGGTAAATTCATTTGGTAACTCCAATATTACCTCCTTTCTGAGGTCCCTCCACATCCCAGAGACAGGAGCTTGCTTTTTCTTAGAGCTTTGTTCCAAGTTTTAGAGTTCTCACCAGTTTGTATCTTTATTGTCTATTTACATGTTGGTTTCATGCACCAGACTGCAGGCTCCTTGTGGGAAAGAATTGTGTTCTGTTTCTCTCTTCATCTTTTGTACCCAGCACCAGACCTGTCCTGGAGTAGGTTTTCAGCGCATGTTAAATGAATGAACAAATGGTTGTTTTTGTTCATGGGTAGAAAGAACTTTCATTAAGAACCCAGAGGAAGGAAGAGGTCAGAAAGTGTAGGTTTGTTTAGTCTGCTCTGCCCTATTAACTAGGCACACCCACCCTCTCTGGATCCCTAGTCTGTTCTCTGGCAAATGTTGGAAGGTCACGTAACATCCGGTCTCCTTATCTAGGTGGGTGTGATGCAGCTAGGGAAGCCTCCACACCCTCTATCCAAATAGACTGGCTAGCTCTAGCCACTGGGAGTGCTTGAAAAACAAATTCAGTGTTTGTCCCTGGGAGGTCTGGAGGGGTAAACATAATAGTCAAAGCTTGTCAAAAGTGCCTGCTCAAACATGCCTGTATGGAACATATAAGCAAGCCCTAAAGTGTCTGGAAATAAAGTGTTCCTTTAAGCTACAACTGATATGTTCATACGTGAAAAGAAGTGGCCTAGATTTGGAAAAAGAGCAGGGGTTTTAGAGCTGGAGAGATCAGAGTGTGAAAACTAGTTAGCTGAGTGAAATTTAACCTTTTTGAGCTTAATTGGGTTTTCTTTATTGAAAAATTCTGACTCTATAGGTAGATGGAATGAGGAAAGGACCAAGAAAAGAAACGTCCTTTGTCATCGCTAAAAGGCTCAATGTTTTATGTCTTCTGAGTACTTTATAAACAGCAATACCCATTCACAACAACTCTAAGAGGATAGGTAGAGTCATTATTATTAATGTTGGATATTTAGCCTTGCCCCTCTGGATCAACTCCACCCTTTTCTACCTTGCTTTGCTCCCCAGGAGACTGATATCTAAGGAGATCACTTCTTCTGTTCATCTCAATCATTATTAATGGCTAGAAAATTCTTGTTTAAATCCAGATTTTCTTATTACTTACTTCTCATTGCCAAAAGATATTATACTTAATAAATGATTCAATAATTCATGGATTCATTCAGCCAATGTAACATTCATTCTCTTATTTCTCCAACATTAATTATGTATCTACTATGTCAGAGGCTGATAAAATTTTCTGTGCAGGGCCAGATAGTAAATATTTTAGGATTGCAGACCATAAAGTCTTGGACCACTCTGAGTGGTCTTGGACCATAAACTCTTGGATCCCTCGTGCAGTAAGAAAGCAACCATAGATAATATGTACTTCATTAGAATGGGCATTGTTTTAATAAAATTTTGTTTATAAAAACATGTGGCAAGCCATATTTGGCCCATGGGCTATATTTTGTCTGCTGCTGCTGCTACCCACGTACTATATACCAAAGATAATATTAGGTCCTGGAGACAAAGATGATCTCTGGAAGCTCACACACAGTATTGTGGGAAAAAATTAAAAAAAATGATAAAATTGGACTGGTGCTCTGATTAAAGTCTTTACAGTGTTTAGTGCGGGGTGCAAAATAAACAAACAGGCAGTTCTTCAGGTGTGAAGACAGAGGAAGGGACAGAAGGGCAAGGAGGGAATACGATTTCATACAGAGGCCATCTGAAACTAGGGTATGAAGTGAGTTTCTAGGGAGGTAGCCTGCAGAGGAGTCTGGACTTAACCTTTGGGCCATGGAGAAACATAATAGTAGATGCACATAAACACACAAACTTGAATTTAATTGCTGATTTTCCCATGTAGTAGGTTCAGGAATTTTTTTCTGAAAATACGAATATCAATATTTCCTTCAGAGGGTTGTGAGACTCAAAGCAGACAATGAAAGTAAAGAATTGCATGATTATTGACATATAGAGTGTGCTTTAAAAATGGTTGGAATGCACAGATAGGCTTTTGCTTTAGGAAGATTACCAAAACATGATGAATATATTTGAAGGGGATAATACCGGAGGAAGGAAAACCAGTTAGGAAATGATGGCAGCAAATCCATGGGAGAGAGAATGAAAGCCTGAACTCAGGCAGAGGCAGAGAAAAATGGAGAAAAGAGATGTGGCTGTGAGGGCTAATTGATGTTATAGGAAGGGACACTTCGGTTCAGCTCAGTTACTCAGTCGTGTCCGACTCTTTGTGACTCCATGAACCGCAGCATAACAGACCTCCCTGTCCATCACTAACTCCTGGAGTATACACAAACTCATGGCCATTGAGTCAGTGATGCCATCCAACCATTTCATCCTCTGTCGTCCCCTTTTCCTCCTGCCCTCAAACTTTCCCAGCATCAGGGTCTTCTCAAATGAGTCAGCTTTCCACATCAGGTTGCCAAAGTATTGGAGATGCAGCTTCAACATCAGTCCTTCCAATGAACTCCCAGGACTGATCTCCTTTAGGATGGACTGGTTGGATCTCCTTGCAGTCCAAGGGACTCTCAAGAGTCTTCTCCAATGTCACAGTTCAAAAGCATCAATTCTTTGGAGTGAAGCTTTCTTTATAGTCCAACTCTCATCCATACATGACCAGTGGAAAAACCATAGCCTTGACTAGACGGACCTTTGTTGGCAAAGTAATGTCTCTGCTTTTTAATATGCTGTCTAGGTTGGTAATAAGTTTCCTTCCAAGGAGAAAGTGTCTTTTAATTTCATGGCTTCAGTCAACATCTGCAGTGATTTTGGAGCCCCCCCCCCCCCCCCCCCCCGCCAAATAAAGTCTGCCACTGTTTCCCCATCTATTTGCCATGAAGTGATGGGACCGGATGCCATGATCTTAGTTTCCTGAATGTTGAACTTCAAGCCAACTTTTTCACTCTCCTCTTTCACTTTCATCAAGAGGCTCTTTAGTTCTTTGCTTTCTGCCATAAGGGTGGTATCATCTGCATATCTGAGGTTATTGATATTTCTCCCGGCAATCTTGATTCCAGCTTGTGATTCTTCTAGCCCAGTGTTTCTCATGATGTACTCTGCATATAAGTTAAATAAGCAGGGTGACAATATACAGCCTTGATGTACTCCTTTTCCTATTTGGAACCAGTCTGTTGTCCCATGTCCAGTTCTAACTGTTGCTTCCTGACCTGTATACAGGTTTCTTAAGAGGCAGGTCATGTCGTCTGGTATTCCCATCTGTTTCAGAATTTTCCACAGTTTATTGTGATCCACAGAGTCAAAGGCTTTGGCATAGTCAATAAAGCAGAAATAGATGTTTTCCTGGAACTCTCTTGCTTTTTCAATGATCCAGCAGTTAATGGCAATTTGATCTCTCATTTCCTCTGCCTTTTCTAAAACCAGCTTGGACATCTAGAAGTTCATGGCTCACATATTGCTGAAGCCTGGCTTGGAGAATTTTGAGCATGACTTTACTAGCACGTGAAATGAGTGCAATTTTGTGGTAGTTTGAGCATTCTTTGGCATTGCCTGTCTTAGGGATTGGAATGAAAATTGACTTTTTCCAATCCTGTGGCCACTACTGAGTTTTCCAAATTTGCTAACATATTGAGTGCAGCACTTTCACAGCATCATCTTTCAGTTGAAATAGCTCAACTGGAATTCCATCACCTCCACTAGCTTTGTTCATAGTGATGCTTTTTAAAGTCCACATTCCAGGATATATGGCTCTAGTTGAGTGTCTCTAGGGAAGGACACCTTAATGACAGAATGTGAAGAGGAACTAAAAAGTCTCTTGATGAAAGTGAAAGAGAAGAGTGAAAAGGTTTGCTTGAAGCTCAATGTTCAGAAAACAAAGATCATGGCATCTGGTCCCATCACTTCATGGGAAATAGATGGGAAAACAGTGGAAACAGTGTCAGACTTTATTTATTTCGGCTCCAAAATCACTGCAGATGCTGATTGCAGTCATGACATTAAAAGACACTTACTCCTTGGAAGGAAAGTTATGACCAACCTAGATAGTATATTAAAAAGCGGAGACATTACTTTGTCAACAAAGGTCCGTCTAGTCAAAGCTATGGTTATTCCAGTGGTCATGTATGGATGTGAGAGTTGGACTGTGAAGAAAGCTGATTGCCGAAGAATTGATGCTTTTGAACTGTGGTGCTGGAGAAGACTCTTGAGAGTCCCTTGGACTGCAAGGAGATCCAACCAGTCCATTCTAAAGGAGATCAATCCTGGGTGTTCATTGGAAGGACTAATGCCAAAGCTGAAACTGCAATACTTTGGCCACCTCATGCGACGAGTTGACTCACTGGAAAAGACTCTGATGCTGGGAAGGATTGGGGGCGGGAGGAGAAGGGGATGACAGAGTATGAGATGGCTGGATGGCATCACCGACTCTGTGGACATGAGTTTGAGTGAACTCCGGGAGTTGGTGATGGACAGGGAGGCCTGGCGTGCTGTGATTCATGGGATCGCAAAGAGTCGGACACGACTGAGTGACTGAACTGAACTGGGGGAGGGACAAAGAGGGGCCAAAATATCTTCAGAATTTAGGTGCTTAGTGATGCCATTTACCAAGGGAAGGAGCAAGGAGGAAAGCCAGATTTGGGGTGAACATATTAAATTGCTTTTGGACACATTAAGTGGAAATGTCTAGTAGTCAGTTGATGACATGCTTGAGGCTGCAGTTTCCTAATTGGATATCATCATCAGTAAAAGAATCATCAGTGTGAAACCCCAGAAACAGATGAAGTCACCATAATATCTTTTAAAGAAGTAATAATATCTTTTAAAGAAGTCAAATTAGGCTTGGAAAACCCAGTATTTCAGGGAGAGGCAGATATCAATATCAGTCAGTTTGTCACTTTAGTCATTTGTGACTCTTTGCGACAATATGGATTGTAGACTGCCAGGCTCATCTATCCTTGGGATTCTCCAGGCAACAAAACTGGAGTGGACTGCCATTTCCTCTCCAGGGGATCTTCACAACCCAGGGATCAACCCGTTTTTCTTACGTCTCCTGCATTGGCAGGTAGGTTCTTTACCACTAGTACCACCTGGGAAGCCTACATGTATGTGTTTGTGCTGAAACTCCAATACTTTGGTCACCTCATGCAATGAGTTGACTCACTGGAAAAGAGTCTGATGCTGGGAGGGATTGGGGGTAGGAGGAGAAGGGGACGGCAGAGAATGAGATGGCTTGATGGCATCACCGACTCGATGGACATGAGTTTGAGTGAACTCCGGGAGTTGGTGATGGACAGGGAGGCCTGGTGTGCTGTGGTTCATGGGGTCGCAAAGAGTCGGACACGACTAAGCGACTGAGCTGAACTGAACTGAACTGAACCAAGATATGAAGAGTATATATACATACATGCACACACAGGACCTGGAGCACATATATAATTAAGGAAATATGTATATATATATATATATGGATATAACCAAGAAGTAAATGTCAAATTGAGTCAGGGGACTTAGCAAGAAGTAACATCTCGGAAGCCAGTGATAGAGAAGACTAGAAGAAATTAGGCAATTTGCAATTAGAAAATGATTGGTAACTTTGGCCAAGAAAGATTCAGCAGAGTCATGAAGGGGAGCTGATTGTCATGGATTGAAGCCTAAACAAGGAATTGGAGAGATGAAGGCAGTGACTGTAGATTATTCTTTGGGAGAATTTGATTTTAGAGGGTAAGGGAAATGAGCAGAGGTGCTAGAAGAAGAGGGTGGATTTCTTTGAACCTTTAAGAAATTTAGTTTCCAGGAAAGAGGAAATCTCTATGGGAGTTGGGTGAAGATCAACTAGAAGAAGAAATGGAAGAATTTGTCTTAGATTGGAGAAGAATATTTATTGGTCTGTTATAGGATCCCAGGAGGTAAAATTGGACTCAGTTGTATATGTTTAAGTTTGTGGTTTTGGAAGGAGAGTTTTCAAGTGCTTATCTGATAGCCTCTGTCCTCTCTCTGAAAAGGTACCCAGATTATTGCTAGGAGAAGGGAGCAGCAATTAGGAAGGTAGTCTGACCAGAGTAAGATGTGGAATGTTTGCTCTGGCAATAATGCCCAATGAATTTGGAGACCATAAATTTGGAATGAGGGCAATCCATCCATTTGTGTCATTTCTTCCAAAAGTGTTCAGTAGCCAGGGGATGAGATGGGGAGAAATCAGATGGTTACATTGATATAAGACAGAATTTGAATGCAAGCATAGTGAGTCCCCTATATATGAACATTCAAGTTGTGAAATTTCAAAAATGAGAACATGCATTTGTATGTCCAATCACATAATTTAGTTCTGTTGGGGAAGCTCTGTTACTTTAGAGGGACAGGACCCAAGCACAGAACAGCTCACGGAGGTTGCAGCAGCCATTCATAATGCAATCCAGAGCTATCATGTCATCTCCGACAAGAGAAAAAGAGCTGCTCCCCAGACATCGCTGGATCATTTTTTTAAGAGGGTAGATAGAATTGAATCCAACAAAAAATCAGAAGTTATACCATTAAAATCAGGTGTGAATGAAATGGCAGCTTGCCCTCCAGGTCCCATTGCTGATGATCCTTCAGGTCTTCTATCTCCCACATCCTCTCCCCTGCTCCCATCAGAAAATCTTCTTGCCTGTTCACTCAGTACCAGCTCCTGTATGCTGGCTGTTATAGTGTACTACTGTACTTTTCATGGTACTGTACTATAAGATTGAATATGTTTTCTTCATTTTTGTTTGCTTTCTAATGTATTATTTATGTGAAAAGTATTATAAACCTATTATAGTACAGTACTGTATAACTGGTTGTGTTAGTTGGGTACCTGAGCTGACTTTGTTGGACTTAGGAGCAAATTAGACTTCTGAACATGCTCTCAAGATGGACCTCATTTGTATGTAGGGAATTTACTGTATGATGGAAGAGCAAGAGATTGGGAGGGTGAGTGCATTTGTAGGAAAATGATTACAGTAAAAGACTCTGTAGTTCTGGTGGGCAGGAAAGGAAATGAAGGTGGGAGGAGGCTAATAGAGGGGGGAAAAGGTCAAAGAACTAAAGGGTTGTGATGAGGTCACAAAATATGTGTGGTAGGCGTAAGAAAGGGAAAACTGGACTGATAGGAAATGAAAAGCAGAGATTTGTATATTAGAGTTTAAGGTGTCAGGGGTGGAACATTTCCTTCTAATGATAAACTCTAGCATATAGCCATAAAATACATCAGTCAATCAGGGTTGTAGAAGTTGGCCGAGGAAATTTGAAGTGACGATAACAATATAGAGTTCATCTCTGTGTGACAGCTTACAGATTGCAAAGCACTTTCACAACCATTATCTCACTTGACCTCATCCAATGAGATGGATAAAGCATGAATTATCTCAATTATTATTTTAATTTGACACATGAAACAATCGAGGCTTGAAGATACTAAGTATCTTACCAGGCTAGTTAAATGATGGAAATTCCAACTGGGATGAAATCACTAGCATCTGGATTAAAGCTAAAAAAATCCAGTTATTTACACCAATTCAGCTACTTTTGTGTTATGTATACACTGAATGAATATTCTTGATAGAATTGACAAAAACAATGAGACAATAACTTTTTTGGAAGAGTTGATGGACTCAAGGTCATAGAGCAATTTTTTTTGTTCCTTTGTTTTTCCCTCTAAACAAAGCATCTTTACCTACTCCATCACCCCTAGTCATTTCGCAAGGATTAGGTGATCCTGTCCCCTGCCTCTACTCACCAACAGCAGGGCCCCTGGAAGTTGTGCTTCTCATTTCTACTGTGGACTGGAGCCTTTCCAGAGTTCTCTGGGGCTCTCAGGCTGGGTGAAGATGGATGGAGATCAGATCCAGTGGCGGTGGGTGGAGGAGGGTCCAGGAAACAGACGCCAAGCGAGGTAATTCATCCAAATGGCAAAACAGAGGTGGAATCTAGGGGAGCTGGAAGCAGACCAAACAGGGTATGGGGGAGAGAGAGATGCCCTTCCATCTCCAGCTCAGATTTCTCCTTTGCCTCCAATGCTTCATACCGGCCTAGTCCAGTCCCAAATTGGGTGTCAGATTCCATCTCAACCCCGGCTGTGTGCTGCTTCCTCTACCAGATCCCACATCTTGGCCTAAAAAGTTATTAACTTCCCCCTTAATCCCCACCCTGCCTTTTCACATTCTGTTCATCAGAAAATACTGCTTCAGCCAAGCCACTGTGGTATTTGGGAGAACCAAACTGGATTCTACTTTATTTGTTTCACTATTTTACTCTATGACCCTGCATATGTCACTTTCTTTCTCTGGACCTCATTTTTCCCATCTGTTGAGTTAGTTAATGGAATGACCCATAAAGGCAAATAGATCTCCTTGTAAGTGCTAACTCAGGAGCACTGGTAGTAGCTTCTTGGATCTCTGTGTCAAGAGGGATTCTGAGGTGTGCTGATGTTCATCGTAACTAGCACTTCCCCTTTCTTGGTGGCTCAGATGATAAAGAATCTGCCTGAAATGCAGGATATCCAGGTTCCATCCCTGGGTCAGGAAGATCCCTTGGAAAAGGGAATGGCTACTCACTGCAGTATTCTTGCCTGGACAACTCCATGGACAAAGGAGACTGGTGGACTATAGTCTATGGAGTTGAAAAGAGTTGGCCATGACTCAGCAACTAACATTAAGACAGTGGTTCTCAAACAACAGTGTGCATCTCAGTTATCTGGAGAGCTCATTAAAATACAAAGTTCTGGGCCCCGCACCCAGAGTTGTTGATTCAGTGGGTCTGAAGTATGGCCTGAGAAGTTGCCTCTGTAGCAAATCCTCAGGTGAAGCTGACACTGTTGGTCCAGGGACCGCACTTTAGAAATATTATTGTAGCATTTAATTTCTATGACTCAGTTTAGTTTTCTTGAAACAGTGCAAATGTCATCACTAGTTAAGTGACACAGATGCACAGACTTAGGGCCCCCAGCTTCTTTAAGAAATGTTAAGAGAAGTTAGAGATTCATTAAGTAGTATAAGTTGTACATCTGGGCTTAAAAAAAAAAAGATAATCTTTAGGTCTATCCATGTTGCTGCAAATGGCATTATGTCATTCTTTTTATGGACCTAGAGATTATCACTTTAAGTGAAACAAGTTAGGCAAAGACAAATATCATGTGCTATCACTTATTTGTGGAATCTAAAAATACAATTCAAATGAACTTATTTATTAATACAAAGCAGTATAGACTCACAAACATAGAAAACAAATTTATGGTTACCAAAGAGGATAGTGAAGGTAGGGGAGGGCAATGATGAAATAGGAATTTGCAACTAACATATATATATATATAAATTAGATCAACAACACGGACCTATTGTATAGCACAGGGAACTATACTGAATATCTTATAATAACCTGTAATGTAAAAGAATTTGAAAAAGCATATATGTATATATATGGCTGAATCACTGTTTACTAACAGATGTTTTAAATCACCTGTATGTCAATAAGAATAAGAAGGGAAAAAACACATCCGAGAAACCCAGAGATCCTTGCCCCTTTTACCACATAAGGGTACAATAAGAGGATGGCCACATGTGAACTAGACAATGAATCTGCCAGGACCATGATTCTTGGAAATAAATTTCTGTTGTTTATTTGTAAGAAGAGAGCTACAGGCATAAAGTTCTGTATTTTTCCAGTTCATACTCGACTAGTAGGATGAGTAGAAAGAGGATGGGCTTTGGAATCAGACATACCTAAGTTTAGATACTGGCTCTACAGTTTAGTTTATTCATTATTTGACCTTGGGCCAGTTATCGAACTCCTCAGCTTCACTTTGTATAGTGAGCTCACTACGTTTTCTGTTTTGTTCACTATTTCTAAGGCCTAATTTCCAGTAAGAAATTAAAAATATTCTTTGAATGAAAACACGATGATTTGTCATAGCCAAACCTGCACTTCTTCTGAAGGCATTATGCTCTCTTTTTGCCCTCTCTGTTTGTAGAGATTAACAAATAAATTCTCAATAAGCTTTAGGAAATGTCATGCTAAGTTTGCACCAAGACTCAACTGTGATAAAATGCAGCTTCTCTATTTCTTACGGTGACTCTGATTTTGCTCATGAACCTCACCCTTCTTTGCAGTGAGGAGTGGACAAGAGGGATTCAACAGAGAAAGTAAGCTCAGTTTCAGCTCTTCCAGAACGCCCTCTGTGCTCCTCAGGGTGAAAGGTGGCTATGAGATTTCATACGGTCATGAGAGGACCCCTCGCCGGGCCCTGTGGTTTAGTGGTTGGTCTGACGTTGCCTCTGGAATGATGGTTATGAAGGTGAAAATTGTTTAGTCTTATTCTTTGAAGCATATGATTCAACACTGCAGTAGAGTGCATCGTCCTGACTGTTTACCTCTGGTTGCTAAGCCCAAGCTCTCTGAGGCCTCCTTGTCCCTTTCCTGGGACTCTGCAGCTCTCATCATTCTCAGGACCCCTGTGTCTCCTCACCTGAGTAAAGGGGAATTTCTGGTCTTTTGCCTGCAGTGTAGCCGGGCTACTTGATGATCTCAAAGGTAAAACTATCCTCCAACAGTTCAAAAGGGATTGAAAAGAGCCCAGAAATGAATTCCAGAAGACCTGTGTTCAAGTCCTTTCCTTTCTTCCTACTAACTGTGGGATTTGGAAGTAATTCTGTACCTCCCTTCACTTCTACTTCTTCATCCCTACCAATGGGATTATACAGTAGTACTGAAAGAAGAGTGGATGCACTGAACAAAAGAAATATGATTTATAAACTTTCTTGTTAAAAGTGGACCTTTCTTCCATTCTTTGGCTGATAATTTTTCAGAAGTTTCTATCTGTACTAACTCTGGAGAAATAAAAGAGAAGAGGATATTGATTATATTCTCACTTTGCTGACAGCCCCATAGGGGTGCCTGACCCACAGACTAAGACATTGGAGAGAAGCACTAAGGATTGTTGATTGAGCACAGACCCAAGAGCCTGTGTTATGTGGTCCCATTGCTTCAGCCCCAGAGGCTCTGGGCCTCATATGTAATGGGACGAATACCAGCATCTTAATAGCAGTGTATTGTATATGAAGATTAAATGAAATGTCAGTAGCAGCATTTTGTCACTAATGTGAAGTAATGGTGCAGAAGTTATAATTCAAATGCTAATTAAAATAAATATATTTATCCTTCCTTTCATGGGACCATAGTCATCTTAGAGTTGGGAAAAAGAACAATGATCTTTCATCACAAACTCAAAGGAAATAAATGGTAATTTCAGGGTTTAAAAAGCAAATACATTAAAATGATTTTATTTTTGCTCTAATTTTGAAAGACAAAGCTCCCTAAACTTAAGGGCTAGCAAGGAAGATCTGACATAGTATGGGGGCCCTGGTGGCTTCTAAAATAGAGAACCTGAAATGAAAAGTAGGGAATATAGAATTGTCAACTTGACTCATTACTTTGCCAACAAAGGTCCATCTAGTCAAAGCAATGATTTTTCCAGCAGTCATTCATGGATGTGAGAGTGGGGCTGTAAAGAATGCCGAGCACCAAAGAATTGATGCTTTTGAACTGTGGCGTTGAAGACTCTTGAGAGTCCCTTGGACAGCAAGGAGATCAAACCAGTCAATCCTAAAAGAAATCAGTCCTGAATCTTCATTGGAAGGACTGATGCTGAAGCTGAAGCTCCAATACGTTGGCCACCTGATGCGAAGAACTGACTAATTAGAAAAGACCCTGATGCTGGGAAAGATTGAAGGTAGGAGGAGAAGGGGATGACAGAGGATGAGATGGTTGGATGGCATCACCGACTGCATGGACATGAGTTTGAACAAGCTCTGGGCGATGGTAAAGGACAGGGAAGCCTGACGTGCTACAGTCCATGGGGTTGCAAAGAGTTGGACACCACTGAGCAACTGAACGATAGCAACAACTCGACAATGTAACAGATGCATTGTTTCACACAGACCTGCTCCTTCCCCAAAACGCCCCCCAATATTCCTGACAATGGTTTGAAAATGTGTGCCATGTGATTAATATATACCAGCAGCAGCTTTAGTTGAGCAGTTATGGTCTCTAACCTTGGATATATATAGGATATTGTTCCTGTGGAAATGGAACGTGAATGAGAGACCTGCTGAATACATCTGAACCTTCAGGACTGAGGATTTTCCCATGTGGAGGAAGTGGCTACTTAGGACATGATATGCAGGCCTGAATTTATGCATATTATGATCATAGGCAGTCCTAGCTAGGAGGGATTTTAGAGATCAGTCAGTGTAATCTATTCTTTTTTTAAATTTATGTTAATTGGAGGATGATTGCTTTAAAATATTGTGTTGGCTTCTGCCATACAATGTGAATCAGCCATAAGGACACATATGTCCCCTCCCTACTGAACTTCTCCCCAACCCCCCACCCCATCCCACCCCTCTACGTTGTCACAGAGTACCAGGTTGAGCCCACTGTGCTATCTATTCCCATTAGCTATCTATTTTGCATATGGTAGGTATAGATTTCAGAGCTACTCTTTCATTGTCCCACCCCCTCCTTCCCCACTGTCTTCAAAGTCTGTTCTATACGTCTGTGTCTCTATTCTCATACAGATGGAAAGGACAAGAGACACACTTGGAAGTGGCACGTGCTTTGGGCAGCCACTATGCTGTGTTATTCCATTCAATCCTGAAGGCAATTTTGTGACATGGCTGTTCCTACCCCTATTTTCCAAGTGAGAAACCATGACTGGAAGGAGAAAGCCACTTACTTAGAGACACTCTTGACTTGGTAGAGTCAAGATTCAAAGGGAACCAGAAACAACCATGGGTGTGGTGAGTCATAACGATGTTACAAAAGCACTTTAGAAATTACTAAGAGTGGTGAAACTAGCATATCTGACACTTGAAACAAATCACTTAGTACCCCTTTCACCACAAAATGTCAAAATTATTTTTGGTGATAAATATGAAACAGAACAAATAATGCTAGGAAATGACAGGAAGGATATAACACTTTTAAAGATTAGATTGGGTATACATTATCTTGCTGCTGCTGCTGCTGCTGCTGCTGCTAAGTCGCTTCAGTCGTGTCCGACTCTGTGCGACCCCACAGACGGAAGCTCACCTTGCTAGTAAAAGCTAAAACTAAATATCATAGTATAAACAAAAATATTACACCTCTCTGTTCTACTGTTTTAAATTTTAAATGCAAATATAAACTCCAGGTGATCACACAGATGGAAGCACATGATGGAACTGGGTCACATGATGAAATTAAATTAACTTGAATTTTGTGCCTTTGTTTTTACATTGTGCTGTCATTGCTGATTTTTAAACTAGAGTTTAAATGCATGGATTGGAGACATGGAATGGCACCCTAGGTGAGACTGAATGATACAAGAAAATCACACTTGAGTTCAGGTGTACTGTAAGACAACCACGTTATGCATGTGACCCCATTTAATCCTATAGTCAAAGAAATAGGTGCATTATTATTGCTCCCATATTATTGATGAGGATGCCAGAGTTTAAATGAGGTATAGTTTAAATGATCTAACCAAGGTCACAGGACTAGTGATTAGAAGGGGTTAAACTGTTGCGGGGGGGAGGGGGCTCTGAGGTCAACCCTCTCAATCCTTCTTCTTTAGTCCTTCAACTTCAATTTGTATCTGTCAACAGGCACTGTGTCACCGATCACCTCTCACTGAAGCCATGGAGTAGTTACTTTGTTTCAGTGACGAAAGCACTCTAGGTAAGCTTTCTGGTTTGCTTTTTGTTTTGTTTGCTTTCTTGTTTTGCTTTTACTTCAGTTCAGTTCAGTTCAGTTCAGTTCAGTCGCTCAGTCGTGTCCGACTCTCTGCGACCCCATGAATCACAGCACGCCACGCCTCCCTGTCCATCACCAACTCACGTAGCTCACTCAAACTCATGTCCACAGAGTCGGTGATGCCATCCAGACATCTCATTCTCGGTCGTCCCCTTCTTCTCCCGCCCCCAACCCTTCCCAGCATCAGAGTCCTTTCCAGTGAGTCAACTCGTCGCATGAGGTGGCCAAAGTATTGCAGTTTCAGCTTTAGCATCAGTCCTTCCAATGAACACCTAGGATGGATCTCCTTTAGCACTAATTCAAGGTACATTATCCCAGGAGTGGTACTAAAACCCTTGGGAGAAGGAGGGTATCAAAAATTCATGGATTGGAAGAATAAATATTGTGAAAATGAGTATACTACCCAAAATAATTTATGGATTCAATGCAATCCCTATCAAACTACCAACGGTATTTTTCACAGAGCTAGAACAAATAATTCACAATTTGTATGGAAATACATAAAAACCTTGAATAGCCAAAGCAATCTTGAGAAAGAAGAATGGAACTGGGGGAATCAACCTGCCAGACTTCAGGCTCTACTACAAAGCCACAGTCATCAAGACAGTATGGTACTGGCATAAAGACAGAAATATAGATCAATGGAACAAAATAGAAAGCCCAGAGATAAGTCCACACACCTATGGACACTTTATCTTTGAAAAAGGAGGCAAGAATATTCAATGGAGAAAAGACAATCTCTTTAACAAGTGGTGCTGGGAAAACTGGTCAACCACTTGTAAAAGAATGAAACTAGAACAATCCTTAACACCATACACAAAAATAAACTCAAAGTGGATTAAAGATCTAAATGTAAGACCAGAAACTATAAAACTCCTAGAGGAGAACATAGGCAAAACACTCTCTGACATAAATCACAGCAGGATCCTCCATGACCCATCTCCCAGAATATTGGAAATAAAAGCAAAAATAAACAAATGGAACCTAATTAAAATTGAAAGCTTCTGCACAGCAAAGGAAACTATAAGCAAGGTGAAAAGACAGCCTTCAGAATGCGAGAAAATAATAGCAAAGAAGTAACTGACAAAGAATTAATCTCAAAAATATACAAGGAATTCCTACAGCTCAATTCCAGAAAAATCAGTGACCCAATCAAAAAATGGGCCAAAGAACTAAACAGACATTTCCCCAAAGAAGACATACAGATGGCTAACAAACACATGAAAAGATGCTCCACATCACTCATAATCAGAGAAATGCAAATCAAAACCACAATGAGGTACCATTTCACTCCAGTCAGAATGGCTGCTATCCAAAAGTCTACATGCAATAAATGCTGGAGAGGGTGTGGAGAAAAGGGAACCCTCTTACACTGTTGGTGGGAATGCAAATTAGTACAGCCACTATGGAGAACAGTGTGGAGATTCCTTAAAAAACTGGAAATAGAACTGCCATGTGACCCAGCAATCCCACTCCTGGGCATACATACCAAGGAAACCAGAATTGAAAGAGACACATGTACTCCAATGTTCATCGCTGCACTGTTTTTAATAGCCAGGACATGGAAGCAACCTAGATGTCCATCTGCAGACGAATGGATAAGAAAGCTGTGGTACATTTACACAATGGAGTATTACTCAGCAATTAAAAAGAATAAATTTGAATCAGTTCTAATGAGGTGGATGAAACTGGAGCCCATTATACAGAGTGAAATAAGCCAGAAAGAAAAACTCCAATAGTGGAGAAGGAAATGGCAACCCACTCCAGTGTTCTTGCCTGGAGAATCCCAGGGACGGGGGAGCCTGGTGGGCTGCTGTCTGTGGGGTCGCACAGAGTCGGACACAACTGAAGCTACTTAGCAGCAGCAGCAGCACATATATATGGAATTTAGAAAGACGGTAACAATAACCCTGTATAGGAGACAATTAATCTTTGAATGTATAGGCATAAAGTTGTTTCTATTATTTTTTATTCTTAATGTTTCTATGAATAATTCCCATTTTGAATATTGTTTATTTGCAAGATTTTTCTTGTTGATTATTGTTACCTGATGTTTCCCTTTTTAGAGAAGCTTTTTAAGGCAGCTTTGACTCTATTGAGCCTCTCAATTTTATCTTTATTGCATTAATACCTGGTATGTGTTAGGTGCTTTCTTTTCTTTATGATTATTCTGTTTCTCTTGCTAACTTGTTAAACTGACTGTGTACTTGTAGACTCATTGCTTTTCCTTTTTATGTAAAGTCTACTACATTTAAGGCCTCAGTGGATAATGTTTTCCATATCCCGTAGGTTCTAAGACTTTGTATTTTTGTTATCTTTATGTAATGATGTTGTTTTTAAATGCCACGTACTCAGTGAGTGATATAAACACCTTGTAAATTTCAGTTTTCTAATAAAAAATTAAAAAATAATTATACGACATGAATCGGCCACAGGCATACATGTGCACCCTCCCTCCCCTCTCCATCCCTTCAGGCTGTCACAGAGCATCCGCTTTGGGTTCCCTGCTCCATACATCAAACTCCCTCTGGCTATTTATTTTATATACAGCAATGTATATGTTTCAGTTGATGTATGGCAGAGGCCATCACAATGTTGTAATTAATTATCCTCCAATTAAAATAATAAACATTAAAAGTTATAGGACAAGATCGCCATTTTAAACCCCCATCTGGTTAGATAGCGACAGAACGTCCCTTAATATTTTACTGTAAAATGAGACACAGAAAAAAGCAAAAGCTCGCAATACTGAAGCATCAGATTGACAGTTAACTTTTGGCCATGATGAGGCACATAGTGTATTGTTTTTTCCAGAAACATAATGTTTGAATTTTGTTTTAAGTGGAATATATAAATATAGCAAATTGCCTCACATAAATTTAGGCCGGAGGGCGGGGGGCCGGCTGCTGCCGAATGAGTTTGCCCCAGACTTGCAAACAAAACAATCCCTTCAGTTTTTCAAAGCTTTTTGAGTTTCTCAATTGCAGATGAGGGATTATGGATCAAAGATAACAACGTCAAAGACCAGGCATGTCCCAACTATGCATTCTGCGCTGGTACTGGTGGTGCCTAACGTGGCCACAGCAGCTCCACCGTGTGTGTGGGTCCTGGTCTCTGATCTCCAGCCCCAGGGACAGGGTACTGCCCAGTCCAGCCTAAGACCTCCTGTGGGAACAGTTTTCTCCTTCCACACAGCAGCTAAGCAGGGCAAGGAATTCAGACTCAAGCTGCTGGTATTCCCAGGAACCTGACACAAGTGGGTCATGCCCTCTGTAAGGGCCAGTGTCCACTGAGTACATCTTTCCACTAAGGCTTTCATTTCTCTTTTAAACACCACCAAAAGTGTAAGTCCTATGGTCTTCAGTTTTACCAGTGTCACCCAGGTTAGGTAAAGCCCTCATCCCTGACCTAGCTCTCTAATTCTCTGAAAAGTTCTAAGCCCTTCCTTTCTGTCCATGGGACCACCACCCCAGAATCCACCGAGTCTTCTTTCCTCACTGTTCTCTGAACTGAAACTTGATTTTCTGTTGTTGGACTTTCCCTTCCCAGACCATCCTCCCAAGCGGATTCCTTGAGCAAGGGCTCCTTATTTTCTCATATGAACCTTGGTATTGGAATGGGTTGGTTTCGTTGTTTGTGTCCTGTTTCTGCTCCCAGATTTCTGTCTCTTTCAGCATCCTGTAAGAACCCAGGGCCCCATGGGGCCTGTGCTCATCTTACATATCTCCAACCACCCCCATCACCAGCATCTCCTCACTTGGTCTCTCCCACATCCTCACTAAGCATCACAGGCTGAATCAGAGTCCTCCCCACTTCAAACCCTTTCCTTATCCAAGTAGATCTCACCATCTGAAGGATGACAAAGGTACCCATGTCTTAATTGCTCCATTTTCTTCCTTACTCCATATCAACTCTCCACTCTCTCAGTCCTATCCTGTACCTTATCGTTCAAAATATCTCCAACTCGAAAATAGCTAGTTTGGGCATTCTATTTTCTCTCTACAATCTTGTACTGTTTCAGTGTGCTTGTTAAATTACTATTAGTACAATAATCAATAATTCTTTGACCCTTTTGGGGACTTTTCCAGTAAATGATTGATTCCTTATTACTCCCAATACATCATCCCTCTTTTTTTTTTTTTTTTTTCACTTCTCTCCTTTTCAAGTTTAGACTGAGTGGTACATCATCTCCATGACTCTGTCACCAACACTCTAAGTTCCTTCTTCCTGTCTCTTATATAATAGTCATTTGGCCAAATTCTAACAGAAGCAAAGATATTAAGAAGAGGTGGCAAGAATGCACAGAAGTATACAAAAAAGGTCTTCACAACCCAGATAATCACAGTGGTGTGATCACTCACCTAGAGCCAGACATCCGGGAATGTGAAGTCAAGTGGGCCTTAGGAAGCATCACTATGAACAAAGCCAGTGGAGGTGATGTTATTCCAGCTAAGCTATTTCAAATCCTAAAAGATGATGCTGAGAAAGTGCTGCACTCAATATGCCAACAAATTTGGAAAACTCTGCAGGGGCCACAGGACTGGAAAGTTCAGTTTTCATTCCAGTCCCAAAGAAAGGCAATGCCAAATATGCTCAAACTACCAAATAATTGCACTCATCTCATATGCTAGTAAAGTAATGCTCAAAATTCTCTAAGCCAGGCTTCAAGAGTATGTGAACCGTGAACTTCCAGATGTTCAAGCTGTTTTAGAAAAGTCAGAAGAACCAGAGATCAAATGCCCAACATCCATTGGATTATCGAAAAAGCAAGAGAGTTCCAGGAAAACATCTACGTCTGCTTTGAATATGCCAAAGCCTTTGACTGTGTGGATCACCACAAACTATGGAAAATTCTTAGGGATGGGAATACCAGACCTCTTGAGAAATCAGTATGCAGGTCAGGAAGCAACAGTTAGAACTGGACATGGAACAACAGACTGGTTCCAAATAGGAAAAGGAGTACTTCAAGGCTGTAAATTGTCACCCTGCTTATTTAACTTATATGCAGAGTACATCATGGGAAATGCTGGGCTGGATGAAGCACAAGCTGGAATCAAGATTGACAGGAGAAATATCAAAAACCTCAGATATGCAGATGACACCACCCTTATGGCAGAAAGTGAAGAGGAACTAAAGAGCCTCTTGATGAAAGTGAAAGAACAGAGTAAAAAAGTTGGCTTAGAACTCAACATTCAGAAAACTAAGATCATGGCATCTGGTCCCATCACTTCACGACAAATAGATAGGGAAACAGTGGAAACAGTAACAGACTTTATCTTGGGGGGCTCCAAAATCATTATAGATGGTGACTGCAGCCATGAAATTAAAAGATGCTTGCTCCTTGGAAGAAAAGTTATGGCCAACTTAGATGGCATATTAAAAAGTAGAGACATTACTTTGCCAACAAAGGTCTGTCTAGTCAAGGCTATGGTTTTTCCAGTAGTCATGTATGGATGTGAGATTTGAACTATAAAAAAAGCTGAATGCCAAGGTGAATTGTGGTGTTGGAGAAGACTCTTGAGAGTCCCTTGGACAACAAGGAGATCCAACCAGTGAATCCTAAATCAAATCAGTCCTGAAAATTCATTGGAAGGACTGATGTTGAAGCTGAAACTCCAATAGTTTGGCCATCTGATGTGAAGAGCTGACTCATTTGAAAAGACCCTGATGCTGGGAAAGATTGAAGGTGGGAGAAGGGGACGACAGAGGATGAGATGGTTGGATGGCATCACTGATAGCAACATCAATACATATGCATTTGACTAAACTCTGGCAGTTGGTGATGGACAGGTAGGCCTGACATGCTGCATTTCATGGGGTCGCAAAGAGTTGGACATGACTGAGCGACTGAACTGTACTGAACTGAACTGGCTAAATTCTGACCCTTGATTACCTGCCCTCACTTCCTTCTCCTTTCTCTTATCTGCCTCAGGGGAGTTGAGACTGCTGTAGTAAGTTAGGTGATAGGGAAGAACAGTATCTCCATCAGGCCTTTCTTTGTAGGGTGCTATAGATTAGATGTCTGTGTTACCCTAAAATTCATATGTTGAAAACTTAATCCTCCATGTGATATTTTTGAGGGATGGGACCTTTGGGAGGTAATTAGGTCATGGGGATGGAGGTCCTTATGGTGGGATTAGTGTCTTTTGAGAAAAAGTATATGAGACACAAGAGTCCCCCGTACCCTCAATGTGTGATGGCCATCTATCTGGGAATCAGAAAGAGGGCTTTCACCCGGAACTGAATGTTCTAGCACCTTGATCTTGGATTTACCATCCTTCAGAACTGTAAGAATTAGTCTATAATAGTATTAGAATCAGAAAATGAAGATATTTAAAAATCTGCATGTCTTATATGTAATGTTTGATCACAATTATTTAAATTAGAAACAGACTGGAAGAAAGTACAATGAACTCTTAACAGAGGTTATCCCTGCATACTAAGACTGTGTGACATTTTCTTTTTCCTGAATTTAATCACCTTCATAATGAAAATGATCTTTACAGGGAAATAAACATATATAGGACCATATGAATACCTCAGGAGCTTACAAAAATTGCTAGTACAAAGTGTATTATTGAGAATAGATTGTGATCTTGAAGAAGCGCAGGCTGGGCAAACATTTCAGTAAAAGTTGAAATGCTTTAAAAAAATAAAGATTCCTCTTTAAAAAATTATAGTGAGATAAATTGTCACTTGTCTTGCAAAGACAATTTTATAGTGGGGAATGACTCTGAAGCCACGACCTTGGGCACTGGGTTATATCAATTGTCTAATTTTTCTCCACCCTGTAAAGTCTACTTTATAAGTACCAATCTTGGGAATTGAATAATGAAAAGAAGTTTGCTATTATGAAAGTAAAGTTAACTATTATGCTTTAAAATACAGAAATAGCAATTACATTTTCGAGAATTTTCACATAGTAGGTCTTCAATAAAATTTGAAATTTATAAATTATTTCCTGCAATTTTTATACTGGGAAGAATACAAATATGCCATCTGACAGGTAAGGGAAAATTCTTGATGGTTATATAACTGCTGCTGCTGCTGCTAAGTCACTTCAGTAGTGTCCGACTCTATGTGACCCCATAGACGGCAGCCCACCAGGCTCCCCCGTCCCTGGGATTCTCCAGGCAAGAACACTGGAGTGGGTTGCCATTTCCTTCTCCAATGTGTGAAAGTGAAAAGTGAAAGTGAAGTCACTCAGTCGTGTCCGACCCTTAGCGACCCCACGGACTGCAGCCTACTAGACTCCTCCATCCATGGGATTTTCTAGGCAATAGTACTGGAGTGGCTTGCGATTGCCTTCTCCAGGGTTATATAACTAGTACTGTATAAATACTTTTTCCTTCTCTCTTTGACCATTTGAACCCTCTCCTGACTGCAAGATTTATTTATATCGTGCATCCATAACTGCTCTACCCTTCAACTGTCATTCCCTCTATGACATTCTTTAGCTCATTATCTCTTTCAAAACTCATTATCTTTTATTAAGTTACATATTTTCTTAAACAATTCTTTAAAATAGTTACACTCACTGCTATACAAGATTCTACTTTTTTTTCTTAAGCCGACTCTTTGCAACCCCATGGACTGTATCCCACCAGGCTCTTCCGTCCATGGAATTCTCCAGGCAAGAATACTGGAGTGGGTTGCCATTTCCTTCTCCAGGGGATCTTCACGACTCAGGCATCGAACCCAGGTCTCCTGCATTGCGGGCGGACGCTTTAACCTCTGAGCCATTCTAATCCCCTTGTAAAACGGCCCTCGTTTTGAACTGCTTTCCCTCTCACTTTCATCCTTCCTGCTGCTGCTACTAAGTCGCTACAGTTTTGTCCGACTCTGTGCGGCCCCATAGACGGCAGCCCACCAGGCTCTGCCATCCCTGGGATTCTCCAGGCAGGAACACTGGAGTGGGTTGCCATTTCCTTCTCCAATGTGTGAAAGTGAAAAGTGAAAGTGAAGTCGTTCAGTCTTGTCCGAATAGTAGCGACCCCATGGACTGTAGCCCAACCAGGCTCCTCTGTCCATAGGATTTTCTAGGCAACAGTACTGTAGTTGCTTGCCATTGCCTTCTCCATTCATCCTTCCTAAGTCTATCTTATTTCTGACCTCCACAAGTATTCATATTGCAGCTGAATGTCCTTCTTTATTTGCCCCTTTTATTTCTGTTGATCAGCACCATTTTCCTGGTCTACTACCTTGGCTGTTCTGAATATTAACACTGGTTCATTGCCCTGGCTAGTAGTCTAATAATTCTTGGATCCTGGCCCCTTCTTAAGTCCATTCCCACTACATCCACTTTGGCACTTGGGTTGGACTGAAGCTACAGAACTTGGCTAAGAAAGGATACTGCAAGCCCCATGGGATCTTATACCATTTTTTATAGTTAAAAAGTCACACAGAATATTGAAAAGATATCTGCATTCCCATGTTTATTGCAGCATTATTTACAATAGCCAAGACATAAAAACAAACTGAGTGTCCATCAGTGGATGGTGGATAAAGAAGATACGGTAAATATATACAATGGAATTTTATTCAGCCATAAAAAAGCAAACCATGTCATTTATAATGGCATGGTTGGACCTTGAGGGCATTATATGAAGTGGAAAAAGGTCAGAAAAATACTGTATGACCTCACTCATAATATGTGTAGAATCTAAACAACTGAATTCATAGAAATGGAGAATGGGTTGGGGTTGCCAGAGGCAGGGGATTGAGGACATGGGTGAAGGTGGTCAAAAGGTGCAAACTTCTAAGTATAAAATAAAAAAGTCCTGGGGATGTAATAATGTGCAGTATTATTATCTGTAGTCAACAATGCTATATTGTATATTTGTAAGTCACTTTAAAAAGTTGATCTTAAAAGTTCTCATCATAAGAAAAAAGTTTTAACTATATGAGGTGATGGATGTTAACTAAACTGTTTGTAGTAATCATTTCACAATATATACATCTATCAAATAATTATGTATACCTTAAACTAATGCAGTGTTTTATATCAATTATATTTCAATAAAATTGGAAAACAAAACAAAGATTATTGTACTTCAGTTTTCTCACATGTATTTGAAAATAAAGTACTATGTGTTTCAGTTCAGTTAAAACAAAGCATTATTGTACTTCAGTTTTCTCATATGTATTTGAAAATAAAATACTATATATTTCAGTTCAGTTCAGTTCAGTCGCTCAGTCGTGTCCGACTCTTTGCGACCCCATGAATCACAGCACGCCAGGCCTCCCTGTCCATCACCAACTCCCAGAGTTCACTCAAACTCATGTCCATCAAGTTGGTGATGCCATCCAGCCATCTCATTCTCTGTTATCCCTTTCTCCTCCCGCCCCCAATCCTTCCCAGCATCAGTCTTTTCCAGTGAGTCAGCTCGTCGCATGAGGTAGCCAAAGTATTGGAGTTTCAGCTTTAGCATCAGTCCTTCCAATGAACACCCAGGATTGATCTTCTTTAGAATGGACTGGTTGGATCTCCTTGCAGTCCAAGGGACTCTCAAGAGTCTTCTCCGGCACCACAGTTCAAAAGCATCAATTCTTCGGTGATCAGCTTTCTTCACAGTCCAACTGTCACATCCATACATGACCACGTGAAAAAGCATAGCCTTGACTAGACGGACCTTTGTTGGCAAAGTAATGGCTCTGCTTTTTAATATACTATCTAGCTTGGTCATAACTCTCCTTCCAAGGAGTAAGCGTCTTTTAATATCCTGGCTGCAATCAGCATCCGCAGTGATTTTGGAGCCCCCAAAAATAAAGTCTGACACTGTTTCCACTGTTACCCCATCTATTTCCCATGAAGTGATGGGACCAGATGCCATGATCTTTGTTTTCTGAATGTTGAGCTTCAAGCCAACCTTTTCACTTTCATCAAGAAACAGCCAAATTTGCCTGTTACTCCAGGTATTTCTTGACTTCCTACTTTTGACTATATATTTAGGAATCATAAAATTTTTTAAAAATTATGTGCATCCAATTCAATGCTACTATATAGTAGGTACTTGTAGAAGCTAGTTCCTTTTTCTTTTCTTTGGTATTACATGTAGTTCTATTTTCCAAAATTTGGAATACTGATTTTACAGTTAGTTAGTGGGTGTGTTTGAAGTAAGGATTCTGTGGTTAACAGTTTTGGGAAACACTGGAATTAAGTTAAATTTGAATAATTTCTCCTCAGAGTCATCAATATGTAATGCTAGTCTAGTAAAATATACCAGCCAAATTCCCTCAAATATATTTGACAGAAGATGTCTACTTTTCATGGAATGTTTATAAAAACTTGGATTAGAGGATCATATTGCCAATTTAATTCCTCTTTATGCAGACCTCAAATACTGTTTCTGTTTTAATGATTGATATCCTAAGATAAATTGTTTTTTAAAAAGACTCTATGTTTTGCAACTATATACCCATATAAATCAGGGTTTGTCAATACTGTACAACCAAACAAAATCGGAAATTAAGTTGGATGCTGAGGATGAAGTAGATGGCAACATGGGGATCATAAAATGTAATTTTAGACTTGATATGTTTAGGAAGAGATCCCTATTGTTTCAGTTAATGACTTTATAAAAGTTTAAAGTTATAAAGTTGAACATAAAATATATGAAAATTGTTAAATTAATAAACAGAATCAAAGTTTCACTTCAAGTAAAGTACTGTAAATAATAGAACTCTAAAAAATACATGCAACATGAACCAAAGGCTTTGGTGACTAAACAAAATCAGCAGAGTTTAGAGGGAATTAAAACTGGAGATGAGGAAGCTAAATGGAATGAGGTCTTTGTTTTCTGTGGCTGTACTTTGAAGGCACCCACGATCATGGTGGAGGTGGTGCCACATGACTAAAATTTTGATAGAAATCCTTGGTTTTGGCCACATGAACTGGGTGAATAAGCCCTGAGGCAACCAGAACCATGGGAGAGTTAAGGCAAAACACTGAAAAAGAGAAAGTCAAAGCATAATGAACCCCTAAGTCAGCCTCAAGTTTTTAGATGACCCCTGAGCCATATATGTGTGGGGCAGTTGAAAGCAGCTTCCAACAAAGTCTTAAATACCTGAACTAAGATATGAGCCTCTACCTGTGACAGGTATGACAGTATGTAACTTTAGGGTAACTAAGTTAAATACCTACTGAAACAAAACAAAACAAACTCTTTTAGAGGACCATAACAAAATTTAGAATTCACAAAATATAAAAATTTACAATGCCCAGGATACAGTCAAAAATTACTCAAAATATTTGAGTGAGAAAAATACAAACCTATCTTGAAGGGATAAAAAAAAAAAACTCAACAGATGCCAAACTTTGAACTATCCCAGATAGTCAAATTATAAGATATGGACTTTTAAGAAGGTATAATAGCTGGGTGAGATAAAATTAAATATGCTTTAATGAATACAAAGAGAAATTCTCAGCTGAGAACTACAGAATGTAAAAATAAGTGAAAATTTTTGAAGTGAAAAAATACAATATCTGATTTTATATACTTACTGGATTAACTTACTAGTAGAATGGAGATGATGGAGGAAAGGGTGATTTGAAACTAGATCACTAGAAATGATCCAGTTTAAAGAAGAGAGAAATCATGGTGGGAAGAAAATAAACTGATTCAAGAAACTCGGTGAATTCCAAATATTAATGATACTTGGGTTCAGTATAGTCAAATGTCTGAAAACCAAAGATGAAGAGAAAATTTTGAAATAGCCAGAGAAAAATGAACACACTACAGAAAGGGGGAAAAAGGATTGAATAACTGTGGACTTTCCATGACAATTAAAGGAAGACTTCCATGAAGACCATGAAAAAATATCTTAAAATCATGGCAGAAAAGACAAACCAAAATTCAAGTAGGAATTCTGTAGCCAATGAAAATGTTTTTCAAGCCTGAAGGCAAAATAAATCTTTCAGCTAAAGAAAAACCAAGTGAATGTGTTGCTGTTTGAACTGTGCTACCAGACATGATAATGAAAATTATTCAGAGTGAAGGGAATGGAACCAGATGGAACTCAGATCCTTAAGAAGGAATGAGTACCATTGGTAAATATATAGGTGGATATAAAAGTCTACTTTTTCCCTTAAATTCTTAAAATACATGTTAATATGTAAAGAAAAATTTTTAATATTTTCTTGAAGGGTTTATAATATATGAAGATACATGTGACAACTACAACTTAAAGGATAGTGAGGAGTTAAGTGGACTTAAATGGTTGCCAGTTTTTTATATTATATAAGAAGCAGTACAGTTTCAAGTTTAGGTAGAGTAAAAAGTTGATATGCAGTGTAATATTTAGAAAACCCACTTAAACATAAAGCAAAGAACTGTGAGTAAATAGGTTAGTTCAGTTGCTCAGTTGTGTCCAAATCTACAGCCACATGGACTGTGGCATGCCAGGCTTCCCTCTCCATCACCAACCCTCTGAGCTTGCTTAAATTCATGTCCATTGAAACAGTGATGGCATCCAATCATCTCATCCTCTGTTGTCCCCTTCTCCTGCCTTCAATCTTTCCCAGCATCTGGGTCTTTTCTAATGAGTCAGTTCATCGCATTAATTCACTGCATTATGCAGTCAAAGTATTGGAGCTTCAGCATCAGTCCTTCCAATGAATATTCAGGGTTGATTTCTTTTAGGATTGACTGATTTGATCTCCTTGCTGTCCATGGGGCTCTCAAAAGTCTTCTCCAAGACCACAGTTCAAAAGCATCAATTCTTCAGCGATCAGCTTTCTTCACAGTCCAACTCTCACATCCATACATGACCACTGGAAAAACCATAGCCTTGACTAGATGGACCTTGGTTGGCAAAGTCATGTCTCTGCTTTTTAATATGCGACCTAGGTTGGTCATAACTTTCCTTCCAAGGAGTAAGTGTCTTTTAATTTCATGGCTTCAATCAGCATCTGCGGTGATTTTGGAGCCCCCCAAAATAAAGTCTGACACTGTTTCCACTGTTTCCCCATCTATTTCCCATGAAATGATGGGACCAGATGCCATGATCTTTGTTTTCTGAATGTTGAGCTTCAAGCCAAACTTTTCACTCTCCTCTTTCACCTTCATCAAGAGGCTTTTGAGTTCCTCTTCACTTTCTGCCATAAGGGTGGTGTGTCATCTGCATATCTGAAGTTATTGATGTTTCTTCCAGCAATCTTGATTCCAGCTTGTGCTTCCTCCAGCCCAGCATTCCTCATGATGTACTCTGCATATAAGTTAAATAAGCAGGGTGACAACATACAGTCCTGACGTACTCCTTTTCCTATTTGGAACCAGTCTGTTGTTCCATGTCCAGTTCTAACTGTTGCTTCCTGACTTGCATACAGACTTCTCAAGAGGCAGGTCAGGTGGTCTGGTATTCCCATCTCTTTCAGAATTTTACACAGTTTATTGTGATCCACACAGTCAAAGGCTTTGGCATAGTCCATAAAGCGGAAATAGATGTTTTTCTGGAACTCTCTTGCTTTTTCGATGATCTAGCGTGTAATGATCCAGTAGTTGAGTAATGAATGAAAACTAACCAGCAATACAAGAATAAAGAAAAAACATCACTGTAAATCTCATATACACTGAATGGATTCGAAGAGAATATAATTAAGAACTTGATATCTACAAATATAACAACTAGGAAATGATGGACTAATATATCAGAGTGCAGCAAATATCAAATCTCACTTATGAAGAAGTAGATAACCTGAATATCTCTATACCCATTAAATAGCTTGTTAAATTGTTTGTTTTTTGAAACATTGTTTGTTAAAAACCTTAGCACAGAGTGCCAAGTTCAGATGGAATTACTGGTAAACCCTTCTAAACACTTGTGGTAAAAAGTAATAGCAATTTGACATAAATATTTTCACAAAGTAGAAGAGGAAACTTTTCCTATCTCATGTGTTAGTCCATCAGTGTCCCTGACAAAACTACACCAAGACATTAAAAAGAAAGGAAACTATATTATTTCTTATCATTGTAGACACAAATCTCAAGAGCATTTTACAAAATTAAATCAGCAAGACAATAAAGAAGACAATGCATCCTGACCAAATGAGATTTATTTTAGAAATGTAAAGTGTAATATTTAAAAATGAATACAACTCGCCATACTATCCCATATAAGATTTTCAATAGGATAATTCTAATAAATACCAAAAAGCACATTTAAAAAATTCTTCACCCATTTATAATAAAAATTCTTGGAAAACTAGGAATGAAAGAAATATCTGACTTCATAAAGGACAACATGTAACATCATAATTAATGATGAAAGATTGAATGCTTTGCCTCTGAAATCAAGAACAAGACAAGGATGTTCCCTTTTGCTCCACCTATTTAACATTGTATTGGTAGTCTGGCCAAGACAATTAGGCAAGAAAATGTAGAATGTGGTATTAGCATAAGGATGGATATATAGATCAACAGACTAGAACTGAGAATGTATAAATAAACTCTTGCATTCTTGGTCAGCTGATTTTTAACAAGAGTGTTAAAAATGTTCTTCCTTAAGAAGATTCAATGGGGAATGAAGAGTCTCTTCATCCATATGCAAAAGAATGAAGTTGGACACTTTCTTCACGATATACACAAAAATTAATTCAAAATGGGTCACAGATATAAATGCAAAAGCTAAAAACTATAAAACTTTTAGACAAAAATATAAGAATATATCTTCATGACCCTGAGTTAGGCAAATCTTATGGATCTATGTCTTGATTTTGTTATGTTTGTTCACTTGTTTTGTAGATTCCACATATAAATGAAATCATACAATATTTGTCTTTCTCTGTCTGAGTTATTTTACTTAGCATAATACCCTCTATGTCCATCTAAGTTGGTTGATACAAATAGCAAGATCTCATTTTTCATGACTGAGTAATATTTCATGACTCATTTGAAAAGACTCTGATGCTGGGAAAGATTGAGGGCAGGAGGAGAAGGGTATGACAGAGGATGAGATGGTTGGATGGCATCACCGACTCAATGGACATGGGTTTGGGTGGATTTCGGGAGTTGGTGATGGACAGGGAGGCCTGGCGTGCTGCAGTTCATGGGGATGCAGAGTCAGACACGACAGAATGACCAAACTGAACTGCACTGAATATTTCATGGTATATGTACCACATCTTCTTTACCCATTATCTGTTGATAGGTGCTTAGGTTGCTTTCATATCTTGGCTATTGTAAATAATATTAATACTAAAATGAATATAGGGGTGCAATATCTTTTCTAGTTAGCATTTTTGCTTTCTTCAGATAAATACCCAGGAGTGGGATTGCTGGATGTTATGATAGTCCTATTTTTAATTTTTGAGGAATCTCCATACTGTTTTCTATAGTGGCTACCCAATTTACATTCTCACCAACAGTGCACGAGGGTTTCCTTTTCTCTATATCCTTACTAACACTTGTTATTTGTGGTCTTTTTGATAATAGCCGTTCTGATAGATATGAGAAGATATCTCAATTATTTTGAAGAGCTTTTCCTTGATAAATAGTGATGTTGAGCACCTTTTCATGTGAATTTTCACCATCTGTATGTCTTCTTTAGAAAAAATGTCTTTTAGATCCTTTGACCATTTTTTTAATCTCTTCTTTTTATAAGAAGTTTGGGACTTCATTATATGAATTTGGGTGTGGGGGCACAATTCATTTTGTAACAATCCTGTCTCTGACCCATAAAATTCATGTCCTTCTTGCATGAAAAATGAATTTTCCAAAAGTGTGATGCCTGTGGATTGTTTGCACATAATGCTGATTACCATCAAAGTAACAGGATATTACCAAAACTTCTGGGATAGTTGCACTGCCAAAACAAAAACAAAACAAAATCCTTAAATGCAAAAGGAACAACAAGAATTTGACTATATGAAAAGTGATTGACTGTTCATGTTTTAAAATAATCTCCAAGACCACTAAATTCTACAGGTAGACAGTGGACCAATAAAAGAACTTAGCCTCCCCAACCTCAGAACGTACTGTCCAATAGTTACTTCAGATGTAGTCAAAAGGATAATGGAAAAGGAACAACAGCCAGACATCAGAGCCAAGCGCAACGGTGAAAAAGTACCCTACCTTTGTGAGCGTGGACTCAGGGCTTGATTTAAGCCCATTCTCCAACACCTAAGTAGGGGCCTTCAGGACTTCTGCCCTACTATGGAACAGTATGTGCTGTGTGTTTCCTGTATTTTCCCTTTTTAAATGGGATTATTTATTGTGGTTTTTCCATTCTGTTATATATCGGGTGTGTGGAGAACAGATAATTTGTCTTTTTAGTACAGAGGTCTCTGGATCAAGAGTAGCCACATCTGGACCTAATAAAGAGACTATTTTTCATAGTGCTCTGATGAAGAGATTGCTGCATATCACACAGCATTATGGGCCGAGCTGTGTCCTTTTAAAATTCATATATTAAAATCCTAACCCCCAGTAACTTAGGATGTGACTGTATTTGAAAATAGGGCTTTTAGAAAAGTAAAGGTAAAATGAGACCATATAGGCAAGCTCTAATTCTGTATGACTTGTGTCCTTGTAACAAAAGATTAGGACACAGGTAAAAGGGAAGACCTTGTGAAGACATAGGGAGAAGACAGCTATCTAAGACCGAAGTTTTGGAAGAAACCAATGCTACGAATACCTTTACCTCAAACTTCTATCATTCAGTAAGTAATACACAAAAATAAATTTCTTTTGTTTAAACCACGCAGTCTCTGTTATTTGCTATGGTAGCCCTGGCAAACTAACACATCCAGATGTAGGGAACTTTGTGATTGCTGCAGTGCTTAGAGAGATTTTTGGGGTGGCTCCATGAAGAGGGGTACACATGTAATATTTGCACAAAAGAGAGTAAACATTTTTTTCAGTAGAATGGCTGGCCTTGTGAGTCATTAGGGTAATGTCTCAATTATTTCCAGTCTTCTCTGTGTTAGTCATCTTTTTCTAGGTTATGCTGCTGTAGCAAATGTCTCCAAGCTGTCTGTGGTTCACAAAAACAGAAGTTTATTTCTCATATATGTTACATGTTTACTATAGTAGAACATGACTCCACTCCATAGACCTTCCTCATTCTAGAACTCAGGCTACAGAAAAATCTTTTATTTAATATATAGCATTCTTGTGACAGAGGAAAATCAACAGCAATAAGAAAATTATACGGCTCTAAATTTTCTGCTCAGATGTGACCCCTGTCACTTCTGCTTATATTTAATTGGTCAAGCCTGATATCAATGAAGTGGGGACATATACTTGTCCCACAGTAGGATGAAAATGGGTGGGTATATATAATCCTCTTATAGGAGGGCAGCATGTAATTGGTACCAACAATAAAATCCAAGCCCAAGCTTAACTTCTTTGAAATTAACTGCTTGAGCAAACAATGTGAGTGCATGCTATGTATGTCACTTCCAGGAAGAAATCTTTAAAGACCATTGCATGATTCACCACATCCCTTTCTCCCAGTGGTGGGAGAAAGTTGAGGGATGTTCTGTATACCTGTATCCCGGATAAACAGGGTGGAGCAGAACTTTTGGCCAATTCATGATAGAGACATTCAGTGTGAGAAAGAAATTAATCTTTGTTTTCTTAAGCCATTGAAATTTTATAGTTGTTTGTTATCATAGCATAACAGAAGATTCATTCTGACCAAGTGGTTTGAAAACCACTGCTGTAAAAAGCTACCTACAGTATGTGTAAAATAAATGTTTAGCATTGTGTGATAGTTTCTCTCTCATTCTTTTTATAATGAGAGCTGTTCTCTTTTCTGACCATTGTGATAATCATTCCCTTCTTTATGCTTCTCTTTTTGGTAGAACCTGAGAAGGCTGTTTGCCTCTCATGCCTTTTGGGGGAACTTTTCCTTTTCTCTCCATTTGAGTGTTTGTAATAGAGGTTGCCCCCTCGCAAGAAGAGGTGGCAGGAATACACAGAAGAACTGTACAAAAAAGATCTTCACGACCAAGATAGTCACAATAACGTGATCACTGACCTAGAGCCAGACATCTTGGAATGTGAAGTCAAGTGGGCCTTAGAAAGCATCACTACGAACAAAGCTAGAGGAGGTGATGGAATTCCAGTTGAGCTATTTCAAGTCTTGAAAGATGATGCTGTGAAAGTGCGCAACTCAATATGCCAGCAGATTTGGAAAACTCAGCGCTGGCCACAGGACTGGAAGAGGTCAGTCTTCATTCCAATCCCAAAGAAAGGCAATGCCAAAGAATGCTCAAACTACCGCACAATTGCACTCATCTCACACGCTAGTAAAGTCATGCTCAAAATTCTCCAAGCCAGGCTTCAGCAGTATGTAAACCGTGAACTCCCAGATGTTCAAGCAGGTTTTAGAAAAGGCAGAGGAACCAGAGATCAAATTGCCAACATCCGCTGGATCATGGAGAAAGCAAGAGAGTTCCAGAAAAACATCTATTTCTCCTTCATTGATTATGCCAAAGCCTTTGACTGTGTGGATCACAATAAACTGTGGAACATTCTGAAAGAGATGGGAATCCCAGACCACCTGACCTGCCTCTCGAGAAACCTATATGCAGGTCAGGAAGCAACAGTTAGAACTGGACATGGAACAACAGACTGGTTCCAAATAGGAAAAGGTGTACGTCAAGGCTGTATATTGTCACCTTGCTTATTTAACTTATATGCAGAGTACATCATGAGGAACGCTGGGCTGGAAGAAGCACAAGTTGGAATCAAGATTGCTGGGAGAAATATCAATAACCTCAGATATGCAGATGACACTACCCTTATGGCAGAAAGTGAAGAGGAACTCAAAAGCCTCTTGATGAAAGTGAAAGGGGAGAGTGAAAAGGTTGGCTTGAAGCTCAACATTCAGAAAACAAAGATCATGGCATCTGGTCCCATCACTTCATGGGAAATAGATGGAAAAACAGTGGAAACAATGTCAGACTTTATTTTTCTGGGGTTCCAAAATCACTGTAGATGCTGATTGCAGCCATGAAATTAAAAGACGCTTGCTCCTTGGAAGGAAAGTTATGACCAACCTTGATAGTATATTAAAAAGCAGAGACATTACTTTGCCAACCAAGGTCCGTCTAGTCAAGGCAATGGTTTTTCCCGTGGTCATGTATGGATGTGAGAGTTGGACTGTGAAGAAAGCTGATTGCCGAAGAATCGATGCTTTTGAACTGTGGTGTTGGAGAAGACTCTTGAGAGTCCCTTATACTGCAAGGAGATCCAACCAGTCCATTCTGAAGGAGATCAATCCTGGATGTTCATTGGAGGGACTGATGCTAAAGCTGAAACTGCAATACTTCGGCCACCTCATGCGACGAGTTGACTCACTGGAAAAGACTCTGATGCTGGGAAAGGTTGGGGGCGGGAGGAGAAGGGGATGACGGAGAATGAGATGGCTGGATGGCATCACCGACTCTGTGGACATGAGTTTGAGTGTACTCCGGGAGTTGGTGATGGACAGGGAGGCCTGGCGTGCTGTGATTCATGGGGTCGCGGAGAGTCGGACACAACTGAGCGACTGAAATGAACTGAACTGAACTGAATAGAAGTTGCCATGTAACACAATGCTACTGAAGTAGGAGGGACACACAAAGTTAGGGCAGTGAATTTCCTCTGGGGATTTCCTCCTGGAACCAAGTGAGATGTCTAAGACTGTCAGTGTGAGTGCCTAGACTGTAACATGTTGGATTCAGGCCATGATGCTGGCTAGCGTTTCAGTTTAGTTCAGTTCAGTGGCTCAGTTGTGTCCAATTCTTTGCAACCCCAAGAATCACAGCACACCAGGCCTCCCTGTCCATCACCAACTCCCAGAGTTCACCCAAACTCATGTCCGTCGAGTCAGTGATGCCATCCAGCCATCTCATTCTCTGTCATCCCCTTCTCCTCCCGCCCCCAATCCCTCCCAGCATCAGAGTCTTTTCCAATGAGTCAACTCTTTGCATGAAGTGGCCAAAGTATTGGAGTTTCAGCTTTAGCAGCAGTCCTTCCAATGAACACCCAGGACTGATCTCCTTTAGGATGGACTGGTTGGATCTCCTTGCAGTCCAAGGGACTCTCAAGAGTCTTCTCCAACACCACAGTTCAAAAGCATCAATTCTTCGGCGATCAGCTTTCTTCACAGTCCAACTCTCACATCCATACATGACCACTGGAAAAACCATAGCCTTGACTAGATGGACCTTTGTTGGCAAAGTAATGTCTCTGCTTTTTAATATACTATCTAGGTTGGTCATAACTTTCCTTCCAAGGAGTAAGTGTCTTTTCATTTCATGCCTGCAATTACCATCTGCACTGATTTTGGAGCCCAAAATAATAAAGTCTGACACTGTTTCCACTGTTTGCCCATCTATTTGCCATGAAGTGATAGATCTTAGTTTTCTGAATGTTGAGCTTTAAGCCAACCTTTTCACTCTCCCCTTTCACTTTCATCAAGAGGCTTTTTAGTTCCTCTTCACTTTCTGCCATAAGGATGGTGTCATCTGCATATCTGAGGTTATTGATATTTCTCCCAGCAATCTTGATTCCAGCTTGTGCTTTGCTTACCATAGTGGTATTATTAGTAGTAGCCTGCAGAAAAGAACACTGCAGTTCTAGGGAGAATAAAATCGACGCATAGAAAGAATAGAAGCAAGTCAGAGGTGTTTTGAATTCTTGAATCCAGTTTTACCTTGGTCACATCTGAAGTAACCAAAGGTGTATGTATATGAGGCATCTGCAAACAATGGGCCTCAGGTCAAATCTGGCTTTCTGCATGTTTTTGTAAATAAAGTTTTATTAAAACACAGCCAAATCTATTTGTTTACATGTGGCTGTTTTTGTGTAGTTTATTTACCGTGTTATGTTAATTGCTTCTATACAGCAATGTGATTCAGTTATACATATATATATATTCTTTTAAAATATTCTTTTCTATTATGGTTTATCACAGGATGTTGAATATTGTTCCCTTTGCTGTGTAGTAAAACCTTGTTGCTGTCCATCCTATATATAATAGTTTTTACCTACTAACTCCAACCTCTCTATCCATCCCTCCTTCACCCCACCTATCCATTAGCAACTACAGTCTGTTCTCTATATCTGTGAATCAGTTTTGCTTCATAGATAAGTTTATTCATTCTGTATTTTAGATTCTACATATAAGTGATATCATATGGTTATTTGTCTTTTTCTGACTTATTTCATTTAGTATGATAATCTTTAGTTCCATCCACGTTGCACCAAATGGAAGTATTTCATTCTTTTTGTGATTGAGTAGTATTCCTTTGTGTATATGTACCACATCTTCTTTTTTCATTCATCAGTTGATGGACACTTAGGTTGTTTACATGTCTTGACTATCATGAATACCAATGCTATGAACATAGCAGTGCATGTATCCTTTTGAATTATAGTTTTGTCTGGATATATACCCAGGAGTGAAATTGCTGGGTCATATGCCAACTCTATTTGTACCTTTTAAAAGAACCCCCATTTTGTTTTCCATAGTAGTTGTACCAACTTACATTCCCAGCGACTATGTAGAAAGGTTTCCTTTTCTCCACACCCTCTCCAGCATTTGTTATTTGCAGACTTTTAAATGATGGCCATTTCGATCAGTGTGAGATGGTGCTACATGGTAGATTTGATTTTCATTTGTCTAATAATTAGTCATGCTGAGCATCTTTTCATGTGACTGTTGGCCATCTGTAAATCTTCTTTGGAGAAATGACTAGTTCTTCTGCTCATTTTTGGGCAGTTCAATCTGCTCATGGTTGGGTTGTTTGTTACATATGGCTGTTTTTGTGCTACCATGGCAAAGCTGAGTAGTTGCAGCAGAGACTTTACAGCCTATAATGCCTAAAATATTTACCATCTGGCCCTTTTCAGAAAATCTTTGCTAACCCCTGGTATATATTATCTCATCCTTAATATATATATGTGAAAGTCACTCAGTCATGACTGACTCTTTGCAACCCCATGGACTATACAGTCCATGGAATTCTCCGGGCCAGAATACTGAAATGGGTAGCCTTGTAGCCTTTCCCTTCTCCAGGGAATCTTCCCAACACAGGGACTGAACCATGTCTCCCACACTGCAGGTGGATTCTTTACCAGCTGAGCCACAAGGGAAGCCCATATATATATATATATATTCAAAATTTACATATGAAATATATAAACTTATAAATAAACATTTCATCCATAAATGAAGAACTATATTCATAAATAAAAAAATAAATGAAATTTTCATGTGTAGTAGTGCAGAATCAAAAAAGACTGGAGAGTTGATTATGTATGAATAAAAAAACTGGAGAGCACTGTTATAGGCAATAATGAGTTCCAGAAGTATTTGATCAAGGCAGCGGCATAATAAAATTAGCAGTACAACTCTATTGTAAGTTTGAATGTTTTTTTGTGCTGAAGCAGGAGAAAAAGTTATTAATATTGATTAATGTTTTGTATTTGAGACCAAAAAGGGAAAAATCAAACAGCAAAAACCTGGGTAGAGGAATGGCAGTTGGGGTAGAAAGGAAGAGATTCATGCAAGTGACTCAGAGGTGGCCTTTCAGCAGTCCTTCACCTACAGATGACAAACTCCAGGTTTGGAGGAACAGATTGTTTGGCTACAAGAAACCATCAATAATGATTTCCGTGATCATCTCATCTTGGCTGAGACCCCATTCCAACCAAGTTATTAATACACACATTATTCTTCTAAAAGAAATATAGAAATGCATTCCAGATTGCCAAAGAAAGGAATTCCCTGTGATTTATACTACAGTGTTCCTAGAACTTTTTTTTTCTTCCAATCATCCATCTTCAAGAAATACTAAAGACAAATATTTCATGAATCCAGAGGTGTTTCTGGCCAGCATCTGGAGATGATCTTGAAGATTCAAATCTGTTATCCTTTTCCACCATGGGCTCAATTGTCTGAATGTGTAATAAACATAAGCAGCAACAGGATGGGAGGAAGGCAGAAAGCACACAGTTAGCCACTGTACAGGTGGCAGCAGAAATGAAGGTGTATTTGCTTATACTTTTCCTGTACCTACTTTTTATAGCTCCACTTCATTTCTTTTCCTAACAAGTGTTTGAATGCTAGTTAAACACACTGCTATTGCTGATATTCTCCAAGAGTGTGAGAGTTACTAAATTGTCATGCAGAGATATGACTTTGAGCAATAGAAGGGATGTAAACTATGAAGTCAGTTGGATCTGAGTTTGATTGTTGGTACTGCTACCTAATATCTGTGTGAACTTAAAGTTTGTTAGCCTTGCTGAATGCTATTCCCAAATCAGTAAAGTGGATTTGTCCGTTATGTGATAATATAGATGAAATTATTAGCACAGCATTAGTCATAGCCTTAAAATAAATGTTGCTGTAATAATCATTTCAAAGCCATTCTCATATTACCACTCACTACCCATTTATCAGATGGTTAAATGAAATAGAAAATATCAATTTTGGGTAAGAATATGGAGCAAATAGAATTCTCATATACTGCTGGTTATAGTATAAAATTAGTACAAAGCTGTGGCAATACCTACTAAGCTGAATATAGCCCAGTTCAATTCAGTTCAGTAGAGTCGCTCAGTCGTGTACAACTCATTGTGACTCCATGAATCACAGCACGCCAGGCCTCCCTGTCCATCACCAACTCCTGGAGTTCACTCAAACTCATGTCCATCTAGTCAGTGATGCCATTCAGCCATCTCATTCTCTGTTGTCCCCTTCTCCTCCCGCCCCCAATCCATCCCAGCATCAGAGTCTTTTCTAGTGAGTCAACTTGTCGCATGAGGTAGCCAAAGTATTGGAGTTTCAGCTTTAGCATCAGGCCTTCCAATGAACACCCAGGATTGATCTCCTTTAGAATGGACTATTTGGATCTCCTTGCAGTCCAAGGGACTCTCAAGAGTCTCCTCCACCACCACAGTTCAAAAGCATCAATTCTTCGGCGATCAGCTTTCTTCACAGTCCAACTCTCACATCCATACATGACCACTGGAACAACCATAGCCTTGACTAGATGGACCTTGGTTGGCAAAATAATGTCTCTGCTTTTTAATATGCTGTCTAGGTTGGTCATAACTTTCCTCCCAAGGAGTAAGCATCTTTTAATTTCCTGGCTGCAATCAGCATCTGCAGTGATTTTGGAGCCCCAAAAAATAAAGTCTGACACTGTTTCCACTGTTTCCCCATCTATTTGCCATGAAGTGATGGGACCAGATGCCATGATCTTTGTTTTCTGAATGTTGAGCTTCAAGCCAAACTTTTCACTCTCCTCTTTCACCTTCATCAAGAGGCTTTTGAGTTCCTCTTCACTTTCTGCCATAAGGGTGGTGTCATCTGCATATCTGAGGTTATTGATATTTCTCCCAGCAATCTTGATTCCAGCTTGTGCTTCTTCCACCCCAGTGTTCCTCATGATGTACTCTGCAAATAAGTTAAATAAGCAGGGTGACAATATACAACCTTGACGTACTCCTTTTCCTATTTGGAACCAGTCTGTTGTTCCATGTCCAGTTCTAACTGTTGCTTCCTGACCTGCATACAGGTTTCTCAAGAGGCAGGTCAAGTGGTCTGGTATTCCCATCTCTTTCAGAATTTTCCAGTTTATTGTGATCCATACAGTCAAAGGCTTTGGCCCCGTACTCAGCAATTCCACTACTAGGTATGTACCCCAAATAAATGCTTACTTATGTTCATCAAGAACATGAATCAGAATGTTCAAAGCAGAACTATTCATAATAGTACTCAACTCAAGTGTCCACCAAGAGTATAGTACAACATTCAGCAAAAATTTTCAGTAAAGATAGTAAATATTTAGAATCTTTAGGCCAAGAAGCAAAATCAGCTTATAAGCACATCACTTCTCTTTGAGGTGCACCAGCAGCAGTGCAAAGCAACAGAGGGCTGCACCAGTCTGTTGAAACTGGTTAACTGTCATCATAATGTGAAAGCAGCCACAGATAAGGCAAAAAAGAATAAATGTGTGTGTTCCCGTAAAATGTTATTTATGAACATAAATTAAATTTTATATAATTTTCACGTGCCAGGGAACATTATTCTTTTGATTTTTTTTAAGTGTTCAGATATGTATAAAGCAGGGTTTCCCTGGTTGCTCAGTGGTAAAGAATCTGCCTGCCAGTACAGAAGACATGAATTTGATCCCTGAGCCAGGAGGATTCCATGTGCCATAGTGCAACTAAGCTGGTGTGCCACAGCAATTGAGACCGGGCTCTACAGCCCAGTGACCACAACTCCGGAGACCGTGCTGCAACTGCTGAAGCCCATACACCCTAGATTCTGTGCTCAGCAGTAAGAGAAGCAACTGCAATGAGAAGCCTGAACACTGCAACTAGAGAGTAGCCCCCACTTGCACATCAATGACGACTCAGCACAGCCAAAAATAAATAAATAACAATTTAAAAAATGTATAAATCATCTTAATTTTCAGGTTGTACAGAAATAGGAGGTAGGGCAAATTTGGCTGTAGTCTGTCAATCTTTGGCACAGTAGATAAATTATTTATTCATAGGAATACTATATAACAACAGTAAAAGAAAGCTGCAGGTATATTATACAACAGTATGAATGGATCTCATGAATAAAACGTCAAGTGAAAAAAACCAAATGCAAAAAGTATAAGATTACATTTATATAAGTTAAGAAATCAAGTAAATTAATCTATGATTCTGTAAGTTTGAATAGTGGTTACTGCATGAGGGGTAATGATGGAAAAATTGAACAGAAGAGATTCTAGGGCTAATAGTAATGTCTTCTCTTTCAATTAGTTTGTTTTGTAAAATTTGACAAGCTATATACTTATGTGCACTTTATGTGTGTGTTATACTTTAAGAAGCACTGGGAATAAACCCAGCAAATTCTCTTCCTTTGGTGAAAGACTTCACTGCATCACACCTAAACAACTAGATTTCTAGATGTTCTTCCCCAGTCCAGCTACCTCACTGGCTATTCTAGAGAATTGGAACCACAAATTGGTCCTTAGATTTATTTGAAAAAGCACCCAAGGAACAGACTAGAGTCTTGGACTTGGAAGTGAAGACCTAAGCTGAACTCCACTCTATATTCATTATGTTATATGGGCAAGGCATTCAGTCTTTCTGAATTTCTTTTGTCTTCTGGAAAATAGGAAAGGAATTCCTTATTTCTACATTTTTTGTAAGGAATACCCTTGATAATTAGAAATTGCTCTGTTAAACTCTTCATTTCTATGTAAATTATAAACATCTAAGGCATTCTTTCCTTAACCACCAACATGCCCAAGTTTATACACATCCATCTGCTTTCTTCTTTGACGTCTGTTCCTTCACTTGGGGAGACACTTTCACATAACAGTGTGGAACATAGACTCTTAGTTCAAATCCTGTCATCTCTGTGCCTCAGTTTCCCCACTGGTAAAATACTCACTTTATATTCTTCTTCTGGAGGTTGTGGGAGCCAGTCTCTCAAGTGGTCCTAATGATCCCTATACTCTGGTAGTCACACCCTTGCGAATGCCTCCCACTCTGTACAAGAGGATTGGTCTGTATGACAATGTGTGTGTGCATGTGTGTGTCTGTGTGTGTGTGCTCAGTTGCTCAGTTGTGTCCCACTCTGCGTGAAGGGCAAAGGAGAAAGGAAATATATATCCATCTGAATGCAGAATTCCAAAGGATAGCAAGGAAAGATAAGAAAGCCTTCCTAAGAGATCAGTGCAAAGAAATAGAGGAAAACAGTAGGATGGGAAAGACTAGAGATCTCTTCAAGAAAATTACAGATAATAGGGAAACATTTCATGCAAAGATGGGCACAGTAAAGGGGAGAAACAGTAAGGGCCTAGAAGAAGCAGAAGATATTAAGAAGGGTTGGCAAGAATACGCAGAAGAACTATACAAAAAAATATCTTAATGACCCAGATAACCATGATGGTGTGTTCACTCACTATGGCCAGACATCCTGGAGTGTGAAGTCAAGTGGGCCTTAGGAAGCATCACTGTGAACAAAGTTAGTAGAGGTGATGGAATTCCAGCTCTGCTATTTCAAATCCTAAAAGATGATGCTGTGAAAGTGCTGCACTCAATATGCCAGCAAATTTGGAAAACTCAGCAGTGGCCACAGGACTGGAAACGGTCATTCTTCATCCCAATCCCAAAGAAAGGCAATGCCAAAGAATGTTCAAGCTGCTGTACAATTGCACTCATTTCACATGCTAGCAAATTAGTGCTCAAAGTTTTCCAAGCTACGCTTCAATAGTATTTGAACCAGGAAATTTAAGATGTTCAAGCTGGGATTAGAAAAGGTAGAAGAACCAAAGATTAAATTGCCAACATCCAGGGGATAGTAGAAAAAGCAGAATTCCAGAAAAACATGTATTTCTGTTTCATTGTTTATATTAAAACCTTTGACTGTGTGGATCACAACAAGCTGGAAAATTCTTAAAGAGATGGGAATACCAGACCCCCTTACCTGCCTCTTGAGGAACCTGTCTGCAGGTCAAGAAGCAATAGTTACAGCTGGACATGGAACAATGGACTGGTTCCAAATTGGGAAAAGAGTACATCAAGGTTGCATATTGTCACCCTGCTTATTTAACTTATATGCAGAGTACATCATGAGAAACACTGGGCTAGATGAAGCACAACCTGGAATCAAGATTGTCGGGAGAAATATCAATAATCTCATATATGCAGATGATACCAGCCTATGGCAGAAAGTAATAAGAAACTAAAGAGCCTCTGGATGAAAGTGAAAGAGGAGAGTGAAAAGCTGGCTTAAAATGCAACATTAGAAAAACTAAGTTCATGGCATCTAGTGCCATCACTTTATGGCAAATAGATGGGGAAACAATGGAAACAGTGACAAACTTTCTTTTCTTGGGCTCCCAAATCATTGCAGGTGGTGACTGCAGCCATGAAATTAAAAGGCATTTGCTCCTTGGGAGAAAAGCTATGACAAACCCACAGTGTATTAAAAAGCAGAGACATTACTTGTCCTACTAATGTCTGTCTTGTCAAAGCTATGATTTTTCCAGTAGTCATGCATGGAATTGAAAGTTGGACCATAAAGAAGGCTGACAGCTGAAGAATTGATACTTTCAAACTGTGATGTTGGCGAAAACTCTTGATAGTCCCTTGGAGTGCAAGGAGATCCAACCAGTCAATCGTAAAGGAAATTAGTCCTGAATATTCAATGGAAGGATTGATGCTGAAGCTGAAGCTCCAATAGTTTGATGAGGTGAGCTGACTCTTTAGAAAATACCCTGATGCTGGGAGAGATTGAAGGTGGGAGGAGAAGGGGATGACAGAGGACAGGATGGTTGGATAGCATTACTCACTCAATGGACATGAGTTTGAGCAAGCTCTGGGAGATGGTGAAGGACAGGAAACTTGGTGTGCTGCAGTCCACATGGTTGCAAAAATTCAGACATGACTGAGTGACTGAACAGCATGGACTGTAACCCACTGGGCTCATCTGTCCATGGGATTGTTTAGGCAGCAACACTGGAGTGGGTTGCCATTTCCTCCCCCAAGGGATCTTCCTGACATTGTGATCAACCCCACATCTCCTGCATTGGTAGATGGATTCTTTACTAGTGAGCCACCAGGGAAGTCCTCCTGCATGTCAATAGGATATGGTGTAAATGAAGGCATTGAATGTCTGAGATTAGACCATGAAATACTGTTGTTTTTCCCTTGAGCTCTGTCTCAGATCACTTACTACAGGGGAAGGCAATGGCAAAGTCAAGCTATCCCATGGATGGTCCTGCATAATGAGGAACTGAGGACTGCCAGAAACCACAGGAATGATCTTAGATTCGGACTCTCCAGCCCCAGGTATGTTCTGTAATATCTGCCACCCTGACTGTCAACCTATCTGCAACCTCGTGAAAGACCCTGATCCAAAACAATCCAGCACTTTTCTCTCAGATTTCTAATTCCTAGAAAATATTTGATCATCAGTGACCTTATAATAGCAATAGTGACTGGTACATACCAAGCATGCAGTAAAACATTAGCTGTCTTTATCATCTGCCTCCTAATAATGGGCGCTTCCACATCTGTAAATTTCATTGCCAATGTCACCATATTGTGTTGTGGAATAGTTAATGTCAGTTGCTCAAACATGGCAGTTTCTCTTCTTTTCCCTGGCTGTCATAAAGACACAAGGTAATTAGATGGCTTCGGACTGAGGACTTTGGCAGGGTGGTTGGCAGACCCAGTGGAAATTCTCCCTCCCTCTAGCACATGTCTCTCAAGGGATCTTTCCAGGCTCTGACTCTCAAAGTGCCCCTATTGCCCTCTGGTCTTTGTTGCAGATCCTGTATTTCAGGTCTCTTCCTTGTTCTTTCAGTATTTTTAGACACACTGATAATCCAGATTTTCCTTCTGTACGATGTGCATTTCTGTTTCCTTTTCCTGTGGGCCACATGGTTGCAGGGTGAGCCACTGAGTCAACTGGTTTTTCTAGAAGCAGTGATTGAGACTGAGTTAGGAGTGTAAGAGCTTTATTGAGAATAATGTCTATAAAAAGTACTAGAAAGAGAAGCAGGATTGGGCAGGGAAAACCTCAGGTTGTGACATAGTTCTGACACCTGGGAAAGAAAATGAGGAAAGAAGCAAGACTGGGTCAGGATAACCTGAGATAATGATGCAGATCTGAAAAGTCACTGATCTAACAGTAAGCTGGAAAGCAAGGAGCCTGAAAGGAGTCCAAATTCAGGCTGAAATGGCCAGGCCCCTAGTACCTTCGCCATGCTTATGTTTAGTGAGAGCTCCCTGGGAAACATGAGGCTTCGGTTTAAATACTGAAACTTACTCTAAAGATGCTAACAGCCGAAGGCTTTCAGCTCACTGATTTTTGCAGCTGAAAGGCAGGTTCTTTCTTGAAGGGAGGTCTGAGTGGTGCACTTCTGTAACTGCTAGAGTCATCTTCATTCCCATAGCCAGGTCTGGCATCCTGGCTCCTCGACCTGTGTCAAATGCCTGAGTTTCCATTTTGCTTGGCAACGGGAATCTGACTGGCCCTGATGGACTGTCAATATGAAGAAAGAAGGTACTTACAGAAGAGAATTAATTGTCTCCAGGGAAACTTTAGGGCATCCAGGGTGTTTGGTAGTAATGAATCATATTTTCACTGAGCACATATTAATACTATATGCTCTGTAGTGGGCCTGGTGTTTGTTATTCAGTTCAGTTCAGTTCAGTCGCTCAGTCGTGTCCGACTCTTTGCGACCCCATGAATCACAGCACGCCAGGCCTCCCTGTCCATCACCAACTCCCGGAGTTTGTTATTAGAAACCCCCAAATATAGAATCATAAAACTAAAAGGGACTTGAGTTCTCAGTTAGGTCTCCCTCCCATGAGCAAAAGAATTCCTTGTATAATACTCCGTGTGGGTTCAGTGGCCTCTTACATGCCTCCAGTGATGGCAAGATTATCACTTCAGTCATCCCTTTGGTTGTCAGACAGCTCTACTGAATAGAATCTTTCCTCTTCAGTGAAACTCAAAATGCTCCCACAACCTTTAATTTGTGAAGTCACTTTAATAAAATTTCTGCCCCTTCATTTTATTAATCCTTTAAATGTTTGGAGACAGTTTTCTTTGTTCCTAAAATGCTATAGGATAAGAGAGGCTACTGAAATCTATGATTCCCCTCCTGTAGTACAACAGGGTCTGACTACTTCTGATCAGGAGTCTTTTTATGACCTAAAAGTCTGCTAAGCCATGAAAACTTCATGGAACAATTCTTAAATAAAAGAGAAATCCATATAAATTAAAAGACAATGTGCATTCTCTCTGAAGTGTTTGTTGTACATTTCCTCTGGAGCACATTGGGACTCAGGAATAGTGGGACCAGCTGCTGAGCTATAGCCCATTTATGTTGAAAGAAAACAGGCTCTTGCTAATTAGAAGCATGTTCCACAAGATGAAACAATACAAGCTCTTCAACCTTTTCCCCACCATTAGCAATTCCTGATGTTGACTGGACATGTTAATATAACCCTACTCTCTATCAGGAAAAAAAATAAAACAGACATGATGGGTCACAGTACAAGAAAGAATTCTTTACCCTCCTACTCAATCATCACACATTAATGCACTAAGTACTCACTACACGCTGGTCTCCATAATAGTTTCTTTCACATGTATTATTTTATTTTATTTAATAGTCACAAGAACATTATGAGGAAGATCTTATGAACTCCACATTCCCTATGAGGAAAGTTGAGCCTTAGAGTGATCATGTAACTTGTTCAAGGTTCAGTTCAGTTTAGTCGCTCAGTTTTGTCCGACTCTTTGCGACCCCATGGACTGCAGCACGCCAGGCTCTCCTGTCCATCACCAACTTCCGGAGTTTACTCAAACTCATGTCCATTGAGTCGGTGATGCCTTCCAATCGTTTCATCCTCTGTCATCCCCTTCTCCTCCCACCTTCAAACTTTCCCAGCATCAGGGTCTTTTCCAATGAGTCAGTTCTTCACATCAGGTGACCAAAGTATTGGAGTTTCAGCTTCAGCATCAGTCCTTCCTTACCCATCTGGTAAGTGAATGAACTAAGACCTCTGACGTGAAGTCTGGTGCTCTGTCCACTCTAATGCTACAAGGAAATTTCTTAATAAAAGATCCATGCCATGTATGTAGAATATGCAACTCTTTTAGTTTGGGTCACCCCAGAAGCAGATCCTGAAATAAGGATTTAGGGAGAAGGCAATGGCAACCTACTCCAGTACTCTTGCCTGGAAAATCCCATGGATGGAGGAGCCTAGGAGGCTTCAGTCCATGGGGTCACGAAGAGTCAGACACGACTGAGCGACTTCACTTTCACTTTTCATTTTCATGCATTGGAGAAGGAAATGGCAACCCACTCCAGTGTTCTTGCCTGGAGAATCCCAGGGGCGGGGGAGCCTGGTGGGCTGCTGTCTATGGGGTCGCACAGAGTTGGACACGACTGAAGTGACTTAGCAGCAGCAGCAGCAGTTTATGAGTAACATGGAAACATACATATGTAAAATAGATAGCCGATGAGAATTTGATGTATGACTCAGGGAACTCAAACCTGGACTCTGTAAAACTTAGAGGGGTGAGATGGGGAGAGAAATGGGAGTGAGGTTCAAGAAGGAGGGAACATATGTACACCTATGGTTGATTCATGTTGATGTTTGGCAGAAACCAACACAATACTGTAAAGCAATTATCCTTCAATTAAAAATAAATACTTAAAAAAAAAAGAGGATAAATAAAACCCAATACAGAATGGGAGAGGAAGTCAGAGAAGGGAAGGGAGCCATTACATACTGCATTATCACATCAGCTACCACCGTGGACACTGGAAACAAATCCTGCTGGGAGGATTCTGAGAGCCAGTTTAGGTAGGACACGGGGCACAGAGTCAACCTATCCAATAGGGAAGGAGGTGGGACATTTATAAACCAATGCTCCCAATCATTGGTGGAGGTCTCCTTCTGCTGCTGCTGCTGCTAAGTCGCTTCAGTCGTGTCCGACTCTGTGCCACCCCATAGATGGCAGCCCACCAGGCTCTGCCGTCCCTGGGATTCTCCAGGCGAGATTTCCTGGCACTACCTGCCATGCAGGGACAGACATGCTTTAGAATCCAGGGAAAGACCTTAGGCAGAGAAACTCAAGAGCTGGAAATTGGAGATTGGGCTGGTGGGCACTGAAGTAAAGGGCAAAAGATACGAGAAGAGCCCTGACAGAACCTGCTCTGGAAATTAGGTGACAAATACTATGGAATCTGTCAACTTGACCATCTACTCTGTGAAACAGCACAAAGGTGAACCACACAGATATTGACCTGCTTTCATGTGACTTCTTAGCCAAGGAATATGGCAAGAATAAGTTTTTCCAAATTAATATGAAATAATTAAAATGTGCAAGTGTTGGGTAGGAGAAAGTATGAGCCCACTTAAATAACCCTTACAAACAAAAAACAAACTCATTCATTCTTACCCTTCGTCTTTTTTTTAAACCTCTGATTCTATTTCTTTTCTCTTTGTCAGAGCCAAATTTCCTAAAAGAGAATTGTTTAGAAGTCAGTCTAGTATAGTAGATTATGAGAGCCTTTGGGGATGAATCTTTTTTGTTATCTTTAATTATATTATATAGTATTTAATACATAAAAAGGAATATATGGACTTTGGCATGAGCCAAGATAGAGTAAGTTCACTTAAGCTTCTCTCTCTCACTGACTACAAGTAAAAACTTCTAACAAAATACAAAGCATTAATAACTCTGAAACCACAGTAGGCAGACTGGGAAGGAAGTCCATTTTTGAATAATGACCCATAACAGGTGTGAGTTTCAGATATTTATTTTTCCTTTGTCTCTCCCAGCTTTGATTTAAGGGTGCAGAGAGTTCTAGACTGCAGAGAAGATATTATTTTTGTTCAGTCACTCAGTCATGTAGGACCCTTTGTGACCCCATGGATTGCAGCATGCCAAGCTGTCCCTCACTACCTCCCAGAACTTGCTCAAGCTCATGTCCATTGATTTGGTGATGCCATCCAACCATCTCATCCTCTGTCATTCCATTTTCCTCCTCCCCTCAATTTTCCCTGGCATCAGCGTCTTTTTTATGAGTCAGCTCTTCTCATCAGGTGGCCAAAGTATTGGAGCTTCAGCTTCAGCATCAGTCCTTCCAATGAATACCCAGGACTGATTTCCTTTAGGATTGTCTGGTTTGATCTCCTTGAACTCCAAGGGATTCTCAAGCATCTTCTCCAACACCACAGTTCAAAAGTATCAGTTCCTCAATGCTCAGTCTTCTTTATGGTCCAACTCTCACATCCAAACACAGCTACTGGAAAAGCCATAGCTTTGACTAGATGGACCTTCGTAAGCAAAGAGACATCACTTTGCTGACGTCTCCACTTTTTAATATGCTGTCTATGTTTGTCATAGATTTTCTTTCAAGGAGCAAGTGTCTTTTAATTTCATGGCTGCAGTCACCATCTGTAGTGAATTTGGAGCCCAAGAAAATAAAGTCTGTCACTGTTTCCATTGTTTCCCCATCTATTTCCCAAGAAGTGATGGGACCGAATGCTATGATCTTAGTTTTTTGAATGTTGAGTTTTAAGTCAGCTTTTTTACTCTCCTCTTTCACCTTCACTAAGAACTAAAACTCTTTAGTTCTTCTTTATTTTCTGCCATAAGGGTGGTGTCATCTCCATATCTGAGGTTATTGATATTTCTCCCGGCAATTTTGATTCTTGTTTGTGCTTCATCCAGCCCAGGAGAGAAGATATATATATCGTAAAAATTCTGGAAAAAAAAATGTTCCCACTTAACCAGAAGATTAGGAATAAGAGACCTCCATGAGCTGACAGTTGCAGGGGGGAGGTTCCTGGGAATTATTTTGTCTGTCCTGTTTCTTTTTTTTCTCTTTTTCCTTCCCTGAGGCAAGATCCATTTGGGAAGCAGTAGTGGTCATGGTCAGTACATCATGAGGAACGCTGGGCTGGAAGAAGCATAAGCTGGAATCAAGATTGCCAGAAGATATATCAATAACCTCAGATATGCAGATGACACCACCCTTATGGCAGAAAGTGAAGAGGAACTCAAAGGCCGCTTGATGAAAGTGAAAGAGGAGGGTGAAAAGTTTGACTTGAGGCTCAACATTCAGAAAATGAAGATCATGGCATCTAGTCCCATCACTTCATGGCAAATAGATGGGGAAACATTGGAAACGGTGTCAGACTTTATTTTTTTGGGCTCCAAAATCACTGCAGATGCTGATTGCAGCCAGGAAATTAAAAGACGCTTGCTTCTTGGAAGGAAAGTTATGACCAACCTAGACAGCATATTAAAAAGCAGAGACACTACTTTGCCAACCAAGGTCCGTCTAGTCAAGGCCATGGTTTTTCCCGTGGTCATGTATGGATTTGAGAGTTGGACTGTGAAGAAAGCTGATCACCGAAGAATTGATGCTTTCAAACTGTGGTGCTGGAGAAGACTCTTGAGAGTCCCTTGGACTGCAAGGAGACCCAACCAGTCCATTCTAAAGGAGATCAATCCTGGGTGTTCATTGGAAGGATTGATGCTGAAGCTGAAAGTCCAGTACTTTGGCCACCTCATGCGACGAGTTGACTCACTGGAAAAGAGTCTGATGCTAGGAGGGATTGGGGGTGGGAGGAGACGGGAACGACAGAGAGTGAGATGGCTGGATGGCATCACCGACTCGATGGACATGAGTTTGAGTGAACTCCGGGAGTTGGTGATGGACAGGGAGGCCTGGCATGCTGTGATTCGTGGGGTCGCAAGGAGTCGAACACGACTGAGCGACTGAACTGAACTGAACTGAAGATTTGTCTGTGTAGTTGTCTATCAATTCAGTTCAGTTCAGTTCAGTCGCTCAGCCGTGTCCAACTCTTTGTGACCCCACGAATCACAGCATGCCAGGCCTCCCTGTCCATCACCAACTCCCGGAGTTCACTCAAACTCATGTCCATCGAGTCGGTGATGCCATCCAGCCATCTTATTCTCTGTTGTCCCCGTCTCCTCCCACCCCCAATCCCTCCCAGCATCAGAGTCTTTTCCAGTGAGTCAACTCGTCGCATGAGGTGGCCAAAGTATTGGAGTTTCAGCTTCAGCATCAGTCCTTCCAATGAACACCCAGGATTGATCTCCTTTAGAATAGACTGGTTGGGTCTCCTTGCAGTCTAAGGGACCCTCAAGAATCTTTTCCAGCACCACAGTTCAAAAGCATCAGTTCTTTGGCGATCTGCTTTCTTCACAGAATAATGAATAAACCAATTTTTCTCAAATTATTCAAATAACTGTGAAGCTCTTCTAACAGAAATAATGGTTTTTCATATAAAGTGAAGTGAAGTGAAAGTCACTCAGTCCTGTCTGACTCTTTGCGACCCCATGAACTACACAGTCCATGGAATTCTCCAGGACAGAATACCGAAGTGAGTAGCCTTTCCCTTCTTCAGGGGATCTTCCCAACCCAGGGAGCAAACCCAGGTCTCTCACATTGCAGGCAGATTCTTTACCAGCTGAGCCACATGGAAAGCCCAACAATGTTGGAGTGGGTAGCCTAACCCTTCTCCAGCGGATCTTCCCGACCCAGGAATCGAATGGGGGTTCTCCTGCATTGCAGGCAGATTCTTTCTAACTGTGCTATGAGGGAAGTCCTTTTTATAAATGTAGAGATCTATTTTAGGAATCTCTAATTCTATAGTTGATTTGTTTGTGCCTGAACCAATACCATGGGCTTTCCAGGTGGTGCAGTGGTAAAGAATCCCCTTCTCAATGCAGTAGCTGTAAGAGATACAGGTTTGATCCCTGGGTTGGGAAGATCCCCTGGAGTACAAAGTGGTAACCCCCTCTAATATTCTTGCCTGGAAAATTCGATGGAGGAGCCTAGCAGGCTACAGTCCATGGGGGTCACAGAGTCAGACAGGACTGAGCACATGGGCATGAACCAATATCATACTGTTCAAATTAACAAACTTTATAGTAAGTCTTGATATCTGATGGAATATCTATTATTTGACCTTTGTGCTTTCATATACATTTCAAAATTAGGGAGTCAGTTTCCCTAGAACATCCTAATAACATTTTGCCTGCAACTGTTCTGTATCACAACAGCTTCTCTTTCCATGAATATAGTATATTTCTCCCTTAATTCAAGTATTTTTTTAAATTATATTTTCTGGAAATTTTTCTTATTGTCTTATAAGAGCTGTTTATATTTCCTGGAGGCTTATAAAAATGAAATGAATTTCTCTGTATTTATCTGATTAGCAGTCACATTTTAAAATTATTTTCTTATTCTATTAATTGGTACATAGACTCTTTAATCCTGTATATTATTATATAATTATCAAAAATGTCTTTTTTTTTCTTCCATAGACCTATTTATTTTTGTTTCTTCCCTTCATCTGATGTCTCTGTTTATCTGATGAACAGAAACCATGTTCTGTTCCCTAGAGTACTGTGGGACTTTCTAGTACCTAAGACTAAAAGAAAGAATATGGAGAAAGCTGTAGGATTTATACAATTTTTTAATCTAGGAAAATGAGAGATTATTTCCACTTAAACTATTTTAAAATAATAATGGAAAATAGAGTTATGTTTTAAGTATTCTACAAATCACACTTATTCAACATATTATTCTCATGTCTCTAGTCAAAGGTTATTGGGTATCATTATTTCCACTTTACAGATGAAGAAATTGAAACTAAGGAATGAAACACACTGTCTAGAATCATGGCTCTCTAAAGCGTGGGATCTGCAACCTGAATCCAGTCTGTCTAGATTGTTCCAGTATGTCAGGCTCACTCAGAACTTGAGGTGAGTGGAGGAAGAGGCAAAGAAGGCCCGTGAATTTCTTACAAATAATACAGTGCACTGGGTCCTTATCCCGATGGAGCAGTCAAAAAGGGTGTATGGATGGGTTGGAATAAATGAGTTTGATTCTTGGCATGTTTTTATTTCAAGTTAAGACCTATTTTTCCCTTACGGTTTAGTTTGCTGTTGATTCAATTCTCTCTGTTATAGTGAGAAGAATTATTTTATTGGCAATGTACTTAGCACTTTAAGAAAAGAGCACACCCTTCTTTTTTTGCTACACTGCAGCCTGACCCTGTGGCCAGCTGTTCATATATGCCCTTTTCAGCCAGCCAAGAACAGCCGCTAACTATCAGACCTCAGCCACGTGACAGCCACCTAGTCCACCGCCCACAGCAATGGAATTCACTGTCAGAGCAAATTTAAATAAATTCAAACCTCTGTTTAGTAAGGCCTGGCAGAGCTCTTGCTTTTGGGGGGAGGTAAGGGTAGGAAGCCCTATTAACATCTCCATCCAAAAAAAGAAAAACTGTTTCTTAAGTCTCCCCAAGAAAGAGCCATTCCATCCAGAACTCTGAGACCTCCACAGGGGTGTAAATCTGTAACAGCAGTCATTTTTAAGACCCTCAGGCAATCAAAACCATTCTTCCACAATGCGAGGGGCACCAGTTATTTGTATCAGTCAACATCCAAGCTAGAAACAGATGACATTCTCAAACTAGCTGATTTGAGGGTAGTTTTTAAAAAAAGGATTATTCATATGGTCTAGTCATGGATTAGGGAAACAAGGAAAGGTGAAGTACCCTGAGGCTAGTTACAACAGGAAATGAGTCCAGGCTTGTGCTAGGAAGGTGGAGGAGGGGAGGTGGTTACAAAAATAGAGAGAGGATCAGCTCAGGAGAGGGCACCTGACAGGACCTTAAAATTTGGGACACAGCCAACCTGAAATTGTCCTTAACTGAACCCAAGGAAGCCACTGATCTTGGAAGCCTATTGATGGGTTCATAAAGGGCAAATCCAGGAGCACAGAGGAGGTTGGAAAATGGTGGAGAGTGATTAAAAATGTCCAATTGGAAGATAATTGCTCCTGTCTACTGCCTTTGCCCTCTAACTTCCCCCTCTTTCCTTTGTTCAGGTAAATGACTGCTGTCTTCAATGTACATCATACAAAAAAGAACCCTAGCCACCACCAGGTTATTAATGAAAGATGTGTAGAAATGAAGGATGGATGAGAAAAAAATTTACATAAAACATATATGGAGAAGGCAATGGCACCCCACTCCAGTACTCTTGCCTGGAAAATCCTAAGGACAGAGGAGCCTGGTAGGCTGTAGTCCATGGGGTCGCTAAGAGTCGGACACGACTGAGCGACTTCACTTTCACTTTTCACTTTCATGCTTTGGAGAAGGAAATGGCAACCCACTCCAGTTTTCTTGCCTGGAGAATCCTGGGCCAGGGGAGCCTGGTGGGCTTCCGTCTATGGGGTTGCACAGAGTCGGACACGACTGAAGAGACGCAGCAGCAGCAGCAGCACCAGCAGCAGCAGCAGCACCAGCAGCAACAGCAGCTATTAATATAACCTCAACCTCCATATAAGTGATTGTGAGACCTATGTAGATAATTATAGCTGCCTTCCTCCACTGCTACTTTTATTTCCATTTTCACTGCCTGTCCCTCAGCCGGATGGCATTCTTTACCTGTTGAAGTAACTCAGAGCTTAATTTTTATGAAATCTAAGGCCTTGAAAATCATGTTTTTGTTTTTTCTTTTTAACCAAATTTTTAATTGAAGTATAGTTTATTTACAATGTTGTATTAGTTTCAGGTGTACAACAAAGTGATTTAGTTATCCGTACACACATCTATATATTTTATTCTCGCTACAAGATATTGAATATGGTTTCCTGTGTGGGTCCTTTTTTATCTATTTTATGCATAGGGGTGAATATCTTTTAATCCCAAATTCCTAATTTATCCTTCCCCCACCCCCCTTTTCTTTTTGTAATCATAAGTTTGTTTTCTATACCTATGTCTTTATTTATGTTTTGTAAATAAGTTTATGTGTATCATTTTTTTAGATTCCACAAATAAGTGATATCACATGATATCTGCCTGATTTACTTCATTTAGTATGATAATCTCTTGGTTCATCCATGTTATTCCAATGGCAATTTTATTCTTTTATGTGTATTGTGTATTACTTCACTTACTATGATAATCTCTCGGTTCATCCATGTTATCCCAATGGCAATTTCATTCTTTTATGTGTATTGTGTATATATACCACTTCTTCATCATCCATTCATCTATCCATGGACATTTGCACTGCTTTCATGTCTTTGGTATTGTAAATATTGTTGCTAAGAAGTTTGGGATGCATGTATAATTTCAAATTAGAGTTTTTTCTAATATGCCCAGAAGTGGAACTGGAAGATCATATTGTAACTGTGAAAATTCTATTTTGGGTTTCCCCGGTTTTCCATTGAACAGGACTGTTGGAGAACAAGGAGTGACACTATGAATCTCCTAGGTTATACAGTCATCTTTATCACTATAATGTGGTTGCATCTCAGTTTCTTTTTGGTGACTGGAATCAAATATCCTTGATGGGACAATGGCACCTTTCTTTGCCTATTGGCTCAACAGCATGAGAAGCCCAGAAAACATGGGGAAGTAGTAGTCTCAGCATCTTATTCAACAGTAATAGAACTTATTCTCTGGTGAAAGTATTTCTCCTTTGGGACAGTAAGAACTCCAAACCTACTGAGCCTAAGATAATGATTTGGAAAGCAAAAATTTCTCCACTGAATGTTGCCTCCCAGCTGGTACCAAAGGTGAGCCTTTACTAGGCCATTCTGTCATTTTCTCAAGTCACCTGTATATGATCAATGGAACACATGATAAGATTAGCAAATTCTGTGAGTGGGAACTCAAAGTCATACCTCCTTTGTTATAAAATGTTTTCACTAATTGGAAGCAAAGTTTTTTAGTACATTATGGAAATGGATTTATTTGCTATTTTCCAACTACATACAACAATGCTTGGTACATAGATATTACTCAAAAATATTTTTAAGTGTGGAGTGAGAAAGGAGTAAATTGACCAAGAATGAAATGAATGAAATATAGGAAACACAAATATTTAAGGGGAGAGTAAGGGAAAAAATAAGAAGCTCTGAGAAAGAGTGATCAGAGAGATAGAAATAAATATATAAATAAACAGGGGAAAGTGCTGTCAAAGTAGAGGAATGGAAAGAAAGGAATGGCCAGGAGGGTTACCTGCTGCCAAGATACTGTATACAGTAAATGCAGGGAATGTGTGTAGTGAAATTGGCAATTATAGGAGAGAGATGAAGAAGATCAAGAAACTGGTGGGTTTAAATGAGGAAATGGAGCCAGAGAGTATAGACTACTCTTTTAATAAAATTGAGTGAGAAAGAAAGGAAAGAAATTAAATAAAATAAAGGAAGATTCAGGAGCAGGTTTTAATCTTGCTTTGATTTTATTGTTGGCCCTAGTATTTTGGGAGATTTCCAGGTGGTGCTAGTGGTAAAGAACTCACCTGCCACTACAGATGATATAAGAGAGGTAGGTTTGATCCCTGGGTCAGGAAGATCCTTGGAGGAGGGCATGGCAACCCACTCAAGTATTCTTGCCTGGAGAATTCCCATGGACAGAGAAGTCTGGCAGGCTAAGGTCCATAGGGTCACAAAGAGTTGGATACAACTGAAGCAACTGAGCATACATACAGCACACTAGTATTTTTAAAGCAGTTTTATTTCTTTTGGATAAAAGAGATTTGATCTGGGTTCTGTGCTGAAGGAGGAAGGGAAATGTTATATCTCAAAGAGGAGATGATTGATAGTGCAACATTTTAGAAAAGACTTAACCAACCACTGGAAGAACTGTTTGTAACTATCATTTTAGCAGCAGTTGGAAGTCCCCTTACAGTTACCCACATTTTAGAAAGACCTGGCTCAAGATTCATCTGTGTCTTCCTTTCCCTGACTTTCTGTGCCTGGTTTTTGTCAGCTAATGTAGCGAAGGATATATCCTCGCTGGAATGGGAAGAAGAAATTGAGGAAGAGTTTGGTAAGAGGATCTAACATCCAATGTCCATTTGTGTTCTGGGGCTGACTCACACTCAGCATTTTTCTCACCGGCAGCTTCTTGTGCTTGGGATTTGTCTAGAGTCCTTATTATTTTTCCTACGGAGTCCTTCTTATTTTTTCCTCTGAATCAGAGTGGGTTTGGTAATATAAACATAGGAATCATGACAAACTTGCCCATGTGGGAAAAAGAAGATGTCAATGCTGTTTTAGTGGAGCATCTGGATAGCAGTTATAGCAAGAGGGCTTCATTAGAATTAAAAATGTTACTTTTTTTCTTTCTTTATCCTTATTAAATAAACTTTATTTGCTCTAAGGTGGAAATTCAGAGATGAAAAAGTCAAGTTATTTGTTCTCAAAGAATGGTTGGTGTAGTCAGATACAGAGGTGAAAAATATGGACCAAAACCCAAAGACCAAAACCTCCCTGGAATAGAAGCAAATTTGCAGGTGGGTTCTGTACTTTCCAAGCCTGAGAACCGAAGATTCCAAAACAAATTAAAAGAGAAATCTTTCCTCCGGGAAGGAAGTTTGGGAGTGAACAGAGTGAAGTGGCTGATTCTTCTGCAGCCTAGCTAAAGTAAAAAGATTAGCTGAAAGGAAAAATCAGAATTGAAGAGTTCTATTCACTCATTCATTAAACATGTATAGGGTACCTCATAGTAACCAAGAGTCCAAAATGCAGTACTTGGGTGCAATCTCAAAAATGACAGAATGATCTCTGCTTGTTTCCAAGGCAAACCAATCAATATCACAGTAATCCATGTCAATGTACCAACCACTAATGCCAAAGAAGTTGAAGAGTTCTATGAAGACATATAAGACCTTCTAGAACTAACACCAAAAGATGTCCTTTTTATCATAGGGGACTGGAATGCAAAGATTAGGAAGTCAAGAGATACCTGGAGTAACAGACAATTTTGGCCTCAGAGTACAAAATGAAGCAGGGCAAAAGCTAACAAGAGTTTTGTGAAGAGAACACACTGGTCATAGCAAACACCCTCTTTCAACAACACAAGAGATGTCCATGTGTACATGGACATCACCAGATGGTCAATACCAAAGTCAGACTGATTATATTCTTTTCAGCCAAAGATGGAGAAGCTCTATGAAGTCAGCAAAAACAAAACTGGGAGTTGACTATGGCTCAGATCATGAATTCCTTATTGTTAACTTCAGAATTAAATTGAAGAAAGTAGGGAAAACCACTAGGACATTCAAGTGTGACCTAAATAAAATCCTTTATGATTATACAGTGGAAGTGACAAATAGATTCAAGGGGTTAGATATGATAGAAAAATGCCTGAAGAACTATGGATGGAGGTTCTTAACACTGTACAGGAGACAGTGATCAAAACCATCCCCAAGAAAAAGAACTGCAAAAAGGTAAAATGGTTGTCTGAGGAGGCCTTAAAAATAGCTGAGATATACGCATCTGAATAGAGGGTTCCAAAGAATGGCAAAGAGAGATGAGAAAGCCTTCCTCAGTGATCAATGAAAAGAAATAGAGGAAAATAATAGAAGGGAAAGACTGGAGATCTCTTCAAGAAAATTATAGATATCAAGGGAATATTTCAAGCAAAGATGGCTCAATAAAGGACAGGAATGATATGGACCTAACAGAAGTAGAAGATATTAAGACGAGGTGGCAAGAATATACAAAAGAACTATACAAAAATAATTTTATTGATCCATCAAGATAACCACAATGATGTGATTAGTCACCTAGAACCAGACATCATGGAGTGTGAAGCCAAGTGGGCCTTAGGAAGCATCACTGTGAACAAAGTTAATAGAGGTGATGGAATTCCAGCTGAGCTATTTCAAATCCTAAAAGATGATGCTGTGAAAGTGCTGCACTCAATATGCCAGCAAATTTGAAAAAGTCAGCAGTGGCCACAAGACTGGAAAGCGGCAGTTTTCATTCAAATTCCAAAGAAGGCAATGCCAAAGAATGTTCAAACTCCCTCACAATTGCAATCATTTCAGATGCTATCAAAGTAATGTTCAAAATTCTCCAAGCCAGGATTCAACAATACGTGAACGAGAACTTCCGGATGTTCAAGCTGGATTTAGAAAAGGCAGAGGAACCAGAGATCAAATTGCCAACATCCGTTGGATCATTGGTAAAACAAGAGAGTTCCAGAAAAACATCTACTTCTGCTTCATTGATTACACTAAATCATTTGACTGTGTGGATCACTACAAACTGTGGAAAATTCTTAAAGAGATGGGAATAACAAGCCACTTTACCTGCCTCCTGAAAAATCTGTCTGCAGGTCAAGAAGCAACAGTTAGATCTGTACATGGAAAAACAGACTGGTTCCATATTGGGAAAGGAGTAATTTGGGGCTGTATATTGTCACCCTGCTTATTTAATTTATATGCAGAGTACATCATGTGTAATGCCAGGCTGGATAAAGCACAAGCTGGAATCAAGATTGCTGGGAGAAATATCAACAACCTCAGATGTGCAGATGACACCACCCTTACGGCAGAAAGCAAAGAGGAACTAAAGAGCCTTTTGATGAAAGTGAAAGAGGAGAGTGAAAAAGCTGACTTAAAACTCAACTTCCAAAAAAAGAAGATCATGGCATCTGGTCCCATACTTCATGGGAAATAGATGGGGAAACAATGGAAACATTGACAGACTTTCTTTTCATGGGCTCCAAAATCACTGCAGATGGTAACGGCAGCCATGAAATTAGAAGATGCTTGCTCCTTGGAAGAGAAGCTATGACTAACCTAGACGGCACATCAAAAAGCAGAGACATTACTTTTCTGACAAATATTTATCTAGTCAGAGCTATGATTTTTCCAAGTAGTCATGTATGCACGTGAGAGTTGGACCATAAAGAAAGTTGAACACTGAAGAATTGACGCTTTTGAACTGTGGTGTTGGAGAAGACTCTTGAGAGAGTCCCGTCCCTTCGACTGCTAGGATGTCAAACCAGTCAATCCTAAAGGAAATCAACCCTAAATATTCTTTGGAAGGGCTGATGCTGAAGCTGAAGCTCCAATACTTTGGCCACCTGATGAGAAGAGCTGACTTATTGGAAAAGACCCACAGGCTGGGAAAGATTGAAGGTAGGTGGAGAAGGGGATGACAAAGGATGAGATCTTTGGATGGCATCACCAACTCAATGGATGTGAGTTTGAACAAGCTCCAGGAGACGGTGAAGGACAGGGAAGCGTGGCTTGCTGTAGTACATGGGGTCACACAAAATCAGACATGACTGAGTGACTCAGGGTGCCTGATGTGAGCTAAGTAATGGGTGATCAACCTGTAGTAACACAGGGGGTGTTACCTCCCTTTTATAAACTCATAAAACTGATACCCTAGGCAATCTGGGATCCCTAGACTTTTAGAGGCCTGTCATACTGTAGATGCTATGTAAGTAATCTTCTGCCTCTCTGATTGTCCAGTTCTCTTATTTTCATATTCTAGGTTTATATATCTACACCATTTCAGGCAACACTCTTTGCACATAGTTCTTCAAATTGTTATTTAATCACTTAGTCATGTCTAACTCTTTTGTGACACCATAGACTGTAGCCCACCAGGCTGCTCTGTCCAATTGATTTTCCAGGCAAGAATACTGTAGTGGATTGCCATTTCCTTCTTCAGGGGATTTTCCAGACCCAGGGATCAAATCCAAATCTTTTGCATTGGCAGGTGGATTCTTTATCACTGGGCCACCAGGAAAGCACAGTTATTCAAATATTTCATTCCTTTTCCCTTTCTTCATTCAGTCATTTAAAAAATTATTCTTATTCATTAATTATTTTTAGCTAAAAATTTTATTTGGAGAAATCTTACATCTGTTCTCTCAGTATTGACTAAGTGATCCTGTATAGTGGTTCTCAAACTTTTTGGCCTCAAGACCCCACTACACTCTTGAAAGCCATTGACTTTCAAAACCCAACCTTTTATTTGGGTGGGATATATCTATTAACAGTACAAGTTAAAACTGTGAAATTATAAAGAATATTTATTAATTTAATTTAAAATAACAGTGATAAACCCATTAACTTTTAATGACAAATATATTTTCTGAAATAAAAATAGTGAAAAGTCTGACATATTTCTTTTTTTTTTGGTAATTAATTTATTTTTTATTGGAGGCAAATTATTTTACAATATTATATTGGTTGGTTTTGCCATACATTGACATGAATTTGCCCCGGGTTTACATAAGTTCCCCCTCCTGACATATTTCTTATTTTTGCAACTCTCTTTAATGTCTCCCTTAATAAAAAATAGCTGGATTCTCATAACTGCTCTGCAGTCAGAAACTGCACTATTTGTTTTGTTGAAGTTATGAAGAAAATCCACATATGTGGTTGGGTGTAGGATTGATTTTAATAACCTTTTCAGATAATCATGGATAGTTTTCTTTGATACTACACCAAAACTTGACAAGTGTTAATTTCTTCAAATGTAGTTGCAATGTGAAATTTGAAAACATATCAATGAACCATGTATTTTACTACATTGAAATACACTGGCTTATTTTTTGAATGGATTGTTTTGCCCAAACATAATTTTGTAACATCATGTATTGTTTGTATAGAAAACATCAATTTTCTAAGTTATGTAGATTTTCAAAATGTTGATTCACTTCATTATACAAAATTTTTAAAAAAATCACATAACTATTATAACTACCAACCTCATCAGAATAATAGGATGTTGCTTATGATGGCAAACAAAAGTTTTCAAAAATTCAAGTTTTTGTTTGAAAACTTACATTTAATCATTGGCAACAAACATCATGAGTTATTTTCTTTGAAGTGGTGGGCTCTTTTCGTTCATTTTTGAGAATATTTCTGACATATTCCCAAGTCTGAATAACCATAGTTTTTTTAGTTAATCCTTCTTACAAGTAATACAAATGGCTTTTACTGCTTCTTCAAGAAGACTTTTAAGTGAAATTAGCTTTTATATTGCTTTTAAACTGACTGTGAGTTATTAAACGTTACAAATACGAATAGAATTTTGTGTCATTGCCTTGACCTCTGTTAAAGCATTAGTGGTTTTACTCTCCAGAGCTTTTGCACTGTCAGTTAACACTGTGTAGGCACTGTGGGGAAAAAAAATTACTTCTATTATTATGAAATGGTTTTTCTTTTACAGATTCCCTGAAAGAATCCTGAGTATTCTCAGGGTCCATGGACCACATTTTTGGAGACATTGCTAATATTTTATTTTAATAGATGAGCTCTTCTCCACTGTGGACTAGACATCAAGCTTAGTTCGAAGGCAGTTCTCACTTTGACAATGATCATGCCTTCTTTACCAAATGACATCTGCCTAATATGTCATTGGTGACTACATCCAAGTAAACATGTGGAAAATGAGAGCAAATGGGTGTGTGGGCTCAGAGGGAATTGCTTGTTTGGGGAATGACGGGAGAGTGCAGTTCTGGAAGGAGTTCAGTACTATGAGTGTGTATTTCTAGTCTTCAAAAGATTACCACATACATGCTGTCATACAATTTATAATGTGCCCAAGAAGGTTAGCTTAATATAGAGAAGGAACATGGGTTTTGTACTCAGCCAGGCCTGGGTTCTAATACCAGCTCAGTTGCTACTGTCTATGTGATCTCTTCCATGTTACCTTACATTAATTGTTCTATCTGAAAATGAAGCTACAGTGCTTAGAGCATTATGATGTTATGCATTTAAAGAATGAGACATTGGGTGGATGCTCCCATGTGCCATGTAGATCTTCCTTCAGGTATGGACTTACTTCCCCAGCTGCAGAGAGTACTACCAATGATAGTCCTTGGTGTCAGTCCTTGGCAAAAGAAAACTGCTTTGCTCGATGTCACACCTCCTCTCAAGAGATGACCCACTTCCAATAACTAATCAATGGTCTTGCCAACTCATCCCAACATGGTGTAGCTCTGAAAGGCGTCTCAACTCCAGAACTCTCCGTGGGGTCAGTTGAGGCCTTGTTAGGAATGTATCATAGCTCAGCTTCTCACTCTGTCCCACCCTGTCTTTCCTCAACCGCAAACATCAACCTCAAAGAACTCTTACATAAAATTGTGAGTGCTAAGTTTCAAGTAAGAGTCTGGTTTCACGACTGAGTGACTGAACTGAACTGAAATTCAACTTGAAGTGTTAGTCATTCAGTTGTGTCTAACTCTTTGTGATCTCATGGACTGTAGTCCACCAGGCTCCTTTGTCCATGAAATTCTCCAGGCAAGAATACTGAAGTAGGTTGCTATTTCCTTCACCAGAGGATATTCCCAACCCAGGGATTGAACCCAGGGATTGAAACTGGGTCTCCTGCATTGCAGGTGATTCTTTAAACACTGAGCCACCAGAAAGGTCCAAACTCAACTTGAAGCAGGTGCTTTATTAATCTTAAAATTATTTATAACCCTCTACACTTTCCTATGGTGGGTGGGCCTGAGTGGCCAATGGGGCCCTCTGTATGCTGAGTACTCTGATAGTTGTAAGAAGAGGGTTTTGAGGCTAGATCCAGGAGAAGGCTGAACTAATCTCCATATTTAGGAGAGTGTCAGTATAGTTTTTGAGGAGGAAGAAGCTGAGTTGTAGTGAGAGTGGAGATTGGAAGACTAAGTAGAAGAGCACAAGAAGAACCTACTCTGGAAAAAGAGTAAAAAGAGGAGACTTGGGAGGTCAGACATGTCTGATGAGAATTTCTATATGTAAAGATTCTAGAATCACCACATTTGGGGATCAGTCCCAACTCTGCCTTTTACATTTTCTGTGACTGAGCAAGTTACTTTACGAGTTATGTCTCATTTTCCTCATCCGTAAAATAAGAATAGTAAGAGTATCTATGTCAAAGCGTTGTTAAATGATTTGGTTAAAAATAAGATATTCACCTAAAACTATCACAACATTGTTAGTCAGCTACACCAATACAAAAAAATAAAAAATTTAAAAAAATAAAAATTAAAAAAAGACAATTTTTTTTTTTACCATCTACTTAGCAACCATCTACTTGCTATTATCCAATGAAGAGTCAGAGAAACACATACAAATTATAGCCATAAGGTTTTATGATGTGGATGTACATGATTGGAGTAGTTTCATAGAAGACAGAATTTCTAAGGCCACATGGGAGAAAGAATGAAGTTTTGGCAGAAAAAGTGACATTTGAGAGACTGTAGAATGAGTGGCTCAGATCATGAACTTCTTATTGCCAAATTCAGACTTAAATTGAAGAAATTAGGGAAAACCACTAGACCATTCAAGTATGACCTAAATCAAAGCACTTATGATTATACAGTGGAAGTGAGGAATAGATTTAAGGGACTAGATCTGATAGACAGAGTGCCTGATGAACTCTGGACGGAGGTTCGTGACATTGTAAAGGAGACAGGGACCAAGTCCATCCCCATGGAAAAGAAATACAAAAAAGCAAAATGGCTGTCTGAGGAGGCCTTACAAATAGCTGTGAAAAGAAGAAAAGCGAAAAGCAAAGGAGAAAACGTAAGATATAAGCATCTGAATGCAGAGTTCCAAAGAATAGCAAGGAGAGATAAGAAAGCCTTCCTCAGTGATCAATGCAAAGAAATAGAGGAAAATAACAGAATAGGAAAAACAAGATATCTCTTCAAGAAAATTAGAGATTCCAAGGGAACATTTCATGCAAAGATGGGCTTGATAAAGGACAGAAATGGTAGGGACCTAACAGAAGCAGAAGATATTAAGAAGAGGTGGCAAGAATACACAGAAGAACTGTACAAAAAAGATTTTCACGAGCAAGATAGTCACGATAACGTGATCACTGACTTAGAGCCAGACATCTTGGAATGTGAAGTCAAGTGGGCCTTAGAAAGCATCACTACGAACAAAGCTAGTGGTGGTGATGGAATTCCAGTTGAGTTATTTCAAATCTTGAAAGATGATGCTGTGAAAGTGCTGCACTCAATATGCCAGCAAATTTGGAAAACTCAGCAGTGGCCACAGGACTGGAAAAGGTCAGTCTTCATTCCAATCCCAAAGAAAGGCAATGCCAAAGAATGCTCAAACTACCGCACAATTGCACTCATCTCACACGCTAGAAAAGTCATGCTCAAAATTCTCCAAGCCAGGCTTCAGCAATATGTGAACCGTGAACTCCCAGATGTCCAAGCAGGTTTTAGAAAAGGCAGAGGAACCAGAGATCAAATTACCAACATCCGCTGGATCATGGAGAAAGCAAGAGAGTTCCAGAAAAACATCTATTTCTGCTTCATTGACTATGCCAAACTCTTTGACTGTGTGGATCACAATAAACTGTGGAACATTCTTAAAGAGATGGGAATCCCAGACCACCTGACCTGCCTCTTGAGAAACCTGTATGCAGGTCAGGAAGCAACAGTCAGAACTGGACATGGAACAACTGACTGGTTCCAAATAGGAAAGGGAGTGCGTCAAGGCTGTATATTGTCACCTTGCTTTTTTAACTTATATGCAGAGTACATCATGAGGAACGCTGGGCTGGAAGAAGCAGAAGCTGGAATCAAGACTGCTGGGAGAAATATCAATAATCTCAGATATGCAGATGACACTACCCTTATGGCAGAAAGTGAAGAGGAACTCAAAAGCCTCTTGATGAAAGTGAAAGAGGAGAGTGAAAAGGCTGGCTTGAAGCTCAACATTCAGAAAACAAAGATTATGGCATCTGGTCCCATCACTTCATGGCAAATAGATGGGGAAACAGTGGAAACAGTGTCAGACTTCCTATTTTGGGGCTCCAAAATCACTGCAGATGCTGATTGCAGCCATGAAATTAAAAGATGCTTACTCCTTGGAAGGAAAGTTATGACCAACCTTGATAATATATTGAAAAGCAGAGATATTACTTTGCCAACCAAGGTCCGTCTAGTCAAGGCTATGGTTTTTCCCGTGGTCATGTATGGATGTGAGAGTTGGACTGTGAAGAAAGCTGATCGCCGAAGAATTGATGCTTTTGAACTGTGGTGTTGGAGAAGACTCTTGAGAGTCCCTTGTACCGCCAGGAGATCCAACGAGTCCATTCTAAGGGAGATCAATCCTGGGTGTTCATTGGAAGGACTGATGCTAAAGCTGAAGCTGCAATGCTTTGGCCACCTCATGCGATGAGTTGACTCACTGGAAAAGACTCTGATGCTGGGAAAGGTTGGGGGCGGGAGGAGAAGGGGACGACCGAGAGTGAGATGGCTGGATGGCATCACCGACTCTGTGGACATGAGTTTGAGTGAACTCCGGGAGTTGGTGATGGACAGGGAGGCCTGTCGTGCTGTGATTCATGGGGTCGCGGAGAGTCGGACACAACTGAGCGACTGAACTGAACTGAACTGAACTGAGAATGAGTGGGGAAGGAGATTAACAGGGAAGACAGATATGGAAAGATATAGAGGATGGATGGTCCTTGTGAGGCTCAGTGGTGTGAAATCTGGAGACCATAAGGATTTGTAAGGTTAGTGACTTGATCTGACTGAAAGCTACACTCTGTGGGAGGGAGTGGGTTGTCAGAGATGACATGGAGGATTGGCCAGAAACCTACCTGCTCTGCTGTATCCTGTGTGCCTGCTAGGATCTCAGCCTGTGGGTGCTAAGGAATAGCGAGTGATAAGACCAGATTTATATTCTGCTACCTTTGAGGAAATGAATAAAAAATGTGGAGTCAGGAGGCTGAAAAAGATATTTCCATCTTTATCTTCCTCATTAGATGATTCATAATAAGGGTTATTAAATTAATATTCACAAAGTTATTCTGGAGTTCTTATCCATACGGTTATTTGTTGTTGTTCAGTCACTAAATTGTGTGTGACTCTTTGTGACCCCATGGACTGCAGCATGCCAGGCTCCTCTGTCCTCCAGTATCTCCTGGAGTTCACTCAAATTCATATCCATTGAATCGGTGATGCTATCTAACCATCTGCCACCTTCTTCTCCTATTGCCTTTAATGTTTCTCAGTTTCAGGGTCTTTCCAATGAGTTGGTTCTTCACATCAGGTGGCCAAAGTATTGGATCTTCAGTTTCAGCATCAGTCCTTCTGATGAATATTCAGGGCTGTTTTCCTTTAGGATTGACTGGTCTGATCTCCTTGTTGTCCAAGGGATTCCAGCACCCCAATTCAAAAGCATCAATTGTTCAGTGCTCAGCCTCCTTAATTGTCCAACTTTCACATCTGTACATGACTACTGGAAAGACTATAGCTTTGACTATACAGACCTTTGTTGGCAAAGTGATGTCTCTGCTTTTTAATACACTGTCTAGGTTTATCATAGCTTTCCTTCCAAGGAGCAAGTGTCTAATTTCATGGCTGCGGTTGTTGTCCACAGTGATTTTGGAGTCCAAGAAAGTAAAATCTGTCTTTGCTTCCATTATTTCCCCTTCTGTATGCCAAGAAGTGATGGGACTGGATGTCATGATTTAAGTTTTTTGAATTTTGAATTTCAAGCCAGTTTTTGACTCTTCTTTCACCCTTATCAAGAGTCTATTTAGTTCCTCTTCACGTTCTGCCATTAGAGTGGTATCATCTGCATATCTGAGGTTGTTGATATTTCTCCCAGCATTCTTGATTCCATCTTGTGATTCAATCAGCCTGGCATTTTGCATGATGTACTCTGCATATAAGTTAAATAAGTAGAGTGACAGTATATAGCCTTGACGTACTCTTTTCCTAATTTGGAACCAGTCCCTTGTTCCATGTCCAGTTCTAATTGTTGCTTCTTGACCCAAATAGAGGTTTCTCAGGAAACATGGTGGTCCAGTACTCTCATCTCTTTAAGAATTTTCCACAGCATGCTGTGATCCACCAAGTCAAAGGCTTTAGCATAGATAATGAAACAGAAGTAGATGGTTTTCTGGAGTTCCCTTGCTTTCTCTATGATCCAACAAATGTTGATAATTTGATCTCTGGTTCCTCTGCCTTTTCTAAACCCAGCTTGTACATCTGGAAGTTCTAATTATACTTAAATGTTAAAATGCAAATTGCAGCAATCTTTTTGGAGAGCAATTTGTCAATATCTTTTCATTTTGAATAGCATATACACTTTAACCTATACTTCTCACTTCTAGATATTTAGGTTTATTAACACATGTACAAACATATTTGAAAAATAGTGTTCTCTAAAGCATTGTTTGTAGTAGCCAAAGACTAAATGCATACTTAGTATGCATAAGTGCTGTGCTTAGTTGCTTAGTTGCTCAGTTGTGTCTAACTCTCCGTGATCCTAGGACTGTAGCCCACCAGACTCTACTGTCCATGGGGATTCTCCAGGCAAGAATGATGGAACGGGTTGCCATATTCTCCTCCACTGTATAAATATGGTATTGATTAATTTAATTATGGTAATTTAATGGGATACTATGAAATCATGAGAAAGAATGAATCAAAAGATATACATGTAGACAGGGGACAGTCTCCACCTTCTACTTACAGGAGGAATAATCATCAAACATAGTGCTTAGTATCCCTTTATTTGAATAAGTATGTTATACACAGAATGTTTTTGACAGAATACCCAGTCATTGGTGACATTGATTGTCTTTGGAGAAGGAAATGGGATGACTGATAGTCTGGAGTAGAAGGGTATAATGGGATGAATACTTGTATCCCCCCAAAGTTAATATTTTGATGTCCTAACCAGCAGTGTGGCTTTATCTGGAATTGAAATCTCTAAGGAAAAGATCAAGGTTCAATGCAGTCATGAAGTTAAGGTCCTGATCCAATAGGATTAACGTCCTTATATGAAGACACATAAGAGAGCTCACTGTCCACACAGGCACCAAGGAAAGGCCATGTGAGGATATGATTAGAAGGTAGCCATCTACAAGCTGGAAGACTACTCTCACCAGGAACTGAATTTGCTGGCACCTTGATTTTGGACTTCCCAGTCTCCAGAACTAACTATGAGAAAATAAACATCTGTTGTTAAGCCACTCAACCCCATAGTATTTTGTTATTTCAGTCTAGGCAGACCAATAGAAAGGGAGATTTTCCACTGTACACTTTTAATTGTATTGTAGATAGCTTGGTAAAATTATTTGTGCCCTTCCCTGGTGGCTCAGAGGTTAAAGCGTCTGCCTCCAATGTGGGAGACCCAGGTTCCATCCCTGGGTCAGGAAGATCCCCTGGGGAAGGAAACAGTAACCCACTCCAGTATTCTTGCCTGGAGAATCCCATGGACGGAGAAGCCTGGTAGGCTATAGTCCACAGGGTTGCAGAGTCGGACACCACAGAGTGACAGAACGGAACGGAAGCTTAACAAAGAGTCACTAAATTAAGAAAGCCGGAAATATCTTCCCCTCCCTTTCTAAGAACCTCAAAGTTCTCAGTTGTCCCTCTTCAAGGCTCTTTCCTTTCTCTGGCTGTGAACTGGAGGGCATGTCCACTCCAGAGGCCATCAATGTTTACTGCTACTGTAGACATCTCTGATGCCTAGAAGATTCAGCAACATATGCAGCTCTTCAAAATCTGATATGAGGCATTAGTGTTATTCAGTTTGCCTTAGTCTTTTAGGTTGGCCTGACTGGTATAAAGCATCAAAGCACAGTAGAGGGTGTGTGAGTTTCAAGCTAGACAGGCTTATGTTTGAGACCTTAGCTCTGCACCTTATTAGTGATCTTGCCACAGTCATCTATAAAACTTCTCTGAGCCTCTATTTCTTCATTTGAAAAAAAAAAAAAAAAAGCAAACAGAAATCAACAGTGCCCAGAGAGACCCATCATGAAGATTAGTTATAAAACATATAGAGGGTGTCTGGCACCTAACGGGCACTCAGTAAGTGGCAGCCCTTATCACAAATGACAGTGCTATTTTTCTTGTTTCTTTTGTTCTTGAAAATAACTTTTCCAACCCAACACACACCAGGGGCCATTCTTTCTCTGATTAGTGGGACTATTCCCTCTATATCAAGACCACATTTTTGTTAATTAGTTGCTAAGCTGTGTCCAACACTTTTGTTTCCTTCATATACTATAGCCCACCAGGCTCCTCTGTCCATGGAATTTCTCAGGCAAGAATACTGGAGTGGATTGCCATTTCCTTCTCCAGAGGATCTTTCTGATCCAGGGATAGAATCCACGTCTCTTGTATTGTCAGGTGGATTCTTTGCCACTGAGACACCTGGGAAGCCCATTAAGACAATAGCTTCTTACTCTTTCATTTTGTTATGGCCTATAGTTTGGAGGGGCTTTTGATATATATTCTCTCTGATTTGGTAAGAGGACATTTGCATGGCAGTGCCAGTGCCTGCAGATAATCACAGATACTCCTTTTGTTGACCTTAACCACCAGACCTTGAAATTTTTTAAATACACTTTTAAAATTAGTTTATTTATTTGTTTTTGTCTATGCTAGGTCTTTGGTGCTGTGTGCTGGCTTCCTCTGTTTCGGTATGCTGGCTTGTCATTGTGGTGGCTTATCTTATTGCAGAACACAGGCTCTAGGCATGTGGGCTTAGTAGTTATGGTTCATGGGCTCTACAGTCATGGCACACAGGCTTAGTTCCTCTGTGGCAGGTGGGATCTTCCCAGACCAGGGATTGAACCCATGTGCCATGCATTGGCAGATGGATTCTTAACCACTGGACCACCAGGGAAGTCCTGTAATCTTCTTTTCACTTGTATTTATTTCCTGGTCAACCTACAGCTTGAGGGCAACCTTTCAATGAACCAGTTTTGTTTGATATTTTAATACCCACCAAGTAAGAAAAGCATATTCTGCAATTTTTTAACTTGTCATTCAGGTGGATCTTTAAATGAAATGAGAATAACACTGACTTTGAGGTCAAACATCCCTGTACTGAATTTGCTTTTATCCTGATAGTTGGGTGAATTTGGGCAAGTTGCTCAGCTTTGGTTATGTCCTCTGTCCAAAAGAAATAATTCCCATATCATAAAAGGCTGAGAGAATTCAGTGGATTATTAAGTGTCAAGTTACTGAAACAATGCTTAGTATATTTTAGATAATTTGTAAATAGTAGTTTTCATTTTCTATCCTTGCAAATAAGAAAACAGTATTGATCTTCAGAGGTGTGCCAGAGTACCTGAAGTTGTCATGGGGATTGAAGTTGTCCTCCCAGACCTCCAAAACTAAATTAAGCTCAGAGAACAGATTTGTGAGCCACTGCACAATTTAAGTGATAAATGCTAGGCTTTGGGAATCATTTTTGTAAATTGCTTTTAACAATTTTACAATGGTATTTGTCATAAAGTTCTAAACACCAATCTTATGCATGTCTTTAATGTTATCCATTCACTCTGCTTCTCCTAATGATTTAGGAATATTTAATTTTGTATTGACATATTTTTGTAAGCTCTCCCAAAGTCTTTGTGAAAAGAATAGGGGTAAAGAGCACATAAACAAAACAATGGAGTGAAGTACAATAAATAAAACAGCAGAAGAAAGGATTTTCCAGGACAACTTTCTGTCTCAAGGCGTGCTTTGCATCTTAATTAGGCTGAAAGCCTTGAGAGAAACATACCATTTCAATGACAAAATACTACTTGACCTTTCTCATTTTTTTTTTCTACCCACAAAGAAAATATCTAAAGGACAAAACTTTCTGATATGGAACAAATTCTTATTTTTCTCTGGCACATCATTTTTGGACTTGTCAAAGACAAAGGAATAAAGACTTGCTGAGAGTCATGGGAGCCTGTGGCGCTTGCAATGCACCTGGCATTCATGGATCTATCTCCAACTGGGGCACAGAGCTTCGTAAAGAGCTGGATGTTTTCAATCACATGTTGGCTTTGTCTGTAAGATTAACCCTATGAGCCTTCTCCACTCTTCTCATAACATTTGGAGTGTATCTCCTTCTCCAACTCTGGGCTAATAGGACAAACTAGGAGAATCAGTTGACACAATCTGTATCAGAAGCAACTGGGCTTGTCTCATGCAGAGCCAATAACGCACAACACACAAGATGGCTGGACTCCAAGGTCATTGCACATTGACAGAGGGGAGAAGAATTATCAGCGGAGAAATACAATCAAGCACCATGTGGATAGGTGACAAGAAGTCCTCTGGCCAGAGAAACAGATTACATACCAGTACTACCTTGGCTCACTGCCCTGAAGAAATACACAGCAATCCACACTCGGGGAAAATTCCATGAAATAGCAGAGCAGGAACATCCCGAAGCCAATGGCAACACATTCCAAGAAAAACATCCAGTGAACCAAACCCCAAACAACACAGACCTCAGAAACGTAAATAAAAATTAACTGAAAAAGGAAACCTTCAGAGTCTTGGGAAGGAACACAACAGATTAAATGACCACAAAACACTAAAACACCAACTAGTTATTTACCCACTGCTTTGTGGTAAACACAAGGCCCATAGTCTCCAAGAGGTTATTTCTGGGCGCCAATGACTTAGCACATAGGCCAGCAAAAAGCATGGACTTTATTCTCCTCCCCAGGGCAAGTGACATTTATCATGGGCCTGAGAACCAGAAGGAAGTTCCTTTGGACCTATTAGTGTTATAGTTATATATAAGAATGAGAGAGGAGCAGAGGGTGGGAAAAGTGCTGGGCATAGAGTCAGAAGCTCTGGGTTTGTATAGCCTGCCACTTATGAACTCTACTATCTTGGGCAGACTACTTAACCACAGTGAGTTTATTGGTTTCCTCATTTGGAGAAATGAGTAGATACTAATAATTATCACTTCTCCCTTACAGTGCTGATGTGAATAATAAATGAGAAGATGACTGTAAAGAGCACTTCATTAGAGGGAAATTACAACAGCAAGTCATGTTTGTTCATTCCCATTGCTGTTACTAGTTCATTGATCTGTATTCATAGGGGAATTAGCATCCACTTACCTGAGAGCTGAGGTGTACCCCGCTGAGCGTCTGTTTCAATGAATTTGACCAATGTCTATAATCGACATCAAAAGGTTATTGAATAAAGTTAAATTTTTATTTTAGATTTTTCTTTTCTTTAAATTTTTTTTGAGGCACAATAATTTTTATGATGTTGTGTTGTTTCCTGCTGTACAACAATGTGAATCAGCTATATGTACACATATATCCCTTCCTTCTTGTGTCTCCCTTCCAGCCACCCCACACCTGTTTTACCCCTCTAGGTCATCAAAGACCACCAAGCTGAGATCTCTGTGCTACATAGCAGTTTCCCACTACCTCTCTGTTTTACACATGTTAGTATATATGTGTCAATGCCACTCTCCCAATTTGTCCCACCCTCTCTTCCCCACCCCACTGGGTTCACAAGTCTATATATATATTCCTTTTCTTCAAATAGGTTCATCAGTACATTTTTCCTAGATTTCAAATATATGCTTTAATATATGATATTTGTTTTTCTTCTTGATGACTTATTAATAGAATCAAATTTGCAAACACCTACTAGTGTTCTTAGTAGCAGTGAGCCAGTTACAAACACCTACTATTGTTCTAAGTAGCAGTAACTCAGTTCTGTTTGTGTTTTGATTTTCTGTCTTTCTGGGAGGTGAAGCAGAGCCTCAACCACAGAGCTGTCTGAATAAGCTTCTTCTCCCTCCCTTCTGCTTGTCTATTTCTAATTTGGGCAAAACTGAATTAACTGAGCTTGTTAAAACCGAGTGCTGACTATGAATGAGCCAATCTCTATGTAGATTCAGTCATAAAATATGTGGTGTTGGTGCAGAGTATTTGAGATCTTCATGGTAGAGTTCAGAGATCTTTTCTGGCCTAAGATTAGAGAGTGAAAGCTATTAGAAAAGCTCACCTCAGGATGGACACGTGGAGCCTGAAGTCTGAATACGTTGAATATCTTTGGTCTGCCCTCATCTCTCTCATGTTTCAGCGTAGGTGTGTACAAGTGTGCTCATCACCATTTTACAGTCAGTGAAGAATGAAGCCTGAGACAGAAGGATTGGTGTTAGGAACATGGACGTGTCTTGAGGACCTGTGGGGCATTCCCATTCAACTAAATTAAACTCTTTATTTAGACTCAGAGTCATGCAGTTCAGGGAATTCCCTTCTGGTCCAGCGATTTATATTCTGTGCTTCCACTGCAGGGGGTGCGGGTGGGGAAGTTCTTCATGCCATGGGGTGCAGCCAATGGGAAAAAAAAAGAAAAAAAATGTATAAATCAGGAGCTGCTGCTGCTGCTGCTGCTACGTCACTTCAGTCGTGTCCGACTCTGTGTGACCCCATAGACGGAAGCCCACCAGGCTCCCCCGTCCCTGGGATTCTCCAGGCAAGAACACTGGAGTGGGTTGCCATTTCCTTCTCCAATGTGTGAAAGTGAAAAGTGAAAGTGAAGTCGCTCAGTCGTGTCCGACCCTTAGCGACCCCACGGACTGCAGCCTACCAGGCTCCTCCATCCATGGGATTTCCAGGCAATCACATTTAAAAAAGAATCATACAGTTCATCAAAATAGATTATTAGGTAGGTTTCTTCTCTGGATTAATTTTATTCCAATAAACTATTGTTTTAGAAGCATCACCTCTCACCATGATGGAATCATGAAAGGAACACAGGACATTCATGCTAGAAGAAACCTTCCAGGTGAAACAGACTGTTGTTCCCCGATGCTATTCTAAAAGTCTTTGTTGGCCCTGAAAAAATTTTTCCTGTCTGGAAAAATGAAAGAAAAATGAGGAAAATGGGAAAATTCAGCCATTTTTTAATAAAGTTAACTCATTCCATTTAAAGAAATGCCATGTATCCTATAATTTTGCTCTTCCTTCTTTTCTGATGTTCTCTATCCTTTTATTTAAAACGATTGTAATGGTAAGTGCCACTTCTCTGAAAGGGATCTAAATATTTATCAAGTCAGAAGTTTGAATTCTATGTCAGTCTTCTGGTTTGTGATCACTCTGGCTTTATTATTTGACCTATAAATTTCAAGTTTGAGAATTTAAGAGTTAAAACTTTAGAATTTCAACCAGCTCCTTTATTTTCAGATGGAAGAACAGAGACCCTGAGAAAATTGCCAAAGGGAACACAACCAGAAAGCTGGAAAGCCAGAACCAAAGGCTGGCCTTGCTGTTCTTTCTGCTTCACATCTCTGTCCTTCAATAGGTAGGATGTTAGTCTTATTACCAATTCTGTGGGATGAGAAACATGAAGTTTTTAAAGAGGAAGGGATTGGAGAAAAGGGAACTCTATTTCTCAAACACACTGATGTGCCAATCTGACTATTTCATATACGTTATTTTGCTTATTCTTTGCTGCTGATGCTAAGTCACTTCAGTCGTGTCCGACTCTGTGTGACCCCATAGACGGCAGCCCACCAGGCTTCCCCGTCCCTGGGATTCTCCAGGCAAGAACACTGGAGTGGGTTGCCATTTCCTTCTCCAATGTGTGAAAGTGAAAAGTGAAAGTTAAGTCGCTCAGTCGTGTCCGACCGCTTATTCTTTAGACAACTCTAAAAGGAAGGTTAAAATTGAATGCACATTATAACTGGAGAAAACTAAGTTCAGAGATGTGAAATAACTTGATGATTCACAGTCCACCAAATCACATTACCACCTAGTTATTGGTCATTCAACAAATATCTATAGAATGTCTTCCCCATACAGGATAAGACTAATGCAAGTAATTAAATAACTTAGCAAATTATAAAGTGATAACCAAGCATTCAGTAATTGTTTACAGTTCCTCTCCAACAGTGCTGTGAAGCTGGTTATCATTATCTCCATTTTGCAGATGAGGAACACAAGCTAAGGGAGTTTAAGTGGCTTGCCCAAAGCCATATATTTGCCATGTTGTTGAGCTGAGGCTGGCTTTCTGATTTTAATCTTATCTTCCTTGCCCTATTTTGTTAGGCATATATTTTTCTAGAGAGGAAACATGATGCACTGGCAAAACTTTAGTCTACAAAGGATCATGAGTCCATAAGCTGCAATTGTTGCTTTGAAAAGGCAGAAGTAAAAAGAAGAGTTGATGGAGATACCAGACATGAAAGGGTTGTAAGTTCTGGGCTTTCCAATAATAAGCCATTCTCCTCCAGATGATTTTAATAATCTCCAGCACATGTGTTCTAACCCCTTGATGCTGTACAATATGTGTAACCAAATAAAAGATCTCTCCAGATTCAGAGATTTACTGTTTGTGATGGGAAAAGGCCAACCAGATGACATCATTTATATTTCAAATATGAGCTGCTGCCAAGGCTGGTGATGTTAAGCTGGAGAAATTGATCCTCAACATTATTCTATGAAGGAAAAAAGAAAAAGGTCTTGGCCTAGATAGTATCATTTTTAAAAATTTATGTGACTATGAAGATGAGTTTAATAGACTTCTATTTTATCTAGAATTGCATAAGTCCAATGTGTGGGTTGTTTAGGAACACAATCACTTCCATATATTGCAAGTTACCAGGTTAGGGACTAGGAGTTATCATTTTGTTGTTGTTGCTATTGAATGCTGTTGAATCAGTGGGGAGATTGACCTGAGGCTGTCTGCTCCAACAGAGCACACAGCTTTCAGGGCTGTGCTCACTTGTTCCTAATCAAAGGTCCCCAGTTTATAAGTGTAGTATAATAGTTTCTGCTTCCATTTCTCAACTTCTTCATGTCTAACACAATCATGGTTTCTTCTTTTTTTTTTCCAAGTATCAATCTCCTGCACTACCATGAGATACAGGGAAAGTTGGCCCCATTACCAGTTACAAAGGTAGATCGTGATTCAGTTCAGTTCAATTCAGTCATTCAGTCATGTCTGACTCTTTGCAACTCCATGAACTGCAGCTCGCCAGGCTTCCCAGTCCATCACCAACTTCTACTTAAACTCATGTCCATCGAGTCAGTGATGCCATCCAACCTTCTCATCCTCTGCCATCCCCTTCTCCTCCCACCTTCAATCTTTCCCAGCATCAGGGTCTTTTCCAATGAGTCAGTTCTTCACATCAGTGGCCAAACGATTAGAGTTTCAGCTTCAGCATCAGGGCCTTCCAATGAATACTCGGGACTGATTTCTTTAAAGATTCACTGGTTGGATCTCCTTGCAGTCCAAGGGACTCTCAAGAGTCTTCTCCAACACCACAGTTCAAAAGCATCAATTCTCCAGCACTCAGCTTTCTTTATAGTCCAACACTCACATCCATACATTACTACTGGAAAAAACATAGCTTTGACTAGATGGACCTTTGTTGGCAAAGTAATGTCTTTGCTTTTTAATGTGCTGTCTAGGTTGGTCATAGCTTTTCTTCCAGGGAGCAAGTGTTTTTTAATTTCACAGCTGCAGTCACCATCTGCAGTGCTTTTAGAATCTAAGAAAAGAAAGTCTGTCAATATTTCCATTATTTCCCCATCTCTTTGCCATGAAGTGATGGGACCAGAAGCCACGAACTTAGTTTTCTGAATGTTGAGCTTTAAGCCAACTTTTTCACTCTCCTCTTTCACTTTCATCAGGAGGTTCTTTAGTTCTTCTTCGCTTTCTGTCTTTAGGGTGGTGTAATCTGCATATCTGAGTTTATTGATATTTCTCCCAGCAATCTTGATTCCAGCTTGTGCTTCATTCAGCCCAGCATTTCTCATGATGTACTCTGCATATAAGTTAAATAAGCAGGGTGACAATATACAGCCTTGACATACTCCTTTCCTGATTTGGAACCAGTCTGTTGTTACATGTACAGTTCTAACTGTTGCTTCTTGACCTGCATACCGATTTCTCAGGAGGCAGGTAAGGTTGTCTGATATTCTCATCTCTTTAAGAATTTTCCACAGTTTGTTGTGATCTACACAGTCAAAGGCTTTGACATAGTCAATAAAGCAAAAGTAGATGTTTTTCTGGAACACTCTTCCTTTTTGTATGATCCAAAGGATGTTGGCAATTTGATCTCTGGTACCTCTGACTTTTCTAAATCCAGCTTAAACATCTGGAAGTTCACAGTCCACATACTGTTAAAGCCTGGCTTGGAGAATTTTGAACGTTACTTTGCTAACGTGTGAGATGAGTGCAATTGTGCAGTAGTTCAAACATTCGTTGGCATTGCCTTTCTTTGGGATTGGAATGAAAACTGACATTTTCCAGTCCTGTGGCCACTGCTGAGTTTTCCAAATTTGCTGCAATATTGATTTAGATCTTGATTAATCTAAACCAATATACATGTCATTCCCTCATGACCAGTGATCCAGGAGTGACCTGTTATAATCAGACAAAGGAAAGGATTTGGGTTCTGCTTGAGGGAAAGGATTTTTCATCTCTCTTTCTTGATATATGATTACAAATAGGTATAGAGCCCCAATTACTCTTGGCATCCCATTTATAATTTCAGGGTGGGAGGATCAGGTTTAGAATGAGGCCAATGTTGGGGACAGCTGATTAGAGAGATGAAAAAAAAATCAACATGTTTGATTATATCATTGAGCTTCAGATTGTTCTATGCTTTCCCTATCCTTAGACTTTTATAGAAATATTGCATTTCTTTATTACTTAAGCCAGTTTGTATTTCTGTTGCTTGCAGATGAAGCATCCTGATTGGAAGAGGTGACAAAATTTGCTTCCTGAGGTCCTATCAACTTTTTGAACCACACCCTCATGATGTTTTGCATTGTCTTAAATCTATGCTGAATGAATCACTTTATGTGTTCAGTTGTCACCACATGCAGATTTAGTAATTTTAAATCAAGAATTACTCACAATACTCCCTGGCTTCTTGTTGTTACCACTTCTAGCCTCCTCTCTAGCCCTGCTCATCAGTCACTCTATCATCTTTCAATTATTCTAATGTGCCAGTCTTTCTCTCACCTCTAGCCTTGTTCATGCTCTTTCCACTGACTCTGACAATTTCCTTGATGACCTCCTTCCCCAAACTTCCCCTCCACTGAATCTTGACTTAGGCATCATTTCCCTTGGGAAGCCTTCTCTTCATTGGCCATTATACTTCTTTAGCATGCTATTCTTCCCCTATCAGAGTAATTTCCACTGTATATGGAAATGACCCATCATCTCTGTTGGCCTGTGGATCCTTTGAGAACAGGAAACATCTGTTTACAGTTTTGTCCCCAGGGCTTAACACATAGTTGGTACTACATAAAATATTTGTTGAAAGAATGATGAATTAATTACTTAAAGCTATTCAGACATGCCGCATGCCTAGTGCCCAAGTGCCTTAATATGGCTTTCAATGATCTGGCCCTGACTTCCTGTCCAGACCCCTCTACTGTTACTTACCAGAAATTTCTTATTTAAAGTCTACTGAATCACATATCCTCCGCTGTTTCACGTCTCAGTGCCCATGATAGGCATCTTGCTACTTCCTAAACCTACCCATTGTTTTGTAGTTCTGCTTCCTTAGGTGGGGAGGGTGCTATGAAATGACAAAATGAGTTAAAAACAAAAACAAAACCCACCCCCTAAAGCCCAACTTGGGTTCAAATTCTGATGACTCTTCTCAGTGACATTGGTATACCTCATCACTCGATCACAATGTGGGTATATAATTGCCCTCAATGGGGTTGTCATGAGGATAAATGGATTAAGAAGTCACCTGGCACAATACTCTTTGCACCAAGCTCTTGGAATATCTGTTTGCTGAATCACTGTTGAACTCTGCCCTTCTGGCTTTAGACACAACCAGCAATTTGATTCTAAACTATTTCTTTGAATAAGTAAAATCAAAGAATAAAAATTGACCATGAAGTTTGGCTTCAGGAAAAGAAAATGTTTGTGAAGGAACAAAGTGGCCTTGCAGGGCCTTTATTAGTCTCTACTTTAAAGTCTGGAGAGTTTTGGGTCAGCAGGAATATTGTTTGGGGTTAGTGGGAATACTCTTTGGGAAATTAACTTGGTTTTGGCTAAATGATTACTTCATTAAGGCTGAACCTGCAATTTCCAGGAAGTTTCATAGTTTCCACAGTTTCAACAAAAATTGCAGAGCAAACAGGGCAGTCCTTCAAGGCCAGATGAGAACACGACAGCAGGTGTGTAGTGGTGCTTTTCAGATGCCGCTGGGCAAGAGTTGAAGAATTGGGGAGAAACCCAGTAAAATTTTTTCCAGCTAGGAGGGAACCATGTTCTCTGGGTTCACAGAATGAGCTGGGCTGACTGTCTTTGCAACTTCTTCCCATTTTATTTGGTTCTATTTCTTGAATAAGTTCCTGGTTTCTGATCCCTGGCTTCAGCTCAGTGGTTTCTGTGGTTTGGGGCACTTTACCTTTTCAGCAACCAGCTTTTCCTAGACACATATTAGAGGGGCAGAGGAAGAAACAAGATAGCTTTCAGAAAAGAGTACAGAAATTAGAGGCTGCATCTAACAGGACTTTGCTGTCACTTAAATTTCTTCACTGTTGATTGAGAGGGGACAACATGTGCTTTGGAACCCCAGAGAGTCAGTTTTGAGTTTTGGCTCATCCACATGAAATTAAAAGACGCTTACTCTTTGGAAGGAAAGTTATGACCAACCTTGCTAGTATATTAAAAAGCAGAGACATTACTTTGCCAACAAAGGTCCGTCTAGTCAAGGCTATGGTTTTTCCAGTGGTCATGTATGGATGTGAGAGTTGGAATGTGAAGAAAGCTGATCGCTGAAGAACTGATGCTTTTGAACTGTGGTGTTGGAGAAGACTCTTGAGAGTCCCTTGGACTGCAAGGAGATCCAACCAGTCCATTCTAAAGGAGATCAATCCTGGGTGTTCATTGGAAGGACTGATGCTAAAGCTGAAACTCCAATACTTTGGCCACCTCATGCGACGAGTTGACTCACTGGAAAAGACTCTGATGCTAGGAAAGGTTGGGGGCGGGAGGAGAAGGGGACGTCAGAGAATGAGATGGCTGGATGGCATCACCGACTCTGTGGACATGAGTTTGAGTGAACTCCGGGAGTTGGTGATGGACAGGGAGGCCTGGCGTGCTGTGATTCATGGGGTCGCAGAGAGTCGGACACGACTGAGCGACTGAACTGAACTGAACTGAACTGAACATGGCTTTGTGCATGCTATTTAACCTCTTTGAGCCTGAGATTTTTCATCTATAAAATAGGGATAATATCTGCCTTGTAGAGTTTTCACAGTGATGAAATGAGGCCATGAATGCAAGACATCCAGAAAAATGAAGAATACTTAGTAGGTGTTTAACAAAGGTGACATTAATGCTAATCTTTTATTATCACTAGAAAGTTGTATTCCCTGTAAATTGATTATAGTCACTTCAGAGTGGAGTGGGAGGGACAGTTCTCTTTTAACCTGATTTACATTTTATAATGGAAAAGATATAATTCAGAAAGTGTCAGAATCATATTCCCTTTACATTTTAACTTTTCTGAAAGCTTTACCCAGTAGGAGAGTGGGCCAACACAGTGTCTTAGAATACCAAGAACCAGATCCACATTCCTCATTGTGAATGAAGTGAAGGGTGGGGCGAGCTCTCCATGGAGGGAGAATTAAGTGTGATCTCTCATAGAGGTAAGAAGTAAATGGGCAGAACTAAAGGTAGAAGGCAATGGCACCCCACTCCAGTACTCTTGCCTGGAAAATCCCATGGATGGAGGAGTCTGGTAGGCTGCAGTCCATGGGGGTCGCAAAGAGCCTGACGTGACTGAACGACTTCACTTTCACTTTTCACTTTCATGCATTGGAAAAGGAAATGGCAGCCCACTCCAGTGTTCTTGCCTGGAGAATCCCACGGATGGTGGAACCTGCTGGGCTGCCATCTATGGGGTCGCACAGAGTCGGACACGACTGAAGCGACTTAGCAGCAGCAGCAAAGGTAGAAATGGGAGTAAGAATGTCCTGAGACTCAGTTTCCTCATTTGTAGAATAAAGAGGTGGATGACTGTGGACTGCCAAATTATTTACATTTCCTTCAAGGGGCCCAGGGAGAGCAGGGATGAAAGGAAGAAGAGAGAAGGGAAAAACAATATCATCACTGTACTAAGGATCAGGAGTGGGTAGGATAAATGTAGTGATATTTTCTGTCTTTTGTCCATGGACTCCAGGTAATGCTTAAAGTCCCTTCCAACAATTTTCCTTTTTTAAAAAAGTTAGAACCAATAAATAATCAATATTCCAAGGAGAATATACTCAAACTAAATGTTTTCTGAACAGCTACAAGCAGCTACTGTATATACTAAGTCCTAGGGATATGAAGATGATTAGAATGTGGTCCATGACTCCGTTGACTCCTACAGTCTGGTGGGAGAGACGGAGACCATATACATCACTTCAGTTTAGAGTCATGAATGCTGTGATAGGAGAAGCCTAGGGGCCATGAAGTTTTGAGGAAGCAACTTGATGGCAAATGTTGGGAAGGTCACCCTCAAGGATGTGATACCTTGCTGAGTCTTGAAGGATGAGTAGGAGTCAGCCTTGTAAGGAAAGGGTCTCCATTCAGAGTGACCCTAGTAACCCTGGGTTATTTTTCTGAATCACTCTTGGGGCAACAACATGTAAATCATTCCAAATCATTGGCTTGGGATGGTTTATTTTGGATGTGCTCAATCACTGAGTACATATTTTTCCAGGATTTGTGAGGAGATGGATTTCCATGTGTGCTGTGCTTCAGCATGTCTCCTCGGGGTGTTTATTTACTGTGCTTTATTCCATAACTTAGCAGGGTGCCACAGCTGGAGGCAGCTGGTGGTAAATAAATAGCTTCCATTACCCAATCCCATCACAATCCTCCATTCTGCTTCAAAAACATGGTTTCAGCCTATGGTTCCTTCACCCTCAAATCCATTGCAGTATCAAAGCCCTGTGGAGTTGCAGGAGTTTCTTTTTAAAAATAAAATCAAGAGATAAAGGAAAAGACAATTTAGGGCACCAGGGAATTTAGACTCTAAGAAGACAGACTTTCTTAGTGAAACCTAATCAATCACATCAGTTCCTTGATAGGAAAACAGAGACACAAACAAACCAAACTTCTCGTATTTTGGTCTGCTATGAATATGATTTTGGGGTGATTCAATTAAACATGGTTTGGTTGAGACTCCTCCGTGTGTCTCTGCTTTCACATATTTTATCTCATTTGGTGAATAATATGTGCTAGGTTTTCCAAGCTAATAATGAATGAAGGCAGAGCAAATGGGAAGGATGAAGGAAGGAAACTAGAATTATCTGCTTCCTGCCTGGTAGAGGGTTGGTATAGTAAAATTCAGATACAGATTCACGATTAATGTGGCGCCGTTGCATCGAACACTGCAGTGCAGAAAAGAAGGAGGGGGCTCTTCACTAGTCAACAGCCAAACATTCTCAGTCCAATTTGTATGCAACTTACAAGCTTTCAGTTACATACAAATTCAACCTAAGCTCTCCTGCTTGTGCTGTCTGGGAGGAGGGGGTCTACTGGAAACATGAAGAGGAGAGGACAACTTAAACACTTAGCAGAGGAGAGGAAGGCAGGCCTTAGATTCCTGAGTTAGCAAACTCTAAGAAGCCTCTAAAAAGTGGAGCTAAAAACACACATTAGAAGTGTATGTGGTATTTATCCATTGAGATATTTAACATTTAAAAAGCAAAGTACTTGTCCAAGGGAGGAAAGCATTGAGTGCATGTAATTTTATTTTTTCATTTAATATAGCATTAGCAAACACATGATAAAGTGGAATAAGGAATTCTTAGATCTTTGCCTTGATAACATCCCTGATAATATTCTTTTACTAGGCAGGCATTTTTCTTGAAGTTATGCTTGATAAATCTCCATGAATAGCTCTTGGCAAGTAACAGATCAGGGTAAGACCGAACTACTGCTGCAAAAACAGTTTCTGTTAGACTCTGAAACAGCTACTTGAGCAATCAGAAGGAGGCCAGGATGAAAAATGGAAACCTTGTTGTAGAAATAAATGCTTTTCTTCTTCAACAAGTTTGAATATGACCTCCCTTCTGAGCCTTTCCTGTTATCTTGATAAACTTGACATCAAATGAGTTCTCTGAGGAGAACAGGAGAGAGAGCAGCACATGAAGAAGAACCATGGTAGAAAAGAAAATACGTTCTGCCTTTTGGGAGCAATTCTTTCATTTTAACAAAATCCTGTAAATAGTTTTTGTTCATTTATTTGTTTGTTTTAGCTGGAGACAGTTTTTGACATCTATGGAGCCACAGTGTTATGGGGTATTGAACTTATTTCAAGGTATTCTAAAAACTGAGACCAGAAAAGACTTGCCACAGAAATTTGGATGCATATCTGAAGGCTTTCAAAATGCAGATGGTTAGTGTGAACTTATCACAATAGCAAATTGCATACTCATCTTGTCTAAAAATGTTCAAGTTTGAAACTTATGAGAATGGTCATAAAGCTTGAGATCTGTCTGTATGCACAGAAAGATGCTATTTGATAGTATTAAGAAAGTATTTTTTAATATTTCTATATTTCATTTGTTAATTGCATTTAATTATAGGCCATATTGAAATCAAAGACTGGATAATCAAGTAGTTAAGACTTTTTTATGGTTTCTTTTTTTTTTTTTTTGGTGTCAATAAATGTTCATTTAATTTAAGGAAAACTGTTCTCTATGGGCCCTATGCACATGTACGTATGCTAAAGCCAACAAAATAATTTTTTTGTGACCTTATCTGTTTTCCTAAATTTACCAGCCCATAGTAGTATTGTGCTATAGAGGTTCTTATATAATCTTTATCATTTGACATTTTAAAATCTATTGACTTGTCCATAGATGGCATAAAAGAACATTTATTAACTGTTAGAGTGCTCATCTGCCCCAGCCCTTTTTTCCTTTTCTGCCTTTGGAGATAGAGTAGATGAGGAATCTTTCAAAATATATGGATAGAGAGATTAATGCATAACTTGAGTTATGCTATCATTTAGACCAAAGGGATCAGATGTTATCGGCTCTGCAACTATAAAGGCTTTGAGGTTGTAGAATGTCACATGACTCATAGGCATAAAAGCTCATCTAGGTTTTTTCTTTCCTTTCAAGCTCTAATAACATGACAAGAATCCTCATAAATTCACCCAACACAAGACCTATATGTGGCAGTCTGCTGACTCCTTGGCTCCTGTGTTCCTCTTCTCAGCACAGCTGAGCGGCTTCATTATCACCCTGCATGTTTAACTTGATCTTTTCATTAGAAAAAGGCTGGCCACTCTGCTTCTATTTCTTTGTCCTTAAAGTGGGAATAATCATTCCTGTCTTTGGGGAGAAGAGGTCTTGTGAGGATTAAATCAGATAATAAAGTAGTATATCTAGTTCCTGATATTGAGCAAGTTTTCACCGTGGTAATTTGTGCCTTCTCTGTCTCCTTAAAGGTCAATAGTCAGTGCTGTTTCAGGGGTGATTTGAAGTCCTCTAATTAAGTGTATATGATGACCAAACTTCAAGGTAACCTACTTAATAGTTCTGCAATGACTGTATATTTCGTTTCTAAAATCTTGGTCTTTTAATCTTATTCCTAAGTGGGGGGAATCTTATCCTGTACTTGAAGAAGAAACTTTGGATCTCTCTTTCTTCTCAGTCTTGACCTAATTGGTGCTTTCCATCCAGCTGTGCAGGATGAGCCCCAAGGCTTCTATAGCTTTTCCTGTCCAGCCATGATTTCCTGCCTGCAATGAATTGTAACCTAGCCTCATTCACCAATGCCATTAGTATTCCTTTAGGCGACACAGTTAAGAGTTGAGCTCTCTTTGAGATCTAAAGATTGGTTCCAATCCTTACTTCTCTGCCTTTCTCAAGATGCCTGTGACTTTCAGAAGACTTAAGTGATGGTGGCTATCTTTGACTCTGCTTTCTCTCTTATGAATGATATCACTATTTCCATCTGATTTCTCTGTTCTACATTATATCGTTCCTCTGCCTTGAGTTCTATGCAAAATCAACTCATACAGTTCAGCTGATTTATTTGTGATACATTTATTGAGGATAAACAGAGGATTCTAAGAAGGAATTTACACTGCTACAGCTAAAGCGATTTCAAATTTAGTGTGAAGCTTTCGGTATATTAGATCATTGTTTAGCAAGTACCTACTCCATACTGCTACCTCTGCCTTCATCAGAGGAGTTTACCTCTCTACTCCAATGGTAATAGGCTTGGTCACATGACTTGCTTCAGCCAACAGAACATTATCAGAGGTAACAGAAGCAGAGGCTAGAAATGCGATGTGATTGTGAGAAGGGATCTGACTTTTGCAGGGCTCCACTGGTCGCAGAGGAATGAAGGCCATGTGTAGTAGACCTGAGACAAACACAAGGCCTAGAGCCAGAATTAGCCTAGACTTTCAAACTCACAAATGTTAGTTAATAATTACTTATTGTTGTTTTCTGTTTTGAAATTACCTGATATACAGCAATATCTAACTGATACAAGGTCTCATTGTTCTTGAATATCTTTCGGAAATGGAGACTTTCTTTGGCCATGGTGAATTTCCACCATTTTCTTCATTCTTTACAGCAGCCTAGTTCCATGCCATTTAATTTCTCTCCATTTCCCCTACTTTTCACTAATCTTCTCTTTTTCCTCTATCACCCAAACTCGTATTAATTTTGGATGTAGTGTACATTATTTCTTCTTTTCATGACTTAGTTTCTGCATCCCCCAGAACGGTAGTTTCATTTCAAGCTGCTTTACAAGTTTTTAACAAACAAAGAAAAATTTTCCCTTAGAGGAATTCTTGCTCTACTTGTTAAAACAACATTTTTTCTCATCTATCATCTGCTCCCATCTCCATTCCCCATTTCAGATCTCAGATCCACATATGGTAGCATCTTGGAGAATTTCAGCAATGATATCAGGTGGCAGGCCAAGCTTGATTGGTCTGGGCTTGCTTAGATTACAATGTTTGCTTGGTATTCATACTGACCTGAGCATTTAAACTGGTGTGATCAACACTAAATAGCATGTGTCCTTGAAAAAGTATTGTGAAGCCTCTTTTTATGGCCCTGTCTTTGGCCTCACTCCCCTATCCATTCCAACACTTCTGTAATTCTGTATCATTTGATTTTGTCTCCTAATCTTTGGTCTTCCTTGGTAGCTCAGCTGGTAAAGAATCCACCTGCAATGCAGGAGACCCTGGTTGTACCTGAGGGTCAGGAAGAAACCCTGGGAAGGGATAGATTACCTACTCCAGTTTTCTTGGGCTTCCCTGGTGGCTCAAATGATTAGTCTTTTATTCTCTGCCACTGTTTTTTTGTTTGTTTGTTTTTACTTTTATTTTATATTGGAGTATATTTGATTGACAATATTGTGATAGTTTCAGAAGTACAGTAATATGACTCAGTTATACACATATATGTATCTATTCTTTTTCATATCCTTTTCCCATTTCAGTTCAGTTCAGTTGCTCAGTCATGACTCTTTGCGACCGCATGAATCGTAGCAAGCCAGGCCTCCCTGTCCATCACCAACTCCCGGAGTCTGTTATATAATATTAAGCAGAGTTCCCTGTGCTGTATAATAGGTTCCTGTTGGTTGTCCATTTTAAATACAGCAGTGTATATGTGTTAATCCCAAGCTCCCTAACTATCTCACTGGTTTTTAACTAGAGAGTATTCACTTGATCTTTCCTATTCCAGGTCCCTTCTATAACTGTCACTTTCTTCTCCTCTCAACTTTAATGACAAAAGACTCCCATATACCAGAACAGTGCCTCAGTTCCCTTGATCAGAAGGCTCTGAGATAAGGGTAATCAAGGGTAATCATGGTTTTTCCATCCACTCAGGGCCTAATGAAGGGATGGGGGAAATACAACCCACAATCCCAGCCGTGTTTGACACTGTCATTTCTGTTTCTTGCCAGTACTGCATCTAGAATATCTTTCCTTCTGTGTTTTGGACAAAGTTCTGATTGATTCTGTTCTTTCTGGAGCTGTTGCCTTTTCTGACCTGGGCTCCTAAGATCAGTCTCTGTCCCACCCTCTTGAATCCCATGTCCCCAGAACTGTGTTTCCTCTGCTACCCTGACCTGTCCTTGTGACTTGAATGTAGAAGTGTTCACCCTTCTACAGAGTGACCACTGCTGTTTGCCCCATGTTCCTGCTGAAGCATGCCATTTCTTGCACTCAGTGCCTCTCTGCTATGGGCATGCCAGGCAGAAGGACTCTCGAGTTGTGGTCTGACCTTTGAGGAGCTCTTATTGACACTCAGTACCCCAGTGCCTCCTGGATCAGGATCAGGGTGACTAGATATCCAAAGCACTGAAATGATTATGGTGTCCCTCCCTCATATGCAAATCAAAATAAAATTAAATAAAGCCATAAAACTGATAGGCTAGCTGGAATTAAAATCAACTCCTCCTTCAGTTTTGTATTATTAATAGAACATTCTGGATCTACCAGAGCAGAACTTCTATTACATTGTTTCTTGTAAAATTACTCATTTATTCATGTATTTAATTATGTATTAGGTGGACATGAGTTTGAGTGAACTCCGGGATTTGGTGATGGACAGGGAGGCCTGGCGTGCTGTGATTCATGGGGTCGCAAAGAGTCGGACATGACTGAGCGACTGAACTAACTAACTAACTAACCTTCCTTAAGGCATGGTTCAGATGGCTGCAATTGGAAATCCCGCATTGATTAAATCTCTCAGTCTTTTGTTCACACTGCCCCACCCCTTGCCCATGTTACCTTTGTGCATGTGTGTATTCTAAGTCGCTTCAGTCGTGTCCCACTCTGCCTCCCCATGGACTGCAGCCTGCCAGGCTCCTCTGTTCATGGGATTTTCCTGTCATAATACTAGAGTGGTTTGCCATGCCCCCTCCAGGGAATCTTCCTGACCCAGGGATTGAACCCACGTCTCGGGCACTGCAGGTGGATTCTTTATCGTGCAGCTATGGGGGAAGCCCTGCTACCTTTATAGTATGCCTTTATACACTTGCATGCTATACATTTCCTCTTTCCAGGCCCTCCAGAAAGATGAATATTCTTGTCTGCTATTTAGAAAGGCCTTCCTTTCCTGCTTCCTGTCTTGTGGGGAGAGAAATCTAGTTAGTGCTGTGAGTGGCTAAGCCTAGTTAGTGCTGTAAGGAGCACTTGTATTTCCTTCACTAAATTTCCAGGCTGGTTTGCTTTTGCAGGGCAAGGGCAGGGAGGGGCAGTGAGTAACGTCTAGCAAGGCCTCTTATGTTGAAATCCAAACACACTCAGGTTGAGCACTTAGAACCAGCCCAGGAAGGCTGCCAGGTGTTTATACTGCCTTTCCATGGAAAGCAAAGCGTTTTATTTTTGTTTGCATATTTGTTGAGTTGTGAGAGGGAAGTTTGAATAAGACCCATTCCTGGGCAATGGAGGGCAGAAAGTTTAGAGTTCCTGATGAAATACATGACTGATCTCTAGGTGGGTGATGGTCTTGCTGTTTGACAGCTGGGGAAATTGGAGGTCCTTGGAGCACAGATGGGACAGGATCTTGTTCTGGCTTGTCATTTGGAGAGCTGTGTGGTTTTTGGACAAGTCACAGTCCCTAGGGAATATGGCTTTTGCAGCTAAGAACCTAGACTCTGGAATTAGTTCTGGGATTGAATCATAGTCCCACCTTAGGCAAGTTGTATCCTATGTCTGGGCCTTAGTTTCCTCACTTAAAAATGGGGATCATATCTTACTTGGATCTTTATTTTAGAAATTAATGACATAATCTAGTTCAAACAATTCACACAGTACCTGGAACTTCCTGAAAGCTCTGTTCCTTCATCTACAGGTGAGATATAGGACTTCATCTGGCTCAGGTGTTCTTGGGATCCATGGTGGCACCAGGACTGCTCTGGGCTGCCTGCTTTCACAGGCGGACACTGCTTTCTTGGCCTCTGGATGTTCTTCAAGGTTTTCCTTGTCTTTTCTTGTGTCCCGACAACTCAGGCCCTGACTCATGAAGAGCCTCTCTCCACATGAACAAACACATTGATGGTGTGTATGTAACTTAGACCAGAAGTTGTGGCCTGTGTAACCAAGGGGGAATTTCTGTTTAGTCACAAAATTAGCTGCTAGCATTTAGACACTAGAGGTCAGAAAATGTAAGGGTGTATGTTATGGGGGTGTTTTCTGCTTTCTTTTAGTGGTTGCTTGTGTTGACCCCTCACTGAAAATGTCCTTTCTCTTCACTTCACCCATTGGTCCTACTGACAGAGAGCATGGAGCAGAAGAGAAGTGCGCACCAGGATTCGGTCTTGTATCTGCTACTGTCTCACAGTGGGACCTCAGGAATGCATTTCAATATTTTGATCTCTTTGAGGAAGTATGCGTGATGAGTAGAGTATGGACTAGAGTATATGGCTTCAAATCCAATTGCTTAGTGAGCTTTGTAACTTTGAACACACTTCTGACCTTCCTCAGTCTCAGATTAGGATGGGGTAACAATAGCACCTCTCCCATTGCTTGTTGCAAAGATTAAATAAGATATAGTAATAATTAATGCTTCCCTAGTGGTTCAGAGGTAAAGAATACGCCTGCCAATGCAGAAGATGCAGGAGACATAGTTTCCATCTCTGGGTTGGGAAAATGCCGTGGAGGAGGAAATGGCAACCCACTCCAGTATTCTTGCTGGAGAATCTCATGGACAGAGGAGCCTGATGGGCTACAGTCCATGGGGTGGCAAAGAGTCAGACACGACTGAGCAACTGAGCACAGCACAGCAGTAATAATTAATAAAGCTCACAATAAAATATGCTAAATATATGCAATTAATGTGTGTATATATATAAACTAAATAGCTGATATGTGTGTGTGTATATAGACACACACACACACATATACACCCTTGGAGGAGGAAATGGCAATCCACTCCAGTATTCTTGCCTGGAAAATCCCACAGACAAAGGAGGCTGGCAGGCTACAGTCCATAGGGTCATAAAGAGTAAGACACAACTGAAGCGACTAAGTACACACGCATGCACACACACACACACACACACACATATATATATACACACAAATATATGTAGAGATATTTTTATCACTCATTTATTATACATAAAATTATAGAAATATATACACAAATATATCACTTAGAATTGTGCTCAGTGAGTAGTTAATGCTAAGTAAGAGGCTGTTGTCACTGTAATAATCATTCAATTCTTTTCCTATAAAACAAGTGATGATAGAACTCCTTCATAGAGTTGTTTTAAGGTGAATCATTTCCTTTTCTTCATTCTTGTTCGCAGTCCAGCTCAACTTTCTCTTTCTCTCTCTTTCTTTCTTTCTTCCTGCCTTCTTTCCCCCTTCCCTCCCTCTCTCCTTTCCTTCTTTCTGTCTTTCAACCGTAGGGTCTTTGTTGTTTGTTTGCTTTTTTAACCTTACCAACTCAAGACATAAATACAAAGCAGAAAACAGTATAATTACAATTGAGTCTGGAGGATAACAGTCTAGAGAAATATATAAAACATTTTTAGCTGGTTGAAAACAAAGCTTGCTAATAATTGTTTCACTATGAAGTGTAGATGGTCAATACCAAAATCAGATTGATTATATTCTTGCAGCCAAAAATGAAGAAGCTCTATACACTCAGCAAAAACAAGACCAGGAGCTCACTATGGCTCAGATCATGAACTCCTTATTACAAAATTCAGACTTAAATTGAAGAAAGTAGGGAAAAACCACTAGACCATTCAGGTATGACTTAAATCAAATCCCTTACAATTATACTGTGGAAATGACAAATACATTCAAGGATTTAGATCTGATAAACAGAGTGCCTGAAGAATTATGGACTCAGGTTCATGACATTTGTATAGGAGGGAGTTACCAACCATCCACAAGAAAAATAAATGAAAAAGGCAAAATGGTTGCCTGAGGAGGCCTTACAAATAGCTGATAAAAGAAGAGAAGTGAAAGGCAAAGGAGAAAAGAAAGATATACCCATTTGAATGAAGAGTTCCAAAGAATAGCAAGGAGAGATGAGAAAGCCTTCCTCAGTGATCAATGCAAAGAAATTGAGGAAAACAATAGAATGGGAAGACTAGAAATCTCTTCAAGAAAATTAGAGACACCAAGGGAACATATCAGGCAAAGATGGGCTCAATAAAGAACAGAAATAGAATGGACCCAACAAAAGCAGAAGATGAGAGGTAGCAAGAACACACAGAACTATACAAATAAGATCTTCATGACCCAGATAACCATGATGGTTTGATCACTCACCAGAGCCAGACATCCTAGGATGCAAAATCAAGTGGGCCTTAGGAAGCATCACTTCAAACAAACTAGTGGAGGTGATGGAATTCCAGTTGAGCTATTTCAAATCCTGAAAGATGATGCTGTTAATATGCTGCACACAATAGGCCAGCACATTTGGAAAACTCATCAGTGGTCACAGGACTGGAAAAATGTCAGTTTTCTTTCTGATCTCAAAGAAAGGCAATGTCAAAGAATGTTCAAAGTACTGCACTACTGCATTCATCTCACACTCTAGCAAAGTAATGCTCAAATTCTCCAAGCCAGGCTTCAACAGTACATAAACCAGGAACTTTCAGATGTTCAAGCTGAATTTAGAAAAGACAAAGGAACCAGAGATCAAATTGCGAACATCAGTTGGATCATCAAAAAACCAAGAGAGTTTCAGAAAAACATCACTTCTGTTATATTGACTATGCCAAAGCCTTTGACTGTGTTCAGTTCAGTTGCTCAGTTGTGTCTGACTCTTTGTGACCAAAGGGACTGCCGCACGCCAGGTTTCCCTGTCCATCACCAACTTTCAGAGCATATCAAAATCATGTCCATCAAGTCAGTGGACTGCCGACCATCTCAACATTCTCTGTTGTCCTATTCTCCTACTGTCTTCAATCTTTCCCAGCATCAGGATCTTTTCCAATGACTCAGGTTTTCACATCAGGTGGCCAAAGAATTGGAGTTTCAACTTCAGCATCAGTCCTTCCAATGAATATTCAGAGTTGATTTCTTTTAGGATTTACTGGTTTGATCTCCATGCAGTCCAAGAGACTCTCAAGAGTGTTCTCCAACATCATATTTCAAAAGCATCAATTTTGGTGCTCGGCTTTCTTTATTGTCCAACTCTCACATCAATAAATGACTACTGGAAAAAAAACATAGCTTTGACTAGACAGACCTTTGTTGGCAGAGTAATGACACTGCTTTTGATATGCTGTCTAGGTTAGTCATAGCTTCTCTTCCAAGGAGCAAGCATCTTTAATTTCATGGCTGCAGTTACCACTTGCAGTGATCTTGGAGCCCAAGAAAAGAAAATCTGTCACTGTTTCCATTGTTTCCCCATCTATTTGTCATGAAGTGATGGGACCGGATGCCATGATCTTAGTATTCTGAATGTTGAACTTAAAGACGACTGTTTCACTCTCCTCTTTCACTTTCATCAAGAGGCTCTTTAGTTCTTCTTTGGTTTCTGCCATAAAGGTTGTGTCATCAGCCTGAGGTTATTGATTTTTTTTCCAGCAATCTTGATTCCAGCCTTGCATTTCACATACAGCCTTGACCTACTCCTTTTCCTATTCGGAACCAGTGTGTTGTTCCATTTCTGTTTCTAATTGTTGTTTCTTGACCTGCAGACAGATTTCTCAGGAGGGAAGTGAGGGAGACTGGTATACCCATCTCTTTAAGAATTTTCCACAGTTTGTTGTGATTCACACAGTTGAAGTCTTTGACATAGTCAATAAAGTAGAAATAGATGTTTTTCTGGAACTCTCTTGCTTTTTCAATGATCCAGGGGATGTTGGCAATTTGATCTCTGGCTCCTCTGCCTTTTCTAAATCCAGCTTGAACATGTGGAAGTTAATGGTTCACATACTGTTAAAGTCTGACTTGGAGAATTTTGAGAATTACTTTGCTAGCATGTAAGATGAGTGCGATTGTGTGGTAGTTTGAACATTCTTTGGCATTGCTTTTCTTTGGGATTGGAATGAAATCTGACCTTTTCCAGTCCTGTGGTCACTGCTGAATTTTCCAAATGTTCTGACATATTGAGTGCAGCACTTTAACAACATCATATTTTAGGATTTGAAATAGCTCACCTGGAATTCCATCACCTCCACTAGCTTTGTTTGTAGTGATGCTTCCTAAGTCCCACTTGTTTTCACACTCCAGGATGTCTGGCTCTAGGTGAGTGATCACGTCATCATGGGTTGTGAAGATCTTTTTTGTATAGTTCTTCTGTGTATTCTTGCCACTTCTTCTTAATATTTTCTGCTTCTGTTAGGTCCATACCATTTCTGTCCTTTATTGTGCCCATCTTTGCATGAAATGTTCCCTTAATATCTCTAATTTTCTTGAAGAGATCTCTAGTCTTTCCCATTCTGTTGTTTTCCTCTATTTCTTTGCATTGATCACTGAGGAAGGCTTTCTTATCTCTCCTTGCTATTCTTTGGAACTATGGATTCAAATGGGTATATATTTCCCTTTCTCCTTTGCCTTTCACTTCTCTTCTTTTCTCAGCTATATGTAAGGCCTCCTCAGACAACCATTTTGCCTTTTTGCATTTCTTTTTCTTGGGGATGTTCTTGATCACTGCTTTCTGTTCAATTTCACAAACTTCTGTCCATATTTTTTCAGGCATTCTTTCTATCAGAGTGTGTGTCTTTTACTGTGTGGATCACAACAAACTGTGACAAATCCTGAAAGAGATGGGAATAGCACACCACCTTACTTGCCTCCTGAGAAATCTATATGCAGGTCAAGAAGCAGCAGTTAGAACTGGACATGTAACAACAGCCTGGTTCCAAATTGGGAAAGGAGTATGACAAGGCTGTATATTGTCACCCTGCTTATTTAACTTATATGCAGAGTACATCATGTTTAATGCCGGGCTGGGTGAAGCACAAGCTGGAATCAAGAATGGTGGGAGAAATATCAATAACCTCAGATACACAGATTATACCACCCTTATGGCAGAAAGTGAAGAAGAACTAAAGAGCCTCTTGATGAAAGTAAAAGAGAAGAGTGAAAAAGTTGGCTTAAAATTCAACATGCAAAAAACTAAGATCAAGACATATGGTCCCATCACTTCACGGAAAATAGATGGGGAAACAATGGAAACAGTGACAGACTTTATTTTCTTGGGCTCCAAGATCACTGCAAGTGGTAACTGCAGCCATGAAATTAAAGATGCTGAAAGGTTGGGGGCTGGAGGAGAAGGGGACGACAGAGAATGAGATGGCTGGATGGCATCACCGACTCTGTGGACATGAATTTGAGTGAACTCCAGGAGTTGGTGATGGACAGGGAGACCTGGCGTGCTGTGATTCATGGGGTCGCAGAGGGTCAGACGTGACTGAGCGACTGAACTGAACTGAACTCCTTGGAAGACAAGCTATGACTGAACTAGACAACATATTAAAAAGCGGAGACTTTACTTTGCCAGCAAAATTTTGTCTAGTCAAAGCTATGATTTTTCCAGTAATCATGTATGGATGTGAGAGTTGGACTATAAAGAAAGTTGAGCACTGAAGAATTGATGCTTTTGAATGGTGGTGTTGGAGAAGACTCTTGAGAGTCCCTTGAACTGCAAGGAGATCCAACCAATCAGTCTTAAAGGAAATCAGTCCTGAATATTCATTGGAAGGACAGATGCTAAAGCTGAAACTCCAATTCTCTGGCCACCTGATGCGAAGAACTGACTCACTGGAAAAGTCCCTGATGCTGAGAAAGATTGAAGGCAGAAGGAGAAGGGAATGGCAGAGGATGAGATGGTTAAGTGGAATCACTGACTCATATGACATGAGTTTGAGCAAGTTCCAGGAGTTGCTGATGGACAGGGAAGCCTGTCATGTTGTAGTCCAAGGTGTCACAAAATTCGGACAGGACTGAGTGACTGAAATGAATCAATGAGGTCCTCCTTTCAAGAGTAAGAAAAAAAATTTCCTTCTTCAGAGGATCTTCCCAACCCAGAGATTGAACCCAGGTCTCCCGCATTACAGGCAAATTCTTTGCCATCTGAGCTACCAGGGCAGCCCTTACAGAAAAAAATTAACTTATATTCAAAATCTTATGTGTGATCTTTTAGGCAATTCTACTAAATGTCAAAGTTGAAAAAACAACATAGGCAATAATTTTGCACATAACTGTTTGCGTATGGATAATTTGTCAGACAAGTGTGATTTCATTTGTTAGACAAGTTTTATTAATCATGATTTAATAAAATAGTTGGATTTCTTCATGTTTTTCTAGCTAACCTATCATCTTCTGATCCTTCCAGCTCACATCACTTATCTCTTTTTCTGTATCTCCAGCATGTGATACCTAATAAAAATAAATAAATATTGTTTAAAGGATAATAAGAACCAAAGTTTATTTATTTTTTAAATTTTAATTGGAGGCCAATTACTTTACAATATTGTATTGATTTTGCCATACATTGACATGAAGCCACCCTGGGTGTACATGTGTTCCCCATCTTGAACCCTCCTCCCACCTCCCTCCCCATCCCATCCCTCTGGGTCATCCCAGTGCACCAGCCCTGAGTATCCTGTATCATGCATCGAACCTGGACTGGTGAATCATTTCAAATATGATATTATACATGTTTCAATGCCATTCTCCCAAATCATCCCACCCTCGCTCTCTCCCATAGAGTCCAAAAGACTGTTCTATACATCTGTGTCTGTTTTGCTGTCTCATATACAAGGTTATCGTTACCATCTTTCTAAATTCCATATATATGTGTTCAGTTCAGTTCAGTTCAGTTCAGTTGCTCAGTCGTGTCCGATTCTTTGCGACCCCATGAATCACAGCACGCCAAGCCTCCCTGTCCATCACCAACTCCCGGAGTTCACTCAAACTCATGTCCACAGAGTCGGTGATGCCATCCAGCCATCTCATTCTCTGTCGTCCCCTTCTCCTCCTGCCCCCAATCCTTCCCAGCATCAGAGTCTTTTCCAGTGAGTCAACTCTTCTCATGAGGTGGCCAAAGCATTGGAGTTTCAGCTTTAACATCAGTCCTTCCAATGAACACTCAGGATTGATCTCCTTTAGAATGGACTGGTTAAATCTCCTTGAAGTCCAAGGGACTCTCAAGAGTCTCCTCCAGCACCACAGTTCAAAAGCTTCAATTCTTCAGTGATCAGCTTTCTTCACAGTCCAACTCTCTCATCCATACTTGACCACTGGAAAAACCATAGCCTTGACTAGATGGATCTTTGTTGGCAAAGTAATGTCTCTGCTTTTTAATATGCTATCTAGGTTGGTCATAACTTTCCTTCCAAGGAGTAAGCGTCTTTTAATTTCATGGGTGCAGTCAGCATCTGCAGTGATTTTGGAGCCCCCCAAAATAAAGTCTGACACTGTTTCCACTGTTTTCCCATCTATTTCCCATGGAGTGATGGGACCAGATGCCATGATCTTCGTTTTCTGAATGTTGAGCTTCAAGCCAACCTTTTCACTCTCCTCTTTCACTTTCCTCAGGTGGTCTGGTATTCCCATCTCTTTCAGAATTTTCCAGTTTATTGTGATCCACACAGTCAAAGGCTTTGGCGTTAGTATACTGTATTGGTGTTTTTCTTTCTGGCTTACTTCACTCTGTATAATAGGCTCCAGTTTCATCCAACTCATTAGAACTGATTCAAATGCATTCTTTTTAATGGCTGAGTAATGCTCCGTTGTGTATATGTACCATAGCTTTCTTATCCACTCATCTGCAGATGGACATCTAGGTTGCTTCCATGTCCTGACTATTATAAACAGTGCTGTGATGAACATTAGGGTACATGTGTCTCTTGCAATTTTGGTTTCCTTGGTGTGTATGCCCAGCAGTGGGATTGCTGGGTCGTATGGCAGTTCTATTTCCAGTTTTTTAAGGAATCTCCACACTGTTCTTCATAGTGGTTGTATTAGTTTGTATTCCCACCAACAGTGGGAATATACCCACACCCTCTCCAGCATTTATTGCTTGTGGACTTTTGGATAGCAGCCATTCTGACTAGCGTGAAATGGTACCTCATTGTAGTTTTGATTTGCATTTCTCTGATTATGAGGGATGTGGAGCATCTTTTCATGTGTTTGTTAGCCATCTGTACATCTTCTTTGGAGAAATGTCTGTTTAGTTCTTTGGCCCATTTTTTTATTGGGTCGTTTATTTTTCTGGAATTGAGCTGCAGGGTTGTTTAGAACTTTCTTTTAAAATTCAAGGCTCAGGTCAAATCTACTTTTGCTTCTGTAGACTCTCCCAAGGCAACTCTATCTCATCTTTCTCTATGTGCCTAGTTGGAGATAAAAGCTGTAAGGGAAACACTGTTTGCTTTTAACTGATTAACAGTCAAGACTAAAAACTGTCCTCAAAAATCCCTTTTTCTTATGCAGATAGATGAGGTTTCCCAGTCCCCCTTATATGAAGTGTGACCACGTGTCTGAGTTCCCTCCAAGGGTCTGTGAGCACAGTGATGGCTCTGCCTCCAGGACTGGCCCACATCAGCCTCCCACATTTGCCTCTCCATGCTCATTCTCTCTTCCAGCCCACTGAGATGTCGACACCTAGGGTAATCTTGGAAGCCACAAAGTAAATATTCCAAGCTTCCATCAGCATGGAGGAAAGTGGCCCTGCCAACACACACTAAGGACTGTTAAGTGAACAAGAAATACATTTTGATTGTGTTAAGCCACTGAAATTTTGTCTGTTTGTTACTGCAGCATGGCCTAATACAACATTAGGTACATAAACAAATCAAATTTGGGGTCCAGAAAAATAGAATCACAAGTGAAACTGAGCTACCAAAGTGAAGGGTAATAGAAACTAACTTTCTTTTTGGGCTCACTGAATACCAAAACTAATACTTGGCAAGTGGCAGGTGCATTGCATAATTTCTCCCATATAATTTTTCTTGGAACCCCTTTCTTGGAAGCCATAATGCCAGGTATTATGATCCCTGTTTAACAGATGAGGGATGTGAAATAGAGAAATGTAATATAAATTGCACAGCAAGTAAGTGAGAGAACTGAGATTCAAGGCAAATCTGATGAAGTCCAAAGCTCTTTTGCCCACCCCATACTGCCTCTGGGGAGATGTCCAGTCCATTGCTCTAGTCCATAGATGTTTAATGGGGGCAAAGAAAGCATCGTATAAGTTGATTTATGTCAGTCTTGTTTTCAGACTCTTTCAATGAGCTGCTTATTTTTTTAACCACATAACTGAGACTGTTTCATGAGAAGTCTCTACCCCTGCAGACTGGGGAATCATCCATCCCACAGGACTAAGTATGAACACAGGTGACTCTGTCAAGAGTCTGGCATGTGGCCTGGTGCCAGGTCAGAGCAGCTGATCCCAGCTTTCATGGCGCTATTTACAGTTCATGGCCTTCCTGGCCTCTGTCATACCCCTCAAAGTGGCTGCCTTGTCTACATTCCTTGGTCGTTCTGGATAAACAGAACACCCTAGCCCACTTATGCAACTTTCAAGAGAGATTTCTAAACATAGAGATGTTTGTAAACCTTCCTTCTCCCACTTGTTTTAATGGAGTGTTGGGGTTTGGAAACCAGTCTCCCAGCTGGGTCATCTTGGGCACATTCAATTTATCCTTCTGCAAAAGAAGCTGGTCTAGAGCTGGATATTTAAAACTTCATATCACCAAAGACATCGTTTGATATAATAAATGATCTCAAGCACCCTTTAATTTTCTATTAAAAAGAAAAAAACTAAGGACATGTCTTATCTTTGGTGCCTAATACAATGCCTGGCACAAAACCAGTGTTCTGTAGATATTTGCTTACAGGATTAGTGTCTCTAAAACTTTCTTAAGCTTGGTAGTCATTTGTGCTTTTTACCAAGTATTTCAAATGCTCTCCTCTCCCAGGCATATGGTAGGATGGCTCTGCCAAGTCCCCTCATGGCTGCACTAGGCCCCTGGACATGTTCTGGCCACTGAGCTGTGAGAGGAAGGCTAAACACTTTGTCTCCAGGGCAAGATCCTCAAACCTTTCATTTCTGTCCACAGGAAGAAGGCAATGTTATAGATGGGGACTACCTGGTCAGCCTGAGTCCTGGAGGGAGGACAGTGACATGGAGTCTCAGCTGACTCAACAGATGTGCAGCTGGAGCAGAGGCACACTTCTGTTGTTCTAAAGCACTGGGATTTTATTTATCTACTTGCTTATTCTTCACTGCACTGGGCCTTTGTTGCTGTGTGTGGGCTTTCTCTAGTTGCCGTGAGCAGGGGCAACTCTTCATTCTGGTGTGAGGGCTTCTTATTGTAGTGGCTTCTCTTGTTGAGGAGCACAGGTTCCAGGAGCACCGGTTTCTATAGTTTCAGCTTGCAGACCCTAGAGCGCAGGCTCAGTAGCTGTGGCATGAGGACTCAGTTGTCCCACAGCATGTGGAATCTTCCCTCACCAGGGATCGAACCCATGCCCTTTGCATTGGCAGGCAGATTCTTACTCATTACCACCATGGAAGTCCAATACTGACATTTTGAAGATGTTTATTGTCATAGTGTAATCTGGCCTGTCCCAACTGATTCAGTAAATTAAATCATAATCAAGCAGATTTCTCACTTTTAATAACCACTTCCATCTACAGCCTCTAACAAGAATAAACAAAGTAGTGTGATCATATTCAACTGAGCATTCCTGCCAAAATCAAAGTGATGTGATAATTTCAGTAGCAATGATCACAATAGTTTATTCCACTTAAAAATATAATTTCTGTTAGGTTTCCATTTTTTAATTAAAATTTTTAATTGAAGGAGAGTTGATTTATGATGTTTTGGGTATACAGCAAAATGATTCAATTATACATATATATATATATATAGTTGTTGTTCAGTCACTAAGTTGTTTAAAACTCTCTGTAACTGCAGCACACCATGCTTCCCTGTCCTTCACTATCTCCCAGAGTTTGCTCAGATTCATATCCATTGAGTTGGTGATCTATCTGACCATTTCATCCTCTGCTCTCTTCTCCTTTTGCCTACAATCATCACAATTAGATAATTCATGACTCAGGGATTGCACTTGGGTTTCCTGCATGGCAGGAGATTCTTTACCATCTGAGCCACCAGGGAAGCCATGTATACATATATATATATATATATATATATATATTCTTTTTCAGATTCTTTTCCATTTTAGGTTCTAACACCTCAATTTTCCCTGGGGAAATAGGATATAGAAGAGAGGTAACTCAATAATTAGTGCCAGCATGGCTGGGTTCTGGTGAGGGCTCTCTTCTGGGTAGCAGACTGCCCGCTTCTCCCTGTGTCCTCACATAGCTGAAGGAGAACAAGTGAGCTATCTCATGACTTTTATAAGGGCACTGATACCATTCATGAGGGTTCTACCCTCTTGATTCCATTTATTAATCCCAGTTACCTCCCAAAGACCCTACTTCCTAATACCATCACATTCAGTTCAGTTCAGTCACTCAGTCATGTCCGATTCTTTGCGATCCCATGAATCACAGAACACCAGGCCTCCCTGTCCATCACCACATCCCGGAGTTCACCCAAACTTATGTCCATCAAGTCCGTGATGCCATCACATTAGAGGGGAAGATGTCAATATATGAATTTTGGAAGAAATACAAACATTCACTCCATAACATTCTTTATACATTTTCCCTAGATTTTCCAAATGTCAATATCTTATTAAAATTTTAGAAATTCTTTTCTCTTTTTCTCTGTTTTTCGAAACATTTGAGAATAAGTTGTAGACATATTTCTTTATCCCTAAGTGCTTCAATGTGTTTTTCCTAAAAACAAAGTTACTCTCTTTTGTAACCACACTACAATTAGCAAACTCAGAAAGTTAGAATTGAGAGTACGGTGGTGGTGGTTAGTTGCGTCTGACTTTTGCGAACCCATGGACTGTAGCCCATCAGGCTCCTCTGTCCATGGGATTTCCCAGGCAAGAATGCTAGAGTGGGTAGCCATTTCCTTCTCCAGGGGGTCTTCCTGACCCAGGGATTGAACTCACATCTTCTGTACTGCAGGCAGATTTTATACCAACTGAGCAACCAGGGAAGCCTCGAACTATTATCTAATCTATGAACCTTATTCAAAACTTTCCAGTGTCCCAATAATATCCTTTATAACAAAAGAAAATTGTGGCTTACTCATTACATTCAATTGTTATGCCTCTTTTGTCTCAGTTAATCTGGAGCAATTTTGTTCAGTCTCCCTATTTCTTTCATAGCACTGACATTTTTAAAAAGGGCAGGTCAGTTATTGTGTGGAATGTTCTTCAATCTGGTTATCTATGTTCCCATAGGATTAGATTCAGATTATGCATTTTTGGCAAAAATATCACAGAATGATATTACAGTCTTCTCAGTGCTTTATGTCAGGAGGCTTGTGGTGTCTGCCAATTTTCCCTACTGTAAAGATCCTATTTTCTTCTTTATAATTAAGTAGTTTTGGAGAGATACTTTGAAATTATGCTGATATTCTGTTACTCCTCAAACTTTCACCCACTAGTTTTAGTACTCATTGATAATTCTTGCCTGAATAAGTTATTGTCATGACTGCCAAGTGGTGATTTTCTAAATCCAATATTTTGTCTGTTTTTATTAGCTGGCTTTCTACTGCAAGGAATATCTTTCCCTTCTTCACCATTTGCTTAGATTCATACAGACTTATGTGTGTATTGTTTTTTAATTCAACGAATTACAATCTTTGCTATATTTATTTGTTTTGCTGCTCATACTGTACCATTGTCGCCTCTAGTCATTTTCCATATTTGTTTCAGAACTCACTGTTTTCAGAAGCCTGGCCCAGTCTTCTCGGGCCAAGTGAGCATCTCACTTCTTTGTGTGCCCTTGTATTATGAATTTTCCCTTCCTTACACGTGTTTCTTGTTGGGTACTTCTTGGTTTCTGTGTTCACATTAAATTGAGTATAGGGAGAGTGTCTGATTCATCTCTATATCTTCAGTGTTTAGTGCAGTGACTGGTGAAAGAGGGAAACTCAGTTCATCCTTGTTCAGAGCTTGAATGAATGGAAGAAAGAAAAACAGTGCTTAAATTTCTACCAATCTGCCTCAATACTGTTTTGGGCCACTAGCTCCAACTAGCTAAAAGGAAATCATCTATTAATGTTCATAGCAGGCTACTGTGGGTCTTGCAATAGCAAGGCCAAATCAACGCGGATTAAATTGTTGACATGTAGGAACTTAACATAAACGTTCCCCCCCATCGCAGGGGCTGCCTGCCAACTCTGATCTCATATCCTTACTATTTCTTTACCATTAATTTGATATGGTTCTGGTTTTCCTATTGGTTCTTCATTCATTAAGAACCTCTCTTCTCAAAAATAAAATAAAGAGGTGTTATCAACCCTTCCACTGGAGGTGGTGGATTAGTGGAAAGAGTCTGGGCTCTTGATCAAGGGACTTGAGTTAGTTTCCTATCTGTGTAGCTAGATATGTGACTCTGGGTGAGTTACTAACTTTATTGGGTCTTTGTAGCCTTTACTCTGAAATAGAGCTCATAAGACCTGTGATGCAAAGGTATTCTGGGCTCCAAATGAGGTAACCTCCATGAAATCGCTCTGAAATTCTCTTGGAGAATCTGAACCTTTACTTGGTGTTCCATTTTGTCTGAGATGAACCTTCCTGGTCTCTGCTGCCTCTTTATTGGAAAATCCCTCCTTAAGATTCAGAATTCCACTCATATATTGCCTCCTGGCATGTGGCATCCTTGGGTGACATATTGTTCCCTTCAGATCTAAGGTTTGTCTTGCTACAACAAAACAGGACACTGGGTTATATATTTTCCATCCACAAGCCACACACTGAATTGTTCCCCCTGAACTAACCTTGATTATATTCATGGTCCTGGCATTTATTTGTATAGATTCTTTGCATGATCCCTCAGTTAAACTTTTAGCTCTCAACTCTGAAAATATCATTTGGTTCCCAAAGGTTCTCCCTCTCAGGATAATCCATGCCCCAAAGCCTCATACTTAGGCTGACCTCCTATGTGAAAGACTCTTTCCTGCCTCACCCTAACTCAATGGATTTTCCTTAGATTTGAGAAGGAAAAAAAAAAAAAACTATTAGAGATGGAAAGGAAGACTGCCCAAACCAGAACATGTGTATTAAAAAGGTAGCTGCTATTTTATTTTATTTTATTTTATTTTTTTGGTAATTAATTTATTTTTTATTGGAGGCAAATTATTTTACAATATTATATTGGTTGGTTTTGCCATACATTGACATGAATTCGCCCCGGGTTTACATAAATTCCCCCTCCTGAACCCCCCTCCCACCTCCCTCCTCCCTTTATCCTCCCTCTGGGTCATCCCCGCATGCCAGCCCCGAGCATCCTGTAACATGCATTGACCCTGAAGTAGTAATTCATTTCACATATGACAACATACGTGTTTCAATGCCATTCTCCCAAATCATCCCACCCTCACCCTCTCCCACAGAGTCCCAAAGACTGTTCTATACATCTGTGTCTCTTTTGCTGTGTCATATACAGGGTAGCTGCTATTTTAATTAGGAATTTACAAATGGAGCCAGATGAGACACACTGAAATTTTCCTTTGGTTGTCCATCCCCAATCAGGAGTAGTCATCCCTTCTACCCTGCCTCTGTAGTGGTAGTAGGTTTACAGTATGCTATAGTGAGAAGGATTTTATAGTTGTTCCCAGGATGGAATGGAGTAATTGATTTGCAGTTCTTCCAAGGACACAGAAAGGGGGAATTGTCAGCACCTGTGCCATATTTGTGCCATCCTTGATCTAGTCCAACGTCTTCTACAGTTAATGAATCTTATTGTCATCTTTGGACTGGACGTTCTTTCTGGTCCTTGACAGTTTTACATTCTCAGTGCCTGGTCCCTCCCATTCAGAAGGCAGTGTGAGTAAGATGCTCTCCAAAGGTGAGGTATAGCAGGATGATGGATGATTTTTCTGCCACTATGTCACTCCTGAATTTTCATCACCGCATTCCTGATTTGACAAGTGATTTAGCGTCCCAGGCTGGGGAAGGACTGATGGATGAATCGGTCCTCTGTGCATGGCCGTTGGGCAGGAAATTAATAAGAATGCTAGCTGACATGATCTATGGTACTGTAAGCTCATTATGCCTGATTAGCTTCCAGCCTTTCACTCCCTCTGACAGCTACAGGGCCTCAAGGTTTCCAATGGCAACCGTTTCCCTTTCTCTAGCTGATTGCTAGGTCTCTGACTATGAAACCAGACCACCCCCTACCACCACAGACTTGTCAGAGTGGGGACTTTTCTGCATAGTGTTACCTCCTCCTTCTTGGCAGTGGGAAGGTAAGCTCCTGGGTTGTCTAAGTGGTGTTGACAGTGAGGCCCTTTGAACTCAGGAAACAAAGTTTGAAGGGGTCAGTTCAGTTCAGTTGATCAAGTTCTTATCAAGCTACTTACTATGTGCTGACATCTGTATTCATTATGGAAGAGGCAATAGAAGGAGACCACATGAAGCAGAAAATAAGGGAGAAGTATTTTAATTTCTGTAGCAAATATTTATGAAATACAGTGGCCCCAGGCACTGTGGTAGGCATTACGAACAAGGGTTATGGATAAGTAGATAAAATGAAATAGATGAGAGTACCATAAATGAATTCAAATCAGCATAAGTTTGAATTTACATATTATTATATGAATATAATTGAATATATATTCAATTTGAATATTTGAATATATTTGAATTCAAGTGAATTCAAAATTATGTCTATTAATACATATACATTCATATACAAACATATATATGTTTATGCATGAATATATTCACACATACATATATTTATGTATATATGGACGGGAGGAGATGGGGACAACAGAGAATGAGATGGATGGATGGCATCACCAACTCGATGGACATGAGTTTGAGTGAACTCCGGGAGTTGGTGATGGACAGGGAGGCCTGGCGTGCTGTGATTCATGGGGTTGCAAAGAGTCAGACATGACTGAGCGACTGAACTGAACTTAACTGATAGCTATTATATTCTCAAAATTGGATTAACCTCTCTTTGGTGTTATCTTTGTCATCCTGAACCCTTGTCACCTCGTTCATGCTCCCCTAAAACACACTTTTTTGTACTTTTATTTCAGTTTTTACTTTATTTTGTTTTTCAAATAGCCATAGATTAGCCTACATTTGTCATTTTGAATAAGACATAAGGGTTGAGATTATAGTTTCAATAGAGATGGGAGAGAAATGAATAGAGAGTAATCTAATTTAGGTAAATATTACTGGCAGTTTTTATAGTAATTATAAATATAGATTCTAAACAAATCACTTGAAAGCGCTATTGATTCTTCTCCCATGGACAGCCAAGTGGAGACTTTTGCTACTTAGTGGAGTAGAAATGAGATAGATTTTAGCTTTAGGGTCAAACTCAAAAGTTACTGCTGCAGAGAGAGCACTTCCCTGATCCCACTCATGAGGTGAGGCTTTCTGTTACATGAGAAGTGTATTTTATTTTTCAGGCAAGGCTTTATTGGGGCACCTGCTGCAGTAAGGGAAATTGAGAAAAAAATAACATGTTCACTTGCTTGCTTGCTCACTGAGGTGGGGACGAGCTTATTCTTTCTATCAGGTGAGGGTACAGATGTGTCCAAGGCTTGGGCCAGAGGGGCAGCTTAGGTATTTTGCCCACTCCTCTGTAGTGTTAAGTACAGGAGGCATGCTCAATTGAAATTGAGTCTCTAAAAATTGTACAGTGCCATGCAAATGTTAATAATTATTATCTACTATGTAGGGCTTCCCTCGGAGAAGGCAATGGCAAGCCACTCCAGTACTATTGCCTAGAAAATCCCATGGATGGAGGAGCCTGGTAGGCTGCAGTCCGTGGGGTCGCTAAGGGTCGGACACGACTTCACTTTCACTTTCACACATTGGAGAAGGAAATGGCAACCCACTCCAGTGTTCTTGCCTGGAGAATCCCAGGGACGGGGGAGCCTGGTGGGCTTCCGTTTATGGGGTCACACAGAGTCGGACACGACTGAAGTGACTTAGCAGCAGCAGCAGCAGCAGCAGGGCTTCCCTGGTGGCTCAGATGGTAAAGAATCCACCTGCAATGCAGGAGACCAGGGTTCAATCCCTGGGTTGGGAAGATTCCCTGGAGAAGGGCATGGCAATCCTCTTCAGTATTCTTACCTGCTGAATTCCATGGACAGAGGAGCCTGGTGGGCTACAGTCCACGGGGTGGCAAAGAGTCAAATGTGACTAAGTGACTCACACACACACACACACACACACACAACGGAGGACATGATCAGCAAGAAATAAAATGGTCAGATACACTTTTGCATATCTTTGGGTTGCTGCTGCTGCTGCTAAGTCGCTTCAGTCATATTCGACTCTGTGCGACCCCATAGACGGCAGCCCACCAGGCTCCCCCGTCCCTGGGATTCTCCAGGCAAGAATAGCGGAGTGGGCTGCCATTTCCTTCTCCAGTGCATGAAAGTGAAAAGTGAAAGTGAAGTCGCTCAGTCGTGTCCGACTCCTAGCGACCCCATGGACTGTAGCCTACCAGGCTCCTCAGTCCATGGGATTTTCCAGGCAAGAGTACTGGAGTGGGGTGCCAGTGCCTTCTCCATCTTTGGGTTAGCTCTAGTTTAATTTTAGCCTATGGAAAAGGATGAAGTTTTCTTCTTCTTCCCACCATTCGTGGCCAACCACAAGGGACCTCATTAGTGACTAAGTTTGTACTTGCCACACCCCTATTGGCCTAAGTAATAGGGTCTGAAAATGTACATGGCCTTAGAACAATTCAGACACGGATTTAATAGCATTTAAAGGATAACAATCAGGCAGACATGCCCAGCTTCCCTGAAACTGTCTCTCAATGATCTCATAAGAAATTAACATTTGAGGTAGTGGGAAGTGCATTAGTCTGGGCAGATTGTGCAAATCATAGTCCTTGATTAAAAGGGGGAGCAAAGGGTCTTGATCCTCCGCATTCCTTGGTCTCTTGTCATTAGCAAGACATTCTGGCTCAAGTTCGATTCAGTTTTCAAAAGATTTCTCAAATACTTAAGAGGCTGTTTTTTCCTCTCTTTCTTTCCCAGGGATCGTGGAGGGTGGTGTGGTTTGCTTGCCATGTGAACTCAAGTGAGTCATTTCAAGTTTCTGAAGCTGTTTCCTTATGTATGAAATGGAACTCAAAATCTCTACCCTGTCTACCTCTGAGGTTGTTTGTGGAACTGAGTCAGCAAAGAGAGAGAAGATCCCTTAAAACTCTGTGGAACTATAAGGATTCTTTATTATCAGGGTTTTTTGGAGGGAGAACAAGGAAGGTATGCTGCTGTCTTAACAGATCAGCACCAACATTTTCAAAATCAAGTTGACACATACAAATTAATAGTCCCATCTTGATATGCTCACTGGACAAGAACAAGTACAGACACTAAAGTACTGGCTGACCTGCTCACCCCTGCCCCATCCCACTTCCTGCAAGTGCATGTTTGTGGTTTTTGACAGCTTGCATTGAGAAGTGATCAGCTTTAATTTTCTTTCTTTTTTTCCCATACAGCCATAGATGAGCTTACTTCTGTCATTCTGAATAGATATGAAGACTGAAATGTTGATTTTAATAGTGAAGGTGAGAGCAAATTAATATTGAATAAATCTGATTGAGCTCAATATTCTGGCAGTAATTTTATGATGGTCATTTTTACGAGTATAGAGTTCTAAAGAAATTGAACTCACCGGTTTGTTGGTGGTTCTTTTTACCATAGACAGGCAAGCAGAGATTTGCTCTGATTCTAGTGGAGTAGAAAGGGGATAGATTTTAGCCCCAGGCAGTTCTGAGTTCCAACCTTGATCAAATTACTTACTTTCTACTTATGTGTTATAACAGACCACTTTTATTTGTCAAACATTTTTAGTTGCACTTTCATATCTTACAAATATTGTTGCTTGCAGGCCTTCTTTCTCTTTGAAACAATGAAATTCAGGGCTTTGGGGAGAAGCCCAGTACCTTCATAAAACAACAGAGCTAATGCTCAATTTTGATTTAATGTTAGGTATCTGAGTCCACAGCAAGTTCAAAGCTTAAAGGTGAGATTTTTGGAGGAAGAATACAGCAATTAGGATTTGCGTTTGGTTTCATGTCACAGAAACCTGGCTAATAAGACTTTGTCCATAGGGTTTGGTTTTGTTGTTTGTGTGTATGTGTGTGTTTTCTTCCCTTCCATTCTGTCGCTCAGTCATGTCCGACTCTTTGCGACCCCTTGGACTGTAGCCTACCAGGCTTCTCCATCCATGGGATTCTCCAGGCAAGAATATTGGAGTGGGTTACCGTTTCCTTCTCCAGGGGATCTTCCCGACCCAGGGATCAAACCCGGGTCTCCCGCATTGGAGGCAGACGCTTTAACCTCTGAGCCACCAGGGAAGCCTGGTTTTTTTATGTGTTTTCTTACATAACAACAAATCCAGAGGCAGGTAATTCAGAACTAGTGTGGTGGCAACACAATGTTCTTTGGGACCCCATGATGGTTGGTTTTATGTGCCAACTTGGCTAGACTACTATAGACTATAGTCTCCAATTAACTTAGTGTTGGGAAGGCATTTCCTAGATGCAATTAAAATCTGCAATCAGTTTTCTCCAGGCAAGGAAGATTATCTTAGACAGTCTAGGTGGCCCTGATTCAGTCCGTTCAGAGCAGATCTTCAAAGCAGAACTGAGGCTTTCCTGAAGAAAGAAAGAATTTCACTATAGATTGCAGCTTTTTCCTGGGCCCCAGAATTTTAGCTCACCCTTCCTGACAAGCTGCCTTACAGGTTTCGGACTTGCCTAGCCTGGACAGCCCCTATGATTACGTAAATCAGTCCTTTGCAACCTAGCTCTCTCTCTCTCTGTCACCATCCCCAACCCCCCAAACTAGTTCTGCTTCTCTATGGAACTGTGCCTGATACAGACCCAGACTCCTACCTTACTCTGTCACCATCTTTAGTGCTTGCAAGTTGGCTACTGCATGGCTGGGCATCATGCCTGCATTCCTGGCAGGAAGAAGGGGAAAAGAAAAAGGACAGAAACCCAAAACAAACACCAGTCAAAGCTGGTTCTCTTTTAACAAGGAAAACCTGCCCAGAGCCTTCCACTTGTAGCTCACTGGGGAGGACCCAGTCACATGACCAGGACTAGCATAGCAACTTTTGGGTCTGTGGAGGAGAGCACTTTTAACTGGGCACACTGTGACCCTGAATAAATCAGGGGATCTGGAGTAAGGAAGAATAAGGGAATGGAGATTGGGTTGGCAACTACAGAAAAGATTTTAAAAATTCCTTTATCATATAAAGAACAAATCCTGAAAGTCTTAGATCACAGTTTCTTCTGTGATAAGCTATAGAAAGATTCCTGGCCCCACCTTAGGCAACCAGGCCCTGAGGTAGAAGAACACATGTGTAGGAAATGAGAGCCCTGAGGCCCATGCCTTCCAACTAGAAAGATTCTAGGAAAAAGAGAGAAATAAGAAAGGCAGGCAGATTGTGCCCTACTGTGCCCTACCTCTTTCTGAATTTCAATCCAACATAGGGAGAGCATTAGGTGTTAGCTGCCTAGTATATAGGTAGGCCAAGGCACTGCCCTTGGCCTTATATTTAGGACTCTGAAAGGAGGTACAAATTCAAACTCACTGGGATAGAATAGGGAGACAGAGGGATAACCAGAACTAGTTTTTTCCAAGCTATCCATCTCCCCATGTGCTATGAACAAGTGACCCAAATTTCCCACGTGACCCAGGCAGGCTTGGAAGGTGATTGAGTTGAGGGGCAGCAAGCTTGCCTTAGGGGCTTCCCAGCTGGCGCTAGTGGTAAAGAACCCATCTGCCAGTGCAGGTACACATAAGGGACATGAGTTCCATCCCTGGGTTGGAAAAATGTCCTGAAGCAGGGCATAGCAACCCACTCCACTATTCTTGCTTGGAGAATCCCATGGACAGAGGAGCCTGGTGGGCTATGGTCCATAGGACCACAAAGATTCAGACTTGACTAAAGCAACTTAGCATGCACGCAAGCTTGCTGTAGGACCTGCTGTAATCAGGGCCAGGAAGAAGAGGATGGAGGGGACTGGAAGTGAGGCCTTGGCAGAACCTGAAGTGTCAGAGACAAAGGTGAGTGTGAACACGTGCCCCAGGACCTTCAGGAGCTGACGGGGGAATGGGAGAAGGTGGGGTTGGGAGGCAGGGAAAGACATAGAGACCTTGAGTTACCTAGCTGTCACATTTGGTAGCAGAGAAGGGCATTGCGCAGACATAGGGGCAGTTGCCAGAAGTAATAGTAGTGGCCAGTCCAGGGAGCAGCTCTAAATAGTCCTTTCACAGAAGAGGCTGACAATGGGCTCAGAGTGTCCAGGTCTCCAGTCTGCTGCCTTCGGTCTCTCTCCACTAGATAGGAGCAGGAGAGAAGGGCCAAATATGAGTGATTGAGCCATTTTCACCCAAAGAAGGCTGCTGCTGCTAAGCCACTTCAGTCGTGTCCGACTCTGGGTGACCCTATAGATGGAAGCCCACCAGGCTCCCCTGTCCCTGGGATTCTCCAGGCTAGAACACTGGAGTGGGTTGCCATGTCCTTCTCCAATGTGTGAAAGTGAAAAGTGAAAGTGAAGTCGCTCAGTCATGTCCGACTCTTAGCAACCCCACCGACTGCAGCCTACCAGGCTCCTCCATCCATGGGATTTTCTAGGCAAGAGTACTGGAGTGGCTTGCCATTGCCTTCTCTGCAAAGAAGGCTAACTAACCGCAAAGGAATGCTAACTTATTGCTTCAGAATGTATGTGCAGCAGATTGGGTTAGAATAGTCCTCCCATCCCCACCCCTCAACTGCCCAGGAGATGGAGAGTCACTCATAGTTCAACTCATGAAAGTTAAGGAGAAAATGAACTATATTTCTTTGCACATTAGAATCAGTGTGTAATTTTGCAATCCCCTCCCCCACCATGTAAGATGAGGACAATAATACCTCCTGAGGTAGTTGGGAGAATGTGAATGAATCTCTACACCTCTGTAAATGCTCAGGTGAGTCAGGCATGATTAATGGGATAGCTTAATATTAGTCACCTGTACTGATTGGCAAGCAGGACCTAAACAAAGCAAGACTTCCTGTCACCCCTAGGATAGCAAAGTAAGGAAGGTGCCCAGAAGCACGCATCTTGATCAGATTGTCATATTTTCTACCCCAAATGTTCACCCTCCACCATGACCCATATGTGTTACTTTATTACCTTGTTTTTTTTCCTTCATAGTTCATCACAATACTGTTTGTGTATTTTTATTTGTTCATTGTACATCTCTAGAAGGGCAAGAGCCATATCTAATTTCCTGAAAACTTAGGTATATGGTAGACATATATTAACTAGTTAATGAAGTCATTGCTTCCTTGGAGCCCTATGAAATCCAAGCATGGCCCATCATATGTGGGAGCATTTTCATCAAAAGTAAAAATAACTTTCTCTCTGCAGTCACTACCCACTAATATGATTAGCTAAATTTAATTTAGTATTCAAAATCAATGAAAAATTAGCATTTTAATAAAAACCAACTTTGAAGTATTTATGAATTGAGATTCAAATATGTGATGATCTATTTATTCTTATGTAAAATGCCTGTTTTATTTTTACATTTACAATGCCAATGTAACATGAAACCAAAATACACCACTTCCAAGAATTCCATATCTAACCTTTCATTGTGATCTATTTTCCACTTTCTTTCATTACTCTTAGTGTTTGTTGTAGGGGAATGAAGCTCTCCTATTAACCTCAGTTCAGTTCAGTTCAGTTCAATCACTCAGTCGTGTCCGACACTTTGCTACCCTACCCCATGAAGCGCAGCACACCAGGCCTCCCTGTCCATCACCAACTCCTGGAGTTCACCCAAACCCATGTCCATTGAGTTGGTGATGCCATCCAACCATCTCATCCTCTGTCGTCTCCTTCTCCTCCTGCCCCCAATCCCTACCAGCATCAGGGTTTTTTCAAATTGGTCAGTTCTTCACATCAGGTTGGGAGTTTCAGCTTTAGCATCAGTCCTTCCAATGAACACCCAGGATTGATCTCCTTAAGGATGGACTGGTTGGATCTCCTTGCAGTCCAAGGGACTCTCAAGAGTCTTCTCTAACACCACAATTCAAAAGCATCAATTCTTCAGCACTGAGCATTCTTTGTAGTCCAACTGTCACATCCATTCATGACCACTGGAAAAACCATAACCTTGACTAGGTGGACCTTTGTTGGCAAAGTAATGTCTCTGCTTTTTAATATGCTGTCTAGATTGGTCATAACTTACCTTCCAAGGAGTAAGCGTCTTTTAATTTCATTGCTACAATCACTATCTGCAGTGATTTTGGAGCCCAGAAAAATAAAATCAGCCACTGTTTCCACTGTTTCCCCATCTATATGCCATGAAGTGATGGGACCAGATGCCATGATCTTAGTTTTCTGAATGTTGAGCTTTAAGTCAGCTTTTTCACTCTCACTTTCATCAAGAGGCTCCTTAGTTCTTCTTCACTTTTGGCCATAAGGGTGGTGTCATCTGCATATCTGAGGTTATTGATATTTCTCCAAGCGATCTTTTTTTTTAATTTTTTTTTTGTTTAGAGAATACTTTATTAGTTTCTGCAATCAAACCCATGTAGATAAGATCTTACATATTTAATACAGCACATTACCCCTGTACAAATGGAAAAAATTATGTTTAACGTTTCTAGACCAATATGACTGTTAATTCCAGCTTGTGCTTCTTTCAGCCCAGCGTTCCTCATGATGTACTCTGCATAGAAGTTAAATAAGCAGGGTGACAATATGCAGCCTTGACGTACTCCTTTTCCTATTTGGAACCAGTCTGTTTTTCCATGTCCAGTTCTAACTGTTGCTTCCTGACCTGCAGACAGGTTTCTCAAGAGGCAGGTCAGGTGGTCTGGTATTCCAATCTCTTTCAGAATTTTCCACAATTTATTGTGATCCACATAGTCAAAAGCTTTGGCATAGTCAATAAAGCAGAAATAGATGTTTTTCTGGAACTCTCTTGCTTTTTAGATGATCCAGCGAATGTTGGCAACTTGATCTCTGGTTCTTCAGCCTTTTCTAAAACCAGTTTGAAGATCTAGAAATTCACGGTTCATATATTGCTGAAGCCTGGCTTGGAGAATTTTGAGCATTACTTTACCTGCATGTGAGATGAGTGCAATTGTGCAGTAGTTTGAGCATTCTTTGGCATTGCCTTTCTTTGGGATTGGATTGAAAACTGACTTTTTCCAGTCCTGTGGCCATTGCTGAGTTTTCCAAATTTGCTGGCATATTGTGTGCAGCAGTTTCACAGCATCGTGTTTCAGGATTTGAAATAGCTCAACTGGAATTCCATCACCTCCACTAGCTTTGTTCGCAGTGATGCTTCCTAAGGCCCACTTGACTTCAAATTCCAGGATGTCTGGCTCTAGGTCAGTGATCACACCATTGTGATTATCTGTGCTGTGAAGATTTTTTTGTACAATTCTTCTGTGTATTCTTGCCACCTCTTCTTAATATCTTCCGCTTCTGTTAGGTCCTTACCATTTCTGTCCTTTATTGAGCCCATCCTTGCATGAAATGTTCCCCTGGTGTCTCTGATTTTCTTGAAGAAATCTCTAGTCTTTCCCATTTTATTGTTTTCCTCTATTTCTTTGCATTGATCGCTGAGGAAGGCTTTCTTATTTCTCCTTGCTATTCTTTGGAACTCTGCATTCAAATGGGTATATCTTTCCTTTTCTCCTTTGCTTTTAGCTTCCCTTCTTTTCACAGCTATTTGTAAGGCCTCCTCAGACATCCATTTTGCTTTTTTGCATTTCTTTTTCTTGGGGATGGTCTTTATTCCTGTCTCCTGTACAATGTCACGAACCTCCATCCATAGTTCATCAGACACTCTGTCTTTCAGATCTAGACCCTTAAATCTATTTCTCATTTCCACTGTATAGTCATAAGGGATTTGATTTAGGGTAGAACCTGTTAATAGCTTATAGGAAAGAAGTTCCTGAATGGCTTTCCTGAGTGCTTCCTCCATAGAATATGTGTGTGTGTGCATGTGTGTGTTTCATATACATACACACTCACACATATATTTGTCTGTTTTATATACATATACTCTGATGTCTATACTTATCACATAGAGTACATATGCTTGAAGTATAGTACTTTTTGAGTCATGAAGTCAAAGCCAGAAGGCTCCTATAGTTTATTACTCCAGTTCCCTGTTTCAGAGTCAAAGAAACTAAAGTCCAGAGAGGTCAAAGGATTTTTCAAAGATCAGACAGTCCTTAGGTGCCAGAGCAGTGTTTTGCATAGCAAGCTCTTGACTTTTGTTTTTTGTTTTTCTCTTTTTTATTATTATTATTTTTTTATTGGAGGCTAATTATTTTACAATATTATATTGGTTGGTTTTGCCATACATTGACATGAATCCGCCCCAGGTGCACATGAGTTCCCCTTCCTGAACCCCCCTCCCACCTCCCTTCTCCCCTTATCCTCCCTCTGGGTCATCCCTGCATTGACTTTTGTTTGAGAGTGCTTTCTAGGACTCTGTCTGCTTTCAGTAAATTGTCTTCCATCTGGCTGGGAATTGGGTCCTGCGACCAGCCTAAACACTTACCACTCTATTGAAGAGTAAAGGTTAAAAGACCCAATTTCTTGAACCCTATCAGTGAGGGAGCTCATTTGCTTTTTTTAACCCTCTCTGTTAACAGGAAACTTTTGACATTCTTCTGTAAGCTTCATTATTATTCCAACAGGAAATTGGAAAGATTCTTATGTCAAAAAGGCTGTGCTGGAATGATAAACCAGATAGAGCTGCTAATGGAGGGTATCAGTGGAGGAAAGCAGGGAGAAAGATGAAGGGATAAGGGTAAGGACAGACAGACATCATGATGGAGAAATGAGAAGACAAAGAAAGGAGAGAGCCAGTGAGAGATTAGAGGAGAGCAGATATCTCTCCTCTAATCTCTAATCTGTCTCGATGAACTTAGCGAAGAGACAAAAAGAAGAAGAGAGAGGAAGAAAGAGAAAAGGGAAGGTGAAGGCAGAGACAGACACAAGATATCCAAAAGCCAGAGGACTTAGAATAAGTTTATTTTTAAAGGGTATATTAGTTTTCCAAATACCATGTGCAATATGTTTTTCTTCAACCTCCAGACACCTTTTCAGGTGAAGTACCTCCATATTTAAAGCATTGGGTCCAATAGCTAACCTAAAAATTTCAAATAAACACACCATTTTCCTTGAATTTTCAGACTTGTTTGTAGCATACTGGCACCCTAGAAAGAAAGAGATACAGAAGAGAGACAAGGAGAGGAGAGGGTGAGGCGAGACAGGCAGAGAAAAACCAAGAGCTAGAAAAAAAGATAGGTATGATTCAGAAGCTTAGACCAAGAAAGCTGCATGAAGAGCTAGGACAGAGACATGTACCATGCAGCTCTGCAACTCGACCCCAGAAGTGAAGACTGTGGGGGGCCTGGAATGGGAAACCCTAGAGAATCTATGGCCAAAAAACTGTCTTCCAAGGGTAAGGGGTTTTGAGTGGAAGTAGATTTGGACTGTGATATGGTTCTCTCTTTAAAGAATAAAGTGGAGGGGTTCTTTTCAATACACAAATCTGAAGAAAGAATGGGGAATCTATTTTTTCTAACTTGCTATTACAATACTACAAGCTCTGGAGATGTTATGAACTGAGTTTTGAGCCCCTGAAACTCATGTTGAAGGCCTAACTCCCAGTGAGAATGTATTTGAAGATACAGCCTATGGGCAGGTAAAAGGTTAAATGAGGTCATAGAGTGGGGCCCTGATCTCATAAGACTATGTCCTCATAAGAAGAGAAGACACCATTTCTTTCTTGCTTCTTCATTCCCTCCTTGCTCCTCTCTCTCTCTCTCTCCATACACAGAGGAAAAGTTATCTGAGGACAGAGCAAGAACACAGCCATACACAAGCAAGGAAGAGATTGTCACCAGAAACCGAATCTGCCCACACCTTGATCTGGGGCTTCTAGACACTAGAGAAAATTAATGTCTGTTGTTTTAAGCCACGCAATCTGTGGTATTTTGTTACAGCAGCCGGGCTGACTAATACAGGCTGCATGACGTTCACTTGCTGCTGCTGCTTCTGCTGACATTCAGTTCAGTTCAGTCGCTCAGTCGTGTCCAACTCTTTGCGACCCCATGAACCACAGCACGCCAGGCCTCCCTGTCCATCACCAACTCCCAGAGTTCACTCAAACTCATGTCCATCGAGTCGGTGATGCCATCCAGCCATCTCATTCTCTGTCGTCCCCTTCTCCTCCCGCCCCCAATCCTTCCCAGCATCAGAGTCTTTTCCAGTGAGTCAACTCATCACATGAGGTGGCCAAAGTATTGGAGTTTCAGCTTTAGCATCAGTCCATTCACTTAGGTTTTGTCAAATGTTTTTATTTATAGGCATCAAAGTTTACAGCCAGACCTGAAAAATAGTGGTTTTCATTAAACTTGTGTTGAAAAAGACCAATAGGTAGGTACTTTTACCAGTTTACATGAAGCTAATTACAATGTAATGGTAACAACATTAACATACGAAATATTAAGAAGCTATGCAAATGTTAGTTGATTTTGTATTTGATCCTCACAGTAACTCAAGAGACACACTTATGATTATCCTGCCCATTTTACAGATGGGAAAATGGTCTTACCCCTTTCATGCTTCAGTGTACTGAAGGTCCCTCATTAGGTAGGTGTCAGGGCCAGCTCAAACTCATACCTTTTGGCTCCTTCTGTGGCACTCTTCCACCAGAAGTGCTTCTTCTTGGGGAGGAAGTTAGAATTCACTTGCTGAAGTTACTGCTTTTTTGAATCTGTCTGAAAAATCTCATGTGCTCCTTCAGAGCTCAACGTGATCATAGCCAGAAATTTTTGGCAAAGATTTTTATCATCACAATATGTTCTGAACGACTAATGGGTTGAAGCGGATGGTGAAGCATGACATCTATCCATAATGCATGGAGGATGGGTCAGGGGGAGCAAGGGGAGGGGTGAGCAAAGCCCCCCTGGAATCAGGAACACTATGTGAACTGTTGGAAGTTACATTAAACAGAGAGGAGGAATGTCGAAGTCCTGGAATTGAGAGAAATCCAATACTGGAGCGTCAAGGCAGAGTAATTTAGAAGTTCAGAGCAAGGAAAATAGAAAATGACATCTGATACAAGAAAATGTCTCTGACCTGGACAATAAAATAAAATTAGCCTGCACTGCATGTTGGGAAAGCAGGGTTTTAAAGAAAGGGAATTTTGGCAATGGTTAGTGACTTAGCTTCATGCAAGGGAAAACATTTAGCTACATAACTATGCTTTTTTTCTTTGACTCCTGGGTGGACAGTTTCAAGTTGCATTTATTGAGCACCTGTCTACCCTAACTATGGCCAGATCAACAATGTTACCTCGTATAGGCTGTCTCACCTACCTCTTTCTCGCCTGTGTTTTTCTCCTGCCTCTCATCCCCTCTTTCTGGAATCACTTCATAAATAAACTGCCTGCATTTTTGTCTTGAGTTCTGCCTTTGAGGGAAACCAGACTAAGAGAGTTGATTGTATAAGTCCTAGAATGACATTTTTGGGATTGATCAGTAGATTCTTTGGAATAAAAAGCTTAGTTTCCAAGAAGGGAACTTCAACCAGGTGACACATTAAGATTTCCACTGAATTTCAAACTGTATTTTCACCTGGTCATTTTGGGCTCCTGTATCATTAGACCAAGAAGCAAAGAAGGAGTTGCTGAGTTGGTGGGGGTAATGGATCCTGACTCCCAAGAGAAGCTAGGGTTGCTGCCACAGAATGGAGGCAGGGCTGAGTATATCAGAAACTCAAGTATATCAGAAACTCAAGGGACTCATCTTCCATGTATGGTGAGAATGATGAGCTGACAACTGAAGCAACCATGCCCAGGAGCTGCCATGGGCTTAAACACCTTAGAGATGTCATCTTGGGAAAGGTCTCCAGGAAAGCAGCCTAGACTGACTCAACTGCTAGCTGGGAGTGACAGCAATCTGTAGAAGGTGTTGGAGGAGTGAGGTGATAGATACTAATTAAGGCTTGGAACAGCTGTTACTGTGTGGATCTAGTTTGTTTCACTTGCAGAATAGCGGCTAGACACCTCCTGGAAGGAGATGAACTTAATGGAAGGCATGAGCAAATCTCAGTTCAGTTTAGTTCAGTCGCACAGTCGTATCCGACTCTTTGCGACCCCATGGACTGCAGCATGCCAGGCTTCCCTGTCCATCACTACCTCCTGGAGTTTACTCAAACTCATGTCCGTTGAGTCGGTGATGCCATCCAACCATCTCATCCTCTGTCATCCCCTTCCACTCCCGCCTTCAATCTTTCCCATCATCAGGGTCTTTTCAAATGGGTCAGCTCTTCAAATGAGGTGACCAAAGTATTGGAGTTTCAGCTTCCACATAAGTCCTTCCAATGAATATTCAGGACTAATTTCCTTGGACTGGTTGGATCTCTCTGCAGTCCAAGGGACTCTCAAGAGTCTTCTCCAACACCTCAGTTCAAAAGCATCCATTCTTTGGTGCTCAGCCTTTTTTATAGTCCAGCTGTCACATCTATACATGACTACTGAAAAAACCATAGCCTTGATTAGATGGAACTTTGTTGGCAAAGTAATGTCTCTGCTTTTTAATATGCTCTCTAGGTTGGTCATAACGTTCCTTCCATGGAGTAAGCATCTTTTAATTTCATGGCTGCAGTCACCAATGGTAGTGATTTTGGAACCCCCAAAATAAAGTCTACCATTGTTTCCATTGTTTCCCCATCTATTTGCCATGAAGTGATGGGACCAGATGCCAGGAATTTTGTTTTTTAATGTTGAGTTTTAAGCAAGCTTTTTCACACTCCTCTTTCACTCTCATCAAGAGACACTTTAGTTCTTCTTTGCTTCTTGCCATAAGGGTGGTGTCATCTGCATACCTGAGGTTATTGATATTTCTTCCGGCAATCTTGATTCCAGCTTGTGCTTCATCCAGTCCAGAGTTTCTCATTATATACTCTGCATACAAATTAAATAGGCAGGGTGACAATATATAGCCTTGACGTACTCCTTTTTCTATTTGGAACCAGTCTGTTGTTCCATGTCCAGTTCTGTTGCTTCCTGACCTGCATACAGTTTTCTCAAGAGGCAGGTCAGGTGGTCTGGTATTCCCATCTCTTTCAGAATTTTCCACAGTTTATTGTGATCCACACAGTCAAAGGCTTTGGCATAGTCAATATAGCAGAAGTAGATGTTTTTTTCTGGAACTATCTTATTTTTCTATGATCCAGAAGTTTGGGCTTCTCTGATCGCTCAGTTGGTAAAGAATCTGCCTGCAATGCAGGAGACCCCGGTTAGATTCCTGGGTCAGGAAGGTCCCCTGGAGAAGAGATAGGCTACCCAAGCCAGTATTCATGGGCTTTCCTTGTGACTCAGTTGGTAAAGAATCCGCCAGCAATGCGGGAGACCTGGATTCATTCCTTAGGTTGGGAAGATCCCCTGTAGAAAGGAAAGGCTACCCACTCCAGTATTCTGGCCTGGAGAATTCCATGCACTATATAGTTCATGGGGTCGCAAAGAGTCCGACGTGACTGAGCAACATTGACTTTCACTTTCATAGGATGTTGGCAATTTGATCTCTGTTTCCTCTGCCTTTTCTAAAAAAAGCTTGAACATCTGAAAGTTCATGGTTCAAGTACTGTTGAAGCCTGGCTTGGAGTATTTTGAGCACTACTTTACTATCGTGTGAGATGAGTGCAATTGTGTGGTAGTTTGAGCATTCTCTGGCATTGCCTTTCTTTGGGACTGGAATGAAAACTGACCTTTTCCAGTCCTGTGCCTACTGCTGAGTTTTCCAAATTCGCTGGAATTTTGGGTGCAGCACTTTCACAGCATCATCCTTTAGGATTTGAAATAGTTCAACTGGAATTCCATCACCTATACTAGCTTTGTTTGTAGTGATGCTTCCTAAGGCCCACTTGACTTCAAATTCCAGGATGTCTGGCTCTAGGTCAGTGATCACACCACCATGGTTATCTGGGTTGTAAAGATCTTTTTTGTACAGTTCTTCTGTGTATTCTTGCCACTTCTTCTTAATATCTTCTGCTTCTGTTAGGTCCATAACATTTCTGTCCTTTATTGAGCCCATCTTGCCTGAAATGTTCCCTTGGTATCTCTAATTTTCTTGAAGAAATCTCTGGTCTTTCCCATTCTATTGTTTTCCTCTATTTCTTTGCAATGACCACTGAAAAAGGCTTTCTTATCTTTCCTTGCTATTCTTTTTAACTCTGCATTTAAATGGGTATATCTTTCCTTTCCTCCTTTGCTTTTTGCTTCTCTTCTTTTCACAGCTATTTGGAAGGCCTCCCCAGACAGCCATTTTGCTTTTCTGCATTTCTTTTTCTTGGTGATGGTCTTGCTCCCTGTCTCCTGTACAATGTCACTAACCTCTGTCCATAGTTCATCAGGCACTCTGTCTATCAGATCTAGTCCCTTAAATCTATTGCTCACTTCCACTGTATGATTGTAAGGGATTTGATTTAGGTCATACCTGAATGGTCTAGTGGTTTTCCCTCCTTTCTTCAATTTAAGTCTGAATTGGGCAATAAGGCCTTCACGATCTGAGCCACAGTCAGCTCCTGGTCTTGTTTTTGCTGACTGTATAGAGCTTCTCCATCTTTGGCTGCAAAGAATATAATCAGTCTGATTTCGGTGTTGACCATCTGGTGATGTCCATGTGTAGAGTCTTCTCTTGTGTTGTTGGAAGAGGGTGTTTGCTATGACCAGTGCTTTCTCTTGGGAAAACTCTATTAGCCTTTGCCCTGCTTCATTCTGTACTCCAAGGCCAAATTTGCCTGTTACTCCAGCTGATTCTTGACTTCCTACTTTTGCATTCCAGTCCCCTATACTGAAAAGAACATATTTTTTTGGGTGTTAGTTCTAGAAGGTCTTGTAGTTCTTCATAGAACTGTTAACTTCAGTGTCTTCAGCATTACTGGTTGGGGCATAGACCTGGATTACTGTAATATTGAATGGTTTGCCTTGGAAATGAACAGAGATCATTCTGTCATTTTTGAGATTGCCTCCAAGTATTGCATTTTGGATTATTTTGTTGACTATGATGGCTACTCCATTTCTTCTAAGGGATTCCTGCCCACAGTAGTAGATATAATGGTCATCTGAGTTGAATTCACCCATTCCAGTCCATTTTAGTTGGCTGATTCCTAAAATTTCGACATTCACTCTTGCCATCTCCTGTTAGACCACTTCCAATTTGCCTTGATTCATGGACCTAACATTCTAGGTTCCTATGCAACATTGTTCTTTACAGCATCGGACCTTACTTCCATCACCAGTCACATCCACAAATGGGTGGTGTTTTTGCTTTGGCTCTGTCTCTTCATTCTTTCTGGAGTTATTTCTCCAGTTATCTCCAATAGCATATTGGGCACCTACTGACCTGGGGAGTTCATTTTTCAGTGTCCTATCATTTTGCCTTTTCATACTGTCCATGAGGTTCTCAAGGCAGGAACACTGAAGTGGTTTTCCATTCCCTTCTCCAGTGAACCACATTTTGTCAGAACTCTCTACCATCTCCCACGTGTCTTGGGTGACTCCACATGGCATGACATATAGTTTCATTGAGTTAGACAAGGCTATGGTCCATGTGATTAGACTGGTTAGTTTTCTGTGATTGTAGTTTTCAGTCTGTCTGCCCTCTAATGGAGAAAGAAAAGGCTTATGGAAATTTCCCGATGGGAGAAACTGACTGAGGGGGAAGCTGGGTCTTATTCTAATGGCAGGGGCCATGCTCAGTAAATCTTTATGCTTGACCAATGGGGTCAATAGCCAGTGAATAAATTCTGCCTCTGCTGACCTCCTGGGAGAATAGTTCTGAGAAACATTCTAGAAGACTCCTTAGGAGTGCTGGCAGGATCAAGCATCACTCTCCAGTGTGGTGACCAGATTAATAATGATTCATCCTGATATAAGTTTTCTTTCCTTTTCTCTTTCTGTCTGTTTCATTGGCCCTGCTCCAACTCCTATTTGCAGGAATCATTTCCCAAATAAATTATTTGCACACCAGGCTTTGTCTCAGTGTCTATTTTAGGGGGTTGGATAGGCTAAGATCATGTAGTTTTGAAGTTGTCTTTGAATTGTACTGGCTAACAGGCCTTCAGTTCAGTTCAGTTCAGTTCAGTTGCTTAGTCGTGTCCAACTCTTTGCGAACCCATGAACCTCAGCACGGCAGGCCTCCCTGTCCATCACCAACTTCCGGAGTTCACTCAAATTCATGTCCATTGAGTCAGTGATGCCATCCAGCCATCTCATTCTCTGTCATCCCCTTCTCCTCCTACCCCCAATCCCTCCTAGCATCAGAGGCTTTTCCAGTGAGTCAGCTCGTCGCATGAGTTGGCCAAAGTATTGGAGTTTCAGCTTTAGCATCAGTCCTTCAAATGAACACCCAGGTTTGATCTCCTTTAGAATGGACTGGTTGGATTTCCTTGCAGTAAAAGGGACTCTCAAGAGTCTTCTCCAACACCATAATTCAAAAGCATCAATTCTTCGGCGATATGCTTTCTTCACGGTCCAACACTCATATCCATACATGACCATGGGAAAAACCATAGCCTTGACTAGACGGACCTTGGTTGGCAAAGTAATGTCTCTGCTTTTTAATATGCTATCTAGGCTGGTCATAACTTTCCTTCCAAGGAGTAAGCATCTTTTAATTTTATGGCTGCAATCAGCATTCGCAGTGATTTTGGAGCCCAAAAAAATAAAGTCTGACACTGTTTCCACTGTTTCCCCATCTATTTCCCATGAAGTGATGGGACCAGATGCCATGATCTTTGTTTTCTGAATGTTGAGCTTCAAGCCAACCTTTTCACTCTCCTCTTTCACTTTCATCAAGAGGCTTTTGAGTTCCTCTCCACTTTCTGCCATAAGGGTGGTGTCATGTGCATATCTGAGGTTATTGATATTTCTCCCAGCAATCTTGATTCCAGCCTGTGCTTCTTCCAGCCCAGCGTTCCTCACGATGTACTCTGCATATAAGTTAGATAAGCAGGGTGACAATATACAGCCTTGACGTACTCCTTTTCCTATTTGGAACCAGTCTGTTGTTCCATGTCCAGTTCTGACTGTTGCTTCCTGACCTGCATACAGGTTTCTCAACAGGCAGGTCAGGTGGTCTGGGATTCCCATCTCTTTCAGAATTTCCCACAGTTTATTGTGATCCACACAGTCAAAGGCTTTGGCATAGTCAATGAAGCAGAAATAGATGTTTTTCTGGAACTCTCTTGCTTTATCCATGATCCAGCCGATGTTGGCAATTTGATCTCTGGTGCCTCCTCTGCCTTTTCTAAAACCTGCTTGAACATCTGGAAGTTCATGATTCACACACTGCTGAAGCCTGGCTTGGAGAATTTTGAGCATGACTTTACTAGCGTGTGAGATGAGTGCAATTGTGTGGTAGTTTGAGCATTCTTTGGCATTGCCTTTCTTTGGGATTGGAATGAAGACTGACCTCTTCCTGTCCTGTGGCTATTGCTGAGTTTTCCAAATTTGCTGGCATATTGAGTGCATCACTTTCACAGCATCATCTTTCAGGATTTGAAATAGCTCAATTGGAATTCCATCACCTCCACTAGCTTTGTTTATAGTGATGCTCTCTAAGGCCCACTTGACTTCACATTCCAAGATGTCTGGTTCCAGGTGAGTGATCACGCCATCGTGATTATCTTGGTCGTGAAGATCTTTTTTGTACAGTTTTTCTGTGTATTCTTGCCACCTCTTCTTAATATCTTCTGCTTCTGTTAGGTCCATACCATTTCTGTCCTTTATCGAGCCCATCTTTGCATGAAATGGTCCCTTGATATCTCTAATTTTCTTGAAAAGATCTCTTGTTTTTCCTATTCTGCTGTTTTCCTCTATTTCTTTGCATTGATCACTGAGGAAGGCTTTCTTATCTCTCCTTGCAAGTCTTTGGAACTCTTCATTCAGGTGCTTATATCTTTAATTTTCTCCTTTGCTTTTCACTTCTCTTCTTTTCACAGCTATTTGTAAGGCCTCCTCAGACAGCCATTTTGCTTTTTTGCATTTCTTTTCCATGGGGATGGCTTGGTCCCTGTCTCCTGTACAATGTCATGAACCTCCGTCCAGAGTTCATCAGGCACTCTATCTATCAGATCTAGACCCTTATATATATTTCTTAATTCCACTATATAATCATAAGGGATTTGATTTAGGTCATATCTGAATGGTCTAATGGTTTTCCCTACTTTCTTCAATTTAAGTCTGAATTGGGCAATAAGGCCTTCACGATCTGAGCCACAGTCAGCTCCTGGTCTTGTTTTTGCTAACTGTATAGAGTTTCTCTATCTTTGGCTGCAAAGAATATAATCAATCTGATTTCGGTGTTGACCATCTGGTGATGTCCATGTGTAGAGTCTTCTCTTGTGTTGTTGGAAGAGCGTGTTTGCTATGACCAGTGCGTTCTCTTGACAAAATTCTATTAGCCTTTGCCCTGCTTCATTCTGTACTCCAAGGCCAAATTTGCCTGTTACTCCAGGTGTTTCTTGACTTCCTACTTTTGCATTCCAGTCCCCTATAACGAACAGGACATCTTTTTTGGGTGTTAGTTCTAAAAGGTCTTGTAGGTCTTCATAGAATTGTTCAACTTTGGCTTCTTCAGCATTACTGGTTGGGGCATAGACTTGGATTACTGTAATATTGAATGGTTTGCCTTGGAAACGAACGGAAATCATTCTGTCGTTTTTAAGATTGCATCCAAGTACTGCATTTCGGACTCTTTTGTTGACCATGATGGCTACTTCATTTCTTCTAAGGGATTCCTGCCCACAGTAGTAGATATAATGGTCATCTGAGTTAAATTCACCCATTCCAGTCCATTTTAGTTCACTGATTCCTAGAATGTCGACGTTCACTCTTGCCATCTCCTCCTGTTTGACCACTTCCAATTTGCCTTGATTCATGGACCTAACATTCCAGGTTCCTATGCAATATTGCTCTTTACAGCATCGGACCTTGCTTCTATCATCGGTCACATCCACAACTGGGTATTTGTTTCGCTTTGGCTCCATCCCTTCATTCTTTCTGGAGTTATTTCTCCACTGATCTCCAGTAGCATACTGGGCACCTACTGACCTGGGGAATTCCTCATTCAGTATCCTATCATTTTGCCTTTTGATACTGTTCTTGGGGTTCTCAAGGCAAGTATACTGAAGTGGTTTGCCATTCCCTTCTCCAGTGGACCAGATTCTGTCAGACCTCTCCACCATGACCCGTCTAGCAATACTATATTACATATAGATATATAGATATAGACATATTAAGTAAATACTCTATTATTAGATTTTAATTTGTTTTGATGAATTGGAGACTGCTTACCTTTTAATTTGAAGGGGATTCTATCCTTCAGTTAGGAAGATCCCCTGGAGTAGGGAATGGTAACCCACTCCAGTATTCTTGCCTGGAAAATTCTATAGACAGAGGAGCCTGCCAGGCTATAGTCCATGGTGTTGCAAAGGACACTACTGAGTGACTAAGCACACACACACCTTTTAACTGTGGGACTTAGAATTATCCACAGTATCTATTGTACTTACAGTTTGCAAACAATTTTTAACAATTGTTTTCTGTTGTCTATTCTTACCATCAGATTTTTGCCTTCCTGTGTCTGGTTCTCAGAACCATCTCACAAGTGATGCTGATTAGATGGCTGATGACAAGGTGGGTAAGGAATCTTTCATAACAATTTATATTTCCTATGGATTTTTCCCTAGTCTGTTGCTTACTTTCTAAATTAGCCTTTTTAATTTTAAATTGTTGGTCTTATATTTAATGTTTAATAATAGTCAGTGATTAGGGAGATTAAACTGTGCATTCTAACAACAAATAGCACTAGCTCTTAAAACTAGAACTATAACCAGAAAAATATGTTTATGGTATAACATTAAATGAAAAAAGAGAATAATAAAACTGTATTGAACACAATACAATACAATAACTATGAAAAAAGGTTGACAGTGATTCTTCCAAGATAGTAACAGATAGTACAGTACTCTAGTCTTGGGCTAAAGGACAAAAATATTTTTTAAAATCTTATATAATGCTGTTAAATTCCTTAAAAATATTTCTAAAGTAAATAGAAGTTAAACACATGCAATTTTTGGTGTCAAAGTAAACTGATGTGATTCAAATCTGATTGTGTCTGTCTTTTCCATGCAGTTAGTAACACACAGGGCTTTGTTCTTTCATTTGGAGAAAGTCACACTTTATTAATAATAACAACCCAATCTCTTGAGGGATCACTGAGCAAAGGCACAGGGCTTTGGAATGCTAGGTTCTGCCCCTGCTTTCAGGATATTCGGAAAACATTTCCCTGGAACCTAAAGGAGCAGGGAATTTGATTTTTTCAATGGCCTCCTCAAACACATGTAACTTACTGGAGCTTAAAGACTTACATTTGTAAAAGCCATTAGTGTCGATTAATGTAGACAAATGATTGAAATAGGGACATTGGGAGGTGCAACTCCGCACCTTGTACCATTTATGGGCAGGAAATGAGGAACAATTAGGTTGGTGAGGCTGGAAAACACCCCACTAGCCTTGCCTGCATGGGGTCAGCTTCAGGAAAGCTCAGGGGGAGTGTAATGGGAGAAGGACTGGGGCCAGGACAGCGACAGATGGGAGCAACAGACAGCAGTTTTGGCCAAAGCAGACTTCTCAGCTTTGCTTCTCCGTATTGGACATTGCTGGTAATACTGATGACGACTTGCACTGGGTTCTTACAAATGTCTTGGACGTATACTCAGTCGTTGATTAATTCATCTACTTTCTCAGTCAACAAATATTTTCTGAGCACTTCGTCTGTTTAAGAGATCCTGTGGTGAAAGGGGGCATAATTTCTGCCTTTATGGAAGTGATAGTCCTGGGAATTTCAAGGTAGTGTCATGGAACATGGGAGCTGTAGGAGCTCATAGAGAGTCACTTAAATCTAGTTGTAGATGTTATGGAAAGCTTTTCACAGGAGGTGAAGTGCAAGGTGAGATGTGATGGACAGATAGAAATTCTCATTTTAAAAAATGAGAAAACTGACTTAGAAAGTCGAAGCCATCTGCCCTAGCACAGAAAACAAAGAGGAAGCCAGCTCATATCTGGCTCTAAGGGCAAAATAATGTAAATATTTCTAATGGGAGTTGACCTACTTATATGCCTAATGCATTTTGAATTTTTTATTGAATTATTTGTGAAAAATTGCATTTCATACCCTCTGCTTAAGTAGCCTAGGAAGTGGATTTTTTAAAAATTTTCTTACTAAAATTCACTCAAATACAGACTTCTCAAATAAATCCAAGGTGCTTTGCTTTGCCATAAGGGGCACATAAGCAAATTCTATGATGTGTCTGTGTTCTAGACTCATGGTCTCATAGAGAAGGCTGTGACAAGGATGAGAATAGAATTTCTCAAGATGTGAGATGGGGGAGTAAGAAATTCCTTCTGGTTTTGTTTAGAGAATATGATTAAAAGATTTGGATAGACTTAAAGAGGTATAATATTTGAGTAAGGCCTTAAAGTTGAAGACAGGGGAAGGGACCAAGCGTATAATCAAACCTTCATGTAATTTGATATTATAGTGTGATGCTACATTTTGATGTGATGCTTTATGATGAAGTGTTATGTCTGCTGTTGGATTTTTCTTTCTCCTGATTATTATCCGTATCTATTCTAACACCCATTTTTCTATCAGCCAACTCATATAAATACTTACCTGGTTTACTGTGTAAAATTGTACTTGGACTGGAAAATTTGATAACTCATTGAAGCACATGGTAGGTTAGATAACCATTCAAAACATTTTTAGAATGAGCATAACACAGGGATCACCATTTCAGGAGCAAAAATTATGGATGAGAGTGTTTGAGCATAATGTAACATAGTTCAGCTCAGGTCAGTTTAGTCACTCATTCATGTCCGACTCTGTGACCCCATGGACTGCAGCACACCAGGCCTTCCTGTCCATCACCAACTCCTGGAGTTTACTCAAACTCATGTTCATTGAGTCGGTGATGCCGTTCAACCATCTTATCCTCTGTTGGCCCTTTCTCGTCCCGTCTTCAATCTTTCTCAGCATCAGGGTCCTTTCAAATGAGTCAGTTCTTCACATCAGGTGGCCAAATGATTGGAGCTTCAGCTTCAGCATCAGCCCTTCCAGTGAATATTCAGGACTGATTTCCTTTATGATGGACTAGTTGGATCTCCTTGCAGTCCAAGGGACTCTCAAGAGTCTTCTCCAAAACCACAGTTCAAAAGCATCAATTCTTTGGTGCTCAGCTTTCTTTATAGTCCAACTCTCACATCCATACTTGACTACCGGAAAAATCATAGCTTTGACTAGACAGACCTTTGTTGACAAAGTAATGTCTCTGCTTTTTAATATGCTATCTAGGTTGGTCATAGCTTTTCTATCAAGGAGCAAGTATGTTTTAATTTCATGGCTGCAGTCACTATCTGCAGTGATTTTGGAGCCCCCCAAAATAAAGTCTGCCACTGTTTCCACATCTATTTGCCATGAAGTGATGGGACCAGATGCCATGATCTTAGTTTTCTGAATGTTGAGTTTTAAGCCAACCTTTTCACTCTCCTCTTTCACTTTCATCAAGAGGCTTTTGAGTTCCTCTTAACTCTTCGCCATAAGGGTGGTGTCATCTGCATTTCTGAGGTTATTGATATTTCTCCCAGCAATCTTGATTCCAGCTTGTGCTTCATCCAGCCTAGTGTTTCTCATGATGTACTCTGCATATAAGTTAAATAAGCAGGGTGACAATGTACAGCCTTGATGCACTACTTTTCCTATTTGGAACCAGTCTATTGTTCCATGTCCAGTTCTAACTGTTGCTTCTTGACCTGCGTATAAGGATCCTGATAATATACTGAGGAGTGCGTCCTTTTTTAAATTTTTAAATTAAGTTATTTATGTGTCTGCATTTAGTCTTGGTTGTCTCACATGGGCTTGTTAGTTGCAGCATGTAAGTTCTAGTGCCCTGACCAGGATACAACCCAGGCCCCCTGCATTGGTAGCTCAGAGTCTTAGGCACAGAGTGAAGTCCTAGGAGCATGCTTTATGGGGCCAGTTGTTATTCATGGACCAACAGATTATGGCCAGGGAGCAAGAGGTTTTCAGAGTTACTAGATTATCTGATTTTCCAAGAGAAATATGTGTTTTTTTGTGTATAATCTAAAGCATTTTAAATGTTAACAGTAAATTACTGCTTTATAATATAGTAGGTGAAATAATTACAGTTAAAAACAGTCTGTAAATTGGATCCCATTTATAAGCCAGCAGTTTGCAATGGCTGGCCCAAAACTGAACTAAGCTTTTGAGCACATTCCTAAGTTCCTTATTTATACGACTCATTTATTCTCACAATAAACGTTTGGAAGCAGGAATGGTGATGAAGATGATCATGATGATGATGTCCATTTTACAAATGTTGAAGTGAGACAGAGGTTAAGTAATTCCCAAGAACACCTAGTTATCAAATAGGAGAATCAACATTTAATTGAAGGAAATCTAGCTCTAGAATTTGTGTTCATGATCACTATACTGCAAGGTTTCTCAAAATAAATGGCTTTATTTATTTTGTTTAACGACTTCTTGACAACTATTGGAGGTACTCAGCAACCTTTTTCTGATCTTAATTTTATTTCAGATGGTAGGGGTGTGAGAGACTTCCATGAATGCATGCAATCTTTCACTTATTTAAAGCATATGTTTCAGTAACATCAAACTATATTATCAAGAAGAGTGGGCTTTGGAAACCTAGACTCAAGACTGAATTCTTGCTCCTCCAATTATTGGCTGACTTGAGTCTTGATTTCCTCACTTGAACAATGAGGATGTTGAAAAATACCCTTCAGGGTTATTGTAAAAAATGGAAGTAATGCATGAAAAATAGCTTGGCTCAAAATAAGTGCTTGTTAAATTAGAGACAGTATGATGACAGTGATCATTTTGGCAAGAGATTTAACTAGTACATATAAGACACTGTGTTTTGGGGAATCAAATATTAATCCCATAGATTTCCTGTCATAAGAAAATTGATGTGTTAAGTAGTTAAGGAGAGGAGACAATACACTTTAATACATTTTTAATAAATTGTGATAATATAAGGTACCATTAAGAGGTATACAGCTGAGTATGTAAAGCAGAGATTAACATCATTGGAGGAGATCAGTGAGGACTTCTTAGAGGAAGTGGCATTTGAGCTAATTTTTTTCTTTGTTTTAAAGATAAACAAGTTTTGGGCAAGAGGATTTGAGGTTAAGAGGCCATAGATTAAATGACATAGTTTGAGCAGAGGCACCAAGATGGGGCACGTGGGTGTCCTAATTGTGGAAATACTAATTAGTTAAGTGAAAGCAGAGAACAGGACGTGTGAAATACAATGGCTGTAGAAACATCTGTAGGACCATTCTTCAGGTTCAACCAATAGATAGCATTGTTTCTCACCAACTGGTACACACAGGGTCTGTCTTCGCATATTCTCTGGACTGTAAAAGGGAAATGGAGGGGACAGATGGCAAGTGTGCAAACTAGAGGGAAGGAACTTAATTTCCTGTCCAATCAAGGTTCACTGACTTATGGAGAAGGAATTCCAGTTAGAAAGCCATACGTTCTCAAGTAAAAGCAGGCGGAAGACGTGTGGGATCAGAAGAGTTCTATAAAACAAGTTGGAAATTGGGAGTTGTGGAAATGTCTACTAGGAGAACCATTTGAAATCAATTGGCTTCACCTAAACCTGTAAGACTTTCCTATTTGCAGAATGGAATATTTATCTGGCGAGTTCTCTCTTCACAACAAAGTCTACGTTCAAACCAGAAAAGCAATGCTATGTGGCAGGAAAAAGCTATGTGGAATCATTCACCCCTGGGTCCAAAGTCTGGGTCTTTTCCTGACAAGTTCTAAGAACTCAGGCAAGTCTTTTGCCTCAACTCTTAAACCATATATTAAAAAAAAAAATGTATTGTGATTTAATGGTATCGTCATTAAACATTTTAAGAGGAGATGTTTACATTTTAGGGCGTAGCAATGCTGGAATCGCCTGCAGCATGGTGTAAACAGTCCATTCTCTGTGGTACATTATCTTAACTTGGGGTCTCTGTTATAACATCCTGACATATGTCCATCACCTCGTTCCAAATTCCTTCAGGCTACATCCTTATCTCTGCATCCTTCGCATATATCCTTTCAAATTCCACTCCACTACAATTGAGGATAAGTGTGCCAGGCAAAAGCAGTATGGTGCAGGATAAAGAACATGGATTTGCAGTCATAAGCCATGGATTCTTAGCATTGACTCTACCAATAAATACGGCCTTTGAGTTTCAACTTCCTCATCTGAAAAAAAGTAGTGAAGAAATGAGACCATGTATGTAAAAAAATATGATACAGAAGAGGTACTTAGTGCATGCATAATAAATGATAGGGGTGGAAAGAAGAAAACCAAACAATTCCTGGCCACTGGGTCTAGACATTGGCTATCTTGGAGTAGGACAAGGTGGTGGGGATGGAACAAAATGATTCACGATAGCTTCAGTTGCAGATGACTGTAGTCTTCCTGTGCTCTTGCTGACAAAACAAGACAACTTGTTTCTTTCCTAACCTACTTGTGTAGTTAAGCCTGACAGAAACCAGAATTATTCATTCCACAACCATCTCCTGAAGTTTTCATATCTTTGTCTTTGCCCAGTGTATGCCCTACATCTAAAATTCATTTATTTTTATATTTTACTCTGTTCTCTTTTGTTATACCGCTGAGGCTGAAAATTGAGTCTTATTTTTATTACATCTCCTATGCTTTCCTCATATCACCTAACCCAAAGCTATGTATGTGGTAAGTTTTCAGGACTTTTTTTTTGCTTAGGGAGGGTCAAAAAAATAGAGGTTAAAAGAAGATAACTCAGATACTCAGTCTAGTCCAAGGCTGCCATTTCTCAAACTGAGATCCACAAACTATAGATAGCATTCTGCAAAGCACCTGAAGATATGTGTAAAATGTTGCATGTAAATCTGACTGTGTATTTTTTTCTAGGTAGGGTATCCATAGCTTTTCTCTATTTTCAAAGCAGAATACAATCTACAAAATGCTTAAACTCCACCCTTATGCTTTATGAATGAAGCTTAAAGAAGTACAAGCCTAAGGAAGCACATATTTTAGCTAAAGTAATATAGTCACCAAGAGACTAATAGAATCAGGAAGAGACACAGGACCTGCTGGTTTTCCTCCCACAAGTCGTGACAAGCATATTGTAATTCATTTATCCATTCACCCTTTCAACTCTTTCTTGTATGGTTACTCTGCACTAATTATTTAAGTGCTGAGCTTAGAGCATTGAACCAAACAGACAAATATCCCTGCCTTCATAAAGCTTACTTTTTAAAAATCTTATTGGAGCATAGTTGATTTACAATGTTGTATTAGTTTCTGCTGTACAGCAAAGTGATTCAGTTATATGTACATAAATATACATATATCAACGCTTTTTAAGATTCTTTTCCCATGTAGGTCATTCTAGAGTATTGAGTTGAATTCCCTGTGCTATACAGTAGGTTCTTCTTTCTGCTGTTGTTCAGTCGCTAAGACATGAAACTCTTTGTGGCCCCAGGGACTGCAGCATGCCAGTATTCCCTGTCCTTTGTTATCTCCTGCAGTCTGCTCAAGTCATGTCCATGGAGTCAGTGATGCCATCCAACCATATTATCCTCTGTGGTCCCTTTCTCTTCCTGCCCTCAATCTTTCCCAGAATCAGGGTCTTGTCCAATGAGTCAGCTCTTTGCATCAGGTGGCCAAAGTATTGGAACTTCAGCATCAGTCATTCCAATGAATATTCAGGGTTGATTTCCTTTAGGATTGACTGCCTTGATCTCCTTGCAGTCCAAGAGACTCTCAAGAGTCTTCTCCAGCACCACAGTTCAAAAGCATCAATTCTTCGGCACTCAGCCTTCTTTATGGTTGGTCAAACTCTCACATCCATACATAACTACTGGAAAAACCATAGCTTTGGCTATATGGCCATTTGTCAGCAAAGTGATAACTTTGCTTTTCAATATGCTGTCTAGGTCTGTCATAACTTTTCTTCCAAGGAGCAAGCATCTTTTAATTTCACGGCTGAAGTCACTGTCGGCAGTGATTTTGGAACCTAAGAAAATAAAATCTGCCACCTTCCACTTTTTCCCCATCTATTTGTCATGGAGGTTCTTATTAGGTTTCTATTTTATATACAGTAGTGTGTATACTTACTTTCTAGAGGAGAGAGGCAAAAAATAAACAATTAAAGTCATACTATTGAATATATCAGAAGGTGATTAGTGCCATGGAGAAAACTAATGGTGAGAAAGGAAATGGAAAGTGCCTCTGGAGAGGAGTGGCACTAGTTTAAATAAAGAGGTCAGAGACTTGGAGACTTTTGAGCTGTCACTGAATTACAACTAATTCTTGTTATTTGTGGAACTATGTTCTATAAAGTTGCCACAAGTACCAAATTAGCAAATACTGAACCATGGCTCCTAGGGGAAATATAGTGTTAGGCTCCTCTGAGCCTCTGTTTACAACACCTTTGTCAACTAATCAATTTATAATCCTGTTTTATGTGAATTTCTGTTTAAAGATACCTTATTTAATATATATTGTTGAATCATTAGCATTGAGCTCACACCCAACAGTACTATAACTCATGGCTAAAGGAAGCTTGTCAAACACACACACATTTTTCTCTGAAAGGCACATCACAATCTTCTTATCCTTAGAAATCTTAGACAGAATTGCAACTATGTTTGGTGGGGGCATTTTCAACAGCAAAATCACCAACAGAGAGCAAAAATGTGTGAAAAACGTGGTACTGTTAGAACACAAGGAGGATGCTCATTTATAGGGCAAGCCAAGGTGAGAAGGCCAAGCATCCCCTAGTTTGAACTTAGCTGGTGTTGTGTGTGATGAGCATCTCAAACCTTCTGCCACTTTGTGCATGTCTATGAATGAACATGAAAGCCCCCAAAGTATTGACTTGGGGGATTACAAATAAATTTTAGCAAGCTTGTGATTTCACACATATTTTGTTGTTGTTGCTCAGTCACCAAGTTGTGTCCAACTCTTCATGACCCTGTGGCCTACAGCATGCCAGGCCTCCCTGTCCTTCACCATCTCCCAGAGTTTGTCCGTGTCCATTGAATCTGTATGTCATCAAGCCATCTCATCCTCTGTCACTCTCTTCTCCACCCACCTTCAATCTTTACCAGCACCAGTGTCTTGTCCAATAAGCCAGCTCTTCACGTCAGGTGGCCAAAGTATTGGAGCTTCAGCTTCAGCATCAGTCCTTCCAAAGAGTATTCAGAGTTGATTTCCTTTAAGATTGACTGGTGTGATCGCCTAGCAGTCCAAGGGACTCTCAAGGGTCTTCTCCAACACCACAGTTCAAACACATCTGTTCTTTGGCACTCTGCCTTCTTTATTGTCCAGCTCTCACATCCATTCACACATATAGAATCCACAAAAAATGAGGACCAACTCTAGTTAGGTTGCTGGGAAATGGAGGTGGTTTCCTGGGAGACTGACTGATACCCATAGGTTTCCTAACTCTCTGCTCAGTGCTCTTTAGTTGTTTATAATTTGTGCTTATTGTTTGTTCTCAATTGCTGTGGTATAAAACTTTTTTCTCTAAATCTACTCAAATGCTGCTGAATGGGAAAAAGAGTGAGAAAAGCCAGATGTAGAAGCAGAGGAACTGTTTCATCTAGGAGTTTTGTTCAGGCAGATAGCCCTCTTGTATTTCCTGTAGACTTTTAAATTTGGGGGCCCAGATCCTAGCTGCTGTGCAGGGATAATTCGTGACTCCTTTACAGTGTAATTAATCCCTTCCCCCACCTCACCTCTAACTCCCCAACTCCCCTTCCCTATGGACATGGTCCAAAAACATTAACAAAGTTTCTTTTCTGATTTGTGACTTTCCCCAAAAAGCATGATGTCTCTAGGTGATTTTAATCAAAAAGTTAAGAGCAATTTTACATTGTCATTAAACCAAAATTTTACCCCCCGCTTCTTCCCCCCCAACCCCCCACCTACCTGGGTAATGCAATTTCAATTTTTAAATGAAAATCACTGGAAATCAAAATTGTTACTGAAAAAACAGTTTGAGAAAGGCAGTTGATTCTAGAAAATAGGACTCAGCAATGCAGCTTGATTATGCTACAGGAAGTCCTTGAACGGAGTGGAGAGATTGAACATAAACATCAGACTAAGGAGGAGAAGACACTCAGAGTCTAGACCTAGTTCTGCTTGTATATCCTGTGTGACTTTAGGCAAGATTCTCCCTCTCTGTGCTTTCATTTCTTAATTGGGAAATGAGAGGTTAAATACTCTGCAGGGGTCTCCAACCTTCTTAGATCTAATGTCTGATGATCTGAAGTGGAGCTGATGTACTAATAAAAGAAATAAAGTGCATGATAAATGTAATGCGTTGAATCATCCTGAAACCACCCCTTCTCCAAGTCTGTGGAAAAATTGTCTGCTCGGAAACCCATCCCTGGGCCAAAAAGGTTGGGGACCACTGCATAGGATAACTTCCAGCCTTAAGATTCTGGGACACTGGAAATATAAAATCTAATAATACTCTTTATCTGTATCCATTAATTTATCAGAAAATATTTTGAAGTATGTTTGAAGTCTAGCCTCTTTCTAAGAAAATCGTGCTAAGACTAAAAAATTTCAGAATTTGTAGAATATCAGAGTCACCATTGATGTGCCCAGAACATCTGTACTTTATTTATGCAGCCATGGTATTCCTGGTAACAGTCTACATTTCCTCACATAAGAGATAAAAACTTGTGTGATCTCACCCTTGCGTATCAATTCATAGTCACTTTTCTTCATCCCAACCTTTACTTTTTAATTCCCCCTGTGTCAAGCCATGCGAAATTTTTCTTTAATTCCCTCTCCGTATCAGGCACACTCATTTTTGCTCTCTCTTTGGGAAACCCATTTCCCCATTTGTTCTTTTGGAAGGGGTTTATTTGTTCAGTGTTTAAGAAACTGTTCACATCTCGGCTGTTCTGGGAAGGCTTTGAGGTCTTTACCAGGTCCATCTGACTTTCCTTACTCCATATCAGTAAAGAGTTCTAGCAAAGTGCTGGTAACGCTGGTAAAATTTTATTTATAGGCTCATACTTTTTGCTAGACTGTGAACCCCTATCTACTTCCCTGACATAGAGTTTGATACCTGGTATTCAGGAATATTTGATGAATGAAGAATGAATAAATAAATCTAAGATAAAAAAGCACATAAGAAATCAAAGCATGATTATTTCATTATCTACCCCAAATTATAGAATCAACCTCTACTTAGCACTAGCCATGAATGCCATGAAAAATATGAGCCTAGTATTGCCAAATCTTTCAAATTTTCAAGAAAAGAAAAAAAAAGTCTGAATATTTTTATGTAAAATTTTACCATTTTTAATATTGGGAAGTCATTTAACCTTATCTACACCTCATGCGACGAGTTGACTCACTGGAAAAGACTCTGATGCTGGGAAGGATTGGGGGCGGGAGGAGAAGGGGACAACAGAGAATGAGATGGCTGGATGGCATCACCGACTTGATGGACATGAGTTTGAGTGAACTCCGGGAGTTGGTGATAGACAGGGAGGCCTGGCGTGCTGTGATTCATGGGGTCGCAAAGAGTCGGACATGACTGAGAGACTGAACTGAACTGAACTGAAAATCTGGCTTGGCAAGCAAAACATAGGCCTCCAGGTGTAAAACCACTAGCCTAAGATAAGATTCAGATTCCTTTGGATATAGTCCATGCCTTTCCAAGTTTGTACCTGCCTCCTGTATTCTCCACTTTATTTTTATCCACTCTTGGTAATCACTTTCATTTCTATCATTCTTTGATAACAATTCATGCTTCTATTCTGTTAGACTATTGCATCTACTTTTCCTCTTATGGTCTTTTCTTTCAATCTTCAGTTGGAGAAATGCTCTTATATTTCACAATCAGCTTCATGCAACTTCCCTATTTCCTAAGAAGACTTTTACTCCATAGAAGGAGAAACTTTTTCCTCTAGGATTTAATAGAACTCTGGGTGGACTTCTATCATTGTTTTTGGAACCATGTATTATAGCCACTTTTCGGTAAGTTATTCTAGAGCATTCCTTTATTTATCTATTTTTTAAAGTAGATAAATATTTTATTTTATTTTTATTTGTTTTATTTTACAATATTATATTGGTTGGTTTTGCCATACATTGACATGAATCCGCCCCGGGTGTACATGAGTTCCCCTTCCTGAACCACCCTCCCACCTTCCTCCTCCCCTTATCCTCTCTCTGGGTCATCCCCATGCACCAGCCCCGAGCATCCTGTATCATGTGTCGAACCTAGACTGGTGATTTGTTTAACATAGGATAATATACATGTTTCAAAGCCATTCTCCCAAATCATCCCACCCTCCCCTCTCCCACAGAGTCACAAAGACTGTTCTATACACCTGTGTCTCTTTTGCTGTCTCGTATACAGGGTTATCATTTCCATCTTTCTAAATTCCATATATATGAGTTAGTATACTGTATTGGTGTTTTTCTTTCTGGCTTACTTCACTCTGTATAATAGGCTCCAGTTTCATCCAACTCATTAGAACTGATTCAAATGCATTCTTTTTAATGGCTAAGTAATACTCCATTGTGTATATGTACCACAGCTTTCTTATCCATTCGTCTGCACATGGACATCTAGGTTGCTTCCATGTCCTTGCTATTATAAATAGTGCTGCAATGAACATTGGAGTACATGTGTCTCTTTCAATTCTGGTTTCCTCAGTGTGTATGCCCAGGAGTGTGATTGCTGGATCATATGGCAGTTCTATTTCCAGTTTTTTAAGGAATCTCCACACTGTTCTCCATAGTGGCTGTTCAGTTCAGTTCAGTTCAGTCACTCAGTCATGTCCGACTCTCTGCGACCCCATGAATCACAGCACGCCAGGCCTCCCTATCCATCACCAACTCCCAGAGTTCACTCAAACTCATATTCACAGAGTCAGTGATGCCATCCAGCCATCTCATTCTCGGTCGTCCCTTTCTCCTCCCGCACCCAACCTTTCCCAGCATCAGAGTCTTTTCCAGTAAGTCAACTCGTCCATAGTGGCTGTACTAGTTTGCATTCCCACCAACAGTGTAAGAGGGTTCCCTTCTCTCCACACCCTCTCCAGCATTTATTGCATGTAGACTTTTGGATATCAGCCATTCTGACTGGTGTGAAATGGTATCTCATTGTGGTTTTGATTTGCATTTCTCTGATTATGAGGGATGTTGAGCATTTTTTCATGTGTTTGTTAGCCATCTTTATGTCTTCTTTGGAGAAATGTCTGTTTAGTTCTTTGGCCCATTTTTTTGATTGGGTCGTTTATTTTTCTGGAATTGAGCTGAAAAAGCTGTTTGTATATTTTGGAGATTAATTCTTTGTCAGTTGTTTCATTTGCTATTATTTTCTCCCATTCTGAAGACTATCTTTTCACCTTGCTTATAGTTTCCTTTGCTGTGCAGAAGCTTTCAATTTTAGTTAGGTTCCATTTGCTTATTTTTGCTTTTATTTCCAATATTCTAGGAGGTGGGTCATGGAGAATCCTGCTGTGATTTATGTCAGAGAGTGTTTTGCCTACGTTCTCCTCTAGGAGTTTTATAGTTTCTGGTCTTACATTTAGATCTTTAATCCATTTTGAGTTTATTTTTGTGTGTGGTGTTAGGAAGTGTTCTAGTTTCATTCTTTTACAAGTGGCTGACCAGTTTTCCCAGCACCACTTGTTAAAGAGACTGTCTTTTCTCCATTTTATATTCTTGCCTCCTTTGTCGAAGATAAGGTGTCCATAAGTGTGTGGATTTATCTCTGGGCTTTCTATTTTGTTCCATTGATCTATATTTCTGTCTTTATGCCAGTACCATACTGTCTTGATGACTGTGGCTTTGTAGTAGAGCCTGAAATCCGGCAGGTTGATTCCCCCAGTTCCATTCTTCTTTCTCAAGATTGCTTTGGCTATTCGAGGTTTTTTTGTATTTCCATACAAATTGTGAGATTATTTGTTCTAGCTCTGTGAAAAATATCATTGGTAGCTTGATAAGGATTGCATTGAATGTATAAATTACTTTGGGTAATACACTCATTTTGACAATATTTATTCTTCCAATCCACGAACACGGTATATTTCTCCATCTATTAGTGTCCTCTTTGACTACTTTCACCAGTGTTTTATAGTTTTCTATGTACAGGTCTTTTGTTTCTTTAGGTAGATATATTCCTAAGTATTTTATTCTTTTCGTTGCAACATTGAATGGAATAGTTTCTTTAATTTCTCTTTCTATTTTCTCATTATTAGTGTATAGGAATGCAAGGGATTTCTGTGTGTTGATTTTATATTCTGCAACTTTACTGTATTCATTGATTAGACTCTAGTAGAGTCTTTAGGGTTTTCTGTGTAGAGGATCATGTCATCAGCAAACAGTGAAAGTTTTACTTCTTCTTTTACAATTTGGATTCCTTTTATGTCTTTTTCTGCTCTGATTGCTGTGGCCAAAACTTCCAGAACTATGTTGAATAGTAGTGGTGAGAATGGGCACCCTTGTCTTGTTCCTGACTTTAGGGGAAATGCTTTCAGTTTTTCACCATTGAGGATAATGTTTGCTGTGGGTTTGTCATATGTAGCTTTTATTATGTTGAGGTATTTTCCTTCTATTCCCACCTTATGGAGGGTTTTTATCATAAATGGATGTTGAATTTTGTCGATGGCTTTCTATGCATCTATTGAGATATTCATATGAGTTTTATTTTTCAGTTTGTTAATGTGGTGTATTACATTGATTGATTTGCGGATATTGAAGAATCCTTGCATTCCTGGGATAAAGCCCACTTGGTCATGATGTATGATCTTCTTCATATGTTGTTGGATTCTGATTGCTAGAATTTTGTTAAGGATTTTTGCATCTATGTTCATCAGTGATATTGGCCTGTAGTTTTCTTTTTGTGTGGGATCTTTACCAGGTTTTGGGATTAGTGTGATGGTGGCCTCATAGAATGAGTTTGGAAGTTTCCCTTCCTCAGCAATTTTCTGGAAGAGTTTGAGTAGAATAGGTGTTAGCTCTTCTCTAAATTTTTGGTAGAATTCAGCTGTGAAGCCGTCTGGACCTGGGCTTTTGTTTGCTGGAGGATTTTTGATTACAGCTTCTATTTCCTTGCTTGTGATGGGTCTGTTAAGATTTTCTATTTCTTAATGGTTCAGTTTTGGAAAGTTGTACTTTTCTAAGAATTTGTCCATTTTTCCAAGTTGTCCGCTTTATTGCCATATAATTGCTGATAGTATTCTCTAGTAATCCTTTGTATTTCTGTGTTGTCAGTTGTGATCTCTCCATTTTTATTTCTAATTTTATTGACTTGGTTCTTCTCCCTTTGTTTCTTGATGAGTCTGGCTAGTGGTTTGTCAATTTTATTTACCCTCTCAAAGAACCAGCTTTTGGCTTTGTTGATTTTTGCTATGGTCTCTTTTGCTTCTTTTGCATTTATTTCTGCCCTAAATTTAAGATTCCTTTCCTTCTACTAACCCTCAGTTCAGTTCAGTTCAGTCGCTCAGTCATGTCCAACTCTCTGTGACCACATGAATCACAGCACGCCAGGCCTCCCTGTCCATCACCAACTCCCGGAGTTCACTCAAACTCATGTCCATCGAGTCAGTGATGCCATCCAGCCATCTCATTCTCTGTCGTCCCCATCTCCTCCCACCCCCAATCCCTCTCAGCACCAGACTCTTTTCCAGTGAGTCAACTCGTCGCATGAGGTGGCCACAGTATTGGAGTTTCAACTTAACCCTGGGGTTCTTCATTTCTTCCTTTTCTAGTTTCTTTATTTGTAGAGTTAGGTTATTTAGTTGACTTTTTTCTTGTTTCTTGAGGTGTGCCTGTATTGCTATGAACCTTTCCCTTAGCACTGCTTTTACAGTGTCCCAGAGGTTTAGGATTGTCATGTTTTCATTTTCATTCATTTCTATGCATATTTTAATTTCTCTTTTGATTTCTTCTATGCTTTGTTCGTTATTCAGCAGCGTGTTGTTCAGCCTCCATATGTTGGCATTTTTAATAATTTTCCTCCTGTAATTGAGATCTAATCTTACTGCATTGTGGTCAGAAAAGATGCTTGGAATGATTTCAGTTTTTTTGAATTTACTAAGGCTAGATTTATGGCCCAGGATGTGATCTATCCTGGAAAAGGTTCCGTGCGCACTTGAGAAAAAGGTGAAATTCATTGTTTTGGGGTGAAATGTCCTATAGAGATCTATTAGGTCTAACTGGTCCATTGTATCATTTAAAGTTTGTGTTTCCTTGTTAATTTTCTGTTTAGTTGATCTGTCCATAGGTGTGAGTGGGGTATTAAAGTCTCCCACTATTATTGCGTTGTTGTTAATTTCCCCTTTCATACTTGTTAGTAATTGTCTTACATACTGTGGTGCTCCTATGTTGGGTGCATAAATATTTATAATTGTTATCTTCTTCTTGGATTGATCCTTTGATCATTATGTAGTTTCCTTCTTTGTCTCTTTTCACAGCCTTTTTTTTAAAGTCTATTTTATCTGATATGAGTATTGCTACTCCTGCTTTCTTTTGGTCTCTGTTTGCGTAGAATATCTTTTTCCAGCCCTTCACTTTCAGTCTGTATGTGTCCCACGTTTTGAGGTGGGTCTCTTGTAGACAACATATATGGGGTTCTTGTTTTTGTATCCAATCAGCCAGCCCTTGTCTTTTGGTTGGGGCATTCAACCCATTTATGTTTAAGGTAATTATTGATAAGCATGATCCTGTTGCCATTTCTTTATTGTTTTGGGTTCGAGTTTATACACCATTTCTGTGTTTCCTGTCTAGAGAAGATCCTTTAGCATTTGTTGGAGAGCTGATTTGGTGATGCTGAATTCTCTCAGCTTTTGCTTGTCTGTAAAGCTTCTGATTTCTCCTTCATATTTGAATGAGATCCTTGCTGGGTACAGTAATCTGGGCTGTAGGTTATTTTCTTTCATCACTTTAAGTATGTCTTGCCTTTCCCTCCTGGCCTGAAGAGTTTCTGTTGAAAGATCAGCTGTTATCCTTATGGGAGTCCCCTTGTGTGTTATTTGCTGCCTTTCCCTTGCTGCTTTTAATATTTGTTTTTTGTGTTTGATCTTTGTTAATTTGATTAATATGTGTCTTGGAGTATTTTGCCTTGGATTTATCCTGTTAGGGACTCTCTGGGTTTCTTGGACTTGGGTGACTATTTCCTTCCCCATTTTAGGGAAGTTTTCAACTATTATCTCCTCAAGTATTCTCTCATGGTCTTTCTTTTTGTCTTCTTCTTCTGGGACTCCTATAATTCGAATGTTGGGACATTTAACAGGTTTCTAATATTATCCTCATTTCTTTTAATTCGTTTTTCTTTTTTCCTCTTTGTTTCATTTATTTCTACAATTCTATCTTCTAGCTTGCTTATCCTGTCTTCTGCCTCCGTTGTTCTACTGTTTGTTCCCTCCAGAGTGTTTCTGATCTCATCTATTGCATTATTCATTGTATATTGACTCTTTTTTATTTCCTCTAAATCCTTATTAAACCTTTCTTGCATCTTCTCAATCCTTTTCTCCAGGTTATTTATCTGTAACTCCATTTTGCTTTCAAGATTTTGAATCATTTTCACCATCAAAATTCGAAATTCTTTATCAGGTAGATTCCCTATATCTTCCTCTTTTGTTTGTGTTGGTGGGCATTTATCTTGTTCCTTTACTTGCTGGGTATTTCTCTGCCTCTTCATCTTGCTTATATTGCTGTGATTGGTGTGGCCTTTCCATCTTCTGGCCGTTTGTGGAGTTCTCTTTATTATGTAGTTTCCTAGCTGTGTTTGGGGTTGGACGGGTGGCTTGTCAGGGTTTCCTGGTTAGGGAAGCTTGTGTCGGTGTTCTGGCTGGTGGAGCTGGATTTCTTTCCTCTGGAGTACAATGAAGTGTCCAGTAATGAGTTATGAGATGTCAGTTTGTTTGGAGTGATTTTGGGCAGGCTGTATATTGAAGCTCAGGGCTATTTTCCTGTGTTGCTGGAGAATTTACATGGTATGTCTTTCTCTGGAACTTGTTGACCCTTGGGTAGTGCTTGGTTTCAGTGTAGGTATGGAGGTGTTTGATGAGCTCCTATCGATTAATGTTCCCTAGAGTCAGGATTTCTCTGGTGTTCTCAGGATTTGGGCTTAAGCCTCTTGCCTCTGGTTTTCGGTCTTATTCTTGGAGTGGCCTCTAGACTTCTCTATCTGTCATTTCCAAGGTGGTTCCCTCTGTTTTAGCTTCTGTTTGCTGGTCTCTTCAGAGTCTAATTTCTGCCATGACACTAGGGGGCGGTGGTGGACACTTTTTAAGGCTCAGTTGTTCAGTCCTGTTCTGGGAAGGGAGGAACGCTGCAGACGAATATCTCTGATGTCTGTGGGGAGTGCTCGCAGTGTCTCGGCCACACTGGGTTTGCCCCTGCTCATGCCACGTATGCTGTCCCAGTCTACACTGCATAGGCTCTAGGTTGCTCTGCCGGGAACTGTCCGAGGCTGGCGATGGGTTGCATGCACTTCCCAGGTCTGAGCAGCTCCGGTTCAAGCACTTGGGTACTCCACAAAGGCGCAGATTCGGTTGGGCCTGTGTTTTGTGCCTTCCCTGGTCTGAGCAGCTCAGGTGACCCGGCATTTGGTAAGCTCGGTGGTTGTGACTTATCACCTCCCCATCCCTCCCACTCGGTTTTCTGGGTGTACAGCCAGCGCACCTTCTCAGGCAGATGTTGACCGGTCAGAAACCCATGAAGTCTTGGTTAGCAACGAAGCCTGCCTGCAGTTTGGTATCGGATGCCTCTCTGGGGCCGCCGTTGCCCTCTTCTGGCTCTGACTGCCCTCCCCTTCCTGTCTCGGGGGGGATGGGGGGGTGGGCCGACCGCAGCTAGCTAGCTCTGCTCAGTCCTTTGTTCTGTGAGCGGGGCTGGCAGAGTCTTAGCTTAGGGCTTTTCTCCTTTTCATGGGGTAACTATCCCACAGTCTGCTTTGCTATCTCCCGTCAGCTCCCCTAGACTGCACTCGCAGCATTCAGGCCCTGTCCTCCCTCTAAGCAGTTCAGCCGGCTCCTCCCTGCCCAGCCCCCGCTTGCTAATGGCAGATGCGGGCGTCTGCGCTGCTTCTCTGCTGGGATTTACTGTTTGGTGGGTAATCTGTGGGTTTTAATTATTTATTTCTTTTTCCTCCAGTTATGTGGAGGTTCCAAGGCTCGCCACAGACTCGTCAGTGAGAGTGTTTCCTGGTGTTTGGAAACTTCTCTCTTTTTTTAAGCCTCCCTTCCTGGGACAGAGCTCTGTCCCTACCTCTTTTGTCTCTCTTTTTATCTTTTATGTTTTTTCCTACCTCCTTTCGAAGACAATGGGCTGCTTTTTTGGGTGCCTGATGTCCTCTGCTGGCATTCAGAAGTTGTTTTGTGGAATTCACTCAGTGTTCAAATGTTCTTTTGATGAAATTGTTGGGGAGAAAGTGGTCTCACCGTCCTATTCCTCCACCATCTTGCTCCCTCTCCCCTAGATAAATATTTTAAAATAAAATCTCCACTGTGCAGATACTCTTGACAAAACTCTATTAGCCTTTGCCCTGCTTCATTCCGTGCTCCAAGGCTAAATTTGCCTGTTACTCCACGTGTTTCTTGACTTCCTACTTTTGCATTCCAGTCCCCTAGAATGAAAAGGACATCTTTTTTGGGTGTTAGTTCTAAAAGGTCTTGTAGGTCTTCATAGAACTTTTCAACTTCGGCTTCTTCAGCGTTACTGGTTGGGGCATAGGCCTGGATTACTGTAATATTGAATGGTTTGCCTTGGAAACGAACAGAAATCATTCTGTCGTTTTTAAGATTGCATCCAAGTACTGCATTTCGGACTCTTTTGTTGACCATGATGGCTACTCCATTTCTTCTAAGGGATTCCTGCCCACAGTAGTAGGTATAATGGTCATCTGAGTTAAATTCACCCATTCCAGTCCATTTTAATTCACTGATTCCTAGAATGTCTATGTTCACTCTTGCCATCTCCTGTTTGACCACTTCCAATTTGCCTTGATTCATGGACCTAACATTCCAGGTTCCTATGCAATATTGCTCTTTACAGCACCGGACCTTGCTTCTATCATCGGTCACATACACAACTGGGTATTGGTTTTGCTTTTGCTCCATGCCTTTATTCCTTCTAGAGTTACTTCTCCACTGATCTCCAGTAGCATACTGGGCACCTACCAACCTGGGAAATTCCTCATTTAGTATCCTATCATTTTGCCTTTTGATACTGTTCATGGGGTTCTCAAGGCAAATATACTGAAGTGGTTTGCCATTCCCTTCTCCAGTGGACCACATTCGGCTGTGGTCCATGTGATCAGATCAACTAGTTTCCTGTGATTATGATTTCAGTGTGTCTGCCCTCTGATGCCCCCTCGCAATACCTACCCTCTTATTTGGGTTTTTCTTACCTTGGTCTTGGAAAATCTCTTCACAGCCACTCCAGCAAAGTGCAGTCGCTGTACCTTACCTTGGACGAGGGGTATCTCCTCAAGGCCGCCCCTCCTGACCTTGAACGTGGAGTAGCTCCTCTCGGCCCTCCTGTGCCCACGCAGCCACTGCCTGTTGGACGTGGGGCAGCTCCTCTCGGCCCCTGGCCCTGGCTTCAGGCATGGGGTAGCTCCTCTCGGCCGGGCCTCTTTGCCTGATCGGTTGCGCCATGGCCAGCATCTCTGGCATCTGCGCCGCCGGGGCCGGCATCTCTCACGTCTGTGCCACCGGGGCCGGTGTCTCTTGCGTCTGGGACACCCTCTTCCAACAACACAGGAGAAGACTCTACACATAGACATCACCAGATGGTCAACACCAAAATCAGATTGATTATATTCTTTGCAGCAAAAGATGGAGAAGCTCTATACAGTTAGCAAAAACAAGAACAGGAGCTGACTGTGGCTCAGATCATGAACTCCTTATTGCCAAATTCAGACTGAAATTGAAGAAAGTAGGGAAAACCACTAGACCATTCAGGTCTGACCTAAATCAAATCCCTTATGATTATACAGTGGAAGTGAGGAATAGATTTAAGGGACTAGATCTGATAGATAGAGTGCCTGATGAACTCTGGACGGAGGTTCATGACATTGTACAGGAGACAGGGACCAAGACCATCCCCATGGAAAAGAAATGCAAAAAAGCAAAATGGCTGTCTGAGGAGGGCTTACAAATAGCTGTGAAAAGAAGAGAAGTGAAAAGCAAAGGAGAAAAGGAAAGATATAAGCATCTGAATGCAGAGTTCCAAAGAATAGCATGGAGAGATAAGAAAGCCTTCCTCAGCGATCAATGCAAAGAAATTGAGGAAAACAACAGAATAGGAAAAACAGGAGATCTCTTCAAGAAAATTAGAGATTCCAAGGGAATATTTCATGCAAAGATGGGCTCAATAAAGGACAGGAATGGTATGGACCTAACAGAAGCAGAAGATATTAAGAAGAGGTGGCAAGAATACACAGAAGAACTGTACAAAAAAGATCTTCACGACCAAGATAGTCATGATAACGTGATCACTGACCTAGAGCCAGACATCTTGGAATGTGAAGTCAAGTGGGCCTTAGAAAGCATCACTAGGAACAAAGCTAGTGGTGGTGATGGAATTCCAGTTGAGCTATTTCAAATCTTGAAAGATGATGCTGTGAAAGTGCTGCACTCAATATGCCAGCAAATTTGGAAAACTCATCAGTGGCCACAGGACTGGAAAAGGTCAGTCTTCATTCCAATCCCAAAGAAAGGCAATGCCAAAGAATGCTCAAACTACCGCACAATTGCACTCATCTCACACGCTAGTAAAGTCATGCTCAAAATTCTCCAAGCCAGGCTTCGGCAATATGTGAACCATGAACTCCCAGATGTTCAAGTAGGTTTTAGAAAAGGCAGAGGCACCAGAGATCAAATTGCCAACATCCGCTGGATCATGGAGAAAGCAAGAGAGTTCCAGAAAAACATCTATTTCTGCTTCATTGACTATGCCAAACTCTTTGACTGTGTGGATCACAATAAACTGTGGAACATTCTTAAAGAGATGGGAATCCCAGACCACCTGACCTGCCTCTTGAGAAACCTGTATGCAGGTCAGGAAGCAACAGTCAGAACTGTACATGGAACAATAGACTGGTTCCAAATAGGAAAGGGAGTGCGTCAAGGCTGTATATTGTCACCCTGCTTATTTAACTTATATGCAGAGTACATCATGAGGAATGCTGGGCTGGAAGAAGCAGAAGCTGGAATCAAGATTGCTGGGAGAAATATCAATAATCTCAGATATGCAGATGACACTACCCTTATGGCAGAAAGTGAAGAGGAACTCAAAAGCCTCTTGATGAAAGTAAAAGAGGAGAGTGAAAAGGTTGGCTTGAAGCTCAACATTCAGAAAACAAAGATCATGGCATCTGGTCCCATCACTTCATGGGAAATAGATGGAAAAACAGTGGAAACAGTGTCAGACTTTATTTTTTTGTTCTCCAAAATCACTGCAGATGCTGATTGCAGCCATGAAATTAAAAGACGCTTACTCCTTGGAAGGAAAGTTATGATCAACCTTGATAATATATTAAAAAGCAGAGACATTACTTTGCCAACAAAGGTCCGTCTAGTCAAGGCTATGGTTTTTCCCGTGGTCATGTATGGATGTGAGAGTTGGACTGTGAAGAAAGTTGATCGCCAAAGAATTGATGCTTTTGAACTGTGGTGTTGGAGAAGACTCTTGAGAGTCCCTTGTACCGCAAGGAGATCCAACCAGTCCATTCTAAGGGAGATCGATCCTGGGTGTTCATTGGAAGGACTGATGCTAAAGATGAAACTCCAATACTTTGGCACCTCATGCGACGAGCTGACTCACTGGAAAAGACTCTGTTGCTGGGAAGGGTTGGAGGCGGGAGGAGAAGGGGACGACGGAGAATGAGATGGCTGGATGGCATCACCGACTCTGTGGACATGAGTTTGGGTGAACTCCGTGAGTTGGTGATGGACAGGGAGGCCTGGTGTGCTGTGATTCATGGGGTCGCGGAGAGTCAGACACAACTGAGCGACTGAACTGAACTGAACTGTGCAGTTACTGTGTTCCTGCTAAGGATTCAGATGTGAAACGAACATTGTCTCAGCCCCCAAGGAACTCACAATCTAACAAAAAGGGCCATTTTTATATTTATCTCTGAATTTCTAGCAGTTTGCACCAAATAGTAGGGGCTCTATAGGTTTAATTAAATTAGTCAAGAATTCAATTTTACGAGCATTTTTGGTGAACAGTGCACTCTGAGGGAAGCAAACATATCCTTGGTGTCTTGTTGCTAGTAGGCACTCCATCAGTATTTGAAGACATGGGTAAGTTATGAAGCCCCCGTCTCCCCTGGATTCTTACAATCTGCTTAGGAATATCTATATATCTGTATACTAATGGAAAATAATGATTGTACTTAAAGTCCCACATAGAAAGTAAGGTATACATATTGTAGAAGTTTAATGTAATGAAAAGTAATTGTAGCATTGTATACTTAAGACTCCAGTAAGGAGGTTGGTTCTGAGTTGTGGACTATAGGATTAATATGATTGGGTTTGGGAAAAGGTGTGGAGTAGATGATGTCTATGGATACAGATGGGGATGTAGGAATGGGTAAGGCTTATTTGGAAGTGAATAAAGGAGAAACAAGCAACGGAATGAATGCTTAATGAACATGTCCAATGGGCCATGTATGATCATACACACGACACACACAGTTATCTCATGTCCTTCCTTTAGGCAGGATGGAAGTTCTTGAGGACAGGCACCCTTTTCTATTGGAGTCATCACAGTATCCCCACAGTAAGCAACATATTTTGCACATAGTAAACACTCAAAATACTTGAGTGAATGAAGCCTTCTTTTATTTATCTATTTTTGTCAACTAAGAAGTAGACATGATTGTCTCCATTTTACAAATAAAGAAACAAAGTTCAGAAATGGACAATGACTTTCCTAATGTCCAGGCCAATAGTCAAAGTGTGGATCGCAACATCAGCGTCTCATGAGAACTTGCTAGGAAGGAAAAAACTATGAAATCTGAAGTTGAGTTGGTTCTGAGGCACAAGAAATTTCAAGACCTACCCTTTCAGGGGAGAAGGTAGCAGTGCAAGTTTGGCCTGGCTTAAAATCCTAAACTACGATCTATCTGCAGCCAAAAAATTATTTAAGACTACATTTTCTAAAGTTTGTTTTATGCAATATTTTCTAATGTTCCTAATGTTGATACATATTATGACAAAATAAAAATTTCCATGTTCAAGCATGTTTGGGAAATAGTGGGTTTAGCAAGGCTGAACAGTTGTTTTGTTTTGTTTTTTAAACCATAGAGCTTCTCTGAGACTTTAAAGGGCACTAGGTCATGCGTCTCTAACATGGCAATATGATTTTCCAGCCTCATATAAGACAGCATGGGTTAATAGTAAACATGGGCTTTGGTGTTTGACAACTGTATTCTAATTCTTCATCATTGTCCATCTTTGTGACTTTGGGAAAAACTGCTAACAGCTCTGCTTCTCAGTTTCCTAATCTGTACATGGATAAAAATAATTCATATGTCATGGAGTTTTTGTGAAGATTAAATAAGATACTACAAGTAAAACATTTTTCATAATGTCTGGTAGTATATAGTTAAAATAGATGCTAGCCTCTATAAGTGTTCTAAATCAAAACAGTACAGATTGGCTCACTCAGCACCCATTTTAGTCCATTTTTAGGGTGTCTTCCTACACTGGATAGACATTCCAAAGCTGCATCTGCTAGACATCCTTGAACTAAATGCTGTGTTTGACTTGAGTCATGCCAAGCAAACGAATTTTAAAAGGAAGAAGAGTCAATGAGAGGAGGCAGCTCAGAATGACTGAATCTTCTAGAATGGGAAAATGGAGAGATGTTTAGTTTTGGGAAAAGGAAGTTGAGGTAGAAGCTGGAATGTCCAGTTTTAGCATCGTGAGTCTCCTGTAGTGTATAGCAGCCATAGTTAGGACTCTGCTACAGGCAGTCTCACTACCCAAAGTATGTTTCACAGACCAGCCCTGGCATCACCAGTGAGCTTGTTAGAAAAGTAAAACTCAGGCCACACCCTAGACCTGTAGAATGGGCATCTGTATTAACCAGAGTCAAGAAGATTTGTGTGCATATTAAAGTCTGAGAAAATGCTTACTGGAGTCCTATGGGCCATTCTTGTGGCGTAGCTAGACACCTTACTGGCTGCATATAGTACTTAATATTAGGTTATATAATGGTTTCTATAAAATTCTTTCTGCTCAAATTAGCTAGTGTGGGTTCTGTTGACTACAACTGAAAGTTTGACCATATAACCACAAAAGTCATTTTTTGGTGAGGGAGGGTTAGCATGTGACACTTTTGAAAGCAGTTTTCTAAAACAATAGGAAGTAAAAGGTCACTTATGTAATAGGGAACCAAATTTTAGAGGGAAGTCTACCTCTGTTCTCTTGAATTAGCAAGTACAAACTTTGCATTAGCAAGTACAAAAATCCTCAACTGACAGAACTGGATTGTGTTTAAAACAATCTGGAAATTTTCAGTGGAGGCACTAATTTGCTTCCATGTACTTTAGGTGAACATTTACTTCTCTTTACAGAAACCTTTTACATATGTGCAAATTGCCTTGGTTAGGTATAAGGCAAGATATTAAGGTCATGTGTCAGAAACTGACTTAAGTCAGTTGGGTTAAACACACATCTTGGATTCTTTTTGGTAGAAAGTAGAAGGTTCAAAGAGTTTGGGGTGGGCATGCTTTAGCTACTCTCTTAAAACCTTGCTACCAAGTTATTTTAAAAGCTAATCTCAGGTCAAATTATTCCGTGCATATAAACATTTCATAAAAAACAAGTATATCATTAACAAGCTGACATCAATCAGCTCATACATGTGCTTTCTAAGGTGAATATCTAGCTCTTTGTCTTTTCAGTTTCCATAAACAGAATTTTAAATAAAATGTGACTCCCAAGGCAAGTATAGTAACTTCCCAAAGGCAGGCTTCTATGACTCTTGAAGTTACCACCAGCCATCCAGGGCAAAAGGTGGAGACACCATTCTGAAGAGTTACCACTTCTAAACCTTGATGGATTCTCAACACCCTGAATATACAAGAGTGTGAGAGAATCTCTAAAATGCTTTAGCCAATTCATATATATTTCACCAATGGGGACCCATTCCAACATTTGTCTTGGTAATTTTCCAACTACCAATATCACCAATTAAATATATTTATGACATTCACTTTGCTAAATAACAAAGCCTTGGAATTGCTTCTAGCTGTTGATGTCACAGTTGCTTCTGGACTATAGCCTTTTTCATGTAATGCCAGCTCATAACCTTTGCAGTTTATTTTCCTGATTAGAATCCTTGTGGAGGCCTCTGGATTTAGTTTTTACCTAGGGAATGTACACGTAATTTCACATTATTTATGGAGAGTAAATTACAGACAGTTTAGAAGCATGGATGTGGGTTCGTTTAAATAGAATTCTGGATTAAGAGGGAAACCAAGTTTGAGTCTTAAAAATTTATGGCTGATTCATGTCAATGTATGGCAAAAACCACTACAATATTGCAAAGTAATTAGCCTCCAATTAAAACAAATAAATTTTAAAAAATTTATTGATTCATTCCTTTACTCATTGATTACTGAGCCATATACTATACGCTGAGGTACAGAGATTAAAAGGGCAGCCCCTGCCCTAAGGAGAGCAGAGTCCACAGAGTCGAATATGTAGTGAAAACAGTATGACGGGAACCATGGCAAGTAAGCCCCTGCTGCTTCAGTCACATCGATAATGGGTAGAGAATGAAGGGTTGGCCTGAAATGGGTGATGTCCCTGAGAAATTGACATCTAGGTTGAGATTTTAGGATGAACAGAAGTTTATCAGTCCATTCAGGGCAGACAAAAGTGGGTGGTGGTGATGGTGTTTCAATAAAGGCAGTGTGCTATGAAATTTACTTTAATAATGATAAGATCAATAAGATTACATTCTTCCCCTTCCCCCATCCCTCATACTTAATGAGTTTGAAGAAATGAAAAGAGTTTGAATTGCTATATACTGTGAACTGGAAGTGATTGCTTTAGACTCAGAAAACCAAAGACTCATACAATTATAACTACTATGCTGAAGACTTTTCAATAGGTATAGACCATTTTCTTTTCTTTATTATCACTGACTGATTTTTTTTCCCCTTTAAAAGAAAAGGAAAGAAAATGAAGTCCCTCAGTCATGTCCAACTCTTTGCAACCCCATGGACTATAGCCTACTGGGCTCCTCCATCCATGGGATTTTCCAGGTGAGAAATACTGGAGTGGGTTGCTATTTCCTTCTCCAGGGGATCTTCCTGACCCACGTATCAAACCTGGGTCTCCTGCATTGCAGGCAGACGCTTTACCATCTGAGCCAAAGACTTCCCTTTTTCCCTTTTAAGGAGGAAGCAAAACATAGGCTTCCATCACTTTTATTATTATTTGTTTTCAGTTATTCAAGATATCTAGTTCCTCATACCCACAGTTTCATACAATATATTCCTCAGAATTTTCTGTTCATATCCTTATTTTGCTACCTACAAAGTAATTGGACGATGTAATTCAACTCTGTAAAACCCTGAAAGGATCCTGATATGGACTTAATTAGTTATAAGAGTTACATCAAATAATTTACAATTGCCTAATCCCATGCTTATTCTATAGCAGGAACTGAATACAGGATATTCACGTGATAATGATGTGTTATTAGTGATACTAGTAATAGCATTTTTAAAATGATAATGTTCTGTTGTCACACTGCACAGGTGAGAAGAGGAGACTCGTTTATGGTGGTGGGATTGGTCTAAGCCCGAACCATTGAGCTGTTGATCCATCCTGACCATTGAAGTTCCTTTTAGTTTTGGAATTGAGCTCAGAAAACCATCTTTATATAGGAGTGGCTCAATTTGGCAACTCCAGGTAAAGCTTCTATTTGGCTTAAATGTGCTACCCTGCATTCAAGCCCTGCCTCAACCTTCCAATTGCTGGCACCCTCATTAGTGCCGGCTTCCTCCTTGGCTTCAGGTGCTCAGGTCCTGGGTATTTCCCAAAATAAGTTCTAAGCCCTGCCTCCTTCACTGTCTTTCTAATCCATTACATACCCATAGGTAGCTAATAAGGATCACCTTCTTCCAACAGTAGAAAGAGCATACATTTTGCAGTCTGATAAGCCTAGTATCCAGTCTTGGCTCTGAACAAACAGTGTGGCCTTGGGCAAGTTAATTCACCCCTCTGACCTTCTGTTCCTCAATTGTAGGGTTGATATAAAATATGCATTTCAAGAATGGTTGCAGTTGAGGAAGATGATGACTGTAAAGCCTTTCATACAGTGTTGGCACATAGTAGATGCTCATGCTGCTGCTGCTGCTAAGTTGCTTCAGTTGTGTCCGGCTCTATGCGACCCCATAAAAGGCAGGCCACCAGGCTCCGCTGTTCCCTGGGATTCTCCAGGCAAGAACACTGGAGTGGGTTGCCATTTCCTTCTCCAATGCATGAAAGTGAAAAGTGAAAGTGAAATCGCTCAGTCGTGTCAGACTTTTCGAGACCTCATGGACTGCAGCCTACCAGGCTCCTCTGTCCATGGGATTTTCCAGGCAGGAGTACTGGAGTGGGATACCACTGCCTTCTCCAAGATGCTCAGGAAATAGGTATTATTTTTTCTTGCTTTCATTATATATTTTTCAGATAATAATTTCCCTCCTGACTAATGCAAAAAAAAAAAAATGTGTATAGGTTTGATCTTTTGGGGTTGTAAGAAGAAAATGGTAATCTATGGTTTTTTTTTGGCCTTCCCTCAGTTCCTTTGCTAGTTTCACTTGACCCTTAGCACCTCTATAGAGATCAGAGACCTGGGGTCAACACCCCACCTCCTTAGTGTCAGATATGTGAGAGATAACACTCAGGAGAGATTGACTTATTAAATGCACTTTAAAGACAAAAAAAAAAAAGTCACAAAATACATGGGTGTGGGTACAACCTAAAGATTGGTCTTTAAAAGCAATTTGGTTCAGGGTTTATGTTTCCCTGGTGGCTCAGAGGTTAAAGCGTCTGCCTTCAATGTTGGAGACCTGGGTTCGATCCCTGGGTCGGGAAGATCCCCTGGAGAAGGAAATGGTAACCCACTCCAGTATTCTTGCCTGGAGAATCCCATGGACGGAGAAACCTGGTAGGCTACAGTCCACGGGGTCGCAAAGAGTCGGACACGACTGAACGGACAGAACGGAAGGGTGCATTTTAAACTTTAGTCCACTTAATCTGTTAGGACCAGCAGTAGCAGCAAATTAACTGTGAGGTTACTCCTCCCTTCCTCCCACTCTCAAGGGGTGGCCAGTTGTGAGGTGAAGAGGTGAGGGGGTGGGATTAAGTATTGACATAAAAGGAACAAAGCAGGCCCAAGGCTTTGGAGGAGCAGAGAGGGAGACTTGGACTTAATTAATTTCTTCCTTCCAACCAGCCCCAGAGGCCTTGAGGAAAATCAATAATAGAAGGAAATTCTGGAAACAGCTAGAAAGACAGAGGGCAACAGGAATTGAATAGAGATAGGAAGCAAGCCTGTAATAGTCCAGTAGGAAGCAAATGAGGGACTTGCCTTCCTCATAACTGAGAAGGACCTGGAGAATTGCCTCTGTTTGTGTTTTTTCCACCAGATGTAACATATTTGTGTGCATACTGTTTTACAGTCAGAGTAATTCTAAGGCACACACAATTATTTTTGCAGGATGCTGACTTTTCACAGGACTTAGAAACGAAGGGTGGAGGGAAGATGGAGCTGATAAAGCACATTTACAGATGCCTAAATTGAGATGGTTCCACTAGAAGCCCATTCTCCCTGGCAGTTAGGTTAGATGCCAAATAACCTAGAAGAAAGAACAGATAGTAGGTACTATTAACACAGTGTTCCAGGCTTGTTCTTAAGAGTTTTATCCGTGTTGTTTAACAAGCCTCATAATAACCAGATGTAGTAGGTGTTAGCATCCCCTACAGAAATGGAGCTTCTAGGATAACTGACTTGCATAGACTCACACTGCTAGCAGTTGTCCAAATTATGATCTGATTTCAAAGCCGGTGTCCTTTTCCTCTCATTTTGCTGCATTTGCAGTATCTTTAGGGACACAAGAGTCCCTTTAGGTATCAGAGAGTGGCAGTGAATCTGGTACAACCCTCACTTGGCAGTTGTATCAGATTTGATGCAAATTTTTTGATTTGATGGAACCTCTGTCTTCGGTTGCATCGCTGCCCACTGTCTCTTTCTCCTCGTTATCTTCTCTTCCATTCCCCACTTTCACCCATGTGAATTTCAAGGAAAATGAAATCCGTATGTTTTTGATTCATTTGCACTTAACCCATCAAAACACAATTTTGAGAGAGAGTGGATTTGCAGAGAAGTGAATTTTAAAGGCCTCTTTTGCTGGAAAACAGGATGTCTACTCTGGCCAAAATCATAAAAACTTCAAACTTCAAGTGTTAGGGTTCAGCTTAATACATTGAAATAATGTGATTTGAGGGAGCTGTAATTTTAGAATAACACTTTGTTGCAAGCCAAGAATGAGAGGATATGAGCCCACATTAGTGCTATCAGATGAAAACTTGAAGGTGCCCAGTTAAGTATATTTCTTCTATTGCCATCATCACCATAAAAGATATTGACATTAGGGGCACAATAACATTCATATTTTAGAATTGGAAAAGATGCCAGAAGTCACATTATTCAATATTCTCAGTTTATGAACCAGGAAACTGAAGCTCAGCAAGATCTGAGGATATGCTCAAGGTCACAGAGCTGTAGCTAACCCCTTTGGTCCTGGACTTTGAGTGCATTGCTCTCTTTTTGGCTTACTGTAAAATATACAGATAACATTGTATTACTTTTACTAGAAATCTCTCTAAAATATACATCATTTTGATTTAGATGTTAATTTAAAAAAAATTTTTAAATAAGATTTACTGTCTCTATGGCAAAAAAAAAAAAACAACTCAGTTTGTATGTCAGCATGAAAAATGACCCTAATTCACTTGAGAAAATGACTCTTGCACCTCACCCACAATACTGTACATCTTTGGTGGTGTTGTTTAGTTGCTAAGTCGTGTCCAATTCTTTAGTGACCCCATGGACTGTAGCTTGCAAGGCTCCTCTGTCCATGGGGTTTTCCAGGCAAGAATCCTGGAGTGGGTTGTCATTTCCTTCTCCAGAGGAGAAGGTCTCCCCGGGCTTGCAAGCAGATCCTTTACCATCTGAGCCACCAGGGAAGCCCTGGTATACATCGTAAATGGTAGTAAATGCTCCTTTACACATAAAAAGTAGGAAATTAATTTAAAAAAAAAATAACCAGTCTGTGCCAGCCACCTTACATCAGTTCAGTTCAGTTCAGTTCAGTCGCTCAGTCGTGTCCGACTCTTCGTGACCCCATGAACCACAGCACACCAGGCCTCCCTGTCCATCACCAACTCAAACTCATGTCCATCGAGTCGGTGATGCCTTACATAAGTTTCAGTAATAATAACAACAATATTAATAGCTGATAATTCAGAGGAAATATGCATATTATTTCTGAGTAAGGGTTTTGCAGTCAGGGTCACATCTGACTATGTAAGTGGCTATGTAATCCTAGGCAAAGATGAATGTTATCTTAGGCAAGTAAAGCCTCAGTATAAACATCTTTAAGATGGGATTAACAGCAATAATTACCTTACAGGGTGTTCTGGAGATTAAAGTATGCACGTAAGCATGTGTTTCATATGTGCAAAGCAGGACATGATGTTGATAGCATTGAATGCTTACAACTTACAAAGGCTGTGCTGAGCAATTTACAACAATTGTTGATCTTAATCTTTACAAAAACACTACCAAATAGATATTATTATAATCCTCATTTTACAGGTGAAGAGACCCTGGGCTAAAGCAATGGATAAGGCTCCAACCCAAATCTGACTTCATAGCACATCTGTTTCTTCATAGCACCATTGTAGCTATTTTTTTTTTCATTGTAGCTATTTTTTTAAATTATTTATCTATTATTTTTTGCTGTGTGTGTGGGCTTTATCTTGTTGCAGCGAGAGGGGACTGCATTGTGCTACCCAGGCCTTTCATTCTGGTGGCTTCTCTTGTTGGGGAGCACCAGCTCTAGGGTATGCAGCCTTCAGTAGCTGTGACTCACGGGCTTAGTTGCTTCACATATGTGGAAATGTGGAATCTTCCTGGACCAGGGATCAAACCCGTGTATCCTGCATTGGCAGGTAGATTTTTTACCACTGAGTCACCATAGAAGCCCTGCTGCTGCTGCTGCTAAGTCCTACATATGTTTTAAAAAAATCAATTTTTTTTTTAAATTGAAGGATAATCGCTTTACAGAATTTTGTTGGTTTCTGCCAAACATCAACATAAATCAGCCATAGGTATACATATGTCCCCTCCCTCTTGAGACTCTCTCACATCTCCCTTCCCATCCCACCCCTTTATGTCATTACAGAGCCCTTTAATGAGTTCCCTAAGTCTTGTTTATTAATATAGTAGAACATTTTATTTGGATGCCACAATTCCCTTATGATGTAGGTATTATTATGTCTATCTTATAGATGAAAAACTGTAGCTTACAGAGTTTCATATCTTAACCATCTTTCAAGGTTATTAAGCAGCAAAGTGAAAATTAGTATCCTATTTTCAGATTCCAAGTTCTGTGTTCATTCCAGTGTCATACTGCCACTTAAGGAAAGTTTGATCAAAACATAGAGTCTTGGAAAGGCTGATTAAAAAAATATTCCAGAGGCTGGTTGAGGGTTAGAAACTGGATACAATATTGGGAAGAATGAGCCCATGTCTGCTGCTCTCAGGTCTTCCTGTCCTGCTGAGCCCTGTGTAGCTGTCAGCCGCCATCCAGTCTTCCAACCTGAACCGCAAGGCGTTTAGAATTCCAGGATTGTATCTAAACTTGATCCTTCCATGCAAATTGGGGTAGCTTCTGTATTCCAACCGCTTTGTCTAAACCAGATCTTATGAGAAGGTTGCTTTCTGTGGCTTCAGAATGCATGGCAGTCCCTAACACATGAGCATGTCTCATGATTCTTTCACATGCATGAATCCAGAGAATGCTTTCTTTTCTTTGCTATCATTTTCATCGTTGCTTTTTGGATTCATTATTACTAAGAATTGGAAAAGAGAAGGAAAGAGTGTTCATTTCATTCAATAGTTTAACTCAATGAGTATCTACTATGTCAATCCAAAGGACTAGGAATGTAGGGATAAATGCAAGTTCTTTGGTCTTCTTTCATCATTGTCTTAGTCAAGTCCAGTCAGAGAAACATAACCCACCAGGACATTTAATAGGGAAGACTGAGCTTGGTGAACTGGTGACAAACTTGTTAGTAGAACTGCAAGGTCAAGTGGAGACAGTGAGCCAACCTAGAGATGAGAAGTTTAAGAGAAAGCTGCTTCCACTCTTAGGGCCTCAGGGACCAAAGGAAATGATACTGCTTGACAGCGTTAACCCAGGAGAGGGGCGAACCAGCTGGGCCTGGGAATATCCAGAGAGGGGCTGGCACAGTGCTGTGACAGTGAAGGACAGGCTGACACTATCGGGGACACCTCTGGAACAGAAAGAGGGGGCAGAAATACTCGGGTAGCTTCCCTTCTCTTCCCCTCCAAACTGCTACCGGTGCCTCCTGTTGCCAAGCTGAACTGAAGCTGGTTGGCATGGGTGCCTGGGAACCAGAGTTTCACAGAGTTCAGCTTCCTGCTCCTCAAGGCCCAGCAGGGTGGGGAGTTGATATCACAATCCTTAAACCTCTCCTTTCTCTTTTCTCATCCCTGTCACCTCTATCCTTCTAGCTTCAAATCACCGGACATTGAAACAGATTTAAAAGAAAAAATAAAATTGTCCCAGTCCTGATTGTAAACCATCCAGCTGCCTTTAAACTCAGGTCCAAATGTCTTACCATATACATGTCGCCCTGTTTGATCTGGATTCTTCCTGCTGTTTCACCAATTCCCCAATACTCCTTGGCTCCTGTGAAACTAAGGTATGCACATTTTCTTTCTTCTTTTCTTTTGGCCAGCTTGTTCTCTATAAGTGTCTGGATTTTCCTCTCTTTATATAATGTTATTTATTCAATAGACATTTCCTTAGGTTCTCTCATGTGTCAGAATCTGAGAAGAACAGAAGTAAGACATGCTCCTTGCTCTCAGAGTGATTCTGGTGTCTTTTTCCTTCATGGAGGGCTACACTTAGATAAGATAGGACATTCATACAAAGCAGGCAGAGCAAGAAAAGACAGGAGAGCACATTTGCGGCTGTTTCCTAGATTAAACTAGGAAAGTCAGGTTCAATGATCAGTTTCAAGAGGTAAGCACAGATAAGAAATGAGAGATAAAGCTAGAGGTGAGAAGATGGTCATAACTAGATGGGACCAAAACAAGGGAGTTAAAACACTTGTAATAAGTAGGTTGAAAGTAGTTGGAGCTCATCTTTAATTAACCCACTATATGATAAGTTGATCTGTTTTAAAGGCATAGAATTGGCCTCACTATGTATATAGCAGTAGAGATGGTCTGAGCATGCATTTTCCTTTAACCAGGAGTTGGTGAACTTTTTCTAAAAGGGCCAGATAGTAAATGTTATAGGCCTTCTAGAAACATGGTCTCTGATACGACTACTCAACCTAGCTGTTGCAAAAGTAGCCATAGACAGTACATAAACAATGGGTGCGGATGGGTTCCACTAGAATTATGTCTACAAAAACAGGTGTTAGCCTGTTGCCCAACTTGTGCTAAGCTACCTAACCTCTCTCCATGCCTCGTAACTGGCACTATGTAGGTGAGACTCTGGCAGGCTTACATCTTCCTAGACTCAATGCTAAGGCTTTGCTTTCATTTATTTTATGCCATGTTTCCCAACGTGTTTCCTAATCTTCTTTATTTCTCACCTCACCATCAATTTTTAAAGTTAATCTATCTATTGGTGAATGGTTTTGCCAAATTCTTTAGAGCTAATGTTCAACACTACCTTTCCAGTGTGGACATCTTTCTTCCTAGTTTGGAAATTCCTCTAGCATTAACTCTAGCTCTATTTATTGAACTTGCCTTAAGCATACAGAATTAAACCAGGTGCTTTGTGTTTATTTAATCAATGTTAAATAAACTGATATTCACAGTAACTCTGTGAGATAGTTATTACTACTGTAATTCAGCAAATGATGAACTTTAATCTGAGATGCTGAATAGTTTATCCAAAGATATAGCCAGTGGATGCAGTAGTTGGAATTTAAACCATGTATATTTTAATACAAAGTGCACTGTTGTTGTTGCTTTTTTTTCCCCACTCACTATACTGTTGAATTATATATTAACATTTTATGGGAGCACAAAAATTTGGCAGTAGGACTCACAAAGTTCCTCTGCAAAAATCAGTTGTGCTGTATAAAAAGAGATATCTTGTTGTAAATATAATAGCAATGACCTGGGAATCTTGCTCCATGGATATGGTCCTGACCCAGATTGAATTGACTGCAGGACTTCAGCTTCTCCAGGACTCTTTCTTGAGCCTCTGGGTCTTATGCTATTTGTCCTTTTTTACCTTCGGTTGGAATGATAAATTTTCTTTGATGCTCGTATTTCCACTGCTGTATTTATAAAATGTAAAAATTATTCATTTAGTAATTATCATTAGGGGCTTCCCTGATGGTTCAGACAGTAAAGAATCTGCCTGCAATGCAGGAGACCCAGATTCAATCCCTGGGATGGGGATGGGGATTGAATCTCCAGGGAAGGCCTCCTGGAGAAAGGAATGACTACTCATTCCAGAAATCCTGCCTGGAGAAGTCCATAAACAGAGGAGACTGGTGGGCTACAGTCCATGGGGCCACAAAGAGTTGGACATGACTGAGCGACAAACACTTAAGATTTTAGCATGTATTATATGCCTAAATTTCTAATTTTATAATAAAGTCTAAAGCTTTTTGTTGTTGTTCAGTCACCAAGTCCCGTCTGAGTCTTTGTGACCCCATGGACTGCAGCATGCCAGGCCTTTCAGTCCTTCACTATCTCCAGGAGTTTTCTCAAAAACTCATGTCCATTGAGTCTGTGATGCCATTCAACCAACTCATCCTCTGTCATCCTCTTCTCTTCCTGCCCTCAATTTTTCCAGCATCAGGGTCCTTTCCAATGAATCAGCTCTTTGCATCAGGTAGCCAAAGTAATTTAACTTCAGCCTTAGCATCAGTCCTTCCAATGAATATTCAGGGTTGGTTTCCTTTAGGATTGAATGGTTTGATCTCCTTGTTGTCCAAGGGACTCTAAGTCTAAAGTTAATCAGTGTTTATATCCTATTCTCAAAAGATATGTGGATCTGAGTATGTTTTCACAGCTCTCTGACAATACCCTACCCCCACTATGATGATATTTTTATCTATTTTTATGCTATTGTTGTTTAGTTGCTAAGTTACATCCAACTCTTTTATGACTCATTGGCAAGTAGATTCCTTACCAGTAAGCCACCACAGAAGCCCACCTAATTTTATACTTTCAGCTCATTTTCAATACTTAACATGAATATTTTCATGCTTATTGTTTATTCGTATTATAGTTGATTCTTATTTACTTATTTAGAGTTACCAATTAGTTTGCCATTTTTTTCTTCATAGTTATTTCTTATATATACTTCTATCTAACAGATACTTATTTTCCAGCAAAGCTCCACAGATAGTAAAGTGAATATAAAATGATATCTTGGTGGTTACTTTGGTTTTTGTAAGCTTCCCTGATGGTTCAGCCGCTTAAAATTCTGCCTGCAGTGCAGGAGAGCTGGATTTGATACCTGGGTCAGGAAGATCCCCTGCAGAAGGGAATGGCTACCCTCTCCAGTGTTCTTGCCTGAAGAATTTCATGGACGAGAAGCTTGGTGGGCTACAGTCCATGGGGTCACAGAGAGTCAGACATGACTGAGCGTCTAACACTTACCTTGATTTTTCTTATATTTACTTTTAAAAAATCTCCCTTTTTCTTATTGTTGCCATTTTGCTTTTGTTCTTTAAACATTTTAAGTATACTTATTAAATTTCTCTTCAGATCACAATGTTACCTCTGGTACTCATGTTTAAGTGTCCCTATTTTGCAGGGTTTGTGATCCTTCTTACATGCATTGATTTATATATGATTTATTATTCCTTTGAATATATATACATGTTTTATAATATATACTATATGCTATATAATAATGGCTTCCCTAATAGCTCATTGGGTAAGGATCCACTTGCAATGCAGGAGACATAGGAGACATGAGTTCAATCCCTGGGTTGGGAAGATCCCCCGGAGGAGGAAATGGCCACCCACTCTAGTATTCTTGCCTGACGAACCCCAATGATAAAGGAGCCTGGTGGGCCATAGCCCATAGTGTCATACAGAGTCAGGTTTGACTGAGCAAATTATGTCTTTGAACATATATACATGTTTCATAATACATATTATACACTACATTATGTATATATATATTTAATTATATATTTACCTTTATATGTGTGTGTATACATATATATACATACATATATATATGTTTTGGAATGGGTTCATCTTCTGTGTGAGTTATCTTATGCAGGATTTTTCTCCCACATTTACCCTGGGTTGTAAACTTCACATCTGAATTGTCACTGCCCTTTGAATAGTCTCCACTATATCTAGGAGCGAAGTATGAGAATTACATTTCCCAGAATCCTTTGGTTAGAATTTGACAGTGAGAAACACATAAGACTTGGATACTGTAAGAGCTGTTCTCCAGGCACAGCTGCTGCAAGAGTGTGTAAGAGCACTGGCCACAGCAAAGGTGGGGTTTTGTCAAGTGCCTTCCAGAGAGCCTCATGAGGAAGGGTCAAGAAAACTTTTTCTGTAAAGGACTAAGCTATAAATATTTCCACCTTTGCAGGCTATCTGGTCTCCATTTAATATCTTATCTTCTTTTTAACTTCCCTCTTTAAATATAAAAAAAGAGAAACATTCTTAGGTAGGCAGCAGTGTAATAACAGGCTGTGATCCTTTGCCCCATAGACCATAACTTTCCGACTCTTGCTCTGAAGAATCTCCCACTTCAAGCAGCTAAACTCACTGGCAGCGGTCTGCTTCTATTCCTGCACTGCCACATCCTGAAAGCCAGCAATGGCCTCCTGATCTTGTTCTCCAAGTCCTTCCAAATGCTGTGTAAAGTTATGAATTCCTTAAAGTAGCTTTTGATTTTCTGTCCAAAGTCAACAAGGTATTTTAACGTTTGTCCTTGACCAGATATTGTAGAGCTTGTTCCCTCTAAATTGTTTTCCATGTTAGTTAGTTTCTAGAATTTTGACTTCCCACATGTATAAGACAAGTAAAGTTTGTTCCTGGTAAGTCACAATTTTAGATTCTCATTTCATGCTGCATTCTACTCTCAGTAAGGGGCCAGGGTACCTTAGACTTGTTTCTGGTTATGGTCTAATGCTACTTGTTGTAGATTTTCCTATCCTTTTTCATGGACAAAAAGCCTATTCTAACTTCTATGTCCATGCAGAGGTCCTAGCTTCAGATCCTTATAGAAATCTGAGTCTTGCCCCAATCCCTTTCCAATGTAGCATTGTAACTTTGGTTCCTAAAACTTGTGTTGGATCTAATCCCCCAGGAGTAATTCAGCTTCAGCTTCTACTCACCACTGGGGTTCCCTCTAAATTTCTGGCAGAGTGAGATTTTCCTTCTTTGCTTTGTAGTTGGTTTATGTCCTTTTAAAGATGTTTCATCCAGAATTTCTAGGAGTTTGAACTGTGAAAGGGGTAATTGTAGCATGTACTTAATCTACCCTCTTGACCTGGAAGTCCAATGTTCACATCTGTGATAAAAGAGATTTGTGTTTAATGATTCCCAGAGATCCTTCAAGCACTGTGCTGTTCAAAGTTGCTATATCTAGGCACATTGTGTTTATATATAAATATTGCTGCCAACACTCAGACACATGTGCTGGCCTTTTGGTTATTTATCTTTGAAGGAAGACCATTAGTAGGAGGTTAAGCCAGCATGCATTTAATATTTGGCGATTGAAAGGAAAACAAAAAACAAAAAAACATGGCCAATACATTGCATGCAATGATTAAATTCACCATGTGAACCAATGCTAGTGAATCCAAAACCAGTCCACACAAGCTATTGTTTATAATAGTACCATTCATTTTGGGAAAACAAAGAAGCATTAAACAGCACAAGACAAACCACACTTCATACCTGGATTCTATGATTCAATGTATAGCAGTCTAAAAGGATGTGAATTAGAGGCTGTCTGTAACAGAAATGCTCAGATTCCACACATTACTCATCTTTTCAGTTGGAGTGTTAATCCTTAATTTAATTCATTCATTCACCATGTATTAACTATACACTCATCATGTGAGAGTTGGGCCATAAAGAAGCCATAAAGAAGGCTGAGCCTCAAAGAATAAATGTTTTTGAACTACGGTGCTATAGAAAACTCTTGAGAGTCCCTTAAACAGCAAAGAGATCAAACCAGTCAATCCTAGAGTAAATCATCCCCAGATACTCACTGGAAGAACTGTTGCTGAGATACTGAAGCTCCAATACTTTGGCCACCTGATGCAAAGAGCTGACTCACTGGAAAAGACCTAAGGCTGGGAAAGACTGAGGACAAGAGGAGAAGGGGCGACAGAGGATGAGATGGTTGGATGGCATCGTTGACACCATGGGCATGAGTTTGAGCAAACTCAGGGAGATAATGAAGAACAGGGAAGCCTGGTGTGCTGCAGTTTGTGTGGTCGCAGAGTCAGACATGACTAAGCGACTGAAAAACATCGTCATGTTCCACTCACTGGGCTAGGTAAATGGAAGAGCAGAGCACTCAGGGTAGTCAGAGCTCCTGTCCTCACAGAGCACGTGGTCCAAGGAAAGATAGATGAGGACCATGTATTTCAAGGCTGTGAACGAGACTATAGATTAAACAAAGATCACCATGGGAGCATGTTACATGGGGAGCAAAGGCAAATGGTTGTCTGAGGAGGCTTACAAATAACTGTGAAAAGAAGAGAAGCAGAAGAGAAAAGGAAAGATATACCATCCAAATGCAGAGTTCCAAAGAATAGCAAGGAGAGATGAGAAAGCTCTCCCAAGTGAACAGTGCAAATAGAGGAAAACAACAGAATGGGAAAGACTAGAGATCCCTTCAAGAAAATTAGAGATACCAAGAGAACATTTCATGCAAAGATGGACACAATAAAGGACAGAAATGGTATGTACCTAACAGAAGCAGAAGATATTAAGAGGTGGCAAGAATACACAGAAGAACTATACAAAAAAGATCTTAATGACCCAGATAACTACAATGGTGTGATCACTCACCTAGAACCAGACGTCATGGAGTGTGAAGTCAAGTGGGCCTTAGAAAGTATCACTACAAACAAAGCTAGTGGAGGTGATGGAATTCCAGTTGAGCTATTTCAAATCCTGAGAGATGATGCTGTGAAAGTGCTGCACTCAATATGCCAGCATATTTGGGAAACTCAGCAGTGGCCACAGGACTGGAAAACATCAGTTTTCATTCCAATCCCAAAGAATGGCAATGCCAAAAAATATTCATACTACTGCACAATTGCACTAATTTCACTTGCTAATAAAGTAATGCTCAAAATTCCCCAAGCCAGGCTTCAAGAGTACATGAACCAAGAAGTTCCATATGTTCAAGCTGGATTTAGAGAGAGGAACCAGAGATTAAATTGCCAACATTCGTTGGGCCAACAAAAAACAAGAGAATTCCAGAAAAACATCTACTTCTGCTTTGTTGACTACACCAAAGCCTTTGACTGTGGATCACAACAAACTGTGGAAAAGTCTTAAAGAGAAGAGAATATCAGATCCCTTACCTGCCTCCTGAGAAACCAGTATGCAGGTCAAGAAGCAACCATTTAAACTGTACATGGCACAGTAGACTGGTTCCAAATTCAGAGAGGAGTATGTCAAGGCTGTATATTGTCACCCTGCTTATTTAACTTATATGTAGAATACATCATGCAAAATGCCAGACTGGATGAAGCACAAGCTGGATTCAAGATTGCTGGGAGAAACATCAATAACGTCAAATATACAGATGACATCACCCTTAAGGCAGAAAGCGAAGAGAAACTAAAGAGCCTCTTGATGAAGGTGAAAGAGGAGAGTGAAAAAGCTGGTTTAAAACTCAACTTTCAAAAATAGAAGTTTATGGCATCTGGTCCCATCACTTCATGGGAAATTGATGGGGAAACAATGGAAACAGTGACAGACTTTCTTTCCTTGGACTCCAAAATCTCTGCAGATGTTGACTGCTGCCATGAAATTAAAGGATGCTTGCTACTTATAAGAAAAGCTGTGACAAACCTGGACAGCACATTAAAAAGCAGAAACATTACTTTGCCAACAAAGGTCTGTCTAGTCAAAGCTATGTTTTTTTCAGTAGTCATGCATGGATGTGAACGTTGGACCATAAAGAAAGCTGAGTACCGAAGATTTGACACTTTTGAACTGTGGTGCTGGAGAAGACTCTTGAGAGTCCCTTGGGCAGCAAGGAGATCAAGCCAGTCATTCCTAAAGAATATCAATCCTGAATATTCATTGGAAGGACTGGTGCTGAATCTGAAGTGCCAGTGCTTTGGCCACCTGATGTGAAGAGCTGACTCATTAGCAAAGACCCTAATGCTGGGATAGATTGAAGGCAGGTTGAGAAGGGGATGACAGAGGACGAGATGGCTGGATGGCATCACTGACTCAATGGACATAAGTTTGAGCAAGCTCTGGGTGATAGTGCAAAACAGGGAAGCCTGGTGTGCTGCAGTCCATTGTGTTGCGAAGAGTTAGCCATGACTAAGGGACTGAAGAACAATAAAAAAACTGATCTGGAAAGTTGGAAGGTGAACTTGCACACATGAAGTTTTGGCTAAGGCCTGAAGTCTGAGTGTTAACAAAGTAAATATGTTTCCAAGCACATGAGAAGGCGAGGTGGCGACCTGGAGAGCAGGATGGAAAGCATGTCTGAATGGGGATCAGACGCATCATCTGAGGATCCTGTCAACTCTTTTAGGAATTTGGGAGTTCATCCCAAAGGTAATAGCCAGCCATCAGTGAGCTTTAGGCAGAGCAACGATACAATCAGATAAGAAGATCCCTCTAGCTTCTGCATGGAGTGTGGAGATGGGGGGTGGGGGGTGGTAGATTGAAAGCTTTCTATGGTGGTCCAGGTGATAGTTGGTGAAGTCATGGGTAGTGTCAGTAAGAGGGGAAAGAAGAAGGCAGATTTTCAGGAAAGAGCATGTACAAATTTTAGAGCTTGATTAAATGTGGGGCTTGAAAGGAAAGGAAGACTAGTTTTCTGGTTTGGTCACTGTGTGCGTGGCGGTTCTATACACTGGGAAAGGGACCCTATAAGGAGAGAGAGAGAAGAAACAGAGAGACTGAGAAAGAAGAGGGAGAGAGAGGGAAGAGGAGAGGAGAATGATCAGGGTTCAGATATGGCCATATTATTATTGGAGGGGACACAAGCTTTGGAACTGGACAGACCTGGTACATTCTTCCACTTCCCTGCTATATGCACATAGACAAGTTACTTAAAATTTTGAGCCTAAATTCCCTCATCTATCATATAAAGATAATATCAGTTGTCCATGAAGTTATAATGCTTATGAGGATAGAATATTCAACGGGTCTCATAGAGTAGATCAATAAGTGAGATTTCTCATGTATCCCCTGGCTAGATGGTCTTATCTGTCAAATCATTGGTTGAGGGAGCAGTAGTCAGTGACAAGAATCCGAGCCTGGGAATCAGGAGACTAGAACTATGCTTATCAGTAAATTGTTTTGTGACATGGGATGAGTGATTGCCCCTCTCTGCTTCTCACTGACAGATTATCTCAGTGGATCCTAAAGCTTCTCCCAGTTTAATAAATCAATGATACTACAGTCAGTGTGTCTACAGATGTCAGGATGTCTCCCAATGTCATACTCGTAGTCTCCCTCTGGAGAAATACCTTGTGGACACGGGTATTGTGGAGCATTGGAAAGATACAGCGAAGTTTCCTGTTTCAACTTCATTCAAAACAACCTGAATCTTCTTCTCAGCAAGCAGCCTTCCTTTACTGACAGGATTGATATGGCTATTGCCTTGATGTGCTCACACTTCACTCTTCTCGTCAGACCTTTATAGTGAGAGATATGTATATTGGTTTCTTAAAACCAGCAGCTCTGTGGAATGGGACTGCCTGGAAGAGAAACACACATGAAAAAGGAGAAGGCCACAAAGCTGTATTTTCAAGACAGTGCAGAGAAGCAAGAATCTGTTTTTCATTATAAAAAATGTTTTCCTAGATGGTGTAGGAAGCCTTAAGTGTAGTATTCTGAAATGGAGGCATTGATGTCTCCAGTGCACACTGTCCTGGTCAGACCGCAACTAGGAATCCTGTTTGAGAGCTGTCGTGTGCGAAACCTCAGGCCCTGGAATCAGACAGTCTCAAGCTTCAAAATATGACATTACTATTTTCTAGCTCTGTGATGCTGGAAAAATGATATAACTAGTCTAAGTCTAATTTTCTCATCTTAAAGTTGGGATAATAATCATTACATCTTCTTCCATAAGTTTCTTGTGAGAATTAAATAAGAGAGTAAGTTAAGAAATTAGCACAGTGCCTGTCAATTCATGGCACTGCTTCTGATGGTTCAGTTATGGCCCATGAAAGATTCAAGACCACATCCCTTCTGGAATCAGTACATTAGCTGAAAATGTTTGGCTGAGAAAAGGAAATGCTTGGAGCTTATGATCATAAGTTTTAAGAGACTGAAGAGCAATAGTAAAGAGGAAAATGGATTTGGAGATGGAGTTCAACCATTGTATGAATAGTTGGATTAGATGCCTTTAATGATCTGTTCCAGTCTGAGATTCTGAGACTCAGTGGAAATTCTAGAAATGTATTTGCTCTTCTATTTAGTTGATATTTGCAGGACATATATTATCCTTGTCAAGTGTGTAAGAAAACAGAGATAAGCAAGATCTGCTCTTGTTCCTCAGGGTATTCACAGCCTAATCTGCCTTCAGAAAAATCATTAGACCTTACCTGCCTCCTGAGAAACCTGTATGCAAGTCAAGAAGCAACAGTTAGAACCAGACATGGAACAACAGACTGGTTCAAAATTAGGAAAGGAGTACGTCAAGGCTGTATATTGTCACCCTGCTTCTTTAACTTATATGCAGAGTAAATCACGTGAAATGCTGGACTGGATGAATCACAAACTGGGATTAAGATTACCAGGAGAAATATCAGTAACCTCAGATATGCAGATGACACCACCATAATGGCAGAAAGCAAAGAGGAGATAAAGAGCCTCTTGATGAAGGTGGAAGAGGATAGTGAAAAAGATGACTTAAAACTCAACATTCAAAAAACTGAGATCATGGCATCTGGTCTGACCTCCTCATAGCAAATAGATGGGGAAACAATGGAAACAGTGACAGACTTTACTCTCTTGGGCTCCAAAATCACTGCAAATGGTGACTGCAGCCATTGAATTCCAAGATGCTTGCTCCTTGGAAGAAAAGCTATGACAAACCTAGTCAGTGTATTAAAAAATAGAGACATCACTTTGCTGACAAATGTCTGTCTAGTCAAAGCTATGCTTTTTTCTGGTAGTCATGTATGGATGTGAAAGTTGGACCATAAAGAAGGTTGAGTGCCAAGGAATTGATGCTTTCAAACTGTGGTGTTGGAGAAGACTCTTGAGAGTCCCTTGGACTGCAAGATCAAACCAGTCAATCCTAAAGGAAATCAGTCCTGAATATTCATTGGAAGGACTGATGCTGAAACTGAAGCTCTAATACTTTGGCCACTTAAGATGCAAAGAGCCAACTCATTGGAAAAGACCTCGATGCTGGAAAAGATTGAGGGCAGGAGGAGAAAGGGGCAAACAAGGATGAGATATTTTGATGATGTCATTGACTCAATGGATAGGATTTGGAGCAAACTCCAGGAGATAGTGAAGGACAGGGAAGCCTGAAGTACTGCAGTCCATGGGATCTCAGAGTCAGACATGACTGCGTGACTGAACAACAAACAACAAGACTGTGTCAAGAGACCTGGTTTCTATTATCAAATTCATATTCTAGCATTAATTTTTATACAAATCACTAGTCTTCTTTAGACATTATTCATAAAGCTTATTGCTTTTTGAAATGGGATTCATATTAGCCCTAGAAATTTAGACCTTTTTTGAAAATCAAATGATGTAATAGATGTGGGATTCACATCAAAATTTGGTGGAGCAGGCAAGTGTTAGATGCTGAGTGAGACTTTTTTGATTTTCCTTGAATTATGACTAAGAACTAAAGACGAGAATAAAGTAGAAAAGTGCCGAATTTGGAAGCAGCACCTGCCCAAGAGGGCTTGCTGAGAACACTCTCATCTCCTTCCTAATTTGACAGTAGAGGAGGGCTGGCACAGGGAAAGGACATCACAGCTTATGGAAGAGCTAGACTTTCCCTTCACTCCTCCAAGAATTTCCCTTTACTGAAACACAGAGAAAAATAACCCATAAAAAGTGTTCATAAAAGTAGAGGATACTCAAGACGTGCCCCCTCCACTCAGCTGGGGATTTCTTTTCTTGGAGTTGCTTAGCCAACAAATCAGAATGCCCAATGCAGACAGGGTGTGAGAAGGACAAGAGAGAGATTTGGGGGCTCAATGCCAAAGGGCAGTCAGCAAGGACCTGGGAATTTTCCTTCATCAGGCTAGACTTGAGCAGTTTTGCTGGCACCCCTGATGTAAGATAGTCAGTAAGTGGGATGCTCCCAAAGCAAGAGAGTGGTAGCTAGGATGTCCTTGATGACGTACTGAATGGGAGGAGAAGATGGAAAATGTAAACCAGTAATTTCCAGTTGAGATGATTATTGGAATGCCTTCTGCATCAAAAGAAAGCTAATGGCCAGTCAGCGTTAAAGAAACACCACAATTCATCTTAGAGAATCCAGCAACCTCCCCTGGCACAGTCTAAATGGAGTCTAAAGAGGAGAGTGAAAAAGTTGGCTTGAAGCTCAACATTCAGAAAACAAAGATCATGCCATCTGGTCCCACCACTTCATGGGAAATAGATGGGGAAACAGTGTCAGACTTTATTTTTTTGGGCTCCAAAATCACTGCAGATGCTGATTGCAGCCAGGAAATTAAAAGACGCTTACTCCTTGGAAGGAAAGTTATGACCAACCTAGATAGCATATTAAAAAGCAGAGACATTACTTTGCCAACCAAGGTCCATCTAGTCAAAGCTATGGTTTTTCCCGTGGTCATGTATGGATGTGAGTTGGACTGTGAAGAAAGCTGATCGCCAAAGAATTGATGCTTTTGAACGGTGGTGCTGGAGAGGACTCTTGAGAGTCCCTTGGACTGCAAGGAGATCCAACCAGTCCATTCTAGGGGAGATCATTCCTGGGTGTTCATTGGAAGGACTGATGCTGAAGCTGAAACTGCAGTACTTTGGCCACATGCGACGAGTTGACTCACTGGAAAAGAGTATGATGCTAGGAGGGATTGGGGGTAGGAGGAGACGGGGACGACAGAGAGTGAGATGGCTGGATGGCATCACCGACTCGATGGAGATGAGTTTGAGTGAACTCCGGGAGTTGGTGATGGACAGGGAGGCCTGGCGTGCTGTGATTCATGGGGTCGCAGAGAGTCGGACACCACTGAGCGACTGAACTGAACTGAATGTGTCTTTCCTGTTTCCTCTATGTCACCCCCAATATCATGTAGGAAGAATAGAGGGAAAGGAGGGTGAGGGATGTCTGTGAGAGCTGACCACGGGCTCTGTCCTCAAGGAATAAAGCCACTAACCAAACCTGCATGGGGTGAGAAGGAAGGAATACAAGAATGAGACTAAAGATTTTAGAATGGATGGCACTATTTTGAAAAACAGAATGAAGTTCTCTTAGTAAGCAAGAGTAATTGAAAGATATGGATTCTTATTGAAGTGTGGTATAGAGAACATGCATCCTGCCCCCAATGGGAGATTTATCAGAATATAGTTGTTAAATGTTAGAATAAGAATAAACTGTTTTAAGTTTATTCTTCAGTACATGGAGACAGGAGACAGCTCACTAAAGTTGTTATACTGACAAAATCTTAACAAATGAAAGAGGTCATTCCATGCTCCCAATGCACAGATCACTATCAGGATCCTAGCAGGAAACAGATGATTTGCCCCCAAACTGGGTGATTGAAGAAACTTTAATAAATGGTTTATTTCCAAAAATGTATCCAGAATACATGGAAGCCAAGAAGGAATAAATCAGTGCTACAGATTATTAGCCAGGAGGTGTGCCTACCATGAGACCCAAAGGGTCAGGGAGAGAACTAGGAGTCTAGCTGCACAGGAGGGGTCCCCTGACCATAGGTGTGACTTGGTGAAGGACGTAACCATTCCAGGGTAGTGCAGCAGGGAACTTTCTGATGTCACCTATTCAGGTCAACCTTCCAGGGCACAGTAGAAAAGGAAGGAGTATGAGTCTATGGAAATTAACCAGCATGTCCCCCAACTTTTTATAAAGCCATCCATGCTGACTTGACAGAGGCAAGTAGAAAACTATTATTTCCTGACATCATTCTACCCTCATCCCAGCTCTTGGTACTTACCATCCATTTAAGTGCATGTGTCAGTGTCAGATCTATCATCTTTGGAAGGCCTAGAGATATTCTCCAGAAATTAATGAAAGGGAAACATGTTTACAAGTCAATTGCCTCCATTCTTCACCTAGTAGGGTTTTGGAATTAGCATTTCTGCTGTTCTAAATCTCAAAGGGTTATGATTTGGTGGTAATCTCAAGCATCTTTTTCCCAGTTCTTCCAACCCTTTTGAGGTGATCATGGCTTTTCTGATCCTCTTTTGTCAGTTCCCTTGATAGCTGAGCTAGGCTTAGGAGTTGGGGGAGGAGTCCTCTCCTGTGTTCAAAAAAGGAACAATCCCTGTGTGTTTTCCTCCTCCATCCCCAAGGGTCTCATCTCTGGCAGGATTCCCGGATTTTCCTAAGGTCATACAGCATCCGATATACTGATCTAGATGAAATAGGTACTGAGTAAACATTTTTACATAGCAGAATAGGAAGTAGCAAAGCCAGGTTTGAGTTCAAAGCTGCTTTCCTTTTTCCCCATGGGATGTTGCATTTGAGGCAATTTTCTGTGAACCCTGTTAGAAGCCATCAGAGAAGCTCCCTCCATGGTAGCAGAGTGTTCTAAACTGTGCCTCAGCAGGTCAGACCAGCCTGGATCAGTAAGGTGGTTTGTAAACGCAAGGTTTGTATGAGGAGACCCAAATGGGTGGGGCTCAGCACCTGGGAGAGATTGAACGGGTTCTGTGGGTGCTATGTCCTTTGATTCATATGTGTGACATTCCTCTAAGATGCCACAAGCCATAGTAGGCACTTCACAGATGCAGACCTTCAGAATTCTCCCAAGAACCATGCAGTGTAACTGACCAGACCCTTACTTGACAGGTGAGGAAAGCAAGCACCAGAAAGTAAGAATCATTTGCGTAATCAGCATCAGAACTGGAATTCTGACTCAGATTCCTCTGAGTTGAAAGCCCATTCTCTATCACATGTCACGATGCTGTGGATTACCCAATTAGCCTAGTCCCTCGGGGTGGAATGCCCTAACCTTTCAAGAGAAAGCTAGTAGTCACCATGTATTAACTTCCCTAATACTGTGAAGAAAGCTGATCGCTGAAGAATTGATGCTTTTGAACTGTGGTACTGGAGAAGACTCTTGAGAGTCCCTTGGACTGCAAGGAGATCCAACCAGTCCATTCTAAAGGAGATCAATCCTGGGTGTTCATTGGAAGGACTGATGCTAAAGCTGAAACTCTAATACTTTGGCCACCTCATGCGACGAGTTGACTCACTGGAAAAGACTCTGATGCTGGGAAGGATTGGGGTGGGAGGAGACGGGGACGACAGAGAATGAGATGGCTGGATGGCATCACCAGCTCAATGGACATGAGTTTGAGTGTACTCCGGAAGTTGGTGATGGACAGGGAGGCCTGGTGTGCTGTGATTCATGGGGTCGCAAAGAGTCGGACACGACTGAGCGACTGAACTGAATTGAACTGAATACATCCTTATAATTATTGTTTGAATCTGCACAGAAGAGTTTATTCACTTAAGGACCTGAATCTGTCTCAGAAGGGGATCAGGTGCTCTCTTGGATGCTGTGGGTTTCACCTCTGGGACAGGTCTCTTCTGTAGCAGGCACTAAACCATCCCTCTAGACCTCTTAGCTGGAGGTACAGCTGATGCCCTTGGTGCTACTCCCTCCCCCATCCATTCCCTGCCTGTATGTCTCTTATATTGTTAAGTACACCTTGGCAGAGGCCACCCCCACCCCCAGATGCCAGTGCTGCAATTCTTCATTCCTGGAAGCACAGAATACCACCCTGTTCAACTTGCCAGACTGAGAGTACCAAGGCTTAAGCTTCAGTTCCCTGGGTGGTAGGTGACTTAATAATACATCTTTTATGGGCCATCTTTTTTCTTCTCTTCTTCCCCATTTACCTACCAATGTTGTCTGCATAACCCAAATAAACTGCTTGTATGTGAATCCTCATCTCAGGGTTTGCTTCTGGGAGAGTCAAAACTAAGAGATTAAGAGTCATGGTTTTGGTTTTGACCCTTGTTCTATGAGGGTGTGTCTAAACTTCCCTCAGAGCAGCATAATTGCTTTGTTCTAGGGTCACATTCACATGGCATGAAAAACAGCAACAATCAATAACAAACAGTGTTAACTTCCCTGTAGTGTCCCTGCCCAGGGACTTTCAGGCCCTTAACAAAACAGCGTGGGCTAGATTCTTCCAACCGCGTGATCTCTGGTTCTTTGATATTGCCCAATCTGGCTTGGGAGAGGTTTCCACACATTCATTATGAATGCTCTTGCTCTCTCTTCTGCTGTTATTTATCTAATACCTTCCTAAAGACCCCCGCTTCGTTTTGAAAAATTCACACTTCTCAGCCTTAAAGCCATTTTGTTGTTTCTGACACTAGTCCATTGCTCAGACCCTATTGCCTCATTTTTTCTTGTTATGTAGGAGATTTTCTTACAATGCTGAAAGATGCCCTAGGAGATAAAAAACTCAAAGTATCCAGTTTCTATTAAAAGCAAGTCTATAGGATTAGAAGCTTCTTGATGTACAATTATGAACTGTATAATGCCAGATGTAGTCATCAATATCTTCTTTCTTATTCCACCTTTCCATTTATTACTCTGCTTAATGTTTCCACAGGGAAGAGCGGCTTCTGAATCTTTAAGGAAACTCTCAGTTGATGTTCCTGAAGTACAGTCATGATACCATCCCACATGTCTACATCTTTTTGAGGGAAACATCACATCCTATAAGCCAGCTCTGCAAAGGCTCATTAATGACAAAGAGCATTGGAGGATATTAAAAGGGACCCTGTTTGGCAGATAAAACAAAGTATCTGTCAGCCATGGTGACCCATAGTATATCCATCCAAGCTAAGGGGGTGTTTCAGAGGTCACTAAAGTGGACAAACTAACAGTTAAACCCATAAAGTTGATAAAATAGTAGATGACAACACAAAATCTCATATGCTAGGAGGACTTCAAGGTTAGGGACTGGGCTTGAGTCCTAGCAGTGGTTCTTCAACTATGAGTTGAAATATGGTCCATGAATGGTCTACAACATTGTAGAAATTACAGAAAGAGAAAGAAGACAACAACATCCAGTCTAATATCATAGCTTCCTTATCTTTATTTTGAAAATAACACATCATGCTCATAAACTCATGGGAGACATTGAACAATATTTACATAATTTTTATTAGGGAAAAAACCTAATAATGTAATGGTAAAAAGCAGAGACATTACTTTGCCAACCAAGGTCCATCTAGTCAAGGCTATGGTTTTTCCAGTGGTCATGTATGGATGTGAGAGTTGGACCGTGAAGAAAGCTGATCACCGAAGAATTGATGCTTTTGAACTGTGGTATTGGAGAAGACTCTTGAGAGTCCCTTGTACCGCAAGGAGATCCAACCAGTCCATTCTAAAGGAGATCAATCCTGGGTGTTCATTGGAAGGACTGCTGCTAAAGCTGAAACTCCAATACTTTGGCCACCTCATGCGACGAGTTGACTCACTGGAAAAGACTCTGATGCTGGGAAGGATTGGGGGCGGGAGGAGACAGGGACGACAGAGAATGAGATGGCTGGATGGCATCACCGACTCGATGGACATGAGTTTGAGTGAACTCTGGGAGTTGGTGATGGACAGGGAGGCCTGGCGTGCTGTGGTTCATGGGGTCACAAAGAGTCGGACACGACTGAGCGACTGAACTGAACTGAACTGAAACCTGAATTCAGTTTAAATATTATTTGTTCATCCTGTGCCTCACACTAGAGAGGTGTTTCTCAAAGTCATTTTAATCTTAATTTGCTTAGTATTCTCAGCACCTGGAACAAGAATTTCTACATAGTAGACCCTAACTAAATGCAGTCTTTGTTGAATGCATGTTGAAGAACCGTTTGTGACCTCAGCACTTAACACAATGGTCTAGTGAGCAAACATTTTTTGAATAGCTGAATTAAGTAAACAAAATATTGCACAACTCAGAGATCTGACTATGAAACATAGTAAGATTGAGTCCTCATGTTGCATAGACAAGAGTGAGTCTAAATACAATGAAGGGAGGGAAGTAGAATTTTAACATGGGGAGGAATCGGGTAGACTACACACAATTACAGCTGCTAAAAGCAAAACCAGGGCATAGGGATTCCTTTCTCTTCAGTCCCCAAAGGCTACTACCCCCATCACTGATTTCAAATTCTTCTAAGAGTAACCACTAAATGGAAGCAGATCATCCTGACTTTGCATAATGGAAACAGAGAAGTTAAGCGAGTTGGCTCCTATCATTCTGTAAGGCTGAGAACTGGAAATAAGTGTCATCATTTGTAATTCCTCTTTCAGACCACCTAGTTTCTCGTTCATGTATTATGTTTCCCTACAGGGTACACACTTGAGAATACTGGAGTGTGCTCCAAGAACGTTTACTAATATCAATACAAACTTCATCATATGACCTAGGAATAAAAAGGGTAATAGGGAAAAAACATTTCTGACAGGAGGAGAAGGTAATGTGAGGTAATCAAAAGAGTCAGGAGACTGGGTTTTATTCCCAGTTCTGACACTAACTGTGTGGCCTTATGAGAGAAATCATAAAACCTCTGTGGACCTCAGTTTCCCCATCTTGAAAATAAGGAGGTTGTGGAAGTTAGTCTCTGTGGCATGATATCGTAAGTCTCTATGCGATTCTCCAAGTAAATTAGAGTACATAAAAGTATGAGGTCTTGGGAATACTATCCAAGAGCCATCAAGAGAGAAGGTAAGCCAAGTTCATAAGGCGATTTAATCCTCAGAAGCAAGACCCAGCCAATAGCCAGCCAGACTGTGATTCCCTCTGCTATGTTTTCCTACTTTTGTGCCAACCCCAAAAATGCTAAGTCATTGCTTTTGCTAGAAGGATATTTTCTTATTGCATTCTGAGGATTTGAACAAATATTTTCATTTTGAGGAAAGCTTTCAGAACATTTTCAAATTGAAGGTTAGGCTTTTAGGACAAGAGGAGCCGCCAGACTGCAAAATAGAGCTCCCAGTTTTGGACAGACTCTGCACTTGAAGGAGGGGGAATCAGCATTTGTTTGACATGGCCCTTTCTTTCCACTGAAACTCAAAAGGTTTTCAGCAAAGTCTGTGGGTACTGCGGTTGCCATGGTAGTTCTTTTGGAGGAGCAGACACTGACAAAGCATTTAGCTTCAGCCTCATGACTGGTAACAAGCTGAGGCCAACGAGTTGGCCACCTATATGGAAAACTACAGACCTGCTTCCACCCTCACCCTCAATCTGTAGGCGTGCCTATTCAAAATTCCACTTCTGGGTACTTCTCCCTTTCCTTCAACCAGACAGCTCCTTTACCCCCCACCCCCACCCCCACCGCCAACTGCAGTTCCCCTGGGAAAAGACAGTATGCAAAATATGCTGCTCAGTAAAACAGTGAGAGGTGTCATATTTAACACAGCCTTGCATAAAAATGCACTCCCAAAGTGGTTACTCATCTAATTGTCAATTCACCTTCTAAGTATCATTTTATCAGGAATAGAGAATATAAGCTTTATATTAGAGTTTATTCACCTTTTAAAATTAGCATCAGTAGTTACCTCCTCCAAAAAGTCTTTCCTAATCCCTAGATTGGAGAGTTTTCCTCTAACCTGTGTGGCACCTGAACTTTGCTGTCATTTGCCGAAACATTAAAAATGTGTTTCTGTCTCTCCAGTAGAGAAGGAGCCTCTGTGTGTGCCTCTCACTTCCTTAGAGATTTTACTAAAGTGCTACCTTCTCAACAAGACCACTTTATTTAAAATTTCAACCTATACTCCACCTTTTTTTTTTTTAAATTTCACGTAGCAGGTATGATTTCTAACACATTTAATTGTTCATTTGCTTATTTACTAGGGTTGTTGTTTTCTTTTGATAGACTGTTATTTAGAGCAGTTTTAGGTTCACAGAAAAATTCAGTGGAAAGTACAGGGATTCCCAGATGCCACACTGCCTCCATTGATGCATAGACTCCTCTATTATCAGCTTCCCCCACCATAGTGATACATTTATAATAACTGATAAGCCTGCACAGACCCATCATCATCACTCAAGATCTGTGGTTTACATTGGGGTTCACTCAGTGTTTTACCTTCTCTGCATCTAGACAAACGTATAAAGACATGTCTCCACCACTATAGTATCATACCGAGCATTTTCACGAACTAGGCTTACTTTTATTGTCTGCCTCCCTCTTCCAGCTAGAGTGTAGGCTCTACAAGTGCAGTCCTTGTTCACTGGTGTATCTTAAAAGCCTAACATACTGCCTGGCATAAAGTAGGCCCTCAAAAATATTTGTTGAATAAATGAATGGGGGAAAATAAAATACCTTAGCATCCCTCAGGTTAAATGGTAGAAGTTTATTATCCTGTTGTGGTTAAAATTGTAAGACCAGATTAAGCACATTTATGAAGTAAAGCAAGGGAATCGTGGTGGCTTTGTTGTCTTTAATACTCTTGTTTGTTCCCTTGAATCTGGAGCAGTTATTTAAACCAGATAATGTTATAGAAAACCTAAGAGAACAGTGACTTTGATTAAGGTTTACTTAGCTATGAAGATCATTGGTGAATTGAGAGGACAAAGGGTCAAGGAAGCTATTACAAGATTGCCTTCAGAAGGAATTGATTAATCTTGTCAAGACTGTTCCCCTGTAGACAACAGGAAATCATCATGGACAGGATAGATACACAGAGCAGCATTTCCCACTAATCCCTTTAGATTCTCCATGAAAAAGAAAAAATCTTTAATGGCCGAATCATGTTATGAAACTTTGCATATTTCACAATCTATGATAGCATAGGATTTGAGATGTTCTGCAACAAAGAATTTAATTTTGTTTAACCCAATGTTTTATTTGACCTCAGAAACCTGTCTTCATTGTTCTTTTTTTTTTTTAAACATCTGTGCAGATATTCCTCTTTTTTTTATGAAACTTTCCTTAAAGTCCTTTTTCTTCCCATCTATTCACATGTGGCCTAAATCCCCCTAAATCAATTGTAACTTCAGAACTAATATAGCAAAGACTTCTGGGGGAATAATATCTCTTGGAAGGCCTCAAGCCAAGGATGTCAAAATCCAATAATTATTTATTGAAAAGCACCTTAAATGAAGTCCCAATCATAATCTCAAAAACTTTATGCTTAATATTGGGATGTAAAACATAGAGAAATACCTCTATTACACAGTAGAAGATGGGAAAGATCTTAAGAGAAATGTCATTAAAAAAACATAGTTTGAAGATATGCAAGGTCTTAGAAGTACAGGGTCAGTGAGGAGAGGAAAGAAGATAGAACTGACTACAGAAGGTTTGGGTAAATTTTGAAAAACTGTTGTGGCTTTAGGGCAAATCTTTGGCAGGGCAATGATATCATGTTCAATATTCAAAAGGGCATAGAGAATATATGTTTGGTCCCAATAGGCATCATTAGTCATGGAACTTCATCAACAACATATTTACTAGTGAAGCAGCCACTTGATAGGGACATAGAAAAGAATATCCTCTACATGTATCTATAGTTTCTGGAGACCACAATCTAGAAGGAAGGAAAATGTGGATGATCAACTTTATGACGTTACTCCAGTATGGTAAATTATACTTTCTCATTTGAGCAAATTCTCAGCACTCCATGTAGAATTGCAGGAAGCAGATAGTACTACAAGCCAGAAGAAAGTTGACCTTGTCTAACAATTTAGTCTTTCATGGTAGGACTCTACTTTCAGGAGTCTGAGGCAGCAGTCCTTATAAAGAGTGAGTTATCAAGCACTGTGCCAGAAGCCAGGGGAAGCATTTTTCCAGTTTCCCTTAGGAAAACATTGAATGGAATGGTAAATCGTTTGTGAAGCCAGATGAAAGCAAAGCATTAATGCATGGATTGTACCATTCCTTGTTCTCCGAGACACCCACTAGTTTGTCTTGCTGCAAATGGCCCACTGGAGTCAAAAGAGAATTCATACAAATTTCTTAAGAATCAAATGAGTTTTCCATTAGCTGACACTGATGAATCCTCGGTCTCTGAAGAGTTCTTCAAACTCGGTTCTTCAACATTGATTCTCTTGGAATCTATGGAATAACCTGTAGTCTTACTCAGAGTGGAAAGATTCAAGCTGCTTCCTGACACAGTGGAAGAAGAGTGATGTCCTCTCTAAACCATTGTTAAGGAAGACTAAAAGCATAATGATTTATGCTTTAGCAAACAAGGAGATCCAGCCAGTCCATTCTAAGGGAGATCGATCCTGGGTGTTCATTGGAAGGACTGATGCTAAAGCTGAAACTGCAATACTTTGGCCACCTCATGCGATGAGTTGACTCACTGGAAAAAGACTCTGATGCTGGGAAAGGTTGGGGGCGGGAGGAGAAGGGGACGACCGAGAATGAGATGGCTGGATGGCATCACCAACTCTGTGGACATGAGTTTGAGTGAACTCCAGGAGTTGGTAATGGATAGGGAGGCCTGGCGTGCTGTGATTCATGGGGTCGCAGAGAGTCGGACACGACTGAGCGACTGAACTGAACTGATCAAGAAGGTATCAGCAGCCAGATGGACACTTTGTTAGGTGTCATACATAACCTATGTATGTAGGTTTCATCCTCATAACCATTTCTTAATCTAGGTATTTCGCAGATGAGGGAATGAGGGCTCAAGATATCAAGTAACCTTCCCAAGATTCCACAACTTGTAAATACCAGAGTCTGGTATCTTCATGGAGTTTGGTCTTCATGAGCTGTCATCATAAGCTATCCAAATATCAGCAAGTTGGAAAGTATTAGAGATATAAAATTAGATCCAGACACTTAGGCAGTCGGGATAACTTAGATTTCACAGTTTGATTAGTATATGTGGAAATGTTTGTGCTAAGTTAAATACTAAGGGCTTCCCAGGTGTTGCAGTGGTAAAGAGTACACCGGCCAAAGCTGGAGACACAAGTGATGCAGGTTAGATCCCTGAGTTGGGAAGATTCCCTGTAGTGAGAAATGGCAACCCACTCCAGTATTCTTGCCTGGAAAATTCCATGGACAGAGAAGCCTGGCCTGCTACAGTCCATGGGGTTGAAAAGAGTTGAATATGACGAGCATACACATACACACACACACACACAAGTTACATAGTAGCTCATTAGACCCTGTGGATATTGGCACCTGATTTGGGGGCAAAAGATAGAGGTGGGTGGAAGATTATATAGAAAATTAAGTTCAACCAAAGTGTAAGTCATAAGAAAAATAAATTTAAAAAATTCCCTTAAGTATTTAATGTTTATCTAGAATATATGATGCTAAATTTCAGTAATTTCATAGTAAATTATGTAGCATACCCAACCAGAAATTATATCAAAAGAGCATATTAATAAGAATCTAGTATTCCCATACCTAGAATCTAGACTCTAGTGTACCCAAGTTTGTTTAATCAACATCATTTACTTTACATTTATGTTGTTTTCTACAGATTTTTTAACCTGAGATGTAATGAGGATGATGAAAATATTTCTTAAAAATATCTGAGTGAACTTGAATGAAACCTTTAAAAATGTGCTCTCAATGGATTCAAAATTAAAAACATATCTCTGTAAATATCTCCACTCTTTTTTATAGATATATTTTCAGTGGTATTATGAAATCAATTTCTGGCATTTTCTTCATGCTTAATTGATTACTGTTAACTAGTATGATGTAATTAACTAGAATTGATGCTTTCAAATCATGGTACTGGGCAGGTTGATGCTGAATCTGAAGCTCTAATACTTTGGCCGCCTGATGTGAAGAGCTGACTCATTGGAAAAGACCCTAACACTGGGAAATATTAGGCAAGAAAAGAAGGGGGCAAAAGAGGATGAGATGGTTGGATGGCATCACTGACTCAGTGGACATGAGTTTGAGCAAATTCTGGGAGATGTTGAAGGACAGCAAAGCCTGGGATTCTGCAGTTCACGGCATCACAAAAAATTGGACAAAACTTAGTGACTAAAGAAACAACAATATACAAACAATATATAAACAAACAACAATACAAACAATATGCACAAGCATACTGAGTTTTTATTCCTTATAGTAGAACTTGATTGACTGTATAAAGAAAGCTGAGTGCAGAAGAATTGATGCTTTTGAAGTGTGGTGTTGGAGAAGACTCTTGAGAGTCCCTTGGACTGCAAGGAGATCCAACCAGTCCATTCTAAAGGAGATCAGTCCTGGGTGTTCATTGGAAGGACTGATGTTGAAGCTGAAATTCCAATACTTTGGCCACCTGGTGCAAAGAGCTGACTCACTTGAAAAGACCCTGATGCTGGAAAAGGTTGAGGGCAGGAGGAGAAGGGGACGACAGAGGATGAGATGGTTGGATGACATCACCAACTCAATGGACATGGGTTTGGGTGAACTCTAGGAGTTAGTGATGGACAGGGAGACCTGGCGTGCTGCAGTTCATGGGGTCGCAAAGAGTCAGACACGACTGAGTAACTGAACTGAACTGATAGTCTTTAATTTTGCTTTAATATGTTTCATACAATGTAGTCTGCACTATTTATCTCCAGAGATCCATTGTTTTATGTCTCTAAATGTGTATCTGTGTCTGGTGTACTTTTCCTTCATGCCAAAGATCTCCTTGCTATTAAGGATACTGATTTTGCAGAAAGGAATGAAAATTAACATTGATTTTCCACTGGGCTATGTCTTGATTTTGCTATGTTCCACTGTTCAATATGCCCTGGGAGAAATTTTACTTTTAAAGTATTTTGTAGTATAATCCTGTGGGAAACAACAGCACCTCAAACTCCTTTACCTAATGTTGAAGTGCCAGGATGGGTATTGTCATAGATTTGTATGGGGATCTCCTTTCCCCAGACTGGTATGGTATGTGGGTGACTCAGAGGCTAAAAAGTTGATGCCCATTCAAGGTGATATAAATAGCTGTTTTAACAACATCTCTTTAAAGTTGCAAGGGAGAAAGATGAGAAGCAATATCCCAGTTATTTTTTCACATAACTCCATTAGCAAAACAAGAGCCCTGCTGCTAACTGAACCCACCAGCCTTAGAAGGAAGCTTGGTGGTGGTGGTGGTTTTGTTGCTGTCATGTCTGACTCTTGCAACCCCATGGACTATAGCCTGCCAGATTCCTCTGTCCATGGGATTCTCCAGGCAAGAATGGTGGAGTGGGTTGCCATTTCCTTCTCCAAGAAGGAAGTTTAGTAATCATGTTATGCTACCCAAGAATGATCCAGGTAACTTATCAAAGTATTCCTTTCAGACACATCTAGTACTTTCTTTGAGATGAGCTCTTATAGATAACGTTTTCTCAATCTAATTTTTTTTTTTTTTAGTGTTCATAATAGATTGGTGAGCCAAATATCCTCAGTCTGGCATGACCTTTGATCTAATTCTGTCTGTACCAATTATTACATCTATGGGATTTATACTTTTTAAACAGTGGGGATCCAACCAGTCCATTCTAAAGGAGATCAGTACTGGGTGTTCATTGGAAGGACTTATGCTAAAGCTGAAACTCCAATACTTTGGCCACCTCATGAGAAGAGTTGACTCACTGGAAAAGACCCTGATGCTGGGAGGGATTGGGGGCAGGAGGAGAAGGGGACAACAGAGAATGAGATGGCTGGATGGCATCACCGACTCGATGGACATGAGTTTGAGTGAACTCCGGGGGTTGGTGATGGACAGGGAGGTCTGGCATGCTGTGATTCCTGGGGTCGCAAAGAGTCGGACACGACTGAGCGACTGAACTGAACTAAACTGAAACAGTGGGGAAGCCACTACCATGGACTAAGGACATGGTGTTTCTTTCTTACTCAGACTAGTCATTGGATTTAACAATGAAATGAAGGCAATTGCCAGCCGGTGATTCAAAAACATTGTTCTTTCTCCCTTGCAAAATATTAGTGAGATAAACTTAGGTAACAAATCGGTTATCAACTGTATTTTTCTTTCCTTTAAACTTTTGATCACTTTTTCCTAACTTGTTTTCCATTACTCAAAACATTCTCAAACAAGAGTGATTATAATGGGATGGGAAAGATCCATACCAATCCTAGAGGGTGTGATCTCTGATTAAAAACCCCCATTTAAATTGCTACAAAAATAGCCATGAATAAAGTAAGATCTTTTTCTTCTTAATATCAAACCACTATTAAAATGACCAAAGGAATTTAAAATGGATACAAATACACACAAAGCCAAAATAAAGAAGAATGCCTTTTATATTCTAGATACCTCAAGAAATTTCTGCAGTTAGACTGAAATAAGATAGGGCTCAAATCTATTCTTCCTGATAAAGATGTACAGCTTTACAGCAGAAAGTAAAAGATTCTGGCAAAATCCCATTAAGAGCCCCAATATGGGTGAAAGTTAATGGTAAGGAAGGGACATATTAGAGATGGAATATGATATTTATTTATCATTTTTTTAAAAAAATCATTCATTTTGAAGGCATTGATCTACAGCAAGTGTCAACAACTTTTTCTGTAAAGGGTTGAACAGTAAATATCCTTTGCTGACTAAAAGATGTCTGCCATTGTGGCATGAAAGCAGCCATAACTGATAAGACAGAGTATACCTGTATTTTCATACAATTTTATTTATAAGTACTGAGATTTGAATTTCACATAATTTTCATGGCATGATATATGATTCTTCTTTTGATTCCCCCGCCCCCCAGCCATTTAAAATGTTCTCTTAGCTTGAAGATCATATAGAAATAGGTTACAGGCAAGATTTTCACCTCCCCAAGTTTGCTAATCCCTAGCCTACAGCATGAGAAAGAAGTTATGCCTAGTGGCCCCAGGGTATATGGAACAGTTCATCAAGCACTGAGGAGGGCATGGCAGGCAACGGCACTAAGAACAAGACCAGTGACAATATATTGGTTTGTCTGGCATGGAAGCCTGACCAAATGCAATGCTAGAAAACAATAGTGTATTACACAATAGTTTCAGAAAATGCATATATACATACACACATGCATTTCCCATTGTTTTTGAAAAGCAGTCCATTCAGAAGAAAAATAGACAAGATAATTATACAAGTTGTATATACATATATACACACAAGTAGGTGAAACAGATGTACAAGCTATTTATAAAAGAATAAAAAGAAAAGACCCATTTGTACATGAAAAGTTTCAATCTCACTAGAGATTGAGAAGGACTAGTTAAAACAGCTTGATGCCATTGATACCAAATTGATAAAAATTAAGCATTAGTATCTAGAAAACCTAGTAGGGTTGTGATTACTTTCATATTTCTGATGGCAGTGTATAGTGTAATAATCATTCAACAAGCTATTCTACTGAAAGGAATTTGACCTATTGAAATAAAAAGTGACATAACATAAAAATATATTTGTAAGGATATGCCTTATTCTAATGTTGTTTGTTATGGAAGAATGTTTGCATCAATTAAATGTTGAAAAGTAAAAGATTGGTTAAGTATGGTACATCCATATGCTACAATTCTATGCAGCCAATAAAATAATTTACAGATTTTATTTTTGACATGAGAAACTGTTTACAATTTATTCTAAGTGAAACAAGCATGTTATAAAAATATATATGGTATGGTCATAAGCTTTTAAAAAATCTTTGTGCATGTATATAATACATGCCGTGTAAAGAATATGTGTATATACATTTATTTACTTATTTATTCATGGAATTATGGAACAAAGATTGGGTAGACAAGCAATGAAAGCAATGGTGTTCTTTGTGTGGGGGTTCATCTGATATATAAATCTCTATATAAATTATTGTTTGGTATTTTATAAAGTGTACTTATATGCTGTGTATTTCCTTTCAGTTGCTTCCTAATGTTTTCAAGTTTAATCCATGATAGTTTTACTTGTGTGTTATTCTACTGTCTGAATATACCACGCAAATTATTATGAACAGCACTCCTATGAACAACATTGGACATGTCTTATAATGTACACGCGTAAGAATATGTCTAAGGTACAGACCATTGGAGTAAAATGAATGAATTTTAAGGAATAATCACATTTAATTCTATTGTGTGCATGCATGCTCAGTTGTTCAGTGGTTTCCAACTCATTGCAGCCTGGTGGACTGTAGCCTTCCAGGCTCTTCTGTCCATGGAATTTTTCAGGCAAGAATACTGGAGTGGGTTGCCATTTCCCCTCCAGGGAATCTTCCTGACCTAGAAGTCAAACCCGCATCTCCTGCATTGGCAGGTGGGTTCTTTACCACTGAGCCACCTAGGAAACCCCCTAACTCTAGTAAGTTATACCAAAATGTGTGTCAAAATTCATACTTCTACCAGAAGTATATTGTTTTGTTCTTCTATATTCTGAAAAATGCTCAGCCATTATATAATTGAATGTCACTTCTTTTCTTTTTTTTCTCCTAAAATTTTTATTTAATAAATGGTACAAAGCAAAATGCCAAAAACATTAACAGTTAAAATTTCACCAAAAGAAAAAATAATATAGAATACACAGTTGTAGAAAGCTACATTATTTTACAACTGCCTCAGGCTGCAAAAAGAAAAAAAAACCCAATGCTATACCTAAGTTATCCCTCTCTCAAAATAATGCCATTTATGTTATAAACCATGAGCATCCCATCAAAAGATGGGAACTGCTTTTGTTAATTCATATGTATATATATATATATATATATATATATATATATATATAATTGTATCACTTTGCTATACACCTGAAACAAACACAACACTGTAAATGAAATATAGCACAATATAAAATAAAAATAAGTAACAGACCTTTGGGGCTTTACACTGAGTTAGAGTTCCTATCAGAGGGATAACAGCACCACACCGTACTGAATCCTCATGAAGGAGGCACACGAATGACTGGATTACAAGAGTTACAGGAATGAGAGCTGCTCACTCCCCAGAAACTACAGCTCACGGAAAACCACCAAAGGCACGAGATACAGACCATTTAGTTATGAATGTGTCAAACTCAAGAAAGTCCACATTATTCCTACAACATGTTGAAAGTGCTTCAGAATTCACACAATACTAATTTTCTTTTGAATGTCACTTCTTTTCTTTCTCTTGTTTCTATTTGGAACTCTGATTATTCATATGTTAGACCTTTCCAATACATCCTCTATGCACCTTAATCTCCCTTTCATATTCTTCCTTTTTCTTTTATTTTAGTTTAGTCTCCCTGGACTCATTTTGGGTAATGTTTTTGGCTTAATAATCTAGTTCACTAATTTTTTCCTCAGTTGCATATAATCTAAGTTTTAACTAGTCATTAAAGGTTTAATTTTAATAATTACATTTTCCATTTCTATATGTTATTTTTGGTACTTTTCCAAATATACTTAGTCATTTCCCCCTATTTCTTATTCCTTGCTATATTTAAGCCTCTTTAATTTTTTTTCAAAAAAATTAAACATTCTTATTTTATGTGAAAATTGATTATTTCTAATATACGAAGTCATTATAGTTCTGATTCTTGTATCTACTTTTTATCTTAACTTTCACTGTCAATATTTTGTTTCCTTTTTGTTTTTGCTATCTTTTACTTAGAGTATGTTTTTCTTGGAATTTTATCTGTGGGAGTATTTAGTGGCATGGACTGAGTTTTTGCATTTTCTGAGATTTGCATATGGTTCTGCTAATTGTCTTAGTTCACCATAACTCAAAACCACTTCAGATTAAATTATTTTCATGAGGTGTTTCATACTACAAAGTAGCAGAAATTTGGACTGAAAATCCATCTGAGAATTGACTTATATTAACATTCTATGGAAAGATTTTCATTTTTCCTTTGGTATATGAATCAAATCACAGGCATGTTCCCTTGCTCTTCTCTGTGAAGAAGTTTATTTGTTCTTCATTTACCCTTCAACTGAGAATGCAATTCTTTGCTCAGATTTATGTGTGTACCCAACTTCCTATTAAATCTCTAAATTTGCCTACAACCATATTAGTTTTCTCAAGCTGCCATGACAGAATGCCATAGAAGAGATGGCTGAAACAACAGAAATTTTATTTCCTCTCATTTCAAGAGATGGCAGTGAGATCAGAGTGCCAGTATGGTTGGGTTCTGGTGAGAATTTTCTTCCTGGCTTACCGAAGAGTGCCTTCTCATTGTGTCCTCACACAGTGAAGAGGCAGGTTAACCTCTCTTTCCCTTTTCTTGTAAAGCTGCCAGTCCTATTGAACTGGGGCCCTTGTGACTTTATTTAACCTTAATTACCTCCTAAAAGCCATATCTTCAAATACGGTCACATTGGGAGGTAGAACTTCAACATAAAAATTTTAGGGTGGGTCGCAATGCAGAACATAGTACACCCTAAACTTTCATCTCCTGATTCCTCTGCTGCTGCTGCTGCTAAGTCACTTCAGTCGTGTCCGACTCTGTGTGACCCCATAGACGGAAGCCCACCAGGCTCCCCCGTCCCTGGGATTCTCCAGGCAAGAACACTGGAGTGGGTTGCCATTTCCTTCTCCACCTGATTCCTCTACATTGCACAATTACCAAAAACAAACGATCTAAAGCCATCAAAATGTTGCAGAAACTCTTTATCCATGAGGAAAATTGTATAGCGTGCATATACTATCTGGCAATTTCTGCTTTACCTTCATATTTTGCTCCTGCATGTTTCTTCATTTTTGACAGCTCAGCAATCCGTTTTTAGAGTTTGATTCTTGGTGAAACTCTCTATCACATCCCTATTTTACCTATCTTTTGCTATATCTTTAGGAGATGCCTAACAGAGTTAATATCATTGCCTGATTAACATCTTAATGATCTATGCATCTGATTTTGGTTTTTTGTTTTGTTTTCACTTTGGGTTTTTTATATATAGTGGCCTATTTGATACCATGTCTGGTAGGTTTTTACTAAATGTAAAGACATTGTGTGTAACAAACCATGCAAATTATGACATTTTTTTCTCTAGAGATAGTTTAGCTTTTAGTGGCTCCCCATAAAGAGTGAGAAGTAAGCATATCAATCTAACTAATTATTCTGAGTCAAAAGCTGGGTTGTTATTTTGGAAAGTACATATCTATACTATTTGGCCTGTTTTCCTAGGGAATAGCTCTTTAGGACTTTCAACTAAAATCCTAGTGTTCACCAACATCCTTCCTTCTAATGGGTACTAAATTCCTGGTCTTTTCAGCATGGAAAAACTGCAAAAAACTCGCCTGCCTTCCAGGGGCTTTTTGCTTTGTCTGAGAACTTGGCAAATGTCTAAAAAGGAAAACTGGCTATGTATTTTCCCATAAAAGTTTTGCTGATTTTTCTGACCCTTAGCAATGATCTTCTATATATATATTCTCAGTCTCTTACTCTCAAGTCAGAATTGGGAAATGTCCCCAAAGAAAGAGCAGATGCAGAATATTATCCCACCTCTCCATGGTTCTCCTTTCCCATAAGTTTGGCCACCAAAGTTTTCATTTCCTTAGTGGTTTTCTAATACCTTTTTAAAAGCTATTTAACATTTTTATTTAGCTGTTTTAATTATTAGTTAAAACATGTGTATGCTACAAGTAATTTAATTCTATATATATCTAGATTTATCAGTTCAGTTCAGTAACTCAGTCGTGTCTGACTCTTTGTGACCCCATGAATTACAGCACGCCAGGTCTCCCTGTCCATCACCAACTCCCAGAGTACACTCAAACTCATGTCCATAGAGTTGGTGATGCCATACAGCCATCTCATTCTCTGTCGTCCCCTTCTCCTCCTGCCCCCAGTCCCTCCCAGCATCAGAGTCTTCCAGTGAGTCAACTCGTCGCATGAGGTGGCCAAAGTATTAGAGTTTCAGCTTTAGCATCAGTCCTTCCAATGAACACCCAGGATCGATCTCCTTTAGAATGGACTGGCTGGATCTTCTTGCAGTCCAAGGGACTCTCAAGAGTCTTCTCCAGCATCACAGTTCAAAAGCATCAATTCTTCAGCGATCAGCTTTCTTCACAATCCAACTCTCACATCTATACATGACCACGGGAAAAACCATAGCCTTGACTAGACGAACCTTTGTTGGCAAAGTGATGTCTCTGCTTTTTCATATACTATCTAGGTTAGAATACATTTATTCATATTTAATTCAATTTTGTACATTGTTTTTGTCAGAAAGATTGTTCCAGGTAACCTAACATAATGTCAGAAACAAAAAGTGATTTAGGTAAGAGTTTTTCTAAAGAGAATTATTTTATTATGTGATATAGAAGAACAGACACTGAAAGTAAAAAAAAAAAAAAAGTCAACTAGATAAAAATAAGAGATACTGCTGATAATCTGTCCATCCTTTAATCTTTAATTTCTAAATATGTGAGAATAAAATTTACAAGAAGAAGGTACGTAAAGTTAAGTATAATGCTCAACTAATTATTATAAATTGAATATATCCATGTAAGTACAGCCCAGGTCAAAAAGCAGAGTACTCTTGTATCTATCCCAGAAGTTCCCTTCTCCCAATTACTGTTCTTCTTTTCTTTAAAAGTAATCACTATCCTGATTTCCTGTACCATTACTGAATAAAATGTTCCATGTGAATAAACTACAAGTTGCTTATCCATCATATAGTTTATAGGGTTTCGGTTGCTTCCAATTTGACATAATGATGAATAATGGTCCTATAAACTTTCTTATGGGCATTCCTGGTACCTCAGCGGTAAAGATTCAGCCTGCAATGCAGGAGATGCAGGTTCAATGCCTAGTTCAGGAAGATCCCCTGGAGAAGGAGGTGGCAACACTCTCCAATATTCTTGTCTGGGAAATCTCTTGGACAGGAGAACCTGGTGGGTTACAGTTCATGGAATCGCAAGAGTTGGACACAACTTAGCAACAACAGCAAACATTCTTATACAGACACTTTAATGCACCCATGCATTTCAGATTTATATATGATTAGTGATGGAATTCATAGGTCATAGGATATGTTTACGTTCAGTTTTAATAGATAATTCCTGGTTTTCTCAATAGTCATGTCAATTTACTAACTTACAGGTGGGAATTGAGAATTCTACTCGTTTCGTAAGTTTGGCGACATATGGCATAATCAGTGTTTTTAATTTTAGTCATATTGATAGGTGTTTGATGAAAATGAGGTACTAATTAACATTTCCCTGATTATTGTTTTATGTGTTTGGTGAACATTTGATGTCCTCTCTGTGAAATACCTCTTTGAGTGTTCTGCTTATTTTTCTATTGGTTGACTTTAGTTATTATACCTATAAGCCCTTTGGCAGAAAATGAAGAGCCTCTTGATTAAAGTGAAAGAAGAGAGTGAAAAAACTGGCTTAAAACTCAATGTTCAGAAAACTAAGATCATGGCATCTGGTCCCATCACTTCATGGCAAATAGGTGGAGAAACAATGGAAACAGTGACAGACTTTATTTTCTTGGGCTCCAGTATCACTGCAGATGGTGACTGCAGCCATGAAATTTTAAAAGACCCTTGCTCCTTGGAAGAAAAGCTATGACCATCCTAAACAGCATGTTGAAAAGCAGAGACATTACTTTACCAACAAAAGTCCATCTAATCCAAGCTATGGTTTTTTCAGTAGTCATGTATGGATGTGAGCATTGGATGCAAAGAAAGCTGAGCACCAAAGAATTGATGCTTTTGAACTGTGGTGTTGGAGAAGACTCTTGAGAGTCCCTTGGACTGCAAAGAGATCCAACCAGTCCATCCTAAAGGAGATTAGTCCTGAATATTCATTGGAAGGAACTGATGCTGAAGCTCCAATACTTTGGACACCTGATATGAAGAATTGACTCACTGGAAAAGATCCTGATGCTGGGACAGACTGAAGACAGGAGGAGAAGGGGATGACAGAGGATGAGATGGTTGGATGGCATCACTGACTTGATGGACATGAATTTGGGTAAAATCCAGGAGTTGGTGATGGACAGCGAGGCCTGGTGTGCTGCAGTCTGAGGGGTTGCAAAAAGTTGAACACAACTGAGTGACTAAACTGAACTGATAAGTCCTTTGTCATTTATATATAGGGTTATAATCTTGAAAGTACAAAGATACACTTAATAGTTCTTTAGGATTTTTTTTAACACATTTGGATATATAGCAACATAATTTTTATTGTTTTAAGTGAACTTTGTGAGGAGCAAGTTACATACAAAAGTGAACCCACTCAGTGTACAAGTTGATGAGTTTTGACACATGTATACTTATGTAACTGACCATCACAAAAAGTGAGATATAAAATATTTCCATCACCCTCTGTGTCTCTTCCTATTCAATTTCTCAACTTCACCTGACCCTAGCAATAATGATCTGTTTCCTATCACTATAAAATATATGTTTTTTTTCCCTAGAGTGTTGTATAAATGAAATCATATATATTATTGTCTGGCTTCTTTTGCTCAGCACAATCTTTTTGAGATTTATTCATCTTATTACCTGTATCATAGTTCATTGCTTTTTATTTCTAAGTAATACTTCACTTCATAGACATACCACAGTTTATCTATTGCCTCTGAATGAACTTTTTTGTTGTTTCTAGATTTGGGATTATTAATAATGCTTCTGAAAATAATTTTGAACAAGTCTTTATGGCAGATATATTCATTTTTCATGGATAAACACTCAAGGATTTAATCGTTAGGTTGTACAGTAACTATATGTTTAGTTATTTAAGGAACCACCAAAAGTTTTTTTTTAATATTGTAGATTTTACATTAATAGCAGTGGTTTATGAGAGCTCTAGTTACTAAACATCCTCAACATTTGATACTGTTAATCTTTTCATTTTAACTTTTGTAGTATTATCTCATGATGGTTAATAATGTTGAGAATCAATAATACCAAGCCCATCCAGTGAAAATTATATTTCAGATATTATATTTTTTAACCTCTAGAAATTACATTTGGTTCTTTTAAAATTATGTTTTCTCATTTTATTCATGTTTTTCTTTAAATCTTTGGACATATTTATAAGAACATGTTTAATATTCATGTTTGCCAGTTCCATCACTTTTGTTATTTCTTGGTTTATTTCTATTGAAAGAATTTTCAATGGATTATGAGTACATTTTTTTTTTTTTTGCCTTATTGGCTATCTATTTACCTTGTTTGGATGCTGGATATTTTGAATTTTTCTTTGTTAAATGCTATTTTGCTATATTTCTTCAAAGAATGCTGGACTGTTTCTGGCAGAGTGCTAATTATAAGTTTGAAGCTTATTTTTAAGTTTCTGTTCTTTTATTTTAGGACAAACCTAGAATACTTTTCCTCTATGGTTAGTTTAGTACCAGTAATAACACATGACTCTTTTGGGTTCTCTGTTGAATAACCTGTGTATTCACTCTGCTGCTGAGAACTTTTGCTTGGCTTCCAGGTCCCCAGTAATTCTGCTTTATCCTGAGATGTTCTTTGCCTAGCTTCTTAGAGTTTTGCCTATGCATGTTGATTAGTATTTAGTCAAAGACAGAAAAGGACCCATGTGCAGATTTCTGAAGATCTCTGCCTAGCTCTGCTTTCTCTGATTTTTTGCCCACAAAACCAAGTTTCCAAAGATTCCCTGAATAGAAATCTTGGCCTCTTTAACACATTAATGTTGGGCTCTGTTTTGGTTTCCTTCCCTATTGCCTGGTCCAGAAATTGCCTCTAGGCTGAAAGCAGCAGTGAGACTAGGGCTCACTTAATTTATTTTTCTTCTGTCAGGGCTTACAGGTATTTGCCTGAAGATAGTTACTTCTATATATTGTGATCATTTTCTGTTTGTTTACAGTAGAAGAGTAATTCTGCAAACTTATCAGTTCCTCATAGTCAAAGGTAGAAGTTCTGGTCATCTTAATTTTGCACATAGACGGTCCTTGACTTACAACGATTTCACTTACTATATTTCAATTTTACAGTGGAGTGAAAGCAATAGACATTCAGTCAAACCATATTTTGCATTTTGGATTTTGATCTTTTCCTTGGCTAGCAATATGTGGTGTAATACTTTCTCTTGGTATTAGACAGTGAGAGCAAACTCCTGCTCCCAGTTGGCCACATGATCACAAAGATAAAAAAAAAACTGCTATACTCACCAACATACTATACCCAGGCAACCATTCTGTTTTTTACTTTCAGTACATTATTCAATAAATTACATGAGTTTTTCAATACTTTATTACCTTATAGGCCTTGTGTGAGATGATTTTGCTCAACTGTAGGGTAATGTAAGTGTTAAGGTAGGCAAGGCTAAGCTATGATGTTCTGTAGGTTACGTGTATTAAATAATTTTTTACTTACAGTATTTTCAACTTACCATGGGTTTATCGGGATATAAACTGAAGATCTGTATTACAAATATCTCAATCTGTAATTAGTCTGTACTATTTTGTTATATTGGCATATAAATTTTTGTTACTATTTAATTTAATTGCATTATAGTTAGAAAATATTTTAAGTGATGCAAATGTTTATTTGTTGACATTTGTTGTGAAATGGTTTATGATCTTTTGCTTGCTATATTTTCTAAATGCTTCTTGTGAACAGCAGGTGAATTTTAAAATTTGTTGGACTGATCCACTATTTATAAGGATTACCTTGCTAATGTTGCTTATATCTTCTTTATCCTTATTTATTTTTGTTATTTTCACCTATAAGATACTGGATACTGATAGATCTATCAAATACTGGAAGGATGATCCAACCATTGTTCCCATGTATTTGCATAGGTTTCATTGTAAATGATACCTCCTGATGTCAATTACAAATAGCAGTCATGCCAACCCTAATACCCATTCCAACTTCCTATGCATTACCTCCATGTGTAAAACTGTCTAGATGTAGTCCCACCCCCTCTTACTGACTCTTACAAAAGATGAAAGAAACAGTTTTAAGGTCAGTACTGGACAAGAAACCTGAGGGGCCAGATGATATACCCTAATAGACAGGACAAAATCTGTGAAGTCAAAATCCAGGTAGAAACTACTGCAACAAATGTTGCAGCAAATTATTATTCTTTCAATATATCTCTTGAATTCTTTCCTTTGGCTAGACATCAGGGGAGGATATGATACTCCAAGATAATTTAAACATTCCCTGAGTGCTAAATTCCAAGCTTCAATAAAAGGTTTGCACAGACTAATAGCATCAGGGCTTTATCTGATGAATTAAAAGAGACTATTATCTTTGTTTTTCAAAGAGAATAAGAAAATCACCCGAGTAATTTCCAGATTCTCAGATGTAGTCTCAAGATTACATGGCAAAAAAATTACAAAACAGAATAAGAAAAATTCCAATAGTTTCATCCATCCTGCCCTGGTTGTTTTTAGAAGAAGACAATCAACAGTGACAATTGCGAAACATGATGAAACCAAATAAATGAGGCTCCAAGAAACATTTTCTTTCTTCATTTATTGGTCTTGCAATAGTCTTTGAGTTGGGGCCAGCTAATTTGTAAGCTGATGTGGACAAACTTTAACAGGTGTTTCATTTCTGCTTGAGCAGTTTTTGTGAAAATCATCTCCCTACTTCCACTCTCACTCCAATCCTCCAGATATTTCTCAAAACACAGCTTTGATCGTGCCTTCCCTTTATCCAACTTACCAACAGATGATCATTCTATACAGAGTAAAACATCTTAACCAACACTTCTGCCAACCTTTACCTCATAGCCCACTCGGCTATACATGCTGCACCCTGACCACACACTATCAGACATCATCTTTCTGCAGTTTTTTCTCCACACACACACACCCCTATTCCTCTGCCACGCCTTTGTTCATTGTGATAATCTGTTTGGAATACCTTATCATCCATTTCTTTATTCTAATCCTTAAATCATCAAACCCATGATTAAGTTTGATCTCAGTTCTGACCAATAGATATTTAAGGAGTGTTCAGGTTGATCTTTTGTTCGTTTTTTGCTCTTCAATTGAAATACAGTTGATTTACAATATTATATTAGTTTCATGTGTACAACACAGTGATTCAGTATTTATATAGATTATAATCCATTGAAAATTATTATTGATACAAAATAATGATTATAATGTCCTGTGTTGTGCAATCTATGTTTTTTTCTTATCTATTGTATACATAGTGGTTTGCATCTCTTAATTGATACTCCTTGCCGGCAAATCTGTTACAATCTTTAATGAGATCACACCCTGTGTCCTGGTGTGCATGAGACCCTGTGTGTGACCTCCAAGACTGGAATTTCTGTTTCCTCCAGTCCTGTGGAGTTCCTGTGATCAAACCCCTCTGGCTTTCATAGCCAGATACTCTGGGGGCTCCTCCTTCCGTTGCCAGACCCCCAGGCTGGGGAATCTGATGTGGGGCCCAGGACTTTCACTCCTATGGGTTTAATTGTTTTCCAGTTTGTGGGTCACTCAATTAGTGTGTGTGGGATTTGATTTTATTGTTATTGTATCCCTCCTACCATCTTATACTTTCTTCTTGGTTTTTGGATGTAGAGTATCTTTTTTGTAGGTTCTATTTTTGTTTGTTTGCTTGTTTGTTTGGTGGTTATTCAGGAGTTAGTTGTGATTTTGGCGTTTTCATAAGAAAAAGTGAGCTCACATCCTACTCTCCCATCTTGTCCTGCTACCCCCTTATCCTATACCCCTAATTTGCCTCTCCCCTCTCCCACTTGGTAACCACCAATTTCTTTTCTATATCTGTAATTACTCTTCTGTTTTTCATATACATTCATTTGTATTATATCTTAGGTTCTACATATAAGTGATATCACGCAGTATGTCTTTGTCTGTGTCACTTATTTCACCAAGCATAACATTATTTAGGTCTATCCATGTTTCCACAAATGGTAGAATTTAATTCATTTTGTGGTTGAGCAGAGACATTACTTTGCCAAACAAGGTCCGTCTAGTCAAGGCTATGGTTTTTCCCGTGGTCATGTATGGATGTGAGAGTTGGACTGTGAAGAAAGCTGATTGCCGAAGAATTGATGCTTTTGAACTGTGGTGTTGGAGAAGACTCTTGAGAGTCCCTTGTACTGCAAGGAGATCCAACCAGTCCATTCTAAAGGAGATCAATCCTGGGTGTTCATTGGAAGGACTGATGCTAAAGCTGAAACTGCAATACTTTGGCCACCTCATGCGACAAGTTGACTCACTGGAAAAGACTCTGATGCTTGGAAAGGTTGGGGGCGGGAGGAGAAGGGGATGACAGAGAATGAGATGGCTGGATGGCATCACCGACTCTGTGGACATGAGTTTGAGTGTACTCCGGGAGTTGGTGATGGACAGGGAGGCCTGGCGTGCTGTGATTCATGGGGTCGCGGAGAGTCGGACACGACTGAATGACTGAACTGAACTGAACGGAACTGAATATTCCATTGTATGTATGTATATGTATGTTTGTATACATACATATGTGTGTTTCATGTGTACAACATATATATATATATATGTGGGGGTGGGGTGGGTGTGTGTGTATGTCACTTCTTTACCCATTGGTAAGTTGATGGGCATTCAGGTTGCTTCCTAACCTTGGCTATTGTAAATAATTCTGCATTGTACATTGGGGCACACAAATTTTTTGAATTAGTACTTTTGTTTTTTCTGTATGTATATCCAGGAGTGGACTTATTAGATCATATGAAAGTTCTGTTTTTAGTTTTTTGAGGCCATTCCATACAGTTTTCCATAGTTGGTTGTACAAATTTACGTTTTCATCAGCAGTGTACAAGGGTTCCCTTAATTCTGCATCCTCTCCAACATTTATTACTTGTGGACTTTTTGATGACAGCCATTTTGACAGGTGTGAGATGAAATCTCATTGTGGTTTTGATTTGCATTTCTTTAATAATCAGCAATGTTGAACCTCTTTTCATGTGCCTGTTGGCTCTCTGTGTGGTTTCCTCAGAAAAATACACATGTCTTCTAACCATTTCTTGGTTGTGTTTTTTGTTTATACTGAGTTGTATTAGCTGTTTATAAATTTCAGATATTAACCCTTTATCAAGCATATCATTTGCAAATATTTTTCCCATTCCCTAGTTTGTCTTTTCATTTTGTTGATAGTTTCCATTGCTGTTAAAAAGGGTGTTTTTTTTAAAGTTTAATTAGGTCCCTTTTTAAAAGTTTTGCTTTCATTTATTTCACCTTAGGAGACAGGTCTAAAAAACTATTGCTTAGATTTCTGTCAAAGTTCTCTTCTAGGAGTTTCATGGGTTTTAGGTCTTAAATTTAGGTCCTTATTCCATTTGAGTTTATGTCTTATGTATGGTATGAGACAATATTCTTAAACTCCTTATTTTATATGTAGTTATTCAGTTGTCCACACAGCTCTTGCTGAAAAGGCTGTCTTTTCTCCAGTATGTATTTGTGCCTCCTTTGTCACAGACTAATTGACCATAGAGTGGATTCTGTGGGTTTATTTTGGTGCTTTCTGCTCTGTTCCATTGGCCCATGTGTCTGTTTTGTGCCACTCTCATGCTGTTTTGATTACTGTAGCTTTGTAGTATGGGGAGTTGGAGGTGACATCAACCAAGTTGGTGTTTGTTCTTTTTTCTCAAGATTGTCTGTTCTTTTTTTCTCAAGATGGTTTTGGCAATTTGGGGTCTTTTGTGGTTCCAAATGAATTTTAGAGTTGTCTCTTGTAGTTCTGGGGAAAATGCCGTGGGTATCTGATAGGGTTTGTGTTAAAATTGTAAATTGCTCTGAGTAGTGTGGCCATTTTAACAATATTAATTCATCCAATCCGAGAGCACAAGATATTGTTCTGTTTCTTTCCATCTCTTTAATATTGGCCACCTCATGCGACGAGCTGACTCGCTGGAAAAGAGTCTGATGCTGGGAAGGATTGGGGGCGGGAGGAGAAGGGGACGACAGAGAATGAGATGGCTGGATGGCATCACCGACTCGATGGACATGAGTTTGAGTGAACTCCAGGAACTGGTGATGGACAGGGAGGCCTGGCATGCTGTGATTCATGGGGTCGCAAAGAGTCGGACATGACTGAGCAACTGAACCGAAGTGAACTGAATCAGTGTTAAGTATTATGTCATCTGGAAATAGTGACAGTTTTCCTTCTCTTCCCAATTTGGATGCCTTTTACTGCCTTTTGTTATCTGATTGTTGTGGCTAAGATTTCCAATACTATGTTGGCATAGAGGTGGCAAGAGTGTGTATCCTTGTCTTGTTCCTGAATTTGGAGACAAAGCTTTCAGCTTTTTACTGTTGAGTATGAAGTCAGCCACTGAACTGACTGGACGGATGATGCTAGCGTGGGTTTGCCGTTTGTCGTTATCGCTCAGTCACTCAGTCTTTGTGAGCACAGGGGCGGCAGCACACCAAGCTTCCCCGTCCTTCCCCTTCTCCCGGAGCTGGCTCAAACCACGTCCATTGAGTCGGTGATGCCGTCCAACCGTCATGTCCTCTGTCATCCTCTTCTCCTCCTGCCTTCAAACTTTCACAGCACCAGGGTCCTTTCTAATGAGGCAGGTGACCAAACTACTGGATCTTTGGCATAAGCTCTGGGTTTGTCATTCAGTTCAGTTCAGTCGCTCAGTCGTGTCCGACTCTCTGCGACCCCATGAATCACAGCACGCCAGGCCTCCCTGTCCATCACCAACTCCCGGAGTTCACTCAAACTCATGTCCACAGAGTCGGTGATGCCATCCAGCCATCTCATTCTCGGTCGTCCCCTTCTCCTCCCGCCCCCAACCTTTCCCAGCATCAGAGTCTTTTCCAGTGAGTCAACTCGTCGCATTATGTTGACCTTTTATTATTATACATCACCTCTGTACCCACTTTGATGAGAGTTTTTTCTTATCACAAATTGATATTGCATTTTGTCAAATGCTTTTTCTGCATCTATTGAGATGATCATGTAATTTTTACCCTTCCTTTTGTTATCGTGGTGTGTCACTTTGATTGGTTTGTGAATGTTGAACTATCTTTATGACTCTGGAATAAGTCCATGTTGATAAAGGTGTATGATTCTTTTCATACATTCCTGTGTGCAGCTTGCTAATATTTTGTTGAGGATTTTAACATCTATATTTATCAAAAGTATTGGCCTGTAATATTCTATTTTGGGGAATTTTTTTTGGTAGTGTCTCTGTCTGGTATTGGTATAAGGGTAACGCTGGTATTGTAGAATAAATCTGGTAGTGTTCTTTGTCTTTGTAAATTTTTTTGAAATAGTTTGAGGGGACAGGTAGTAATACTTCTTTATGTGTTTGATAGTATTCCCTGTGAAGCTGTCTGGTTCTGGACTGTACTATGAAAATTTTACTTATAAATTAATTTCACTACAAGTGATAAGTTTGTTCAAATTGTCTATTTCTTCTTGACTCAACCTTGACAAGTTGTATTATTCTAGAAATTTGTCCATTTTTTTTTACGTTGTCCAGTTTGTTGGCATTTAACTCTTCATAGTATTCTTATGACTTTTTGTATCTCTGTGGTATCAGTTGTTATTTTTCTTCTTTAATTTTTAAATTTAATTTGCGTTTACTCTCTCTCTCTCTTTTTTTGGTGAACCTGGCTAAAGGCTTATAAATTTTGTTTAAGTTTTTTTTGAGATAAGTTCTTTATAATTGATATTTTCTATTTTTAAAAAAAAATCTCTAATTATTTCTTGTCTGATTTTTTATTATTTCCTTCCTTCTGATGACATTGGGCTTTATTTGTTCTTCTTTTTCTCATTGTTTTAGATGATAGATTAGGTTGTTTACTTGAGATTTTCTTGTTTGTTGAGGAAAGCCTGTATTGATATAAACTTCCCTCTCAGAATTGTTTGCTACATCCCATAAATTTTACAGTGTTGTGTTTCCATCTTCATTTGTCTCAAGGTATTTTCTCATGTCTTCTTTGTCTTCACTGACCCTTTCTTGTGGCATATTGTTTAGTCTCCATATGTTTGTCCTTTTCCCACTTTTATTTCTGTTGTAAACTTTTAGTTTTATGCTTGATATAATGCTTGATATAATTTGTATCCTTTTCAATTTGGTGCAACTTGTTTTATGGCCTAGCATATAATCTATTGTGGAGAATGTTCCATGTGCACTTGAAAAGAATGTTTATTTTTCTGCTTTTGGGTGTAATGTCTATAGGTATGTGTTAAGTCTAACTGGCCTATTGTGTCACTTAAGACCACTGTTTTCTTACTGATTTTCTGCCTGGATTTACTTGTCCAATCTACTTGCCCATTGATGTAAGTGGGTTGTTAAAGTCCCTAACAATTATTGTACTATTGTCAATTTCTCCTTTTTTGTCTGTTAGTATTTGTTTTACGTATTATATATAGGGGTTCTTGTATTGGGTGTACATATAATAATGATTTTAATATCCTCTTTTTGTATTGATCCCTTTGTCATTATGTAATGCATTTCTTTGTCTTTTGTTGTAGCTTTTGTTTTAAAATCTATTTTGTCTGATAGGAGTATTACCACCTGTGTTTTCTTGTCATTTCACTTTTCATGATATTTATTTTTCGAACCCTCAATTTTAGTCTGTGAGTGTCTTTACCCCTGAAGTAAGTCTCCTGTATGCAGCATATAGAAAGGCCTTGTTGTTTTTTTTTAACTGAATCTTTTGATAAGAACATTTATTCTATTGAAATATATAGTAATTATTGACAGATATATGACACCACCCTTATGGCAGAAAGTGAAAAAGAACTAAAAAGCCTCTTGATGAAAGTGAAAGAGGAGAGTGAAAAAGTTGGCTTGAAGCTCAAGATTCAGAAAACTAAGATCTTGGCATCTGATCCCATCACTTCATGGGAAATAGATGGGGAAACAGTGGAAACAGTGTCAGACTTTATTTTTGGGGGCTCCAAAATCACTGCAGATGCTGATTGCAGCCAGGAAATTAAAAGACGCTTACTCCTTGGAAGGAAGGTCATGACCAACCTAGATAGCATATTAAAAAGTAGAGACATTACTTTACCAACCAAAGTCCGTCTAGTCAAGGCTATGGTTTTTCCTGCGGTCATGTATGGATGTGAGAGTTGGACCGTGAAGAAGGCAGAGCACCGAAGAATTGATGCTTTTGAACTATGGTGTTGGAGAAGACTCTTGAGAGTCCTTTGGACCACAAGGAGATCCAACCAGTCCATTCTAAAGGAGATCAATCCTGGGTGTTCATTGGAAGGACTGATGCTAAGGCTAAAACTCAAATACTTTGGCCACCTCAAGCAAAGAGTTGACTCGCTGGAAAAGACTCTGATGCTGGGAGGGATTGGGGGCGGGAGGAGAATGGGACGACAGAGAATGAGATGGCTGGATGGCATCACCGACTCGATGGACATGAGTTTGAGTGAGCTCCGGGAGTTGGTGATGGACAGGGAGGCCTAGTGTGCTGTGATTCATGGGGTCACAAAGAGTCAGACACGACTGAGCAACTGAAGTGAACTGAACTGGTTGATAGATATGTACTTATTGCCATTAATTACTTGTTTTATGCTTGCTTTTGTACTTCTCTGTTTCATTTTGTTTCTTCCCTTGTGGTTTTGTGATTAGTTTTTCTTTAGTAGTATGATTTTTTTACTTTCTTTTCGGTTTTTCTGTATGTATTATAGGCTTTTGATCTGTGGACTGATAATTAGATCTACCTGTTTTAAATTGGTAGTCGTTTAAGTTCAAACACATTCTACTTTTTTTACTCCATTGCCCCACATATTTTTTGATGTGATATTTTATACCTTCATTCTTTTTTCTTAACTATGGATTGTAGTTATAGTTGCTTTTATTTATTTTTTAATTTATTTATTTTAATTGGAGGCTAATTACTTTACAATATTGTATTGGTTTTGCCATACATGATATGAATCCACCACAGGTGTACATGTGTTCCCCATCTTGAACATCCCTGCCACCTCCCTCCCCATATCATCCCTCTGGGTCATCCCAGTGCACCAGCCCTGAGCATCCTGTATCATGCATTGAACCTGGACTGGCGATTCAATATCTTCTATGAACCACCTCCCAGAATACTGGAAATAAAAGCAAAAATAAACAAATGGGACCTAAAGAAAATTAAAAGCTTCTGCACAACAAAGGAAACTATAGTTGCTTTAAAAAATGTTTCTATTTTAATCTATATACGGGTTTATTTAGGTGTCTGATTTTAAATTCTTACTATATATTTTCCTTTCTTAGTGGGATTTTCCCTTTCCTATAGATTCATTATAGGGGACTGGATGCAAAAATAGGAAGTCAAGAAACACCTGGAATAACAGGCAAATTTGGCCTTGGAGCACGAAATGAAGCAGGGCAAAGGCTAATAGAATTTTGCCATGAGAACGCACTGGTCATAGGAAACACCCACTTCCAACAACACAAGAGAAGACTCTACACATGGACATCAGCAGATGGTCAACACTGAAATCAGATTGATTATATTCTTTGCAGCCAAAGATGGAGAAGCTGTATACAGTTAGCAAAAACAAGACCAGGAGCTGACTGTGGCTAAGATCATGAACTCCTTATTGCCAAATTGAGACTGAAATTGAAGAAAGTAGGGAAAACCACTTGACCATTCAGATATGACCTAAATAAAATCCCTTATGATTATACAGTGGAAGTAAGAAATAGATTTAAGGGACTATATCTGATAGATAGAGTGCCTGATGAGCTCTGGTCGGATGTTCGAGACATTGTACAGGAGACAGGGACCAACACCATCCCCAAGGAAAAGAAATGCAAAAAAGCAAAATGGCTGTCTGAGGAGGCCTTACAAATAGCTGTGGAAAGAAGAGAAGCAAAAAGCAAAGGAGAAAAGGAAAGATATAAGCATCTGAATGCAGAGTTCCAAAGAATAGCAAGGAGAGATAAAAAGCCTTCCTCAGTGATCAATGCAAAGAAATAGAGGAAAACAACAGAATGGGAAAAACAAGAGATCTCTTCAAGAAAATTAGAGATATCAAGGGAACATTTCATGCAATGATGGGCTCGATAAAGGACAGAAATGGTATGGACCTAACAGAAGCAGAAAATATTAAGAAGAGGTGGCAAGAATACACAGGAGAACTGTAAAAAAAAGATCTTCATGATGAAGATAATCATAATGGTGTGATCACTGACCTAGAGCCAGACATCTTGGAATGTGAAGTCAAGTGGGCCTTAGAGAGCATCACTACGAACAAAGCTAGTGGAGGTGATGGAATTCCAATTGAGCTATTTCAAATCCTGAAAGATGATGCTGTGAAAGTGCTGCACTCAATATGCCAGCAAATTTGGAAAACTCAGCAGTGGCCACAGGACTGGAAAAGGTCAGTCTTCATTCCAATCCCAAAGAAAGGCAATGCCAAAGAATGCTCAAACTACCGCACAATTGCACTCATCTCACACGCTAGTAAATTCATGCTCAAAATTTCCAAGCCAGACTTCAGCTATATGTGAACCGTGAACTTCCAGATGTTCAAGCAGGTTTTAGAAAAGGCAGAGGCACCAGAGATCAAATTGCCAACATCGGCTGGATCATGGAGAAAGCAAGAGAGTTCCAGAAAAACATCTATTTCTGTTTCATTGACTATGCCAAACTTTTGACTGTGTGGATAACAATAAACTGTGGAAAATTCTGAAAGAGATGGGAATCCCAGACCACCTGACTTGCCTCTTGAGAAACCTGTATGCAGGTCAGGAAGCAACAGTTAGAACTGGACATGGAACAACAGACTGGTTCCAAATAGGAAAAGGAGTACGTCAAGGTTGTATATTGCCACCCTGTTTATTTAACTTATATGCAGAGTACATCATGAGGAACGCTGGGCTGGAAGAAGCACAAGCTGGAATCAAGATTGCCAGGAGAAATATCAATAACCTCAGATATGCACATGACACCATCCTTATGGCAGAAAGTGAATAGGAACTCAAAGGCCTCTTAATGAAAGTGAAAGAGGAGAGTGAAAAGTTTGGCTTGAAGCTCAACATTCAGAAAACAAAGATCATGGCATCTGGTCCCATCACTTCATGGGAAATAGATGGGGAAACAGTGGAAACAGTGTCAGACTTTTTTTTTTTTTTGGGCTCTAAAATCACTACTGATGCTGATTGCAGCCAGGAAATTAAAAGACGCTTACTCCTTGGAAGGAAAGTTATGACCAACCTAGATAGCATATTAAAAAGCAGAGACATTACTTTGCCAACTAAGGTCCGTCTAGTCAAGGCTATGGTTTTTCCCGTGGTCATGTATGGATGTGAGAGTTGGACTGTGAAGAAAGCTGATCACTGAAGAATTGATGCTTTGAACTGTGGTGCTGGAGAAGACTCTTGAGAGTCCCTTGGACTGCAAGGAGATCCAACCAGTCCATTCTAAAGGAGATCAATCCTGGGTGTTCATTGGAAGGACTGATGCTAAGGCTGAAACTGCAATACTTTGGCCACCTCATGTGACGAGTTGACTCACTGGAAAAGACTCTGATGCTGGGAAGGATTGGGGGTGGGAGGAGATGGGGACGACAACGAATGAGATGGCTGGATGGCATCACTGACTCTATGGACTTGAGTTTGAGTGAGCTCCGGGAGTTGGTGATGGACAGGGAGGCCTGGCGTGCTGTGAGTCATGGGATTGCAAGGAGTCGGACACGACTGAGCGACTGAACTGAACAGATAGATTCATACTTCTTTTCCATTTAGAGAAGACATTTTTTAACGGAAGTTTTAGTAAGATGAGTTCTTTTAGTTTCAGCTTGTCCGAGAAGTACTTTATCTCTTCTTCTATTCTAAATGATAATCTTTCTGGGCCGAATATCCTCATTTGTAGGATTTTCCCTTTCAGCACTTTGAATATGTTATGCCATTCCCTCCTGGCCTGCAAAGTTTCTACAGAGAAAGCTGGTAGCCTTATGCGGATTTCCTTGTAAATGACTCTTAGTTTTTCTCTTGCTGCCTTTAGTACTCTCCTTTTACCTTTAACTTTTGCCATTTTAATTAGTCTATGTCTTGATGTGGTCTGGTTGGGCTCATTTTGTTTAGGACTTTCTGTGCTTCCTGTAGCTGGATATGTGTTTCCTTCTTCAGGTTTGTGAATTTTTTAGCCATAATGTCCTCATATACATTTTTTATCTGCTTCTCTCTCTCTCTCTTCTCTTTCTGAATCCCCTATAATGCCAATGTTGTAATGCTTAATGTTATCATGCTGCTGCTGCTGCTGCTGCTAAGTCACTTCAGTCGTGTCCGACTCTGTGTGACCCCATAGACGGAAGCTCACCAGGCTCCCCCATCCCTGGGATTCTCCAGGCAAGAACACTGGAGTGGATTGCAATGTTATCATACAGATCTATTAAACTGCTTTCATTGTAATGTTTTTTTCTTTCTGCCTGTTCTAATCAGATGATTTATTTTGTTCTATCTTCCAAATCACCTATGCATTTTTTTTTCTGTGTCACTTAGTTTGCTATCCATTCCTTCTAGTGTGTTTTTTTATTTCAACTATTCGATTGTTCATTTCTGACAGGTCCTCTCTTACATTTTCTAGTTCCTTTTTGAAATAATTTGTGTTTAGATCAATTCTTTTCCTTAATGATCATTTTTATACTATGACAAATTGTTCATTTCTGTTTTATATTTTTTAAGAAATCTTCTCTTGCTCTTTCACTTCAGATTAGTCCCTCTGCCTTTTAATTTTGCTTCACTTTCTCTGCTTCTATGAATTTAGGTGAAACAGTTACCTACTGTGGTCTCACATTCAATCCATCAGGAAATCTGTTGGCTCTACCTTTAAACTATTTCCAGAATCGGATCATTTCCTACCACCTTCAATGCTATCATTGGTCTAAACCATCCTGGCCCCTAGCCAAGATTCCTCTAGTAGCTTCCTAATAGTTCTCTGTGCTTTGATCCTTGAGAGTCCCTAACATATATTCCCAATGTGGAAGCTAGACTTACCGTTTAAAAATACAAATCAGATCAAACCCTCCTCTGATTTCCATCTCATTAAGAATAAAAGCCCAAGTCCTTTAAATGGCTTACAAGGCTTTGTATAAAATACCACCTGCTTCTTCAGTTTCCTACTCAGCTCTGCTTATTTTCTAATCTCATTTCCACCTTGTTCACTCCTCTGCAGCCACCTTGGTCTCTTTCACAATTTCTCAAATATATCAGGCTTGCCTCTGTCACAGAGCATTTCCATTGGCAGTTTTCACTGCCTGGAATACTCTTGATTCCTTGTCAGCATGACCCACTTCTCCAACTACTTCAAGTCTCTGCTCAAATGGTAGCTCCTCTCTAAGCCCAACCTTGACCACCTTATTTAATATTGTTCTCTTGATTGCTAATTATTTATTGACTGCATAGTATTTACATTTTTCATCATAAAACATAGCTTAATTATTAATTAAATTTATTATTTATTGTCTTTTTATCCCTACTGAAATGCAGGCTTGTTCTGTTTTATTCAGTGATATTTTCTAATGTACTTAACAGTACCTGGAACATAGTAGACACTCAAAAAATATGTTTTGTATGACTGAGTGAATGCATGACTCATCTAGTACGTAAGTTTCTTTAAGTGTCCTGAACATGTAAATCTTTATCATTGAATTTCTAGGGCCACTTAGTAGGTCTGCTCAAATAATACTTATTGAATGAATGGATGCATTTGACTTGAGTTTCAGTGGATCATTCTCAAGGGGGGAGAAAACCATGTCAGCTAATAATCAGTTTAGTTTATTTAAAATCACTTGATGTTTATTTTAACAAAAACCTTCTTGGAATTCTAACACTAAAAGGGATATCATTGAGGCCTCTGTGGTTTTAGTGGCTATGACCTTTACCATGATTCTCAGGATGGGAAGAGGAGTGTGCATGGTGTGGCCTTAATTAATCCAACCCTGAGGCTGGGGTGATGTGCTGACAAAAAAATCAGGAAACCTTACAGACCAGCTTCCCTAAAATAACCTTGCAATTGTTCCTAAGTACACCAGAAACTCTAATTTAGGCAGTTTCGGCTCCTCTCAATTGACTCAGAGTGCTTTTAGCTAGCATCAAATGCTTAACAAATCCAAAAGTTTCCCACGAGAACCTTCCATTAATTTTGTACTCTGCCAAGCTACAGAAAAGAAAGTCTGTGTTTTGCAAATATAGAAAATAGCTTTAACTGTATTTTTGCAGACTCATGGGTGAATTTTCCAATCAAGCACCAGTCTATGTGATCTGATTTTTGATCAAAACATAATGTCTAACAGGTGGGCTATTTTGGACTCAATCTTTGCCAGGTGGTGCAAAATAATGACAAATGATCATAGTGCCTATGTATAAATGATCACAGGTCATTCTGCTTGACCTGCAGTTCAAACCAGCCTTCATATAAACCCATTTCCAAACTACACCCACTGCTATGATTGAAAGTGGATATTTTCAAAATTGCTCAGTTCAGCAAACTTGTTGCTCTGGAATTACTTTGAATTGTAGCTTGACTGACAAGCTTATAGAATAGGGATTTGGTATCTGAGTAAGTAAATAACTCTACCAGGTTCATGCATAGACTCTTAAGCTTGACTTTTTTTTTTTTTTTTTTAGCACTAGTGGCTATATCACCATAAATGTCTTATAAAAGAGATACTAAGTTTAACTCCTAGAAAGTAGTGCTAAAAACTATTTATCTTCAAATCCATTCTGCAAAGTAGTTTCTAACCCAAGTTCATTAGCTATAAATATTTAGGAATGAAAAATCACAAATTTCTTTTGGGATCATTAAAGGAAAATTATCAACATTTAAAATAGATGTGATTCTTTTCAACATCATATAATAGTATCTTTTCTTACATTCATTTGTAGAAAGCTTAGTGATGTCCTTAATTGTGGTTGTTATCTATCAGCATAAGTGGTTAATAAATTTGCTTTCCCTTTTGCCTTAATAGTTTTTGATAATCTATTTCCATTTTAATATCTTATTTGATTTCCCAGAATCATATTATGTTAGTTTCAAAACTACTTTCGAAAGTGAACTGGGTATGCAATAATAGAAATTAATGCATTAAATATACTATATATCTTCAGTTCAATTCCTCCTGGGAAAATACAGCAAAATCTTTACTTTCATAACAAAAAATACATTTTGTATTTATATATATATATAATGATAAATCAAAAAGGAAAAACACTCATTTCAAGAAGCATTTTTTCCATACTGTCTGCATGCAAAGAATTGTACTGAAAATACAAACATTTTCAATAATATTTGAAAATAATAAAGACAAATCTAGACTGGAAGAGAGAGACTTCCATTGGCAGTTGTAAAACAATGAAGTGATGATCCTATTTATATGAAATATCCAGTGTCAGCAAATTCATAGAGACAGAAAGCAGATTAGTGGTTGCCAGGGTCTGTGGACTATGGGAATAGGACTGACTGTTTGATGGGTATGGGGTTTCCTTTTGTGTGATAACACTTTTCTGAAACTAGATAGTGCTGATGGTTGTACAAAAATGTAATGTACTAAATGTTACTAATGGTGAATTTTGTGTTATATGCATTTTACTACAGTGAGAGAAAAGTAACAAATAATTCTTTAAACTTTAACTACAGATAAATGTTATCAAGGAAAGAAAATGTATAATCAAAAGCCTTGGCCTAACTGAATGTTTTGGGTGAAGATCAGGGAAGATTTCCAGAGAAAGAAAGGACTGATCTGATGAATAGTAGCTAAATGGGAAGTAGGGCAGGGAGATGGGAAAGACATTGAACTTTCCAAGAGGAAGGCACAGTGTGAAAAAAGTGGATGACAGTGAAAGAGGAGAAGGTGGTTTACGATAAGGCTTGAAAAGGCAGGAAACACATCTTATGAAGCATTTGAAGAATTGGATGGCCCTGGATGGAGGAAGATGGGATGAGATGAAGAGACTGAAATATGATAGATCTTCTAGGTAGTTACTGCTATGGGCAAAACATACATTAGGGAGAAGGTGCTAGATATATATACATACGGTCAGTGTGAAGGGCATTAAAAAGGTTTATGAGACAGAGTTTGATGTTGAAATGTACCTAGGATTATAGAGGATGGAGGGAAAGAGAGGGATAGAAAGAGCGAGGGAGAAAGATGTGGAGAGACAGAGGAAGAGGAAGAGAAAGAGAATGGAGGGAAGAGGGACAAGCCTCTCCCTCAGCGTTCTGGCTAGCAGACCTGTGTGATTAATAGTGCCACTCTGAGACAGGAAGTGCTCCAGAGGCACCTTTTGGATATAAAGCGAGAAGTTGCAGAAGGAAACACTTAGCAGTGGAAGTGGGTTACACGACTCAAATGGGAACCTTGACACAGACTTTTCTTCAGTGACTCTTGCTTAATAATTTTTCCAATCCTTTTTTGAATTGTACTTGGTAGTCAATAGTAGGTCCATGCTACACTGACAGCTACATATTTTTGTAACTCACTAAAATTATATTAACTGTCTAGGAAAGGATGCAAAGTTCTGTTATCCTTAGCCAATCTTTATTATTTTTTTAAAGTTACAAGTATAACACAAAAATAAAAGGGAAAAGGAAGATACCAGTTATTGAGTTTCTACTCTGCATCAAGTACTATGCTACGCACATATTACAAATATTATTATATTTTATTTTTAAATGATCCTATAGATTAGATCTTTCCCCCTAATTTAAAGACAAGAAAACAAAGGCTTTGACTAAATAAGTAAGCTATTTATAAATACTACAAATACTAATATATTAAAAATATGGGTAACAAGCAGGAAAGGTAGGATTTAAAATCAAGTCTCTGGCTGCCTGCCAAAATTCACATTCATTCAACCATAGTGACATTTTCCTGACTTCAATCATTTGTATGTAATTTTCAATATCTTTACTCCATACGTGTAACACTTATACTAGTATTTTAAAAGATATTTTACTTTGAACTGACTCATTTTTAGTCACATAAAGAAGTTTTATAAGGACACTTTATATTTCTATCATGAATAGAAAACCAGTGCAGCACAAAGGCAGTCATAAAAGGCAAAATGCAAACATACAATTAGACAAAGCAACATTACTAACTTCTAGCTACATGCTGTTCTTTTCTGTTGAGGTTCTGAACTTGATACCTTTTGTCTTTCTGAGTTAAAGAGAGGACTTAGGAAATTCTAGCGAGGAGGAACAGTTACATAACAGAAAGATGGCCCCTGATCATTATTTAAAGAGAAAAGAAAAAGAAATGATTTTCTCACTTTGTGATTCAATGTTATTTACTGCTGTGAACTATCTGAAGTAATTCTGTATGCCACTGGCATCAAATGTGCCATGATCAGGAGACCACTGAACTTTACCACACTACTTCTATTAACTGAGATACCCACACTTGGAAATTTCTCTCAATATGGATCCAACCCTCATTTGTATTCAAAATCATGGTACCCAGAGATCATGCAGCAGTTACCTCCTTTAAAGGAACCATTCTGAACAGGGTCTAATGTATCCCCTCATGTTTGGGTAGACCACAGGCTACACAGCATAAAAGCGAAAGATTAGGCAACTGAGATTTCAGCCTTTTACAAAATATACCTCAAGATGGAACATCTTCAAAGTTTATTTTAAAAATAATTTTTCATCATTTGGGAGACCATCACATGACCATAAGTGAAATTATAAAACTTCAGTGATCCTGAGAGAATCATGGCCTAGAGTCCAGGAAGATGAGTCTACAAGATGGGTCAAAGCTACAGAGGAGGGACTTTGGCCCAACTGAAGAAGGAAAGAAACAAACCTTCCAAACTTGGCATTCAGCAAAGGGAGAGGGAAAAGCAACAAGTGCCTTTTGAAGGAAAAACAGATGGAAGGAAAATTAAGCAAAGTTAAAAAACATCATTGTGGTCTGTTTCACAAAAACCAACAGAGCTGTGGTTTCTTCGGAGCCAGAGCTTTGAAAGGTAAGGAAAATAGAGATCATGTTACAGGGTACTCAAGGGTTTAATGTGCACAGCAAGGATTCTAATGAAGGTCTGGCTAATTCTCTCTCTGTCTCAGAGATGAGCAAGGGAACTGAGAGGTACCTACACCTATAGGAACATGTATTAACCCAATCTGAATGATTTACTGTTACCATATTTGAGCTGGTTTTGAGTGCAGGAGAGGAAAAAAAAAGATGAAGGAAAACAAGCTTACCCATAAAAAGAAATTGTAGAACTCTATGTCCCAACAAGTGGGTAAAAAGGTTAACATTGCTTTTTTATAACCCAATAAATGTTCTTTCATGAAAATTGTTTAAAACACACTCCCTATATCTCTCTATTAGATTGAAAAATATATTGATCAGAAAGAGGATTTAATCAGGAAAGAGGGTTCCCAAACACATATTGACTACTTTTTAAACTTCATAATCTAGTAAAATTAATATTTTGATAACATGTAATAAAAATTAAACTAGAGAACTTAGGTACCTGTCTAAAGACACACAGTTTGAGAGGCTGAAATCAGGGTTAAAACCTTGAATCGAAGGCATTTACTCTTTCAACCAAACACCAAGCCTTCACTAACTACTCATGGCACCTCAATTGAAATGATTCATAAGCTACTAATATTACATTTAAAATTTAAGGATTCACAGAGCAGCTGTGTAAGGAAAGAATGATGGTGATTTTGACCCCCATTTTTAGGGCATTGCAATCCTCTATGAACAGCAATACCACGGTCCCACCCACTCTACCGATGACAAAAATAAGGTTCAAGCAATTATATGTCTTGTTCAGATGGTACACCTAGCAAGAGGCAATTCTGGTCATCTACTTCAAATCTCATGTGATATCCTCATACCACAATAACTCTTGCCAAAAATTGAATGGCAAAAAAAGGCCTTGAATTATTGTTATCAAATTATTTTTATTAGTGCTGACCAGCAACACTAGAATAATTACTTTTAAATATCAAAGATACATGTTTCCAGGCCTCTCCTATTTAGATATTCATGATAGCCCCAAGCTGGGTAGTCATAATGGTAAAAAATACATATTCCTTTACCTATGTTAGAGTTACCTATGTTCTCCATGTCCATGGCACCTTCTGAATATCTTTATCACAACATTTAAAATGCTTAATCACTGATTTACCATTTTTTCCTCCAAACTAGATAGGTAGCCTCTTATACACAAGGGTCCTATCTTATATATTCTGTTTCCATTGGCCAACATAGTTTTCAGTACTAAGAAGATGCTCAAAAATATTTGTCAAAATGAACAAATCAGTGAGTTGCAAATCCATTTGGGTCTAGATGGATGGATTCCATTAAAGAATAAATTTCACTAAAAAGTTAGGTATTTTATAAAATGCATACTTATGGTTTCCAAAGGGGAAAATGAAGGGATAAATTAGTAGGAAGGGATTAACAGATACACACCACTATATATGAAATAGGTACAGCAATACCTATAAAGAAAAAAATCTGAAAAAAAAAATGTATAACAGTCACTTTGCTATACATTGGAAACTAATACAATATTGTATATTAACTATACTTCAAAAAGAAATGTATGCATTCTGAAAGGCTAAAATCTTGCCTCCTTCATCCTTAACATCTGTTCCCACTCTGGTCTTCCTCCATTATAATAAGTGACTTAATTGAAGAAGCTGCTTAGGCCAGAAACTTAGGATTCAGCCTTCACTTCTCATTTCAGTTCAGTTCATTTCAGTCGCTCAGTCGTGTCCGACTCTCCGCGACCCCATGAATCACAGCACGCCAGGCCTCCCTGTCCATCACCAACTCCCGGAGTTCACTCAAACTCATGTCCACAGAGTCGGTGATGCCATCCAGCCATCTCATTCTTGGTCGTCCCCTTCTCCTCCTGCCCCCAACCTTTCCCAGCATCAGAGTCTTTTCCAGTGAGTCAACTCGTCGCATTTACTCATCTCTAATTCATTATCAAGCCTCATATAACTTACATTACAAACAACACTTTTATTCATTAACTTTTCTCCATTTCCATTTTCAACATTGTTGTATCTGCTATTATCTCTTTTCTTCATTGCTGCACTTGCTTCATAAATTTTCTCCTTCCAATCATTATTCACTCCCCACACTAATCCACACTACACAATGTAGCAAGACAGATTTCTTTCAAAATGTAAATCAGATCATGTCATTCCCCTGCATAAAACTCTATTTCCATTGGCTTAAAATAAACACTGACTTAAATACCTAATCATCTTCTACATAGAATCACCAATCCAATGGACATGAATTTGAGCTATCTCCATGAGAAAGTGGAGGACAGAGGAGCCTGGTGCGCTGCAGTCCATGGGGTTACAAAGAGTCAAATGTGACTTAGTATCTGAACAACCACACACTCTACATGCCTACTACTCTAAACTCTTCTTGTCCAGGTCTCCTCTCTAATCACTGGGCTACATCACTTTAGCCTTCCTGAAGTTCCTTCACCACATGAAACTCTTTTACCCTAGATCTTCCTACTTGCAGGTCTAACCCTTCAGGTCAGGCTTTGACTCATACTTCCCCTGTCTCCCGTGTCACTCTTGAATGTATTTTCAAAGAGAACTTCCTTTCCCTGAACACTCAGCATGCAGTCATTGCTCCCAAACACCGGAAATTCTCTTAGGGCACTTAGCCCTTTTTATTTCCCTAGCACTTGTCTATATATGTAGACATACTTCTTTTGAGTTTTGACTAGGCTGCAATCTACACAGATAAGAGACCATGTTTGTTATCTATAACATTCTATACCCTCTTATCACCATGCCTTAACATTCAGATTAGTTCAGTCGCTTAGTTGTGTCTGACTCTTTGCGACTCCATGGACTGCAGCATGCCTGGCTTCCCTGTCCATCACCAACTCCCAGAGCTTGTTCAAACACATGTCTACAGAGTCAATGATGCCATCCAACCATCTCATCCTCTGTCGTAGCATTCTCCTCCTGCCTGCAATCTTTCCCAGCATCAGGGCCTTTTCCAATGAGTCAGTTCTTCGCATCAGGTGGCCAAAGCATTGGAGCTTCAGCTTCAGCATCAGTCCTTCCAATGAATATTTATGACTGATTTCCTTTAGGGTTGACTGGTTTGATCTCCTTGCAGTGCAAGGGGCTCTCAGGACTCTTTTCCAACACCACAGTTCAAAAGCATCAATATGGAATAAACATATTCATAGGATAGCTAAATCTCAACTTATCTGCTCACCTATAAAAGGGAAATAGTTATATATGCCTTACAAGCCTTTGGGAATTATTAATAAATTAGTTAATTGCATATTATGGCTCTGTATAGGGATAAGTCATTCTCAGTTCAGTTCAGTCCCTCAGTCAAGTCCGACTCTTTGTGACCCCATGAACCGCAGCACACCAGACCTCCCTGTCCATCACCAACTCCCAGAGTCCACCCAAAGCCATGTCCATTCAGTCAGTGATGTCATCCAATTATCTCATCCTCTGTCGTCCCCTTCTCCTCCTGCCCTCAATCTTTCCCAGCATCAGGGTCTTTTCAAATGAGTCAGCTCTTTGCATCAGGTGGCCAAAGTTTTGGAATTTCAGCTTCAAAATCAGTCCTACCAATGAACACCCAGGACTGATCTCCTTTAGGATGGACTGGTTGGATCTCCATGCAATCCAGGGGTCTCTCAAGAGTTTCTCCAACACCACACTTCAAAAGCATCAATTCTTTGGTGCTCAGCTTTCTTCACAGTCCAACTGTCACATCCATACATGACCACTGGAAAAACCATAGCCTTGACTAGATGGACCTTTGTTGGCAAAGTAATGTCTCTGCTTCTTAATATGCTGTCTAGGTTGGTCATAACCTTCCTTCCAAGGAGTAAGCGTCTTTTAATTTCATGGCTGCAATCAGCATCTGCAGTGATTTTGGAGCCCCGGAAAATAAAGTCAGCCACTGTTTCCCCATCTATTTGCCATGAAGTGATGGGCATTCTAATGAGATCAATAAAAGCAGTATCTCACACATTTGGAGAAAAATACTATGGTTTGATTAAGTAGATTTATATGATGATGTCTCAAGGTCAAAAATAGGATCCAGAATAGAAGTTCTAGGAAAGCAATCTTCTTATTACTATAGACTAAGAACTTTTAAAGCCTTAATTATCACCCAACAATAGACTACACTGACACCAAAGTAGTAAGTTCTCCAACAGTAGCAGAGGATATAGCTAACGTACAAAGACTAGATTAGACAACTCATATGCTTTTTGTAACTCAGGAATTCTCTAATTATATAAAGCAGCAACAAGGACAAAACAACCAAAAGAACCCACAGGCTTGCACATGAAACACAAAATGGAGTGTTGTTCCATAGAACAGAAGGGATGGAAATAATCTGCTTTAAAATTTTCCAAGGCAAATCTGAGTGAGAGATTGTTTTCATTTAGCAGGTCTTCAAAGTACACCTCTAAGGAAACAGCTTGAAGATGGATCTCTTTCTTCCTTAGCGTCACAAAGATAAAAGAATAAATGGTCTCTAAGTCTTAGATTAGAAGCCTGTGGTGAAGGAGACATGTTCAGGTAACTTTCATACAGCCCTTATAATTGTTCACATGGTGAGTGCATTAAAGAACCAAGAGAAAGCACCATTTTTCCAAAGTGATCTAGAATAAAACTGAAGTAAAACTTTGAGAAAAAGGAAAACATTTCATCCTTCCAGAAGGATACGCAAACATAGACAACAAGACCTAGAAAAGAAATCAAGTGCCTGAATCCTTAGTTTGTGTCCAAGAAGTCTGATCTCAGTCACCATATCACAATGTCCCAGTGTAATTCAGTCAAGGTATACAACAAGGGGTTGGCTAGTGATGCCTCAATATAAAAGAGTGTGAACCACTTATTTAATTTGCCAGCATGTCAAAAAGCACCTTTATTCTGTTTAGAATAGCCTCATGTTCTCATGCTTTCTTGCCAGATGCCTTTGGAGCAGGTGCTTTCTGGGCTGGAGCTTTCTGACCCTTTTGAGCTTTTGGAGAAGGTGCTACATTCTGACCTGCAGCTTTCTGGGCAGAAACCTCCTGGGCTGATGTCTTCTAACTCACAATGGTCATCTTTTATTTGTTGCTGGAACACTGGCTTCTGCAGCTGTTCCCTTAGCAGTAAGTGCTTTCTTGGCCGAAGTTTTCAGGAAAGCTGCCTTTTCAAGTTTCTTAACCTCAAGCTTGATGAGTCTTGCATTTGTGACTTTTTAATGATTGAAATCTGTCATCTTGGATTTCTTTTTTCTGGCTTAAATCTTCTTGACACACCTTGTGGCTGCTCACTTTGCAGGGATATCTGCCTTCTCCCAGGTTTTTCCAACATACTTCTGGTGAGCACTGTGTGGGAACTTGAAGATGAAATCAGTGAGCTGCATGCATCTGAAAGGCATAGCCTGTCTCCATACTTGAGTACAAAGTCCATCAACCAAAGTCCTGTTTTGATTAACAACATCTACAATCATGACCAGCTTCCTGGCACAAGACTCAAAGGAGGCATAGGTCACCCAGCCAACGTCTATGAAGTGCCTGGACACCATCTTGGTGGCGTTTGGCAAGAGGGAGCAACTTACTTTTAAAAGGCTCCTAAACTGGACTGGTCTATAGAGAGACCTGCTGACCTCAAACTCACCTTAAAACAGTGCTCAAACTGAGGAAACTACACTGCACTAGAATAAGAAGATGACATCAGTAGACAGCTTACCTAAGATGCTGATCTCAATTTTATGTCCATTTATAATGTTTTCTTGATTCCTTGGACCTATGCCTTGTTTTCTATTATGGACATGATTCTATGCTAGTTTAAAACTCAATCTAATTGTTGGGTTTTGGCCAATTACCTGTGCCTAGTACTTCTAGGTTACCTGTTCTCTAGGTGGATTTCTGTTCTCTAGGGCTGTGATTGAATACCTCCTAGGAAATTTATTTTCAATGAGTGGTCAGTAGCAGTTTGTGCGTGTGTGTGTGTGTGTGTGTGCCTTCAGTGGGATTGGAGGATGTAATTGACCATACCTAAGTCTTAACAACTTTCATAAGCTTTCAATGATAGTAACCGGGCTATTAGCCTATTGAATTCTGTCTCTATGATAAGAAAGGCAGTGCTACACAACTGCAAGGCCTTTGACATCTTACAGAATCTCAGGGAGATATCTGTGCTACAATTCAAACTGAATGCTGTATTTTCATACCTGATGAATCCTTTAATGTGACACGTTTGAACCACATGAAAAATCCTATTTCTGCTTTAAGAGATTGATTCCCTAGTCTTGATGATCTTTAAAAAAAAACTGGTGTGGGAGGCTCATGGCTAAAATATTTACTTTTAAATCCACTAATGTTATTAACTATACCATTTGTATTTTGCTTGCTTCACAAGATTATTATTTCTTGTATTACCAAGTATATGACAGCCTCCAGTGGGAATGACTATACTTGAAGCAGTTGATTAAATGTATAGCTCGATATATGATCAATGATTGTAACAGTGTAACTCTAGGTATGGAAAGATGCAATGAGAGGGAGTACTTTCCTGGACCATAACTAGAAGACAGGTGTCCAGAGAGCTTTGACTATTAAGACCTAGTCCAGTAATAGCACATTGAGTGTCTTATCAACAAAAACCTTCTTCAGAACTGGGAGCGAGCCTTCCCAGCAACACTGGACAAAATGATCATGAAATGCCCCCCAAAGTATGGTCAGATTTATGACCACAAGGGGACCGCGTCAACTACAAACTGACACTTACCAAGAGCATTCCAAACGACTGAACAACAAAGCTGTTTTCTATCTGGCTCTACGGAGATTGAACCCCATGTTGCTATAGCTGTTGACCTTCAGCAACCCCTGAGGGAGCTCAGGATGGAGTGAGGCACTCTGTGCTCCAGGGAATCTGGTGGGACAGGTCTTTAGATAGTTAGATGTTTCTAGGAGCAGATTTTATGATCTCAATCCTTGCATCTCTTCCTGTCTACAGAAGCACTAAATCCCTTCATGGTGTTATCAGATCCTCATGACTAACAGAAAACTTTTTGTAAAATGAGCGCTTCATGGTATTGAACTCCCCCTTCAACAAAACCTTATATATTGACTTTCCCCCACTGCCTCTTTGGAGTAGTCTCTCAGAGCTATCTGAGATGCTGTCTCCCAGGCTGCAGTCCTCATTTTGCTCCAAATAAAACTTAACTCACAAATCAAAAAATAATAATAAATAAAAATAAAAGGGATGCTGCTGAATGGTGCATGCTTAGTTGTTCAGTCATGTCCAAATCTTTGTGACCACATGGACTATAGCCCACCAGGCTCTTCTGTCCATGGGGTTCTCTAGGCTAGAATATTGGAGTTGATTGCCATATCCTCCTCTAGGGGACCTTCCCAATCATGGAGTTCAAAAGGGAGGAAATATATGTATGGCTGATTCATTTTGCCATACAGTAGAAATTAACAAAACATTGTCAAGCAGTTCGGTTCAGTCACTCAGTCATGTCTGGCTTTGCTACCCCATGAACCGCAGCACGCCAGGCCTCCCTGTCCATCACCAACTGCCGGAGTCTACCCAAACCCTTGTCCATTGAGTCAGTGATGCCATCCAACCATCTCATCCTCTGTCGTCCCCTTCTCCTGCCCTCAATCTTTCCCAGCATTAGGGTCTTCTCAAATGAGTCAGCTCTTCACATCAGGTGGCCAAAGTATTGGAGTTTCGACTTCAACATCAGTCCTTCCAATGAACACCCAGGCTAATATCCTTTAGGATGGACTGGTTGGATCTCCTAAGAGTCCAAGGGACTCTCAAGAGTCTTCTCCAACACCACTGTTCAAAAGCATCAATTCTTTGGCACTCAGCTGTCTTTACAGTCCAACTCTCACATCCATACATAGCTACTGGAAAAACCAAAGCCTTGACTAGACAGACCTTTGTTAACAAAGGAATGTCTCTGCTTTTTAATATGCTGTCTAGATTGGTCATAACTTTCTTTCCAAGGAGTAAGCATCTTTTAATTTCAAGCAACTAAACTCCAATATAATTTAATTTTAAAAAAGTAATACCACTGGAAGAATAACCTCTATTCTTCTACCCTTGGGTGTTAGGTCAGCCTGAAGATGTTTGTTTTTTAACTTTTGGCTATACCATGTGGCATGCAGGATCTAAGTTCCCTGACCAGGAATCAAACCTGCACCTCCTGCAGCACAAGCACACAGTCCCAATCAATGGACCACCCAGGAAATCCCAAGTCTGAGGATTTTAGATGCTCATCATACCTCCTGCACAGTGCTGTCTGAGAATTAGATCTAAAAGTAAAGAAGCTTCTTCCAGGTCTTTGCAGGAATAAGCAGGACTCACTAAAGGAGAGATAGACTGTAGAAATGTCTCATTTCTTAGAGATCTATCAGGCACATTCTGATAGTCCTGTTGGAGCGCGGTGGTGTCTGCTATTGGTATCTTTTATCTTCTGCCTGTCTTCCCTGCTTCATTCTACCATATTCTGAATTTTGTTCAGAGAACTTCTCAAACTTTACTAAGGCCTTTTGAAGTGGTGTAATGGAGAATAGCGGTAAGGGGCTGCACTGGGGGGCATGGTTTTTCTGCCTACACTGCTGCTTATTTAGGGGGTGCAGCACCATCTCAAAGGGAAGTGTGGTCCAGGAGTTTCAGGTGAGGACTACTTCGAAACAAGCAGAGCCTTCCAGTGGTGGGAGACCATGTGGGTGATAACCCAGAATAATAAGCTAAGTGGTACTCTGAAGAAGATGACCCTGGAAGTGAGAGAAGTGTAGCAGGCTATCACTTAGATAACAATATATCAAGATGGAGTCAGGTTAACTCTGTAAAAATACCTCTCTATGTACCTTATAGAATGCTTTTTTGAGTGGAAGGGAAAGGGATGGCATTATAGCTATGGTATGTGAAGGGGCGGGAGGAAGGGATGTTGAATGCAGAACCTAAAGATAAACATTCTTTCAGTGGATGCTCAGCACACGGGAGATCACCAGGCTGTGAGCTTCATCTTCTATGCATGTCTCAACAGAATGTAATTATATTAATTAAAAACAATTAGCTTGATAGTGAAAACCCTGTATACGAGACAGCAAAAGATGTATAGAACAGTCTTTGGGACTCTGTGGGAGAGGGTGAGGGTGGGATGATTTGGGAGAATGGCACTGAAACATGTATATTATCATATGTGAAACGAATCGCCAGTTCAGGGTCAATGCATGATACAGGATGCTCGGTGCTGCTGTGCGGGGATCACCCAGAGGGAGGATAAGGAGAGAAGGGAGGTGGGAGGGGGGTTCAGAAAGGGAAACTCATGTACACCTGGGGAGGATTCATGTCAATGTATGGCAAAACCAACCAATATAATATTGTAAAATAATTAGCCTCCAATTAAAAAGAAAACAATTAGATGAGAAATAGTTATGGTATGGTAGATATGACGGAAACAGTATGAACTTTGGACTCAAATATTCTGGGTCTCAGCCTTGGTTTTTAAACATATTCTTTATTTTATTTTTTATTGAGGTTACTTAAGTTATAGTGTGTCAGTTTCAAGTGTACAGCAAAATGATTCAGTTGTGTGTATGTATATATATATACACACACATTCTTTTTCAGATTCTTTTCCATTATAGGTTGTGGTTATTATAAGATTTATATTTATTATAAGTATTGTTCCCTGTACTATACAATAGGTCCCTCCTGTTTACCTATTTTATATATAATGGTGATATATATGTATATATATATATTTACCCAAACTCTTAATATATCTCCCTCAACCCCACTATCTTTTTTGGTAATCAAAGTTTGTTTTCTATGTCTGTGAGTCTACTTCAGAAAACTATTATTTCTCATATTTGAAAATACAGTTTTATCATCTGTGGAATGTAACACATAACTGTTAAGAATTAAGAATCAGTGTTGGAGAAGACTCTTGAAAGTCCCTTAGACTACTAGGAGATCAAACCAGTCAATCCTAAAGGAAATCAGTCTTGAATGTTCATTGGAGGGACTGATGCTGAAGCTGCAGCTCCAATAATTTGTCCACCAGAAGTGAAGAACGGACTAATTGGGAAAGACCCTGAGGCTGGGAGAGATTGAAGGCAGGAGGACAAGGGGATGACAGAGGATGAGATGGTTGGATGGCATCACCAACTTGATGGACAATAGTTTGAGCAAGCTCCAGGAAATGGTGATAGGGAAGCCTGGTGGGCTTCAGTTCATGGGATCACAAAGAATCGGACACAACTGAGCAACTGAACAACAGCATCTTATATGAATGAAAGCATCTAGCAAGTATTCAATAATTGGTATCTATTATGATTTTATTATTATCTAGTGCTTCTAGCATAATCCTTGGAAAGGAATAAATCCTTAAAAATAAAAGTAGTTGCTATTCAGTCACTCAGTAGGCTATGACTCTTTGCACTCCATGGACTGCAGCACACCTTTCTTCCCTGTCCTTCACCGTCTCCCAGAGAGAGCTCAAACTCATCTCCATTGAGTCAGTGATGCCATTCAACCATCTCATCCTCTGTCATCCCCTACTCCTCCTGCTTTCAATCTTCCCCAGCATCAGGATCTTTTCTAATGAGTCGGCTCTTCCCATCAGGTGGCCAAAGTATTGGAGTTTCAGCTTCAGTGTTACTCCTTCCAATGAATATTCAGGGTTGATTTCCTTTAGGATTGACTGGTTTGATATCCTTGCAATCCAAGGGACTCTCAAGAGTCTTCTCCAACACCACAGTTCAAAAGCATCAGTTCTTTGACTCTCAGCCTTCTTTATAGTCCAACTCTCACATCCACACGTGACTACTGGAAAAACCATAGCTCTAACATGATGAACCTTTGTTGGCAAAGTAATATCTCTGCTCTTTAATATACTGTCTATGTTTGTCATACCTTTTCTTTCAAGGAGCAAGCGTTATTTAATTTCATGGCTGCAGTCATTATCTGCAGTGAATTTTGTAGCCCAAGAAGATAAAGCCTGTCATTGTTTCCATTGGTTCCCCATCTATTTGCCATGAAGTGATGGGACCAGATGCCATGATCTTAGTTTTTTGAATGCTGTTTTAATCCAGCTATTTCACTCTCTTCTTTCACTTTCATCAAGAGACTCTTTAGTTCCTCTCCACTTTCTTTCATAAGGGTGGTGTCATCTGCCTATCTGAGGTTACTGATATTTCCCCTGGCAGTCTTGATTCCAGCTTGTGCTTCATCCAGCCCAGCATTTCACATGATATACTCTGCATACTATATACAGCCTTGTGACAATCACAGCCTTGATATATTCCATTCCCAATTTAGAACCAGTCCATTGTTCCATGTCCAGTTCTAACTATTGCTTCTTGACCTGCATACAGGTTTCTCAGGAGGCAGGTAAGGTAATCTTATATTTCCATCTTTTGAAGAATTTTCCAGTTTGTTGCAATCCACAGTCAAAAACTTTCACGTAGTCAATGAAGCAGACCTTTCTCTGGAACTCTCTTCCTTTTTCTATGATCCAGTGGATGTTGGCAATTTGATCTCTGGTTCCTCTGCCTTTTCTAAATCCATCTTGAACATCTGAAAGTTCTCAGTTCACGGATTGTTGAAGACTAGCTTGGATAATTTTGAGCACTACTTTGCTAGCACGTGAAATGAATGCAATTGTATGGTAGTTTGAACAGTCTTTGGCATTGCCTTTCTTTGGGAATGGAGTGAAAACCGACTCCAGTCCTGTGGCCGCTGTTGAATTTTCCAAATTTGCTGGTATATTGAGTGCAGCACTTTCACAGTGTCATCTTTTAGGACTTGAAATAGCTCAGTTGGAATTCCGTCACTTCCACTAGCTTTGTTTGTAGTGATGCTTCCTGAGTCCCACTTGTCTTCACTCTCCAGGATGTCTGACTCTAGGTGAATAATCACACCATCATGGTTATCTGGGTCATTAAGATTTTTTTAGACAGTTCTTCTGTGTATTCTTGCCACCTCTTCTTAATATCTTCTGCTTCTTTTAGGTCCATACTGTTTCTATCCTTTATTTTGCCCATATTTGCATGAAATGTTCCCTTGGTATCTCATCTAGTCTTTCCCATTCTATTGTTTTCCTCTATTTCTTTGCACTGAATACTTAAGGAAGGCTTTCTTATCTCTCCTTGCTATTATTTGGAACTCCGCATTCAGATGGGTATATATTTCCTAATATTTCAATAACCCTAAACTATGTTCCAGTCACTATTTTAAGCACTTATATTAGCTAACTTAATTCTCATAATCTAAAGTCTTTTTAGACTGTTAGTTGCTCAGTCATGTTTGGCTCTTTACTATCCCATGGACTGTAGCCTACCAGGGTCCTTTGTCCATGGCATTCTTCAGGTAAGAATACTGGAGTGGGTAGACATTCCCTTTCCAGGCTATCTTCCTGACCCAGGGATCAAACCCTGGTTTGTATTGCAGGCAGATTTCTTACCATCTTGAGCCACCAGGGAACCCTCATAATAACTTTTGAAGTAGAATTGAGATCAGAGAGATTAAGTAAGTAACTTACCCAAGGTTACACAGCCAGTAAGTAGCAAAGTCAGGATTTAAAATGAACCTAAGATGACAGTCTTCAGAGTTAATTCTCTGAACTGTGATGTTATAAATATTACTTCCCATTCATCTTCCCCTGACTTATGTGATATTGATAGATGCTGTGAGTAGAAATGGAAAAAGTATACGGCTTATCACTATTAACCTTGAAGGACATGCGGACACACAGCTCAGTGACATGACATCACTGGAGCAAATATAAAACCATATAGACCCCAATGGTATATCACCCTTTTCGGTCTGGCACAGTCAAGTTCTGTGACTTCTGAGGGAATCGTAAACACCTGAGAAAGTTTGTAAAAGGAGTTGTGCCAGGAGCCAGCTAATAGTTAACAGGGGAAACATCTCACTCACTGTCCCCCTCTCTCATTTCAGGAGCACACAAAGTTAGAGAAGGAGGAAAATTGTTCTGCATGTTTAAACCCACAGGACTTAACAGACATTAGATATTATAGAATCTACATTACACAGTTGAGGAAACAGAGTCCCAAGTGATAACTGTGATTTGCGATAGATCACAAGGTAGACTGTGTAAGGTACCCAGAGGAACTGGAGGCAGCTCGTGGTATCTTTAGTGAAGATCATGCTGTGGAAGTGGGGGAAGGGAGGATAGAAGAAACCATGTGTGTAAAATGCCTACATTAATCACATTGACAGCGACCCCTCAAGCAATGGTAGCCACTATCTTCATGATGGCTACATGTTTGATAAACATTATTAGAATCCAGAGAATTGTCTTTGAGGGGAAGAGAAAAGAGATTATTTCATGATCTAGGGCAGTCATGGAGGAAGTTTGGATGAGTTCAGGGGCAAGGGTGGTATACATATTGTAGCATATTACACAAACACCTCAAGGTCTCTTGGGCTGCTCAGAACTGGGGATTTGATAAAATTTGGCCTTCTTTCTAGGTGGAAAGCTGAAGCAAATTTTGGACTAGGAAGGAGGCAGAGGTCAGGGAGCGGGCAGAAAAGACAAACCTTTGGGCTGCTTGTCTGCTTGGCCCTCTTCTCTATGGAGGGTTTGGATTCTGTTCTACCTGTTCCTCTCTCCAGCTGAGCACATCTGGTTTTCAGGATGAAAGGATCTGAGGTGTCATGTTTAAATGTCTTCAATGACCAGCTAAAGAGCAGAAAGGATAGGAAGCATGTCAAGTCAACCCTGTGACCTCTTTGGGCTGAAAGTGATCTTCCCAACAATAAACACGGAGCCTTGGCCAGCAGAGGCCCATGAGGGTTGTTTCACTGACTGGAATTTTACTGACACACAGGCTAGAAAGCTTGGTCAGAAATTTTAACCATGTGTTTCATAAGGTCTTGAAAATCTCCAGACTCTTTTTTTTATATTATCGCAGTAGTTCATATGGTAAAGAATATGCCTGCAATGTAGGAGACCCAAGTTTGATCCCTGAGTTAGGAAGATCCCCTGGAGAAGGGAATGAAAACCTATGCCAGTATTCTTGCCTGGATTATCCAAAGGACAGGAGAGTGGAGGGCTACAGTCCATGGGGTCACAAAGAGTCAAACACAATGGAGTGACTAACACAACAGTAAGAAATGTATTAGAAAATTTGTATGATCCAGACAACTGTCCTGAGCTTTTGTAAAGAATGCCCCTATTATTTGAGCAACTGTGGTGAAAAGCCTTTTTACAGCCAAGTGGATAGTGACTTGGTAATTATCAAAATGATCACATACTTGAGTCTCAGCTTCACTGCTTTCACACTGCCTGCTTGGTAGTATTTGTATTTTGATGACATCTTTCAATGGAAACATTCCATTGTTTCAGCTTGCTGTCATCAATGTTAATTAACAGCATCAAAAATTAATTCACAGTAAGGTGTAAAGTGTTGATAGAAACTTAGAATGTTGCCCCTCCCTGAGCATTTGCAGAGATAAAGCAGGAGGGCGGTGAGATGCTGTGTTTCAGAAGCCAGACTGAGTGGTATGGAAGGTACGTCAATTGTTTGTTTGAGGATGCACTTGAATCTCCTTCCACCTGTTCTTCAGAGAAGACTAAATCTGCCACATCCACTTTGCAAAGCCATCAGTGTCAACCCTGGCCGACAACAGTCCCAGTAACTGATCTTCTCTTGGATTTACTATATGTTCATGATTTCACACTTGAAAAGAATTGCAAAAAGCACACAAATTAACTATCTCTCCATGAATGGCATAGTCTAAAACTAAGTCCTTAGAGACCCAAGACTTTGAGTTCAAATCTGAAGATCACCATTTACTAGTTGGATGCCCTTAGGTTGCATATCCATGTAGTACCTCCATTTCCAAATCTGTAAACTGGGTGTATCAATACCAAACTCACAGAACAACTATGAGAATTAAGTGGGATCATAGATAGAAACTACTAGGACACAATAAGGATTTAATAAATGTTAACTGTGTCCTACTTAAAATTCCTAAAATGGTGAGAAAAGGCAGCACATAATATTTCAGAAGCCTTTGCATTTACCCTTGGCAATTTTTTAAATAGTTGGTGGCTTACTTATACTGTTAATGATAGAATGTTTATGAAAATTTCAAATTAAAGACAAAATTTATATTATAGCTATATATGGAAAAATCCAATGTCTCTTGCTCTAAATAGAAGGTAAAACTAAATACAATAAGATCAAGCAATATTATTACATTTTAAGGAGGTGCTCAACATTAGATCTGCCCTTTTATTATTGAAAAAGGAGAATCAACAAATTCTGAAAAGTTTGTATAGACAGACTCTTAAAAAACTAAGCGGTTTTTCTCTGTGTAGTTGGGTTTAAAACAATGAAAAAGGGACAAGGTGTTTCACACTAGGATTTATTGTCACTTAACTGATGCCCTTCTGTCACTGAAATCATATTTTCCTCACTCACTCTTTAAGAAAAAAATGTAGAGGAAAAAGAAAAACTTTGGAGATAGAAGACAAGCTTTTGAAATTTAGGTCTACTTCTTACTTGTCGATTACATTAAGCAAGTTACTCCAACTCTTTGTGCCTCAGTTTCCTCATTGGTCAAATGGAATATTAACACTCAACTTGGACGATATTTGCCTGGATGCCATAAGTATATTAAGTATATAGTAAAATGCCTTGAATTTATAACAGAAAAGCAAAATATTAATACCAGGGAAAACTGCCTTGTCAGAGTGCAAATAAATAAAATAAAGGGAAAGTTATTTATATGCCCAGCCATCCAATTTGTTGGGACAAAGATGTTCTATAACTCTCATCCCAGTCGTTTCTCAGGCTGTCAGCATACAACTGAGTGGTTTTGAAGAACTCCAGGATTATATAATACTGGATGGCAATCAAGACTGTTGGACCTTCTTCTTTTACTCCTTTTTATTTTGATTTCATTTTTTAACCACATAAATTTAGAAAAAGTTTTTTCCCCTCTCTCTCTTGTTTTTTTTTTTTTTGTTGTTGTTGTTGCAAAAGACTGAGAAAATATAATTAAGAAGAAAATGAAAAGTCACTTATGATTTCACTACCCAAACAAAACCGAACTGGGTATTTTCAAATGTGTCCCTTCAGTTTTTTCTCTGCAGATTATAGGATTATAATTATTTTAATATGGAAAGCTGTTACCCTTTGTTTTGTTATTAACTTTGTTCATTTAACAAACAAAATATTCACCCACAAATATTTTTGTAAGTAACTATCATTCTAGAGTATGATTTTCATGCCTATATTGGCATAACACACAAATATAGCAAAATTTATTTATTAAACTAATATTATTAATAGTTATTTAACCTAGATAGCATATTGAAAAGCAGAGATATTACTTTGCCAACAAAAGTCTGTCTAGTCAAGGTTATGGTTTTTCCAGTGGTCATGTATGGATGTGAGAGTTGGACTGTGAAGAAAGCTGATCGCCGAAGAATTGATGCTTTTGAACTGTGGTGCTGGAGAAGACTCTTGTTGAGTCCCTTGGACTGCAGGGAGATCCAACCAGTCCATCCTGAAGGAGACCAGTCCTGGGTGTTCATTGGAAGGACTGATGCTGAGGCTGAAACTCCAATTCTTTGGCCACCTCATGTGAAGAGTTGATTCATTGGAAAAGACCCTGATGCTTGTAGGGATTGGGGGCAGGAGGAGAAGGGCATGACAGAGGATGAGATGGCTGGATGGCATCACCGACTCGATGCACATGAGTTTGGTTGAACTCCTGGCGTTTGTGATGGACAGGGAGGCCTGGCATGCTGCGATTCATGGGGTCACAAGGAGTCAGACACGACTGAGCAGCTGAACTGAACTGAAGTTTCTCTCCCTTGAGTTAATAACTACTATTTTACTAAATTAAATATTATAATTCACCACCTTTTAAATGAAACATGATCCATAAACAAAAGCATTTCTCTTAAGATAAATTATGAAAGGTGGTCTTTCTAGTCAAGATGATGTGCATTTTAAGGTTCAGACTTTGAAACTCAAGAAATTTAATACAAACTTACAGTAAAAATATAAAGAATGTACTGTTCCTAGAGTCACTCCCCAAACTAAATCTTATCAAATAAACTTAGGTGAAAATGTTATTATTTTAGTTTGTACATTTCCTCTATACTTAATGAGTGTTTCCATCTTTTTGTTTTTGTATATTTTGAGTTTATATCTTTACTTACTTTTCTTCCTGAAATATTACTAATTTTCAAAAATATTTACATATAAAGATTAGACATTTGTATATCATATACATTGGCACTAATTTTACATAACATCAGTTTATTTTTATATATGCCATTTATGATTTATAGGAAATAAAATATTACATAATCATATCTGTTAGTGACTTCCTTTATAACTCTATTTTGGTATCAAGCCTAGAATGTTTTATTCTATAGATGATATAAATTTTTGCATATATTTTCTTCTAGCACTTTACTTGTCTTTAAAAGTGAACAAAAAGTATATAAATATAATTTATTGTAAAATCTTTAATGCTTATGATGAATCACTGAAATGTTCCCACACTCCCTTGGTTTTCTCATTCACTCTCATGGTTTAAAAACGTAATCTGAAAATGAAAGTCGCTCAGTCATGTCTGACTCTTTTGTGACCCATGGACTATACAGAGACTTACTCACCCTTTTACACCCAATATCCAGATAGTCAATAAATCCTGCTAGCTCTACATTCAAAATATATCCCAATTGAGTGAAATGAACTGAATCATACAACACCTGTCCTGCCACCACCCTACCCTGACCTCTACCAATCCTCGGCTCTAGGTTTGCAGTGGACTCACCTGCTTTCCTGTTACCCTATTCTTCCCATCAGTTCAGTTCAGTTACTCAGTCATGTCCGACTCTGTCCATCATCAACTCCAAGAGTTTGATCAAACTTATCTCCATCGAATTGGTGATGTCATCCAACCATCTCATCCTCTGTCATCTGCTCCTCCTCCTGCATTCAATCATATGCTGCATCAGGGTCTTTTCTAATGAGTCAGCTCTTCCCACCAGGTAGCCAAAGTATTGGAGCTTCAGCTTCAGCATCAGTCATTCCAATGCATATTCAGGACTGATTTCCTTTAGGACTGATTTGATTGCCTTGCAGTCCAAGGGATTCTCTCTCTCTTTTTTAAATTGAAGGATAATTTCTTTACAGAATTTTGTTGTTTTCTGTCAAACAGCAACATGAACCAGCCATAGGTATATATATATATATATATATATATATATATATATATATACACACATACATATAACCCCTCCCTTTTGAGCCTCCCTCCCATCTCCCTCCCCATCTCACCCCTCTAGGTTGATACAGAGCCCCTGTTTGAGTTTACTGAGCCATACAGCAAATTCCCATCAGTTATCTACTTTACGTATGGTAATATAAGTTTCCATGTTACTCTTTCCATAGACCTCATCCTCTCCTTCCCTCTCCCCACGTCCATAAGTCTATTCTCTATGTCTGTTTCTCCATTGCTGCCCTGTAAATAAATTCTTCAGTACCATTTTCCTAGATTCCATATATGTGCATTAGAGTGCAATATTTATCTTTCTCTTTCTGAATCACTTCACTTTGTGTAATAGGTTCGAGAATCATCCACCTCATCAGAACTGACTCAAATGCATTCCTTTTTATGGCCGTGTAATATCCCACTGTGTATACGTACCACAAATTCTTTATCCATTAATCTGTCGATGGACATCTAGATTGCTTCCATGTTCTAGCTATTGTAAATAGTGCTACAATGAACAATGGGATACATGTCTCTTTTTCAATTTTGGTCTCCTCAGGGTATATTCTTAGGAGTAGGATTGCTGGGTCATATGGTGGTTTTATTCCTAGTTTTTTAAGGATTCTCCATACCATCTTCCATATTGGCTATATCAATTTACATTCCCATCAACAGTGCAAAAGCATTCCATTTTCTTCAAACCCTCTCCAACATTTATTGTTTGTAGACTTTTAGATGATAGCCATACTGACTGGTGTGAGGTGATACCTCATTGTGATTTTGATTTGCATTTCTCTAATAATGAGTGATTTAAGCATCTTTTCATGTGTTTGTTAGCCATCTGTATTTCTTCCTTGGAGAAATCTCTGCTTAGGCCTTTTTACCACTTTTTGATTGGGTTGTTTGTTTTTCTAGCACTGAGTTGTATGAGCAGCTTGTGTATTTTGAAAATATATCCTTTGTCAGTTGTTTCATTTGCTATTATTTTCTCCCATTCTGAGAGTTATCCTTTCACCTTGCTTATAGTTTTCTTTGCTATGCAAAAGCTTTTAAGTTTAATCAGGTCCCACGCATTTACTTTTATTTTTACGTCCAGTAATCTAGGAGGTGGGTTATAGAGGATCTTGCTTTGATTTATGTCATCAAATGTTCTGCCTATGTTTTCCTCTAAGAGTTTTATAGTTTCTGGTCTTATATTTAGGTCTTTAATCCATTTTTAGTTTATCTTTGTGTATGGTGTTAGGAAGTGTTCTAATTTCATTCTTTTACATGTAGTTGTCCAGTTTTCCCAGCACCATTTATTGAAGAGGCTGTCTTTGTCCCACTGTATATTCTTGCCTCCTTTGTCAAAAATAAGGTACCCATAGGTGCATGAGTCTATTTCTGGGCTATCTGTCTTGTTCCATTGGTTTATATTTCTGTTTTTTGTGCCAGTACCATAATGTATTGATGACTGTAGCTTTGTAGTATAATCTGAAGTCAGGAAGGTTGATTCCTCCAGCTCCATTCCTCTTCTCAAGATGCTTTGGCTATTTGGGGTCTTTTGTGTATCTATATGAATTGTGAAATTTTTTGTTTTAGTTCTGTGAAAAATACCATTGGTAATTTGATAGGGACTGCATTGAATCTGTAGATTGCTTTTGGTAGTATAGTCATTTTCAAAATATTGATTCTTCCTACCCAGGAACATGGAATATCTCTCCATCTGTTTATGTTGCCTTTGATTTCCTTCATCAGTGTCTTCTAATTTTCTGTGTACAGTTCTTTTGTCTCCTTAGGTAAGTTTATTCCTAGGTCTTTAATTCTTTCTGTTGCAAAGGTGAATGGGATTGATTCCTTAATTTCTATTTCTGATTTATCATTGTTAGAATATAGAAATGCAAGTGATTCCTATGTATTGGTTATGCATCCTGCAACTTTGCTAAATTCACTGATTAGCTCTAGTAATTTTCTGATACTATCTTGAGGGTTTTCTATGTACAGTATCATGTCATCTGCAAAGAGTGAGAGCTTTAATTCTTCTTTTCTGATCCATATTTTTTTATTTCTTTTTCTTCTCTGATTGCTATAGCTAGGACTTCCAGAACCATGTTGAATAGTAGTGTTGAAAGTGGGCATCCTTGTCTTATTCCTGATCTTTGGAGAATGTTTTCAGTTTTCAATCATTGAGAATAATGTTTGCTGTTCGGTTCAGTTCAGTTGCTCAGTCATGTCCGACTCCTTCCGACCCCATGAATCGCAGCACACCAGGCCTCCCTGTCCATCACAAACTCCAGGAGTTCAACCAAACTCATGTGCATCGAGTCGGTGATGCCATCCAGCCATCTCATCCTCTGTCATGCCCTTCTCCTCCTGCCCCCAATCCCTACAAGCATCAGGGTCTTTTCCAATGAATCAACTCTTCACATGAGGTGGCCAAAGAATTGGAGTTTCAGCCTCAGCATCAGTCCTTCCAATGAACACCCAGGACTGGTCTCCTTCAGGATGGACTGGTTGGATCTCCTTGCAGTCCAAGGGACTCTCAAGTGTCTTCTCCAGCACCACAGTTCAGTTAGTTAGTTCAGTTCAGTCGCTCAGTCGTGTCCGACTCTTAGCGACCCCATGAACCACAACACGAAAGGCCTCCCTGTCCATCACCAACTCCCGGACTTCACTCAAACTCATGTCCATCGAGTCGGTGATGCCATCCAGCCACCTCATTCTCTGTCGTCCCCGTCTCGTCCTACCCCCAATCGCTCCCAGCATCAGAGTCTTTTCCAGGGAGTCAACTCGTCGCATGAGGTGGCCAAAGTATTGGAGTTTCAGCTTTAGCATCAGTCCTTCCAAAGAACACCCAGGATTGATCTCCTTTAGAATGGACTGGTTGGATTTCCTTGCAGTCCAAGGGACTCTCAAGAGTCTTCTCCAGCACCACAGTTCAAAAGCATCAATTCTTCGGCGATCAGCTTTTTTCACAGTCCAACTCTCACATCCATACATGACCATGGGAAAAACCATTGCCTTGACTAGACGGACCTTGGTTGGCAAAGTAATGTCTCTGCTTTTCAATATGCTATCTAGGCTGGTCATAACTTTCCTTCCAAGGAGTAAGCGTCTTTTAATTTCCTGGCTGCAATCAGCATCTGCAGTGATTTTGGAGAACAAAAAAATAAAGTCTGACACTGTTTCCACTGTTTCCCCATCTATTTCCCAAAAAGTGATGGGACCAGATGCCATGATCTTCGTTTTCTGAATGTTGAGCTTCAAACCAACCTTTTCACTCTCCTCTTTTACTTTCATCAAGAGGCCTTTGAGTTCCTCTTCACTTTCTGCCATAAGGGTGGTGTCATCTGCATATCTGAGGTTATTGATATTTCTCCCAGCAATCTTGATTCCAGCTTGTGCTTCTTCCAGCCCAGCGTTCCTCATGATGTACTCTGCATATAAGTTAAATAAGCAGGGTGACAATATACAACCTTGATGTACTCCTTTTCCTGTTTGGAACCAGTCTGCTGTTCCATGTCCAGTTCTAACTGTTGGTTCCTGACCTCCATACAGGTTTCTCAAGAGGCAGGTCAGGTGGTCTGGGATTCCCATCTCTTTCAGAATGTTCCACAGTTTATTGTGATCCACACAGTCAAAGGCCTTGGCATAGTCAATGAAACAGACATAGATGTTTTTCTGGAACTCTCTTGCTTTCTCCATAATCCAGCGGACATTGGCAATTTGATCTCTGGTGCCTCTCTTTTCTAAAACCTGCTTGAACATCAGTTCAAAAGCATCAATTCTTCGGTGCTCAGCTTTCTTCACAGTCCAACTCTCACATCCATACATGACCACGGGAAAAACCATAGCCTTGACTAGACAGACTTTTGTTGGCAAAGTAATATCTCTGCTTTTTAATATGCTATCTAGGCTGGTCATAACTTCTCTTCCAAGGAGTAAACATCTTTTAATTTCATGGCTTCAATCACTATCTGCGGTGATTTTGGAGCCCAAAAAAATAAACTCTGACACTGTTTCCACTGTTTTCTCATCTATTTCTCATGAAGTGATGGGACCAGATGCCATGATCTTAGTTTTCTGAATGTTGAGCTTCAAGCCAACTTTTTCACTCTCCTCTTTCACTTTCATCAAGAGGCTTTTGAGTTCCTCTTCACTTTCTGCCATAAGGGTGGTGTCATCTGAATATCTGATGTTATTGGTATTTCTCCCAGCAATCTTGATTCCAGCTTGTGCTTCTTCCAGCCAAGCCTTTCTCATGATGTTCTCTGAATAGAAGTTAAATAAACAGGGTGACAATGATACAACCTTGACGTACTCCTTTTCCTATTTGGAACCAGTCTGTTGTTCCATGTCCAGTTTAACTGTTGCTTTCTGACCTGAATATAGGTTTCTGAAGATGCAGGTCAGGTGATCTGGTATTCCCATCTCTTTCAGAATTTTCCACAGTTTACTGTGATCCACACAGTCAAAGGCTTGGCATAGTCAATAAAGCCGAAATGGATGCTTTTCTAGAACTCTCTTGCTTTTTCCATGATCCAGTGGATGTTGGCAATTTGATCTCTGGTTCCTCTGCCTTCTCGAAAACCAGTTTGAACATCTGGAAGTTCACGGTTCCCATACTGTTGAAGCCTGGCTTGGAGAATTTTGAGCATTACTTTACTAGCGTGTGAGATGAGTGCAATTGTGCAGTAGTTTGAGCATTCTTTTGCATTGCCTTTCTTTGGGATTGGAATGAAAACGGACCTTTTCCAGTCCTGTGGTCACTGCTGAGTTTTCCAAATTTGCTGGCATATTGAGTGCAGCACTTTCACAGCATGATTGTTCAGGATTTGAAATAGCTCAACTGGAATTCCTTCACCTCTACTAGCTTTGTTCGTAGTAATGCTTTCGAAGGCCAACTTGACTTCACATTCCAGGATGTCTGGTTCTAGGTGAGTGATCACACCATCATGATTATCTGGGTCATGAAGATCTTTTTTGTATTTCTATGTATTCTTGCCACCTCTTCTTAACATCGTCTGCTTCTATTAGGTCCATACCATTTCTATCCTTTATTGAGCCCATCTTTGCATGAAATGTTCCCTTGGTATCTCTAATTAAGTTAGGTTCTTTCTATACCCATTTTTTGAGGAGTTTTAACCATAAATGGGTGCTGAATTTTGCCAAAAGCTTTTTCTGCCTCTATTGAGATGATCATATCGTCTTTATTTTTCAATTTGTTAATATGGTGTATCACATTTATTGATTTGTATTTATTAAATAATTCTTGCATTCCTGGAATAAACCCAACTTGATCATGGTTTATGAGCTTTTTGATGTGTTGCTGAATTCTGTTTGCTAAAATTTTGTTGAGGATTTTTGAATCTATGTTTATGAGTGATATTAGCCTCTTGTTTTCTTTTTTTGTGTTGTCTTTGACTGGTTTTGGTATCAGGTGATAGTGCCCTCCTAGAATCAGTTTGGAAGTGTTCCTTCCTCAGCAATTTTTTGAAAGAGTTTTAGAAGGATAGGAATTAGCTCTTCTCTAAATATTTGATAGAATTCTCCTGTGAAGTCATTTGGCCCTGGGCTTTTTTTGGGAGGGAGTTGTTTTTTTTTTAAATCACAACTTCAATTTCAGTGCTTGTAATTGGGTTGTTAATAATTTATATTTCTTCCTGGTTCAGTCTTGGAAGATTGAACTCTTCTAAGAATCTGTCCATTTCTTCCAGGTTAGCCATTGTTTTGCCATATAGTTGTTCATAATACTCTCTTATAATCCTTTGTATTTCTGCATTGTCTTTTGAAACCTCTCCTTTTTCTTCTAATTTTGCTAATTTGATTTTTCTCTCTTTTTTCCTCAATGAGTCTGTCTAAAGGTTTGTCAATTTTGTTATCTTCTCAAAGAACCAACTTCTAGTTCTATTAATCTTTAATATTGTTTCTTTCATTTCTTTTTCATTTATTTCTGCTTGGATCTTTATTTCATTCCGTGAACTCCCAGATGTTCAAGCAGTTTTTAGAAAAGGCAGAGGCACCAGAGATCAAATTGCCAACATCCGCTGGATCATGGATAAAGCAAGAGAGTTTCAGGAAACATCTATTTCTGCTTCATTGACTATGCCAAAGCCTTTGACTGTGTCGATCACAATAAACTGTGGAACATTCTGAAAGAGATGGGAATACCAGACCACCTGACCTGCCTCTTGAGAAACCTGTATGCAGGTCAGGAAGCAACAGTTAGAACTGGACATGGAACAACAGACTGGTTCCAAATAGGAAAAGGTGTACGTCAAGGTTGTATATTGTCACCTTGTTTTTTAACTTATATGCAGAGTACATCATGAGGAACGCTGGGCTGGAAGAAGCACAAGCTGGAACCAAGATTGCTGGGAGAAATATCAATAACCTCAGATATGCAGATGACACCACCCTTATGGCAGAAAGTGAAGAGGAACTCAAAGGCCTCTTGATGAAAGTGAAAGAAGAGAGTGAAAAGGTTGGTTTGAAGCTCAACATTCAGAAAACAAAGATCATGGCATCTGGTCCCATCACTTCATGGGAAATAGATGGAAAAACAGTGGAAACAGTGTCAGACTTTATTTTTTTGGGCTCCAAAATCACTGCAGATGCTGATTGCAGCCAGGAAATTAAAAGACGCTTACTCCTTGGAAGGAAAGTTATGACCAACCTTGATAGTATATTAAAAAGCAGAGACATTACTTTGCCAACCAAGGTCCGTCTAGTCAAGGCAATGGTTTTTCCTGTGGTCATGTATGGATGTGAGAGTTGGACTGTGAAGAAAGCTGATCGCTGAAGAATCGATGCTTTTGAACTGTGGTGTTGGAGAAGACTCTTGAGAGTCCCTTATACTGCAAGGAGATCCAACCAGTCCATTCTAGAGGAGATCAATCCTGGATGTTCATTGGAGGGACTGATGCTAAAGCTGAAGCTGCAATACTTTGGCCACCTCATGCAACGAGTTGACTCCCTGGAAAAGACTCTGATGCTGGGAGCGATTGGGGGTAGGAGGAGATGGGGACGACAGAGAATGAGATGGCTGGATGGCATCACCGACTCTGTGGACATGAGTTTGAGTGAACTCCAGGAGTTGGTGATGGACAGGGAGGCCTGGCTGCTGTGATTCATGGGGTCGCGGAGAGTCGGACACGACTGAGCGACTGAACTGAACTGAACTAATTTTGGGGGTTTTCTGTTCTTCTTTTTCCAGTTGTTTTAGGAGTAAATTTAGGTTGTCTATTCGATGTTTTTCTTGTTTCTTGAGTTAGGAAAGTATTGCTTTAAACTTCCCTCTTAGGACTGCTTTTTCTGCATTCCATACAGTTTTGAGTTGTCATGCTTTCATTGTCATTTGTTTCTAGAAATTATTTGTGTATTTGTGTGTATTTATGTATTTTCGTGTCCATGAATTTGTGTTTATTACAGTTTTTCTTTCTTGTAATTGATTTCTAGTCTCATAGTTTTGTGGTCAGAGAAGATGTTTAATATGATTTAAATTTTCTTAAATTTACTGAGGTTTGATTTGTGACCCAAGATGAAATCTATCCTGGAGAATGTTCCTTATGCATTTGGATGTATTCTTCTGCATTTGGATGGAATGTCCTGAAGATATCAATGAGATCCACCTCATCTAATGTATCATTTAAGACTTGTGTTTCCTTATTAATTTTCTGTTTTGATGATCTGTCCATTGGTGTGGGTGGGGTGTTAAAATCTCTTACTATTATTTATTGTGTTACTGTCAATTTCTTCTTTTACATCTATTAGTGTTTGTCTTATGCATTGAGGTGTTCCTTTGTTGGGTGTATAGATATTTACAGCTGTTATGTCTTCCTCTTGGATTGATCCCTTGATCATTATGTAGTGTCCTTCCTTATCTCTTGTAATCTTTATTTTAAGGTCTATTTTGTCTGATATGAGGATTGCTACTCCAGCTTTCTTTTGCTCCCCATTTGCATGGAATAAATGTTTCCATCCTCTTTCAGTCTATAGGTGTCTTTAGGTCTGGAGTGGGTTTCTTGTAGATAGCACATATATGGGTCTTGTTTTTATATCCATTCAACCAGTCTGTGTCTTTCGGTTCAAGCATTTAATCCATTTACATTTCAAGTAATTATTGATATATATGTTCCTATTGCCATTTTCTTAATTGTTTTGGGTTGATTTAGTAGATTATTTTTTCTTCTCTTGTATTTCTTGACTATATAATTTCATTTAATATTTGTTGTAAAGATGGTTTGGTGGTACTGAATTCTTTTAACTTTTGTTTATCTGAAAAACTTTTTTATCTCTCCTTCAATTTTGAATGAGATCCTTCCTGGGTACAGTAATCTTGGCTGTAGATTTTTCCCTTTCAGTACTTTAAATATATCCTGCCATTCCTTTCTGGCCTGCAGAGTTTCTGCTGAAAGATCAGCTGTTAAGCATATGGGGTTTTCCTTGTATGTTACTTGTTGCTTTTAATATTCTTTCCTTTGCTTCTTTTAATATTCTTTCTTTGTGTTCAGTCTTTGTTAGTTTGATTACTATGTGTCTTGGTGTGTTTCTCCTTGGGTTTATCCTGTATCGGACTCTTTGTGCCTCATGGACTTCATTGACTATTTCCTTTTCCATGTTGGGGAAATGTTCAACTATAATCTCTTCAAAAATTTTCTCATACCCTTTCTTTTTCTCTTCTTCTTTTGGGACCCCTATAATTCGAGTGTTGCTGCTTTTGATATTGTCCCAAAGGTCTCTGAGACTGTCCCCAGTGCTTTTCATTCTTTTGTCTTTTTTCTGCTCTTCAGAAGTTATTTCCACCATTTAATCTTCCAGCTCACTGATTTTTTTTTCTGCTTCAGATATTCTGCTATTGATTCCTTCTAGAGTAATTTTCAATTAATTTCAGTAATTGTGTTGTTTGTCTCTGGATGTTCATTCTTTAATTCTTCTAGGTCTTTGTTAATTGATTCTTGCATTTTCTCCATTTTGTTTTCAAGGTTTTTGCTCATTTTTACTATCATTATTCTGAATTCTTTTTCAGGTAGTTTGCCTAGTTCCTCTTCATTTATTTGGACTTCTGTATTTCTAGTTTGTTTCTTCATTTGTGTAATATTTCTCTGCTTTTCATGATTTTTTTAAGCTTATTGTATTTGAGGTCTCCTTTTCCTAGACTTCAAGGTTGAAATCTTTCTTCCTTTTGGTTTCTACCTTCCTAAGGTTTGCCCAAGGTAAGCTTTGTATAGGGTGAGATTTGTGCTGAATTTTTGTTTGTTTTGTTTGTTTTTCCTCTCATGGGCAAGGCTGAGTGAGGTGGTAATCCTGTCTGCTGATGATTGGGTTTGTATTTTTCTTTTGTTTGTTGTTTAAATGAGGCATCCTGCACAGGGTACTATTGGTGGTTGGGTGATGCCAGGCCTTGTATTCCAGTGGTTTCCTTTGTGTGAGTTCTCTCTATTTGATACTGCCTAGGGTTGGTTCTCTGGTCGTCTAGGGTCTTGGAGTCAGTGCTCCCATTTCAAAGGTTCAGGGTTTTATCTCTTGTCAGGAACCAAGATTCCACAAGTGGTTGTTATGGCATTAAGTGAGATTAAAACAAATATTTAAAAAGGAGAAACCAAAGATGAACCCCAAACAAATGGCAGTCACAAAATTGGGCAAATAATAATTAAAATAATGGAATATACACATGTACATATACACCCATGATCAAAAACAAAACAGGCCAACAAAAACATAGTACAATAGACTGACCCGGCAAACGAAGGAAATAAAAAATGATATTTACCAGCTAAGAACAAAACTAATTAAAGCACAAACTGAAAAACAAAACTAAGGCAAAGTGCCACGTGGGGAATAAAGCAATAAAAACAAAACTAACAGATTTGTTGAAAGTAAAGGAAAGAAAGAAAAGAAAGAACGAATAGATATGCAAAGTTAAATAGAGGTCGATGAAGAAGATTTATACACATTAAAGATTAACTGCAAGGGGGAAAGCAGTAGGAAAGGCAAACAAAGGAGTAAATGTAGAAAAAGTAGACTGGGTTTACAAAATTAAAATTATAAGAAAGAAAAAAGAAAAAAATAAATGAAGAAGAAAGAAAGAAGAAAAACTCCACATTACTGCAAAAGCCCAATGTAGATGCAGAGGTTTATAACAACAATAAAAATTGTGACTGAATATACACATATACACCTATACACAAAATCAAAACAGTCCAACAAAAATAAAATACAATAGATTGACCTGGAGAACAAAGGGAACCAAAAATTATATCTATCAGAACAAAACTAACTAAAGTGCAAACTGGAAAAAAAAAAAAAAAAACTAAAGCAAGATGCCAGTTGGGGACTAAAGCAATGAAAATAAAACTAACAAATATGTTGAGAGGAAAGGAAAGAAAGAAAATAAAGAAAGAATAGATATGGAAAGTTAAATAGAAGTAAATGAAGAAGAATTTATATACATAAAGGATTAGCTGCAAGGGGAAAAGAACAGTGGGAAAGGCTAACAAAGGAATAAGTGTGGAAAAAATAATAATAGGTTTTAAAAATTAAAATTAAAAAAGAGAAAAGGGCGAGGGGGAGGCAAACTCCCCAGAAATGCAAAAGCCTAACATAGAGGCAGAGGTTTATAACAACAATAAATATGTGACTGAGAAAAAAAAAGAAAACTCAAAATCTTAATCATATTTCATAGTGCCAATAAAATCGACAACTACAACGGGGTGGGGGTGGGGACGGAAATCCAAAAGAATCTACAGAACAAGTCAAAACATAAGAATAATAAATGTTTTTCTTGAGTCACTGCTGTCAGTGTCCTTTCCCTCTCTGGGAGTCACACGCCACCTCACCTCCCTAGAATGTCCTCTAACACTGTGCTGATCTCTGGACCTGATTTGGGGGCAGCTCAGATTCTAATCTGGTTCTACACCTCTGTATTCTTGCTTCCAATAGCCACAACTATCATAACTAGTGTGTTTTCTTCTGTGGGAGCTCTCAATGACCTTTTATATATTCCATAGGCACAGAGTCTGCCTAGTTGATCCTGTGGATTTAATCTGCAGCTTGTCCAGCTGGTGGGAAGGCTTTGGGTCTTCTTCTTTAGTCACACTCTCCCTGGATTTCAGTTGTTTTATTTCCACCTCTGCATGTGGGTCGTCCACTGGGGTTTGCTCCTGAGACTGCCCTGGAGGACTTGGGTCTACCCAGTGAGGGCCAAGTGCAGAGGTGGTGCAGCTACTTGGGTCGTAGGAGTTCTGGAAGCACCAGGTACTCAGGGGAGTTGGCAGCTAGGGCAGCAGGAAATAAAGTGCTCTAGAGGGGTATGGCAACAAGTATTGGCCAATACGTTCCAGTATTCTTGCCTGGAGAAGTCCCCTCCCTGACAGAGAAGCCTGACAGTCCACAGTCTACAGGGTCACAAAGAGTTGGACACTACTGAAGTGACCCTGTGCTCATAGGCACAAGACTATTTTGCCTGTGGCAGCTCTGCCCCAGTGAGAGTTGCGCATGAAGGTGTCACAGCTGCTTGGCTTGTGGGCACCCTGATGGCACCAAGTGTGCAGGGACATGGACTGCCTCCACCACAGGAGTTACGTCCCTATCAGAGTCTTTTTTCAAAACCTCTTGTAGATGGCAATCAGAAGCCCTCTTTGGCCAGTCTTTCTCTGTAGCTCTGTCCCATTCAGGCACTTCAAGGACTTCCTTGCCTAGGGTCCTTCTCTGTTGTTCAGTGCATCAGGCACATAGAGGGGGCTCCCCTGGCTGGGGTCCTACTCTGTAGATCAGCACATCAGTCACTTAAAGAAGCACCCTGGGTGGGGTCCTACTCTGTAGTTCAGTGTGTCAGGTGTTTGATGGGCCAGCCTCTCTATTGTTCAGCTGCCAATGCTGGTGTGTTGGGGAGAGAGGCTATGGTGATGGCTCCACCCCTCACATGTGACTCAGCAGTATCGCCTTGTATCTGTGACTGACTGGCTTTCCTCCACAGGCATTTCCCACCATAATCTCCTCCTTCACATCCCCTCAATCCTTCACTCTGCAGTCAATAGCAGCCCTTGCCTGGGGATTGCGTCACAATCTCTAAACTGCAGCTCCGCTGCTGAGCAGTCTGGGGTATGTATGGCTGTTGCAAGGACTGTCTAATTCTCATTCATTTATGCTGCCACAGACCAGCTGTTTCACTCTCAGCCTTAAATGTTTCTCCTCTGACTCAGTGAGGTGCCCCAATGTGGGGATTGGACCCCTACTTCAGTTCCCCTACCTGCCAAGGGCAGGTCCAGTCCTACCAACACTCCTGTTTTTTCCCATAGTTCCTTGGTCCTACTGAGTTTTGCTTGGGTCTTTATATTCTTTTCTGCTGGTTACATACCCCTGTGCACTCTCAGCTGGTGTTCTGCATGCACTTCTGTGTGTGTCTGAAGGTATATTCCTGATGTATCAGTGGAGAGAGATGTACTCCACGTCTATCTACTCCTCCGCTATCTTGTTCACTCAGGCAGATTCTTTACTGTCTGAGCCCGAAGGGACTCTCAAGAGTCTTTTCCAATACCACAGTTCAAAAGCATCAATTCTTCAGCAGTCAACTTTCTTTATAGTCCAACTCTCACATCCATTCATGACTACTGGAAAAATAGTAGTCTCCATACCTTTGACTAGAGATACCTTTGCTAGCAAAGGAATGTCTCTGCTTTTCAACATGCTGTCTAGGTTGCTCATAGCTTTTCTTTCAAGGAGCAAGCATTTGTTAATTTCATGGCTGGAGTCACCATTTGCAGTGATTTTGGAGCCCAAGAAGATAAAGTCTGTCACTGTTCCCACTGTTTTACCATCTACTTGCCATGAAGTGATGGGAATAGATACCATGATCTTAGTTTTTTGAATGTTGAGTTTTAAGCCAACTTTTTCACTCTCCTCTTTCACTTTCATCAAGAGGCTTTTTAGTTCCTCTTCACTTTCTTTCATAAGGGTGGTGTCACCTGCATAACTGAGGTTATAGATGTTTCTCCCGGCAATCTTGATTCCAGCTTGTGCTTCATACAGCCTGGCATTTCACATAATGTACTCTGCAAATCAGTTAAACAAGCAGGGTGACAATATACAGCCTTGACATACTTCTTTCCCAATTTGGAACCAGTTTGTTGTTCCATGTCCAGTTCTAACTGTTGCCTCTTGACCTGCATATAGGTTTCTCAGGAGGCAAGTCAGGTAGTCTGGTATTCCCATCTCTTTAAGAATTTTCCACAGTTTGTTGTTATCTACACAGTGAAGGTTTGGCGTAGTCAATAAAGCATAAGTAGCTGTTTCTCTGGAATTCTCTTTCTTTTTCTAAGATCCAACAGGTGTTAGCAATTTGATCTCTAGTTCCTCTTCCTTTTCTAAATCCAGCTTGAACATCTGGAATTTCTTGGTTCACGTACTATTGACACCAGGCTTGGAGAATTTTGAGCATTACTTTGCTAGCGTGTGAGATGAGTCTGATTGTGAGGGTAGTTTGAGCATTCTTTGGCATTGCCTTTCTTTGGGATTGGAATGAAAACTGACCTTTTCCAGCCCTGTGGCTACTGTTGAATTTTCCAAATGTACTGGCATATTGAGTGCAGCACTTTAACAGCATCATCTTTTAGGACTTGAAATAGTTCAGGTGGAATTCCATCACCTCCACTATCTTTGTTTGTAGTGATGCTTCCTAAGGCTCACATGACTTTTGATTCCAAGATATTTGGCTCTAGGTGAGTGATCACATCACCGTGTTTCTCTGGGTAATGATGATCTTTTTTGTATAGTTCTTCTGTGTATTCTTGCCACCTTTTCTTAATATTGTCTGCTTTTGTTAGGTCCATACCACCTCTGTCCTTTTTTGTACGCATTTTTGCATGATATATTCCCTTGGCATCTCTAATTTTCTTGAAAAGATCTCTAGTCTTTCCCATTCTATTGTTTCCCTGTTTGTATTGTTCACTTAGGAAGGCTTTCTTATCTCTCCTAGCTATTCATTGTAACTCTGCATTCAAATAGATATATCTTTCCTTTTCTCCTTTTCCTTTAGCTTCTCTTTTATCAGCTGCTTGTGATGCCTCCTCAGACAACCATTTTGCCTTTTTGAATTTCTTTTTCTTGTGGATGGTCTTGCTCACTACCTCCTGTACAATGTCACAAACCTCTGTCTATAGTTCCTCAGGCACTCTGTCTAGCAGATCTAATCCCTTAAATCTATTTGTCACTAAACCTTGTACACACCAGGAGTCAGGAGAAAGGAGCAGTGTCCTCACAAGAGATTGAATTAGACTTGCTTGTGAGTGTCCAGGAACCTCTGGTAGAGGTATGGGTTGACAGTTTGGACTGACCAAACAACAGGAAGGGAACACAGTCCCCACCCATTGACAGAAAATTGGATTACAGATTTACAGATCATGGCTCAGAACATCAGAACAAGACCCAGTTTCCCCCACAGTCTCTCCCATCAGGAAGCATCCATAAGCCTCTTATCCTTATTTATCAGAGGGCAGACAGAATGAAAACCACGATCACAGAAAATGAATCAAACTGAACACATGGACCACAGTCTTGTCTAACTCAATGAAACTATGACCCATGCCACATAGGACCACCCAAGATAGATGTGTCATGGTGGAGAGTTCTAACAAATGTGTCTACTGGAGAAGGGGATGAATGGCAAACCACTTCAGTATTCTTGCCTTGAGAACCCCATGAACAGTATGAAAAGGCAAAAAGATAGGACACTGAAAGATGAACTCCGCAGGTCAGTAGGTGCCCAATATGCTACTGGAGATCAGTGGAGAAATAACTCCAGAGAGAATGAAGAGATGAAGCCAAAGCAAAAACAAAACAAAACAAAAACTCACAGTTGTGGATGTGACTGGTGACGGAAGCAAGGTCCAATGCTAAAAAGAGCAATATTGCATAGGAACCTGTAATGTTAGGTCCATGAATCAAGGCAGACTGTAAGTGATCAAACAGGAGATGGCAAGAGTAAACGTCGACGTTTTAGGAATCAGTGAAGTAAAATGGACTGGAATGGGTGAATTTAACTCAGATGACCATTATATCAACTACTGTTGGCAACAATCCCTTAGAAGAAATGGAGTGGCCCTGATAGTAAACAAAAGAGTAAGAAATGCAGTACTTGAGTGCAGTCTCAAAATAGACAAAATGATCTCTGTTCATTTTCGAGGCAAACCATTCAACATCAGTTCAGTTCAGTTCAGTTGCTCAGTTGTGTCTGATTCTTTGTGACCCCATGAACCACAGCACGCCAGGCCTCTCTGTCCATCACCAACTCCTGGAGCCTACCCAAACCCATGTCCATTGAGTCGGTGATGCCATCCAACCATCTCATCCTCTGTTGTCCCCTTCTCCTCCTGCTCTCAATCTTTCCCAACATCAGGGTCTTTTCAAATGAGTCAACTCTTCTTATCAGGTGGCCAAGATATTGGCGTTTCAGCTTCAACATCCATCCTTCCAATGAATATCCAGGACTGATCTCCTTTAGGATGGACTGGTTGGATCTCGTTGCAGTCCAAGGGACTCTCAAGAGTTTTCTCTAACACCACAGTTCAAAAGCATCAATTCTTCGGTGATCAGCTTTCTTCACAGTCCAACTCAAACATCCATACATGACCACTGGAAAAACCATAGCCTTGACTAGATGGACCTTTGTTGACAAAGGAATGTCTCTTCTTTTTAATATGCTATCTAAGTTGGTCATAACTTTCCTTCCAAGGAGTAAGCGCCTTTTAATTTCATGGCAGCAATCACCATCTGCAGTGATTTTGGAGCCCCCAACAATAAAATCTGACACTGTTTCCACTGTTTACCCATCTATTTGTCATGATTTGTGATGGGACTGGATGACATGATCTTAGTTTTCTGAATGTTAAGCTTTAAGCCAA